>NC_092334.1:629910000-631110000 GCF_046630445.1 Rutidosis leptorrhynchoides | reverse complement strand
GTATTATATATGCATGTGTAAATTATGTATTGTAGGGTACTAATCTACATCCTATAATTTATTTCTTATCGAAAATCCTTCATCTGATCGTACGAGATGAATCCCTCAACCAGTTCGAGTCTCTCAGATTTCGATAGCTATTCCGATAGTTATTCCGACAGCTATTTCGACATGGATATTCACCTAAGCTCTGAAAGCAGTGTCCTAGAATGAATCAACCAATTCATTTGATGGGTTCGTAGCCTACTAAATCATTGGAGACGAAAAGAAGGAGATCCTTTCCATCAACCAAATTCACGTTTTGACGAAGAACCTGAAGCATTCACCGGAGAACAAATCCGAAACACTATGTTCGCCCTCATTACCCAAATATATTGCCATGATTATATACTATCTCAAATTCAAAACCTTATTCATTCGCTCGTTTCGACCGACAATCATCCCGAAATAATATAAGAAGTCAACGAGCTTCGCGCCCGAGTTGTAGCCTTGGAAAATATGGTGCAAAACATACCAGCTTCAGCAACATCACCGACACCAACATTACCATCAATAACGGCACCAGTACCATCAACAATCTATGCCACAACATCTCATTATGTACCTCGAGCATAATCATCAATCTACGAATCGTTCTACATCATTTATCTTCGTTCGACATGACGATTATATAACCTCTAATGTTTTAGAGATTATATATTCTTATTCTAACGGTAAATCAAATGAGTTTAATATCATATTGACTCATTAAATCCATGATTATATCTGAAGAAAATATATATGTATATATATTTTCATAAAGATTGTAATTAAAAATTCTTTTGAACAAACTGTTAATGGTGAAAATATTTTAACGGGTAGATAATACCCGAGGAATATTTAGATTTCACCTTAATAAGTTACACTGTACATTCGTCAAAGCTGATTCAACAGTCATTTACTATCCTATTTGCACTCACCGCTATACGTATCTGTTCACCGCAGAATAATCATTTTAAATATTTGGATTTTGACCTATCAGAATCCAACAAGTGGCATAATGAAGAAAACATTGGACAAAATAAAATTTGTTAGAAACAAACAAATTAATTATGAGAATTTTGTTAAGAATCCACGCTAACTGTTCCTAGCTAACTGGTTACATTTTATTTATCGCAATTTAATTATCGCAATTTACATTCTCTCAATTTACATTCTCGCAATTTTATTTATTGTCATTTAATTTCTGTATTTATTTTACGCACTTTAAATATCGGGACACGTATACAAGGTTTTGACATATCATATCGACGCATATATATATATATATATTATTTGGAATAACCATAGACACTCTATATGCAGTAATGATCGAGTTCTCTATACAGGGTTGAGGTTGATTCTATAATAATATATATACTTTGAGTTGTGATCGAGTCTGAGATGAATACGGGTCACGTTACGTATTAATTAATTCGAATATTATATATTAAACTATATATAAATTATTGAATTGCTAACTGTGGACTATCGACTGTGGTCTAATATTATTGGACAATTAAAATGAATTAAAATATTGATTATAACATATGAAACTAAATATTTCTTCAAGTTTGCCACTTGATTTCATCTTAAGCTTCATTTATATCTTGACGATTACAATCTGCGTTCAAACCTTTCATGGTTCTTGAAAACACCTCAATCGATAAGATGAATGAACCGCACTTCATCTATGGAAGAAAAGATTTATGCATATAGTTATGCACCTGAGAAACTCTCAACAACTGAGTAAAAGTTTAACACGTAGCCGCGTCAGATCCTTTGGCATTTATTAGCAAAAATAACTTTGCGATCCCTTTTCAAAGTAGCCAATTTTGTCACAGCTCCAGCAAGTCAACTTCGACTTTTTATTCGAAGTAGTCTTACTATAATCCTTATATATATGATTACCCTTTTGATACCGGAGAATTCTTTTATATTCCACCATATTACCAGCAGACGTACCAACAACCTCGATGCTTCTTGGCTTAAATCTCTATGATAAATTATTATATTTATTCATTGAAACCCTATCATATACTCATTCGCATCTTGTAACGAGAACTGCCATACCAATTACCGGGAATCACCAATCAATACTTTGAAAACTCACAGCATATCTACATCAACAGTTATATGTATGACACTTATCTCTTAGAATTATGTTCTTTCATTCTGAAATTCTGAAAAGCACCAGTCTACAAATTAATGCTCTGAATTTTGAAAAGTTGAATGAAGCAACAAAAAAAAAATGTAAATGACTTCAACAGTCAAAAGTTGATGATAAAGAATGGAGTATTGGAAACATTCAATAGAAAATTTGGTACCGAAAAGCGGATTATGCGAAACTATGAAGGAAGCCGTGGACAAATCACAAAGAATAAGTTTGACTTCAAAGAATCCAAATGATTCAATGCGTGCTGAAGTCTTTAGCGAATATCTTGCTCCTTACTCTAAACCCTTGCGGACAATAGTCTCCATCATCCTCTGATCTTAGAAATTCAAAGATATCATCGTATCTTTCATTATAAATATCCTCCATATTTTTGAAAATATTTTTATAACTATTCTTATCTGAAATCATTGATCTCTTCGTACTATCAGTGTTACATCATATAGAAACTGTTAGTTTCTATATTCTGTAAACTTTTGAGCTTAATATATGAATGTTATTGAAGTAATATTGGGAACTGATGCATGAGTTAGTATAATATAATGACACTTGATCAACGTGATTATATTACAGTAAGTCATGCTGAGTTTCTAATGGGACGTGATGATTCACAGATCATAACGTCGTCATGTGCCATGTTACATAACTCTTTCATTCTGCTTAACTTCTGAACATATCAAGAAAATATATTCTTGATAGTTCTTGAAATGTCCCGTTCTTATTGATTAAAAACGTTCCATATTAATTGATTTCGTTGCGAGGTTTTGACCTCTATATTAGACGTTTTTCAAAGACTGCATTCATTTTTAAAACAAACCATAACCTTTATTTCATAAATAAAGGTTTAAAAAGCTTTACGTAGATTATCAAATAATGATAATCTAAAATATCCTGTTTACACACGACCATTACATAATGGTTTACAATACAAATATGTTACATCGAAATCCGTTTCTTGAATGCAGTTTTTACACAATATCATACAAACATGGACTCCAAATCTTGTCCTTATTTTAGTATGCAACAGCGGAAGCTCTTAATATTCACCTAAGAATAAACATGCTTTAAACGTCAACAAAAATGTTGGTGAGTTATAGGTTTAACCTATATATATCAAATCGTAACAATAGACCACAAGATTTCATATTTCAATACACATCCCATACATAGAGATAAAAATCATTCATATGGTGAACACCTGGTAACCGACAATAACAAGATGCATATATAAGAATATCCCCATCATTCCGGGACACCCTTCGGATATGATATAAATTTCGAAGTACTAAAGCATCCGGTACTTTGGATGAGGTTTGTTAGGCCCAATAGATCTATCTTTAGGATTCGCGTCAATTAGGGTGTCTGTTCCCTAATTCTTAGATTACCAGACTTAATAAAAAGGGGCATATTCGATTTCGATAATTCAACCATAGAATGTAGTTTCACGTACTTGTGTCTATTTTGTAAATCATTTATAAAACCTGCATGTATTCTCATCCCAAAAATATTAGATTTTAAAAGTGGGACTATAACTCACTTTCACAGATTTTTACTTCGTCGGGAAGTAAGACTTAGCCACTGTTGATTCACGAACCTATAACAATATATACATATATATTAAAGTATGTTCAAAATATATTTACAACACTTTTAATATATTTTGATGTTTTAAGTTTATTAAGTCAGCTGTCCTCGTTAGTAACCTATAACTAGTTGTCCACAATTAGATGTACAGAAATAAATCGATAAATATTATCTTGAATCAATCCACGACCCAGTGTATACGTATCTCAGTATTGATCACAACTCAAACTATATATATTTTGGAATCAACCTCAACCCTGTATAGCTAACTCCAACATTCACATATAGAGTGTCTATGGTTGTTCCGAAATATATATAGATGTGTCGACATGATAGGTCGAAACATTGTATACGTGTCTATGGTATCTCAAGATTACATAATATACAATACAAGTTGATTAAGTTATGGTTGGAATAGATTTGTTACCAATTTTCACGTAGCTAAAATGAGAAAAATTATCCAATCTTGTTTTACCCATAACTTCTTCATTTTAAATCTGTTTTGAGTGAATCAAATTGCTATGGTTTCATATTGAACTCTATTTTATGAATCTAAACAGAAAATTATAGGTTTATAGTCGGAAAAATAAGTTACAAGTCGTTTTTGTAAAGGTAGTCATTTCAGTCGAAAGAACGACGTCTAGATGACCATTTTAGAAAACATACTTCCACTTTGAGTTTAATCATAATTTTTGGATATAGTTTCATGTTCATAATAAAAATCATTTTCTCAGAATAACAACTTTAAAGTCAAAGTTTATCATAGTTTTTAATTAACTAACCCAAAACAGCCCGCGGTGTTACTACGACGGCGTAAATCCGGTTTTACGGTGTTTTTCGTGTTTCCAGGTTTTAAATCATTAAGTTAGCATATCATATAGATATAGAACATGTGTTTAGTTGATTTTAAAAGTCAAGTTAGAAGGATTAACTTTTGTTTGCGAACAAGTTTAGAATTAACTAAACTATGTTCTAGTGATTACAAGTTTAAACCTTCGAATAAGATAGCTTTATATGTATGAATCGAATGATGTTATGAACATAATTACTACCTTAAGTTCCTTGGATAAACCTACTGGAAAAGAGAAAAATGGATCTAGCTTCAATGGATCCTTGGATGGCTCGAAGTTCTTGAAGCAGAATCATGACACCAAAACAAGTTCAAGTAAGATCATCACTTGAAATAAGATTGTTATAGTTATAGAAATTGAACCAAAGTTTGAATATGATTATTACCTTGTATTAGAATGATAACCTACTGTTAGAAACAAAGATTTCTTGAGGTTGGATGATCACCTTACAAGTTTGGAAGTGAGCTAGCAAACTTGAAAGTATTCTTGATTTTATGAAACTAGAACTTTTGGAATTTATGAAGAACACTTAGAACTTGAAGATAGAACTTGAGAGAGATCAATTAGATGAAGAAAATTGAAGAATTAAAGTGTTTGTAGGTGTTTTTGGTCGTTGGTGTATGGATTAGATATAAAGGATATGTAATTTTGTTTTCATGTAAATAAGTCATGAATGATTACTCATATTTTTGTAATTTTATGAGATATTTCATGCTAGTTGCCAAATGATGGTTCCCACATGTGTTAGGTGACTCACATGGGCTGCTAAGAGCTGATCATTGGAGTGTATATACCAATAGTACATACATCTAAAAGCTGTGTATTGTACGAGTACGAATACGGGTGCATACGAGTAGAATTGTTGATGAAACTGAACGAGGATGTAATTGTAAGCATTTTTGTTGAGTAGAAGTATTTTGATAAGTGTATTGAAGTCCTTCAAAAGTGTATAAATACATATTAAAACACTACATGTATATACATTTTAACTGAGTCGTTAAGTCATCGTTAGTCGTTACATGTAAGTGTTGTTTTGAAACCTTTAGGTTAACGATCTTGTTAAATGTTGTTAACCCAATATTTATAATATCAAATGAGATTTTAAATTATTATATTATCATGATATTATCATGTATGAATATCTCTTAATATGATATATATACATTAAATGTCTTTACAACGATAATCGTTACATATATGTCTCGTTTAAAAATCATTAAGTTAGTAGTCTTGTTTTTACATATGTAGTTCATTGTTAATATACTTAATGATATGTTTACTTATCATAGTATCATGTTAACTATATATATCTCCATATATATGTCATCATATAGTTTTTACAAGTTTTAACGTTCGTGAATCACCGGTCAACTTGGGTGGTCAATTGTCTATATGAAACATATTTCAATTAATCAAGTCTTAACAAGTTTGATTGCTTAACATGTTGGAAACATTTAATCATGTAAATATCAATCTCAATTAATATATATAAACATGGAAAAGTTCGGGTCACTACAGTACCTACCCGTTAAATAAATTTCGTCCCGAAATTTTAAGCTGTTGAAGGTGTTGACGAATCTTCTGGAAATAGATGCGGGTATTTCTTCTTCATCTGATCTTCACGCTCCCAGGTGAACTCGGGTCCTCTACGAGCATTCCATCGAACCTTAACAATTGGTATCTTGTTTTGCTTAAGTCTTTTAACCTCACGATCCATTATTTCGACGGGTTCTTCGATGAATTGAAGTTTTTCGTTGATTTGGATTTCATCTAATGGAATAGTGAGATCTTCTTTAGCAAAAAATTTCTTTAAATTCGAGACGTGGAAAGTGTTATGTACAGCCGCGAGTTGTTGAGGTAACTCTAGTCGGTAAGCTACTGGTCCGACACGATCAATAATCTTGAATGGTCCAATATACCTTGGATTTAATTTCCCTCGTTTACCAAATCGAACAACGCCTTTCCAAGGTGCAACTTTAAGCATGACCATCTCTCCAATTTCAAATTCTATATCTTTTCTTTTAATGTCAGCGTAGCTCTTTTGTCGACTTTGGGCGGTTTTCAACCGTTGTTGAATTTGGATGATCTTCTCGGTAGTTTCTTGTATAATCTCCGGACCCGTAATCTGTCTATCCCCCACTTCACTCCAACAAATCGGAGACCTGCACTTTCTACCATAAAGTGCTTCAAACGGCGCCATCTCAATGCTTGAATGGTAGCTGTTGTTGTAGGAAAATTCTGCTAACGGTAGATGTCGATCCCAACTGTTTCTGAAATCAATAACACATGCTCGTAGCATGTCTTCAAGCGTTTGTATCGTCCTTTCACTCTGCCCATCAGTTTGTGGATGATAGGCAGTACTCATGTCTAGACGAGTTCCTAATGCTTGCTGTAATGTCTGCCAGAATCTTGAAATAAATCTGCCATCCCTATCAGAGATAATAGAGATTGGTATTCCATGTCTGGAGACGACTTCCTTCAAATACAGTCGTGCTAACTTCTCCATCTTGTCATCTTCTCTTATTGGTAGGAAGTGTGCTGATTTGGTGAGACGATCAACTATTACCCAAATAGTATCAAAACCACTTGCAGTCCTTGGCAATTTAGTGATGAAATCCATGGTAATGTTTTCCCATTTCCATTCTGGGATTTCGGGTTGTTGAAGTAGACCTGATGGTTTCTGATGCTCAGCTTTGACCTTAGAACACGTCAAACATTCTCCTACGTATTTAGCAACATCGGCTTTCATACCCGGCCACCAAAAATGTTTCTTGAGATCCTTGTACATCTTCCCCGTTCCAGGATGTATTGAGTATCTAGTTTTATGAGCTTCTCTAAGTACCATTTCTCTCATATCTCCAAATTTTGGTACCCAAATCCTTTCAGCCCTATACCGGGTTCCGTCTTCCCGAATATTAAGATGCTTCTCCGATCCTTTGGGTATTTCATCCTTTAAATTTCCCTCTTTTAAAACTCCTTGTTGCGCCTCCTTTATTTGAGTAGTAAGGTTATTATGAATCATTATATTCATAGATTTTACTCGAATGGGTTCTCTGTCCTTCCTGCTCAAGGCATCGGCTACCACATTTGCCTTCCCCGGGTGGTAACGAATCTCAAAGTCGTAATCATTCAACAATTCAATCCACCTACGCTGCCTCATATTCAGTTGTTTCTGATTAAATATGTGTTGAAGACTTTTGTGGTCGGTATATATAATACTTTTGATCCCATATAAGTAGTGCCTCCAAGTCTTTAATGCAAAAACAACTGCGCCTAATTCCAAATCATGCGTCGTATAATTTTGTTCGTGAATCTTCAATTGTCTAGACGCATAAGCAATCACCTTCGTTCGTTGCATTAATACACAACCGAGACCTTGCTTTGATGCGTCACAATAAATCACAAAATCATCATTCCCTTCAGGCAATGACAATATAGGTGCCGTAGTTAGCTTTTTCTTCAATAACTGAAACGCTTTCTCTTGTTCATCATTCCATTCAAATTTCTTCCCTTTATGCGTTAATGCAGTCAAGGGTTTTGCTATTCTGGAAAAGTCTTGGATGAACCTTCTGTAGTAACCAGCTAGTCCTAAAAACTGGCGTATGTGTTTCGGAGTTTTCGGGGTTTCCCACTTTTCAACAGTTTCTATCTTTGCCGGATCCACCTTAATACCTTCTTTGTTCACTATGTGACCGAGGAATTGAACTTCTTCCAACCAAAATGCACACTTTGAAAATTTAGCGTACAATTCTTCCTTCCTCAATACTTCTAACACCTTTCTCAAATGTTCACCGTGTTCTTGGTCATTCTTTGAGTAAATAAGTATGTCATCAATGAAAACAATGACAAACTTGTCAAGGTATGGTCCACACACTCGGTTCATAAGGTCCATGAACACAGCTGGTGCATTAGTTAAACCAAATGGCATGACCATAAACTCGTAATGACCGTAACGTGTTCTGAAAGAAGTCTTTGGAATATCATCTTCTTTCACCCGCATTTGATGATACCCGGAACGTAAGTCAATCTTTGAATAAACAGACGAGCCTTGTAGTTGATCAAATAAGTCATCGATTCTCGGTAGTGGGTAGCGGTTCTTGATGGTAAGTTTGTTCAACTCTCGGTAGTCGATACACAACCTGAATGTACCATCTTTCTTCTTGACAAACAAAACAGGAGCTCCCCATGGTGATGTGCTTGGTCGAATGAAACCACACTCTAAAAGTTCTTGTAATTGGCTTTGCAGTTCTTTCATCTCGCCGGGTGCGAGTCTGTAAGGAGCACGAGCTATTGGTGCAGCTCCTGGTACAAGATCTATTTGAAATTCAACGGATCGATGTGGGGGTAATCCCGGTAATTCTTTCGGAAATACATCAGGAAATTCTTTTGCGACGGGAACATCATTGATGCTCTTTTCTTCAGTTTGTACTTTCTCGACGTGTGCTAGAACAGCATAGCAACCTTTTCTTATTAGTTTTTGTGCCTTCAAATTACTAATAAGATGTAGCTTCGTGTTGCCCTTTTCTCCGTACACCATTAAGGGGTTTCCTTTTTCTCGTATAATGCGAATTGCATTTTTGTAACAAACGATCTCCGCTTTCACTTCTTTCAACCAGTCCATACCGATTATCACATCAAAACTCCCTAACTCTACTGGTATCAAATCAATCTTAAATGTTTTGCTAACCAGTTTAATTTCTCGATTCCGACATATATTATCTGCTGAAATTAATTTACCATTTGCTAATTCGAGTAAAAATTTACTATCCAAAGGCGTCAATGGACAACTTAATTTAGCACAAAAATCTCTACTCATATAGCTTCTATCCGCACCCGAATCAAATAAAACGTAAGCAGATTTATTGTCAATAAGAAACGTACCCGTAACAAGCTCCGGGTCTTCCTGCGCCTCTGCCGCATTAATATTGAAAACTCTTCCACGGCCTTGTCCATTCGTGTTCTCCTGGTTCGGGCAATTTCTAATAATGTGGCCCGGTTTTCCACATTTATAACAAACTACATTAGCATAACTTGCTCCGACACTACTTGCTCTGCCATTACTCGTTCCGACACCATTTGTTCCTTTCGTTCTATTAACCCCTGGTCCGTAGACCTCACACTTCGCCGCGCTATGACCATTTCTTTTACACTTGTTGCAAAATTTGGTGCAGAACCCCGAGTGATTCTTTTCACACCTTTGGCATAACTGCTTCTGATTGTTGTTGTTGTTGCGATTATTATTATTGTTGGGATGATTGTTGTAGTTGCTGTTGTTGTTGTTGTTGTTGTTGTTGTTGGGCCGTTTGTTGTAGTTGCGATTGATGTTGCGATTGTTGGGATAATTGTTACGATTATTGTTGTAATTGCTGTTGTTGTTGTATTGGTGATTCTTATCACCGTTTTCCTCCCACTTTCTTTTGACTTGCTTCACATTGGCCTCTTCAGCAGTCTGTTCTTTAATTCTTTCTTCAATTTGGTTCACGAGTTTGTGAGCCATTCTACATGCCTGTTGTATGGAGGCGGGCTCGTGTGAACTTATATCTTCTTGGATTCTTTCCGGTAATCCTTTCACAAACGCGTCGATCTTCTCTTCCTCATCTTCGAATGCTCCCGGACACAATAGGCACAATTCTGTGAATCGTCTTTCGTACGTGGTAATATCAAATCCTTGGGTTCGTAACCCTCTAAGTTCTGTCTTGAGCTTATTGACCTCGGTTCTGGGACGGTACTTCTCGTTCATCAAGTGCTTGAATGCTGACCACGGTAGTGCGTACGCATCATCTTGTCCCACTTGCTCTAGATAGGTATTCCACCATGTTAACGCAGAACCTGTGAAGGTATGCGTAGCGTACTTCACTTTGTCCTCTTCAGTACACTTACTTATGGCAAACACCGATTCAACCTTCTCGGTCCACCTTTTCAATCCGATCGGTCCTTCGGTTCCATCAAATTCCAAAGGTTTGCAGGCAGTGAATTCTTTGTAGGTGCATCCTACACGATTTCCTGTACTGCTAGATCCAAGGTTATTGTTGGTATGTAGCGCAGCCTGTACTGCGGCTATGTTTGAAGCTAGAAAAGTACGGAATTCCTCTTCATTCATATTCACGGTGTGTCGAGTAGTCGGTGCCATTTCCTTCAAAATAGTTAAATGGAACAAGTTAATCATACAGAATATTAAGAGTAGTTAATAGTATTTCGTAGCATAATATGAACTCATTTATAAAAGTTTTTTCTTCATATTAGCGTTTTATAAGTTTAAATTCGGGTAGTACCTACCCGTTAAGTTCATACTTAGTAGCTAATATACAATTCAACTACTACAATTCTATATGAAAAACTGATTGTAATAATATTTCGCGTTCAAACTTTTATACAATATTTTACAAACTTACAATACCGCTTATTTTACATAAAGCATGAAATATAGCACACAATAACTTTGATACAAGATAGTTGTGAAGACAATTCTAGCTAGTACACAAGTCGTTCAGCAAAGGCAATAAAGACACGTAATTCATACGTCCAGAAACAAGTCATGCATTCTGGTTTTACTAGGACTACTTCCCATCCTTGGTCTTGTGCAACATAACCGTTATGGCCGTTGATAAGACAGCGTGTTGTAACGTCATCAAAGGGACGAGGGTTACGTAATGTCCAACAGTCCCGTAATAATCTAAAAACCTCATTTCTTACCCCAATTACCGACTCCGTCACTTGTGGAAACGTTTTGTTTAATAGTTGTAGCCCGATGTTCTTGTTCTCACTTTGGTGAGAAGCGAACATTACTAATCCGTAAGCATAACATGCTTCTTTATGTTGCATGTTAGCCGCTTTTTCTAAATCACGAAGTCCAATATTCGGATATATTGAGTCAAAATAATTTCTTAACCCGTTGCGTAAAATAGCATTTGGGTTCCCCGCAATATATGCGTCAAAGTAAACACATCGTAACTTATGGGTTTCCCAATGTGATATCCCCCATCTTTCAAACGAAAGTCTCTTATAAACCAAGACATTCTTGGAACGTTCTTCGAATGTCTTACAAACTGATCTCGCCTTAAATAGTTGTGCCGAAGAATTCTGGCCGACTCTAGACAAGATTTCATCAATCATGTCTCCGGGTAGGTCTCTTAAAATATTGGGTTGTCTATCCATTTTGTGTTTTTAAACTGTAAAATAGACA
Source organism: Rutidosis leptorrhynchoides (assembly GCF_046630445.1). Taxonomy (NCBI): domain Eukaryota; kingdom Viridiplantae; phylum Streptophyta; class Magnoliopsida; order Asterales; family Asteraceae; genus Rutidosis; species Rutidosis leptorrhynchoides. Next base: position 631,098,191 of record NC_092334.1, on the reverse strand, counting down.
AGAGTTAGATTCATAAAAAAAAATACTTATTAATACAAGCAATTTTTACATATATCATAAAGCATAAGCACACTATATTACATATATTACATCACACGAATACAACTATCTTATTCCGACTCGCTCGTTTCTTCTTTTTCGATTTTGGTTCGTTTTGCCAAGTTTCTAGGGATATATGATGTTCCCCTAATACGAGCCGTAATTTTCCACATTGGTTTAGAAAAACCTGGTGGTTTAGAGGTTCCCGGGTCATTGTTACAACTTAAGGACTTCGGGGGTTGACGATACATATAAAGTTCATCGGGGTTGGAATTAGATTTCTCTATTTTTATGCCCTTTCCCTTATTATTTTCTTTTGCCTTTTTAAATTCAGTTGGGGTAATTTCTATAACATCATCAGAATTCTCGTCGGAATCCGAATCATCGGAGAATTGGTAATCCTCCCAATATTTTGCTTCCTTGGCGGAAACACCATTGACCATAATTAACTTTGGTCGGTTGGTTGAGGATTTTCTTTTACTTAACCGTTTTATTATTTCCCCCACCGGTTCTATTTCTTCATCTGGTTCCGATTCTTCTTCCGGTTCCGATTCTTCTTCCGGTTCCGACTCTTCTTCCGGTTCCGACTCTTCTTCCGGTTCCTCTTCGGGAACTTGTGAATCAGTCCACGAATCATTCCAATTTACATTTGACTCTTCATTATTATTAGGTGAGTCAATGGGACTTGTTCTAGAGGTAGACATCTATCACATAATATCAAACACGTTAAGAGATTAATATATCACATAATATTCATATGTTAAAAATATATAGTTTCCAACAAAATTTGTTAAGCAATCATTTTTAAAGAAAACACGGTCGAAGTCCAGACTCACTAATGCATCCTAACAAACTCGATAAGACACACTAATGCAAATTTTCTGGTTCTCTAAGACCAACGCTCTGATACCAACTGAAATGTCCCGTTCTTATTGATTAAAAACGTTCCATATTAATTGATTTCGTTGCGAGGTTTTGACCTCTATATTAGACGTTTTTCAAAGACTGCATTCATTTTTAAAACAAACCATAACCTTTATTTCATAAATAAAGGTTTAAAAAGCTTTACGTAGATTATCAAATAATGATAATCTAAAATATCCTGTTTACACACGACCATTACATAATGGTTTACAATACAAATATGTTACATCGAAATCCGTTTCTTGAATGCAGTTTTTACACAATATCATACAAACATGGACTCCAAATCTTGTCCTTATTTTAGTATGCAACAGCGGAAGCTCTTAATATTCACCTGAGAATAAACATGCTTTAAACGTCAACAAAAATGTTGGTGAGTTATAGGTTTAACCTATATATATCAAATCGTAACAATAGACCACAAGATTTCATATTTCAATACACATCCCATACATAGAGATAAAAATCATTCATATGGTGAACACCTGGTAACCGACAATAACAAGATGCATATATAAGAATATCCCCATCATTCCGGGACACCCTTCGGATATGATATAAATTTTGAAGAACTAAAGCATCCGGTACTTTGGATGGGGTTTGTTAGGCCCAATAGATCTATCTTTAGGATTCGCGTCAATTAGGGTGTCTGTTCCCTAATTCTTAGATTACCAGACTTAATAAAAAGGGGCATATTCGATTTCGATAATTCAACCATAGAATGTAGTTTCACGTACTTGTGTCTATTTTGTAAATCATTTATAAAACCTGCATGTATTCTCATCCCAAAAATATTAGATTTTAAAAGTGGGACTATAACTCACTTTCACAGATTTTTACTTCGTCGGGAAGTAAGACTTGGCCACTGTTGATTCACGAACCTATAACAATATATACATATATATTAAAGTATGTTCAAAATATATTTACAACACTTTTAATATATTTTGATGTTTTAAGTTTATTAAGTCAGCTGTCCTCGTTAGTAACCTATAACTAGTTGTCCACAATTAGATGTACAGAAATAAATCGATAAATATTATCTTGAATCAATCCACGACCCAGTGTATACGTATCTCAGTATTGATCACAACTCAAACTATATATATTTTGGAATCAACCTCAACCCTGTATAGCTAACTCCAACATTCACATATAGAGTGTCTATGGTTGTTCCGAAATATATATAGATGTGTCGACATGATAGGTCGAAACATTGTATACGTGTCTATGGTATCTCAAGATTACATAATATACAATACAAGTTGATTAAGTTATGGTTGGAATAGATTTGTTACCAATTTTCACGTAGCTAAAATGAGAAAAATTATCCAATCTTGTTTTACCCATAACTTCTTCATTTTAAATCCGTGTTGAGTGAATCAAATTGCTATGGTTTCATATTGAACTCTATTTTATGAATCTAAACAGAAAATTATAGGTTTATAGTCGGAAAAATAAGTTACAAGTCGTTTTTGTAAAGGTAGTCATTTCAGTCGAAAGAACGACGTCTAGATGACCATTTTAGAAAACATACTTCCACTTTGAGTTTAATCATAATAACAACTTTAAAATCAAAGTTTATCGTAGTTTTTAATTAACTAACCCAAAACAGCCCGCGGTGTTACTACGACGGCGTAAATCCGGTTTTACGGTGTTTTTCGTGTTTCTAGGTTTTAAATCATTAAGTTAGCATATCATATAGATATAGAACATGTGTTTAGTTGATTTTAAAAGTCAAGTTAGAAGGATTAACTTTTGTTTGCGAACAAGTTTAGAATTAACTAAACTATGTTCTAGTGATTACAAGTTTAAACCTTCGAATAAGATAGCTTTATATGTATGAATCGAATGATGTTATGAACATCATTACTAGCTTAAGTTCCTTGGATAAACCTACTGGAAAAGAGAAAAATGGATCTAGCTTCAATGGATCCTTGGATGGCTCGAAGTTCTTGAAGCAGAATCATGACACGAAAACAAGTTCAAGTAAGATCATCACTTGAAATAAGATTGTTATAGTTATAGAAATTGAACCAAAGTTTGAATATGATTATTACCTTGTATTAGAATGATAACCTACTGTAAGAAACAAAGATTTCTTGAGGTTGGATGATCACCTTAAAAGTTTGGAAGTGAGCTAGCAAACTTGAAAGTATTCTTGATTTTATGAAACTAGAACTTTTGGAATTTATGAAGAACACTTAGAACTTGAAGATAGAACTTGAGAGAGATCAATTAGATGAAGAAAATTGAAGAATGAAAGTGTTTGTAGGTGTTTTTGGTCGTTGGTGTATGGATTAGATATAAAGGATATGTAATTTTGTTTTCATGTAAATAAGTCATGAATGATTACTCATATTTTTGTAATTTTATGAGATATTTCATGCTAGTTGCCAAATGATGGTTCCCACATGTGTTAGGTGACTCACATGGGCTGCTAAGAGCTGATCATTGGAGTGTATATACCAATAGTACATACATCTAAAAGCTGTGTATTGTACGAGTACGAATACGGGTGCATACGAGTAGAATTGTTGATGAAACTGAACGAGGATGTAATTGTAAGCATTTTTGTTGAGTAGAAGTATTTTGATAAGTGTATTGAAGTCCTTCAAAAGTGTATAAATACATATTAAAACACTACATGTATATACATTTTAACTGAGTCGTTAAGTCATCGTTAGTCGTTACATGTAAGTGTTGTTTTGAAACCTTTAGGTTAACGATCTTGTTAAATGTTGTTAACCCAATGTTTATAATATCAAATGAGATTTTAAATTATTATATTATCATGATATTATCATGTATGAATATCTCTTAATATGATATATATACATTAAATGTCTTTACAACGATAATCGTTACATATATGTCTCGTTTAAAAATCATTAAGTTAGTAGTCTTGTTTTTACATATGTAGTTCATTGTTAATATACTTAATGATATGTTTACTTATCATAGTATCATGTTAACTATATATATATCCATATATATGTCATCATATAGTTTTTACAAGTTTTAACGTTCGTGAATCACCGGTCAACTTGGGTGGTCAATTGTCTATATGAAACATATTTCAATTAATCAAGTCTTAACAAGTTTGATTGCTTAACATGTTGGAAACATTTAATCATGTAAATAGCAATCTCAATTAATATATATAAACATGGAAAAGTTCGGGTCACTACAGTTCTATTCTCAGTGATTCAGGTAATTTGACAAAACAAATCGTGCTACTACCTTTCCTTTCTACCTTGTGTATTATGATAATTCGAAACTCCATATCTATGAATTCTGGACCATTACTTGCGAAAAGTAAACAAAAGCATGAAGCTCCGAAATATAAAGGAGGTATAAATCGCAGCAAATAAGAGAGCACATTAACTGTGGATGACAATAATTACAGGAGACAGAAGCAGGGACATTGAAATATAAGGGAAGATATAAAATCCAACAATGCAGAAATTACAAACCATGGATATTAATACGAATAGCAATATAAAGACACGGTATAATTAAGAATAGTATCACCCCAAGGTAATAGTAGAAGTAAACAGATTCTTCTGATGGAAGATTGAAAAGAAGGATAACATAAATAATAATTAGGCAAATATTAGAGATTAGAACTGGAACTAAGCATTTTCACAATCTTTTGGATGTATAAACTAAGAAAGAAAGTATAGGAATGGTGAGAATAATGGAATGGAAGAGCTCAATTTATAATGGAAAAATCAGACAGAGTAATCAAGGCAGATCACCGTATTTAATTATAGAGATCTTAATTTCCTTACTCGCCGAAGAATCAAATCTTTTAGATTTCGAAGATTTTCTTTAAATCCCTTGAATTCCAGAATTCAACCCTGACTCTGTCAAAAGTTAAGATGAATCTTTACTTTCCTATTTCACTCTTTGGTAATAAATTCATTCGTACTCTTCGAATAATCGAATTATTTTTATCCATATTACTCAATGATGATAAAACTCAAGTTATCAACTCATATTCGTCATAAAAACTTTTTTATTGTTAGCCATGACCACCTCACTCAAATTTCGGGACGAAATTTCTTTAATGGGTAGGTACTATGACGACCCGGGAATTTCTGACTAAATTTAAACTTAATCCTCATATGATTTCGATACGATAAGCAAAATCTGTAATGTTGAGTCTCGAAAGTTTTGAAATTTATATTCATGTAATCAATTACCCTTTGACTATTCTCGAGGATTCACGAACCTTTAATGTATAAATAAATGATTATACAAGTAAATAAATTATAGATAATAAATTAAATATATTACTGAACTATTACAAGACAACTTAAAAATAATCAAAACTTGTTATTTGAATACGTAGAGTATATTGACCATAAATGATTTCGAATATGATTTGTCAACGATTAAATGTATACCTTGAATTATTTGTTTCAAAATAAATAATTAATATATTTATCTAAGTAACAACACTTAATAATTAAAACAATATTATATATAATAGTTATATATATATATATATATATATATATATATATATATGATTTACAATACATAATTGATGATTATATGTATATTGTATTATATTAAAGTGTATAAATATTAAATATATATAAAAAAATGATATTATATATTATAATTAAATATCACATAATTAATAATATGTAATACTAACTTATTAAATGTAATTATAAGTTAAAATATAATAATAAAATTTTTAGTACTTTTATTATTACTATTACTATTAAAATTAATATTATTATTATTATTTTTAGTATTATTTTTAGATATTAATGTTAAGAATTATTTTTATAAACTATTATCATTATAATTACTATAGTTATTATAAATTAATACAGTTTATATTTCTTATTAATGTTATTGATACTCTTACCAATATTATTCCTATTAGTATTATTATTTGTTAATATTAGATATTAATATTTATATAATTATGCTTCTTTAAATATTTAACATACAAATATATATATATATATATATATATATATATATATATATATATATATATATATATATATATATATATTTGACATATACATGTAACTATACAGATACATATATACATTCAAATTCTTATATAAAAATATAAGTGATAGATATATAAATACATATACATATAAATAAATAAATAAATAAATACTGTATATATATATATATTTTTTAAACGGCACTGTATATATATATTTAGATACAGGATAATCTGTATTCAGTTTCAAATTGATAATGAGCTGTAGTAAATATTGATTTATGTTCCTAACTCTGTACGAATTGATTCTTTATATTTCAGAAACAAACAAATCTGTTAAGGGTCGTTATCTGTTTTATTATTCTTTATTTCTCCTTCGTACCTGCTTGTCGATTATTAACACTAAACAACAACTATGTTACTGCTTCAAAAGATTTCATTGATATCATTATTATCGTTACATATTGTGGCATCTGTGAGGAGTTGAAAGAAAAACAGAAACGAATTCTAAAACGAGCTCTTTCCCCCTGTTCTTCATTCTTTTTAGCCAAAATAGGAATTCAAGTTTTAATTCAAAATCTATAAATGCAGAGTTAATCTAAAACATGTCGTGAATGTGTGTGTACAATCTCAGATTCCAATTTTTCATATCAAGAACGAATTTTGGAGTCAAAGTATTTTTGTAAAAAGTCAAAAATCGTGTTCATCATAAAAATTTGAGAGCGTGTTTATGTTTCAGTATTAATTAGGGGTCCAGAAAGTTTTTAGAATGGATTTGCAACCATTTTTATTCAGTAATCGAGTTCTAAAACTTTTTAAATTTTTGAAAGGGAATCTGAGTTCAACAACGTGTTCTTCAGCTATTTTATTTCTGTTATATATATATATATATATATATATATATATATATATATATATATATATATATATATATATATATATATATATATTTTCCTTTTCTGTTAATTTCCAAATTACTCGTTATCAGGTTCTATCCATATTATGTTAAAATTTTAAAACGGGAAAATAATTAATGTTAGGATTTAAATTGGGATTACTCTGATCGATTTAATTAAAATCGAAGGGGAAGAAGGAGATGATCAGTGAATACGAGTTTTATAGTTTAGGGATGAGGTTAAAACAGAATAAGCATGGTAGAGCAGATGGTTAAGGGTTTAACGGGTTATCGAGAGGTCTCGGGTTCGAGTCATGGCAGGGTCATTATATTCTTTTTAGCCCGAATTTTTGAGGTAGTTCTTGTATTATTATTATTATTATTATTATTATTATTATTATTATTATTATTATTATTATTATTATTATTATTATTATTATTATTATTATTATTATTATTATTATTATTATTATTATTATTATTATTATGGTTAATATTATTGTTATTATTATTATTATTATTATTATTATTATTATTATTATTATTATTGTATTACAATTATTATTACTATTATCATACTTAGATTTATAAATAATAAAAACACTACTAAAATTATTATTGTTATTATTGTGAATATTATTGTCATTGTTATTATTAGTATTACAATCATAAGTATCTTAATTGTAGTTATTATTAATATCATAAATATAAGTATTATAATTATTATTATTATTACTAGTACTATCATTATTATCATTATTATCATTATAATCACTACTAATATCATTCTAGTATTGTTATAATTACTATTTAAATAAACAAATGAAATATATATGTATATAAAATGTTTAATACTTATGACATAACAAAATTTATATTTTTATATATATATAAAATTAATATATATTAACAATGAAATATAAAAGTTACTAATATAAAAGTTATATCACTAATAATAATATATATATTTGTTCGATTACAATTACGTATATTAATATATATACAAATGATATAGGTTCGTGAATCCGAGGCCAACCCTGCACTTGTTCAATATTGTCATATGTATTTTCACTACAAAATACAATAGGTGAGTTTCATTTGCTCCCTTTTTAAATGCTTTTTGCAATATATAATTTTAGGACTGAGAATACATGCGCTGCTTTTATAAATGTTTGACGAAATAGACACAAGTACTTAAAACTACATTCTATGGCTGGATTATTAAACCGAATATGCCCCTTTTTAGTCTGGTAATCTAAGAATTAGGGAACAGACACCCTAATTGACGCGAATCCTAAGGATAGATCTATCGGGCCCAACAAGCCCCATCCAAAGTACCGGATGCTTTAGTACTTAGAAATTTATATCATGTTCAAAGGAGGATCCCGAAATGGTGGGGATATTCTTATATGCATATTGTGAATGTCGGTTACCAGGTGTTCAATCCATATGAATGATTTTTGTCTCTTTGCATGGGACGTATGTTTATGAGAAATAAAAATCTTGTGGTCTATTAAAATGATGGAAATAATTATTTATGTTAAACTAATGAACTCACCAACCTTTTGATTAACACTTGAAAGCATGTTTATTCTCAGGTATGAAAGAAATCTTCCGCTGTGCATTTGCTCATCTTAGAGATATTACTTGGAGTCGTTTATGACATATTTCTAAAGACGTTGCATTCGAGTCGTTGAGTTCATCAAGATTATTATTAAGTCAATTATAGTTAAATATATTATGAAATGGTATGCATGCTGTCAACTTTCGATGTAATGAAAGATTGTCTTTTCAAAAATTAATGTAATGTTTGTAAAATGTATCATATAGAGTTCAAGTACCTCGCAATGTAATCAACTGTTGTGAATCGTTTATAATCGATATGGACTTCGTTCGGATGGATTAGGACGGGTCTCTACACCGTTTTAGCTAGAACGAGATATGAACGAAATTTGTCAAAAGCAAAGACAAAAGCAAGGAGTTGTTTTTCAGTAGTTGTGTAATTTGTTTGTGCTCCTTGTAACGTCTTACTAGCATAATAAATAGGTTGAAATCGTTTTTCAATCCTTTGTCCTAAAACGGCTCCCATTGCAAAATCACTTGCACCGCACATTAGTTCAAACGGTAGATTCCAATTTGGAGTTATCATGATCGGCGCATTAGTGAGTTTTTCTTTAAGAATATTAAAAGATTTGATGCATTCATCTGAAAAGATGAATGGAGCATCCTTTTCTAGGAGTTTATTCATAGGAGTGGCAATTTTAGAAAAATCTTTTATGAAACGTCGGTAAAAATCGGCATGTCCTAGAAAACTCCTAACTCCTCTAACATTGGTGGGATGTGGAAGTTTAGCAATTACATCTACTTTAGCTCTATCTACTTCAATTCCTTCCTTTGAAATTTTATGACCAAGAACGATGCCTTCTTTAACCATGAAATGGCATTTCTCCCAATTAAGAACTAGATTTGATTGTTTGCATCTAATCAGCATTCGTTCAAGATTAACTAGACATGATTCAAAAGTATCACCGAAGACTGAAAAGTCATCCATGAAAACTTCCATGCATTCTTCTATCATGTCGTGAAAAATCACCATCATGCACCTTTGAAAGGTTGCAGGGGTGTTGCAAAGTCCAAATGGCATGCGTTTGTATGCAAAAGTACCATAAGGGCACGTGAATGTGGTTTTCTCTTGATCCTCGGGTGCTATTGGAATTTGAAAATATCCGAAAAAACCATCAAGAAAACAATAGTAACTATTTCCGGCTAATCTTTCCAACATTTGATCAATGAAAGGTAAGGGAAAGTGATCTTTTCTGGTGGCGTCATTTAATTTTCTATAATCAATACAAACACGCCATCCTGTTACAGTCCTAGTAGGAATAAGCTCATGTTTCTCATTTGATACCACCCTTCTTAGGTACGCATTGAACTGGGCTTACCCATAGACTATCAGAGATTGGATAAATTAAACCTGCATCAAGCAGTTTAATAATTTCTTTCTTAACAACATCTTGCATATTCGGATTTAGTCTTCATTGGCGTTGCACATACGTTTTATGACCTTCTTCTATAAGGATTTTATGTGTGCAATACGAAGGACTTATTCCTTTAATATCATGAATTTTCCATGCAATAGCTGGTTTATGAGCTCTTAGCACAGAAATGAGTTGAGATTTTTCATTTTCAGTAAGAGAAGACGATATTATTACAGGTAATTCAGATTCACCATGTAAATAAGCATATTCCAAATGGTTTGGAAGTGGCTTTAATTCTAATGTCGGTGGTTCTTCTATCGATGATTTATATCGATATCTGTCTTCTTCTTTTAGCATTTGAATTTCTTCTGTTGTTGGTTCATATCCATTAGCCATAAGTGTAGCTAACATTTCAGTTTCATCAATTGGTTCAGTTCCTTCTCCAAAAAAACATTCTCCTGTTCCTTGTAATTCTGGAAATTCTTCTAATAATTCTGCATGTGAATCTATAGTTTGAATATAATAACCTGTATCATCTGCAGATTGCGGTTGTTGCATTGCTCTATCAACAGAAAAGGTAACACTCTCGTCCTCTATACTTAGGGTCAGTTTCTTACCGAACACATCTATTATTGCTTTAGCCGTGTTTAAGAATGGTCTTCCTAATATGAGAGGAACTCGAGAATCTTCTTCCATGTCCAAAATAACAAAATCTACTGGAAATACTAAAGTACCAACTTTAACTAGCATGTTTTCCATTATCCCTCTAGGATATTTTACTGATCGATTGGCTAGTTGTATGCTTATTCGTGTTGGTTTCAATTCTCTAAGGTCTAGTTTAGCGTATAGTGAATACGGCATTAGATTTATACTATCACCTAAGTCTGCCAATGCTTCTATTGAACTAAGACTACCCAGAAAACATGGAATTGTGAAACTTCCTGGATCAGATAATTTTTCTGGTATCTTATTCAACAGTACTGCAGAACAATTAGCATTCATTGTAACAGCCAAGAGTTCTTCCATTTTCTTTCTATTAGTGATTTGATCTTTCATAAATTTAGCATATCTAGGCATTCCTGAAATTACATCAATGAAAGGAAGATTAACATTTATCTGTTTAAACATATCCAAGAATTTGGATTGCTCGGCTTCAAGTCTCTCTTTTCTCATTTTACTTGGGTAAGGAAGTGGTGGTTGGTATGGTTTAACATAAGGTTTTGCCTTAAATGTGTTATCTTCATTAACCTTTTCAACTACCGATACTTTTTCCTTATCTTGTTCAGACTGTGGTTCTTGTGAAGTAGGAATAGCTTCATTAGAAATTACAGGTATTTCGGGTGGTTTAAGTGTAATACCACTTCTCGTGGTAATGGCTTTAGCTGTTTCATTCCGGGGGTTAGCATTTGTATCACTAGGTAGACTTCCCGGTTTTCTTTCACCTATTAACCTTGCTAGGTTGCTTATTCTTGTTCCAAATTTTGAATAGAAGCTTGTTGATTTCTAAATGCTTGAGCATTTTGTTCATTGGTTTGTTTCTGAGATGTGAAAAACTGCGTTTGAGATTCAACTAGCTTCGACATCATATCTTCTAAATTTAGCTTTTTATCATCGGTTTGTGGTGGTTTGTTTTGAAAAATAGGTCTTTGCTGATTGTAAGTATTATTGGATACTTGTTGGTTGTTGTATGGAACATTTCGGTAATAATTCTGGTTTTGATTGTAGATCGGTCTTGGCAATTGATAATTATTCTGATAATTATTTCCAGGCCTTTGGTCTACGTATGAAACATTCTCTCTTTGTTCCATTGTTAGTACAATAATGAGACAATCTTTTGTTAAATGTGGTCCTCCACACTGCTCACAACAAATTCGTATTGAGTGAATATCTTTAGTCATCTTTTCCATTCGTCTCTCGACAGCATCTATCTTTGCAGAAATGGAATCGAAGTCATGGCTAGAATCGGCTCTAGCTGCTTTAGATGATCTAACGATATCTTTTTCTTGGTGCCACTCATGTGAGTGGAAAGCAGTGTTATCAATAATTTTGTAAGCGTCGGTTGCGGTTTTCTTCATAATGGAACCACTAGCTGCTATATCGATGTCTTTTCTTGTAGTGATGTCGCATCCTTGGTAGAATATTTGTACTATTTGACAAATGTCTAAACCATGTTGCGGACATCCTCTTAATAACTTTCCAAATCTTGTCCACGCTTCATATAGAGTTTCATTTGGCTTTTGCGTGAACGTAACAATTTCTCCTTGAAGTCTCACGGCTTTAGATGCCGGAAAGAATTGTTTAAGAAATTTTTCAACTAAAACGTCCCATGTATCAATAGCTCCTTCAGGTAACGATTCTAACCAATCTTTGGCTTCTCCCTTTAAAGTCCAGGGAAATAACATGAGATATATCTGTTCATCATCGACTTCTCGGATTTTAAATAAAGTACAGATCCTATTAAAGGTACGAAGATGTTCGTTTGGATCTTCCTTCGGCGTACCACTAAATTGGCATTGATTAGTTACCATGTGTAGAATTTGTCCTTTGATTTCATAATCTGGCGCATTAATGTCAAGTTGAGTAATTGGGTGACCTTGGCCAGTGCGTTTAGCTCGCATTCGGTCTTCCATACTTAGAGGTTCCAGATTTTCCATGATTGAATTTGTTGAATCTGAATCACTATAGGGTTCTGATTTAATGGTAGGTTCCTCAACAATCTCTGTTTGAATGATTGGTGGTTCCGGAGGAAAGATTAGTGGTTCAGGATCTCTGAATTGTCCCTGAATATCCTCCGGATTCTCAATTGTGAGGTCGAGTTCAAAAAATGGATTATCGGAAATTTGAATTGGAGTACTTGGTTGACTAGATGACGATTCTAAAGAAAAATCAACGGCGACAATATTTGCTAGATGTCTTGATCGAGTTACAGGTGGTGAACGTACGAAAGGTGGTGAACGTTTTGCTCAGTGCATTCACTGAATATCCTATTAGTTATAAAAGATAAAAATTATTTAAGTTATCAAATTAATAGACTTTTCTGCTTTTGCCCACGTTTCGAATAGCCAATAGATGCAGCAGGGAGCCAGAACCCTTTAAATCGGAAGCTCACAACTCAGCCACTAACAAATCCAACTATTACTACGAAGCAGAAAATTTTTGGATGTCTATCAATTTATTCACTTAAAATAATTTTTTGTTGAAATTTAAAGAGATTTTAGAGAAGAAATAGAACATTCTATGCCCTAAAAACTAGAGTGGCGAAAAATAAGAAAGAAAAAGAGAGCGTCGAAAAACGTTGAAAAATAAAAGGTCGAAAAATAATAGGCGTCGAAAAATAAAAATAAGAAAGTAGCGCGTCGAAACTTAAAAAGGAACTAAAAACTAAGAATTAAAAGTTGCGTCTAAAAATATTAAAGCTTACAAGAAATTCTATATCCTAAAACAGCAATAACTTAAAAAAGTACTAAAATATAAAAACGGCGTCGCACAATTCTAATGCACCTAAATCTTAGTCTAAAGAAAAAGTACTTAAGGGATTTTACGGCAAAACCTACAAATCTAGAAATAAAAATAACTATGGCAAAAACTATATCTTAAAACTAAATACGAGCGAAAAATACAAAAAAAAAACGCTAAAACAAATAAAAATAAACAAAATATAAAAATAAACTTAAAGTTGTAAAAAGTACAATTTTTATAAAAATATTATTTTTATATTATTTATTTTATAAAACTATTACTTTTATATATTTATGAAACTAATTAAACTAAAAATATAAATTAAATAAAAACTAAAACAAATTATTATTAAATATAACCCTAATTAGGGTTTAATAATAATAATTATTAATAATTTAAACCCTAAACTGGTCAGCTGAGGTTTCAGACTTGTCAAATCAGGTCATGCGATCGCATGGCCTGACCGTTGTAATACCATGCGGTCGCATGGTCTGCGAATTCGGGCTAGAACCTGGGCTACTACAGTAACGGGCCGATTACTTTTATTATTTTTTGTTTTCTGTTTTAATATATATATATAAAATATATGTAAAAATTAAATAAAAACTTAATTTTTAAATAAAAATAAAAACTTTATAATTTTATATATATTTAACAAACTATTAAAAATGTATAATTTTTTTGTTTTTATTATCTTTTTATATTTTTATATTTTCAATATTTAAAACGTATTTTTACAAAAAAGGAACTTAATAAAAATCTTTTATTATTTTTTTTATATAGCGTTGCGCTTCCGGCGTTTAAGCAAGTTCCTCGGCAGCGGCGCCAAAAATACTTGATGTGCGTAGAGGTGTATACAAAATAGTTATATTTTTACTATGAAAAACTATTAAATACGATACAATTTTACACAAGTTATTTATTTATTTATAGAGTGGATATACCTAAACCTTGCTACAACACTTATAGGCAGTGTACCTAATCGTACAGTAGTGTAGTTTTTAGTAAGTCCGGTTCTTTCCACAGGGAGACTTATAAACTAGTTCAACGCTATATTAGTTTTAACTTATAGTTGTAAAAATACAAATATATATATATATATATATATATATAAGTACTGTTATTTATTATAAAAGGGGGGTTTTACCGTTTAATGCCCGGTTTGTCGATTTTAAAACTTTAGTCGCAGTTAAAACCTAATGTAAAAAAAAATATAACTTAATTTAAAGCGTAAAGTAAAAGATAATAATGAAATTGCGATAAATAAAAGTGCGTAAAGTAAATGACAATATATAAAGTTGCGATAATTAAAAAGTACGATAATTAAAATAACAATAAATTAAAGTGCAATAATTAAAAGTGCAATTAAATATGAAATATATAAATTATGCTTATTTAAACTTCCGTAATCATGAAGTTTGACGTGTTGATTTTAGTTTTATTACCATGGGTTAATTGTCCTTTGTCCTGGATTATTCGATATGTCCATACGGATTTGTCCATAATAGTCTATCAGTTATAATCATAAAGTGCGAAAGTCTTCGTCAAATTATTCTTATTCCCGAAGTCAAATATTCCAACTAATTGGGGATTCGAATTGTAACAAGGTCTTAATACTTTGTTTAATGAATACACCAGGTTATCGACTGCGTGTAGTCCAAGGATTTACTACTTTGTTAACAATTACACCAATTACCCTTGAATGTAATCCACCCCTGTTTCAACAAGTCTATTAACTATTAATCCAGTTCCGTGTCCGGTAAAATGAACAATTATTGGTATTTATAGATATCCCGCCCACCGTACTCAGTCAAGCGTATGTGGTTATATATAAATACGTCAAATTATAAGTCTATATATTAAACTAACGAGGTATCGTTTAGTTAATATAAAACCCATTAATAGCCCATAGTCTAATTTCTACAAGTATCGTTCTTTTATACAAACCCCAATTATGGTACAAAGCCCAATTACCCAATTTTAATATTTAGCCCAACATTACCATTACTTCGGCATTAAATAAGCATAATAATAACTTAGCTACGAGACATTAATTTAAAAAGGTTGAACATAACTTACAATGATTAAAAATAGCGTAGCGTTACACGGACAGAATTTCGACTTACACCCTTACAACATTCGCTAACATACCCTTATTATTAAAATTAAAATTAAAATTATAATATATATATATATATATATATATATATATATATATATATATATATATATATATATATATATATATATATATATATATATATATATTATACGAGATAGAGAGAATGAATTGAAAAAGGTATGTAAAAATTCGTCCAAAACTCGCGAACTTTATAGGACTTGACCTGTCACTGTTCACCATGCGATCACATGGAGTTATAGCCTCCAGGCCATGCGATCGCATGGCCCCTTTTTCCAGCTCACAAGAGTTTGTTTGCATTCTGCCGACGGTTTATATAAATATATATAATATATAAATAATTTTAAGAATTATTTAAATATTATATTATATTTATGTGCATAGTTGACATGTAATTTTTAGTCCGTTGCGTCGAGCGTTGAGAGTTGACTTTGGTCCCGGTTCCGGATTTTCGAACGTCCTTGCGTACAATTTAATATCTTGTATTTTGCGTTTTGCGACTTGTACTCTTGTAATTTTGAGACATTTCTCATCAATAATTTGAACCACTTTAATTGTACTTTGCACTTTTGAGCTTTTTGCTCGTTTGCGTCTTCAATTCGTCGAATCTGTCTTTTGTCTTCACCTTTTATTATTTAAACGAATATTACTTGTAAATAGAATAATTGCAACTAAAAGCTTGTCTTTCTTGAGGGATAATGCTATGAAATATATGTTCATTTTTAGCATTATCAGGTCCCCATGGTTAAGTGTCGTTAACTCAATCCGTAACTGGGGACCTAAATGAAACCATATCATAACTTTAAGAGTTAGGATGAAACAAAAATACTTTAAGGAAAAGGATAAAAAAAGATAAAATTTTAGAGACCAAGGGCTTAATTTTTTTTTTTTTGAACGGCAAGCTTGCATCAGTCCGGACCGAAGCCTAGTCATCATTTGCAGATACACACGCGTTCGGGCAGAAAACCCGAACCATATTACAGGGATCCGAACCTTAAACCATCCCGAGGGGCAGGCGGGTCGGATCTGGGTCCTGAATAGGTCGGTAAAACCTTTCCAGGGGCAACCCGGCTTATGGTAAGTAAGCCTACCACGAGTATTTTTAAAGAGTGAGATTCGAACTTGAATCCACTGCTACCCCTTGCCCTGGCCCCACCGAAGTGAAACCAAGGATACCACTCAGCCACCGCTGGAATGGTCCAAGGGCTTAATTAAGTCTATTTATTGTTAAGAATTATTTAGGTTTATTTAACTATTTTAATTTACTACACATCTCTTTAATATTTAATTATTTATGAAGTATGACTTTTTTGTTTATTTTCTTAGTATGACTTTTATTCTATTATTTTATTTTTTTTTACAACGATTGGGATCACTCGAGAGGGACTAAATCACCCGTTGCGATCTTCTCCCGTTTCGACTATCCCGATGCAGCGATAATAACCCCGCCCCCATCGCTGCCCGGGAGGAAACCTTGAAACCGATCCAAGGGCACGACCAAGTAAAACCCCCTCCCCTTTGAAATGTCCCGTTCTTATTGATTAAAAACGTTCCATATTAATTGATTTCGTTATGAGGTTTTGACCTCTATATGAGACGTTTTTCAAAGACTGCATTCATTTTTAAAACAAACCATAACCTTTATTTCATAAATAAAGGTTTAAAAAGCTTTACGTAGATTATCAAATAATGATAATCTAAAATATCCTGTTTACACACGACCATTACATAATGGTTTACAATACAAATATGTTACATCGAAATCAGTTTCTTGAATGCAGTTTTTACACAATATCATACAAACATGGACTCCAAATCTTGTCCTTATTTTAGTATGCAACAGCGGAAGCTCTTAGTATTCACCTGAGAATAAACATGCTTTAAACGTCAACAAAAATGTTGGTGAGTTATAGGTTTAACCTATATATATCAAATCGTAACAATAGACCACAAGATTTCATATTTCAATACACATCCCATACTGTAACGACCCGCACTTTTTCGATCATTCTATACTTATAAGATTAATATTTACATAAATTAAACCTTACCAACATGATAAGCAATCCAAATTGTCGAGACTTATGTTTTTCGAAAAGAGATTTACACAACGTTTGACCGTCTAGTTTGACCGATGATATCACGAACTATACAATATATGATAATTATACGTTTGTATATATATATGTATATATACATGTTTAACATGATTTAAGGATGTTTTAATACCTCATTTTGTATTAATAACAATAAGTTATAAGTATATTTTGAAACTACTATCTTAAGTTTTCAAAACGATAACCATACGTAACGTTATTTGACTTAAATACTTATGACATATAATGTTTATACATATATCGTATAAGTAATGTATTTAATCATTTTTAAGGACTTAAATACATAAAACCATATAAGTATATTCACAAAAGATAGCTATATTTGAATCCTCATTCCGTTTTCACAAGATTTCTATGCGTATACTTAGGGTATATGTACCCGTATAAATACGCAGTTTCTAGAAGTTTTACTATTGAAAAATACCAATTATTAGACTTCAATTATATGATCTTAGCAGCCTTTGATTAGTCAATACATGTGGGATCATATATGAGGACTTTTGAGCTAAAAATCAAAAAAATAAAGTCTATATATACATATACATATATACGCCTATATACACATATGCACACTTTCATAACAATTTTCTTTCAAGGTAAATGATCTTCTAAACTCTCTTATCTTCAACCTTCAAGTGTTCTTCAAGGTCCTCATAAGTTTTTAGCTTCAAAACATCACTTAATCATCATAAGAAAACCCTTACAAAAATACTTCAAGAAAACCTTCCAAGAACACCAACTTACTTCCAATCTTTCATTCACTTCCATCACCCTTTTGGTTCTAGGTTCTTACTCCTCTTTTACAGCAACCTTGTCCAAGGAATTTGAGGTAGAATCTATGTTCATAACCTTATTCGATTCATATATATATAGCTATCTTATTTTGTGGTATAAAATTTTAACAACAAGAACATAGTTTGAATGTTTTCAAACTTGTTTGCAAACTAAATAGATCCTTCTAACTTAACTTTTAAAATACTCCAAGACCTGTAATATAACTTAAATATATGCTAATTTAACAAGGTATAACTTGGTTTTTCAAAGATTATCTTAAAAACTGTTTTTACGACGTCGGAGTGCCACCGGGGACTGTTTTGGGTTGGATAATTAAAAACTATCTTAAACTTTGAATTGGAGGTTTATGTTCTGGAAAAATGATTTTTACTATGGATATGATAACACATAAAAATTCCATGATTTAATTCAAAGTATAAGTATTTTTAGAAAAATAATCATTTAAGGTTGTTTACATAAAGGAAAATGTTTAACTTCATAAGTTTCACTAAAGTTTCACCTATGCCGTGTGATTTTGAATACAAACCAAGGTATTTTCAGTTCATAGTCTTAAAGAGGGACTCGATCCAAGGAGATGGCAAGTTGAATCAACGAAAACGGATTTGTAACGAAGAAACTATGACCGAAACAAAATTGGTTATCCAAGACTTGTTTAACTTCGGGATTAATTGGGAAAAATTAAATAAAATCACATCTTTCTAAGATAACATGATATTTTATATAATTCAATTTTATATGGTTCAGGATCACCCGTAAACAACACGAGAAGATTAATCATAAGATCCCATGATTGTACGCAACACGTCATTTGACAACACAGGTACTTTATGTACGCAACACGTCATTTGACAACACCGGTACCGTGGGTCAAGATTAATCTCGACCAATACATATACGATGGGGTTTTATTTATTTCGTTGGGGGTTTTATTTATTTCATTGCGGGTATATTAAACATCTAAAAATGAACCATTAAAATTGAATTACTAACAACGAACTGCTAACTACGGACTAAGGAATTATTCAAAGTATTAAAAGTATAACAAGTATATATATGTGACGTTTGTTTAAAAAGAAAAGGTATTGATATATTATATATGGATAGGTTCGTGATATCAACCGGAGACCAAGTCAAATTATATATATATATATCTTCAAGACGAAAGTGAGTATATAGTCCCACTTTTAAACTCTAAATATTTCGGGATGAGAATACATGTATTTTATGTTTTACAATATGGACACAAGTAACTGAAAAATATATTCTACGTTGAGTTGTACCACTGGCATACTTCCCTGTAGCTTGGTAACTAATATTTACAGCGGTATTGTAAACGCGAATCCTGTTGATAGATCTATCGGGCCTGACAACCCCAACCGGACTGGACGACCAGTATTCAACGGTTGCACAGTACTTCGTTTCGTGACTACACTTGGTACAGTGTAGTAAGATTTCATATTAAAGGGAATATGCGACGTGATTAATTGTTAAGTATGGTTACCAAGTGCTCAACCACTTAGAATATTTTTATTAAACTGTTTATATACGAAATCTTGTGGTCTATATATATATTGCTGCCGGCACTAAACCTATATCTCACCAACTTTATGTTGACCTTTTAAAACATGTCTATTCTCAGGTGATTTCTAAAAGCTTCCGCTGCATTATGTTGAATTTGAGCAGGATCTTGCGTACGCATATTTGTGTCAAAAATAAGACTGCATATCCAAGAACTTGTGTTGTAAAATATGCTAGAAATCGTGTTGTTATCATCATTTGTAAAGTTTGTAAGTCGAAGATTATCGCTAAACGATAATCATCTTTATTTCGTCCAAAGCTTGTATCAAAAATAAGAATCATGGTTTGTAATGTATAATATATGCAGTTTTTCTTTTAAAAATGTCGCATATAGAGGTCAATACCTCGCAATGAAATCATACGTTATCTAACACGTTCTTACGGTTAAGGACGGGTTATGACATGTGGTATCAAAGCGGTGGTCTTAGCGAACCAGGTTTGCATTAGTGTGTCTAACTGATAAGTCGTTAGGATACATTAGTAAGTCTGGACTTTGACCGGGTATGATTTAAAAACCATTGCTTATCATTGTTGGTTAAAATTTATATGTAAATATTATGTAGTACTAATGGGTTAGTTGTTGTGTGATAGATGTCGGGCTCAAAACTTGTTATCACATTCAGCGACTCCGAACCAGAATCTTCAGATGGTGTTCCAGTCATTAACCTATCCGATGACGAAAATAATATCTTTGGGGAAGACTCACAAATTCCGGATGAACCGACTATAGAGAACCCGGAAAGTGAACCCGAGGAGGAAAGTGAACCCGAGGAGGAAAGTGAACCCGAGGAAGAAATACAGGAAATTACAAAAGAAGAGTTCGAACTAGGAAAGAAACGAAAGGCTAATGAATTAGAAAATTCAAATCCTGAGTTTAATAAGGATGATGTGGCACCAACTCCACTAGACACTACCACCCCTATTCCCGCTATTCCTATTCGTTCTATCCCGGCATCCAGTTCTTCAGTCCCACAGCCAAAATATAGGCAGACAGCCAGGATAAGCGTTAAGCGATTCTTTGAACCTAAACGTCCTAGAAAATAGACCAAACGATGCGCTGCCGTATTAAACCATGGGATCATATAATGTTTTGTATAATATTATTAGTGTGGTTTGCTTAATGTTCGATGTAAGATAAGCATATGTAAAATAGTGAAGTGTGAAATGTAATAATTTTCCATGGTTAAGTATTATTTAGATGGTAGTAATTGATTCTGTACTAAGCTATTAAGTATGGACATTAACGGGTAGGTACTACCCTAGATATAATTATAAAACGCTAATAAGAAGAAAAGGCTTTTATAATAATACCTGGTTCATATTATTAATAAGCTATAATGTACTGTAAATATACACTACATCTATAATATTCCATGTGAATAATTATTTTCTTTTCATTCTTATAGAAGAATATGGCGCGATTGAACCGAATGACGGAACAAGAAATCCAGGAACTCATCAATCAGCGAGTGAACGACAGAATGTTATGGGTCGAGGCTGCAAGAGGTGCTGCAGTTAACCCAAATCCTCGTGTGGCGTGCACTTACAAAACTTTTCAAGCTTGCAAGCCCTCATCATTCAGTGGAACAGAAGGACCGATCGGTTTAACCCGGTGGATAGAAAAGATGGAGACTGTGTTTAAAATCAGTGGTTGTGTTGAAAAGGACATGACCAAGTATGCATCGTGCACTTTACAAGATAGTGCACTCACGTGGTGGAAAAATTATGTGAAGGCTGTAGGAGGAGATGTAGCTTATGATACTCCATGGGAAGAATTCAAAATAATGTTAATCAACGAGTATTGTCCAAGGAACGAGGTTAGAAAGTTGGAAGATGAATTACGAAGCCTGAAGGTTGTTGGTACTGAAATCACCAACTACAATCATCGATTCATGGAATTAGTTTTGCTATGTCCTGAATTGGTTCCAACCGAAGAACGGAAGATTGAAATGTACAAAGATGGTTTGCCCAAAAAGGTCAAGGCAAATGTTACAGCATCGAAACCTAAGACAATTCATGAAGCTATAACCATGGCAAACGAGCTAATGGATCAGGTCATCATGGATAAGAAAGCATCCAATACTGATGTGAAGGTATCAGGTAACAAAAGAAAGTGGAATGGAAATTATGATCGAGGTAACCAACAACAATCTTTTAAGAAACAAGAAACCACGCAAGGTGCAGGTAGTGGTTCAAGCTTTGGTTACAAAGGACAAAATCCTTTATGCAACCGTTGTCACAAACATCACTTTGGTTACTGTAATGTGTTATGCACCAAGTGTAATCGACAGGGTCATCTTGCTGAAGATTGTAGGGCTCTCATTACAAATACAAATGGTACCAAGACTCCTGCCACCAATGCAAATAGAACTGCTTTGGCTACCGTTACTTGTTTTGGGTGTGGAAAACAAGGTCACTATAAGAGTCAGTGCCCGAATTCAGAGAAGAATGTCAGACCTGCACGTGGGAGAGCATTTGTTATTAATGCTAGAGAGGCACGCGAAGATCCGGAGCTTGTTACGGGTACGTTTACCATTAATAACTTATCCGCATCTATTATATTTGATACTGGTGCTGATAGAAGTTACGTGTGTAGAGACTTTCACGCTAAATTGAATTGTTCATCATTACCTCTAGATGCTAAGTACATGATTGAGTTAGCTAATGGTAAACTAATTAAAACCGATAAAATTTGCCGTGATTGTAAAATAAATTTAGCCGGAGAAACATTTAAGATTGATTTGATACCCGTAGAATTAGGAAGTTTTGATGTAATAATCGGCATGGACTGGATGTCCAAAATAGGAGCTGAAGTTGTGTGCGCCAAGAAGGCAATTCGCATTCCTCGTAAGGATAAAACGCCAGTAATGATTTATGGAGAGAAGGGTAACTCAAAGCTAAAACTCATTAGTTATTTGAAAGCTCAAAAGTACTTGAAGAAAGGGTGCTATGCTATCTTAGCACATGTTAATAAAGTCGAAAAGAAAGAAAAAGAGAAGTGCATCAATGACGTGCCTGTGGCAAGAGATTTTCCTGAAGTATTTCCGGAAGAGTTGCCGGGATTACCTCCATTTAGATCTGTAGAATTTCAAATAGATCTTGTACCAGGAGCTGCACCGGTTGCCCGTGCTCCATATAGACTTGCACCGTCCGAGTTAAAAGAACTTCAGAGTCAGTTAAAAGAATTACTGGATCGTGGATTCATACGACCAAGTACTTCACCGTGGGGAGCTCCAATTTTATTCGTCAAGAAGAAAGACGGATCTTTCCGAATGTGTATAGATTATCGTGAATTAAATAAGTTAACTATCAAGAATCGGTATCCACTACCGAGAATTGACGACTTATTTGATCAACTCCAAGGATCATGTGTTTATTCGAAAATCGACCTAAGATCGGGTTATCATCAATTACGTGTCAAAGAAGAAGATATACCGAAAACTGCTTTTCGGACACGTTACGGTCATTACGAGTTTTTGGTCATGCCGTTTGGATTGACGAATGCGCCAGCTGTATTCATGGACCTCATGAATCGAGTTTGTAGTCCATATTTAGATAAGTTTGTTATTGTTTTCATTGATGACATTCTTATCTATTCCAAGAGTGAGCAAGAGCATGAGCAGCATTTAAGTTTAATATTAGAGTTGTTAAGAAAAGAACAACTATACAACAATACAACAACAATAACAATACCCAATCCCGCGCCTGCGAGGTATGGGGGAGGTAAGATGTAGACAATCCTTCCTCTACCCTAAAATAGAAGAGAAGTCGTTTCCTTAACCACGAGTCAAGAAAAGGAAATCTCCACCCACAGTAAAGAAAATTCATCCCCCTCTCTACTCCAGGGTAGAGAGATTGCTTCCGTGAGGACCTCCGGCTAAAAAAGAATTTTTTATTTTTAAATAGATAGATAAATAAAAAAAAAAAAAAAAAAATAAATAAAAATAAAAAATAAAATAAAAATAAAATACAAATAATAAATAAAAAAAGTAAAAAAATAAATAAAAATAGATAAGTAAAAATAAAATAAATAAATATATAGATAAATAATATATAGATAAATAATAATAATAAAAATAAAATGTAATAAAAATAAAAATAAAAAAATAAAAATAATAATAATAAAAAAAAAAAAAAAAAAAAAAAAAAAAAGGATAAAAGATAAACGCCATGAAAATGGTAGAATCAAATTTTCATGGGTTTAAAGTCTGCCTGAAAATCAATTTAGGCTTTAAGCGGCAGTCAAGACGCCACTAAAACGACGCTTGTCGTTGCCTCAAAAAGTAGAGCCAAAAGACCTTATGGACGGCAACTCGAGGGCATGCCGGGTGGAAGTTGTTGCGCAAGCAAAGAGCCAACCACCCTTAGCAAACCAAAAACCACTCATGCACCTTTACGGTAGACACCCCCGAAACCACCCAACTAAAAGAGACCAACCAGGCTCAAGAACAAGGAAGGTCGTCCTCAGCCATAATAGTCCCAAGATGCACCGAACGATGCGAAGCACCTAATCATACATACATGCATACAAACGTACATACATACACACATACATAAACCTACATACAACCGTACACCAGACATACCTACTTACATACATAAGACATACCTACGTACATGCATGAAACATACCTACGTACATACATACATGCATAAAACCATACATACAACCATACATACATAACATATACACCTACATAAGCATACATACATACGTACATACATAATACAAATATACATAAAACTATATCTACCGCCATACATACACACAAACATAAGCCTAAAAACATGAAAAAAAAAAAAAAAAAAAAAAAAAAAAAAAAAAATACCTACATTCGTATACGAATATACGTACCAAGTCCTACCTAAACCTATTAGCAAAACATACATACGTGAGTGAAAATTCCACACCTACAGACAAGTAAAAACCCGCATACAAACATACATACCTGCATATATACATACATATAAAATCGAACTAACATACAAAAAATGTGCGTACCTACATCACACAACCACCTACATGAGCCTATGTGCATACGTACAACCAAGCAAGCAAGCATACAACCATATTCAAGGATACCAAAAACAAACTCATTTAATATTAATAATAATAGTACATAAAACTAATAAAAACGATAGTAATAGTAATACAATAATAGTAATAATAATAGTTCATATAAATATTAATAGTAATAAATATTTGTAAAACAAATACAAATACACAATCAATTAATAATTATGATACACAATACTAATAATAATACAGACACTAATAATACTAATACCGAGACACTAATAATACTAATACCGATAGTAATATGCAAATAAAAGTACATAGTAATAGTAAAAAATTATAATAGTAATAGTATTAATATTGATCATACAAATACTAATAATAGGGAATAATAATGGTAAAAAGCAAATAATGGTAGGTAGTAATAGTAATAGTAGTAATAGTGAAAGATAATAATAATACATAGTACTATAATAGTGAAAGTATAAGTAATAGTAATAATAATAATAATAATAATAATAAAGTAAGTAGTAGTAGTAGTAGTAGTAGTAATAACAATAATACTAATAATGATACAAGAGATAATATTGCTAATACACAATACAAACAATAATAATAATAAAAAAGTACTAATAAAAATAATAGTAGAGTAGCACTACCAATAATAATAATAATAAAAATAATAATAATAATAATAATAATAATAATAATAATAATAATAATAATAATAATAATAATAATAGTAAAAAAAAATACGCACCCTACTCGATTATTCGTATTCTAGCCCTCCACGCATTCCTATCAGAAGTCATGTCCTCGGTCAACAAAAGCTCCTTCATGTCGAGCCTTAGTCTATCCACCCACCTACGAGTAGGTCTACCCCTTCTCCTAACGCCGTCGACCGTGAGTGCCTCGACTCTCCTAACCGGGGCAGTTCGTGGTCGCCTCATCACATGCCCAAACCATCGAAGTCGTTCTTCTCTTAGCTTGTCGATAATGCTTCCGATTCCAAGGTTTTCCCTAAACACTTTATTTGGAATCATATCTAACATGGTCCTGCCACATGTCCACCTAAGCATCCTCATTTCGGCCACCTCCATCCTTCTCTCTTGGGCCTTCGTCATTGGCCAACATTCTGATCCGTACAACATGGCAGGTCTAATTGCCACCTTGAGGAATTTCCCTTTCAATTTGAGTGGAATCTTCTTGTCGCACAAGACCCCTTTCGCTGCCCTCCACTTCAACCAACCTACCTTAATACGATGGGTCACGTCTTCATCTATCCTCCCCGATTTATGGAGGACCGAGCCTAGATATCTAAAGGAATCTTGCGGGTGCAAGATCTGGTCCCCAATGCTGATATTCACTCCAGCGTTTTGTTCATCTTCAACACTGTTGAAATCACACCTAAGATATTCCGTCTTTTGTCTACTGATCCTTAGCCCATTTTGTTCTAGGGCCTCCCTCCATTGTTCTAGTCTTCTATTAAGCTCTTCTTTGGAATCCGCTACAAGCACAATATCGTCGGCAAAAATCAGACTCCATGGGATGTTCTCTTGTATTCCTCGAGACAGCTCATCGAGAATCAAAGCGAAAAGAAAAGGGCTTAGGGCAGATCCCTGATGCATGCCTACTTCTATCGGGAAATACTCTGTGTTTCCCACAGGCGTCCGAACACAGGACTTCGCCCCTTCGTACATATCCATAATTGCTCTAATATATCTACTTGGGATACCTCTACCATTTAGGGTCTTCCAAATTAACTTTCGCGGAACACAATCATAGGCCTTTTCTAAGTCAAGGAAAACCATCTCTAGGCTCTTTTGCTTCTCCCTATACTTCTCCATAACGCTTCTTATAATATGAATTGCCTCCATTGCAGAGCTCCCTGGCATGAAACCAAATTGGTTTTCCGAAACTGTAGTTTCGCGTCGAAGTCTAGTCTCAATCACTCTCTCCCAAAGCTTCATGGTATGGCTAAGTAATTTTATGCCTCTGTAATTACCGCAGATTTGGGCATCCCCTTTATTTTTGAAGATGGGGATAATCTCGCTGCGTCTCCATTCAGTGGGCATTTTATAGCTTCTAAACGTCTTATTGAAGAGACACGTCAACCACCTAACACCATCATCGCCCAGGCACCGCCACACCTCTATTGGAATCTGGTCTGGTCCAACAGCTTTGTTTCTACCCATCTTTCGTAGTGCCACTCTAACTTCTTCCTGCCTGATCCTCCTACAGAAATTGTTATTCTGGAATTGACCTATACCACAGTCGCGCGGTTCCTCTTGGCGCCCGGGTACCCCTCCAACGAAAAGAGATGAGAAATAACCTTCCCATCTTTTTCTAATTTCGTCTTCCTTCACTATGGTTTGACCGGCTTCATCTTTGATAAACTTGATGTTATCTATATCCCTCCTCCTACGCTCTCTAGCTTTTGCAATCCTGTAGATATCATTAGCTCCTTCTTTAGAATCTAGTTTCTTATACAGATCTTCATACGCTTTATTTTTTGCACGTGCAACAGCCTTCTTAGCTTCCTTTTTGGCTTCTTTATATCTCTCTTCTGCCCTAGTTCTATCCTCATGTGTTCCCTCTCTGCAAGTAATGAGCTCCCTAAACCTTAGTTGCTTAAGCGCAACTTTGGTTTGGACCTCATCGCTAATCCACCATGATTCTCTACTAGATTTGTGACCACGCGATGTCCCTACAACCACACCTAAGGCTTCCTTGGCTACATCTCTAATAGTGGAAGCCAGACTATTCCACATCTGATCCGCGTCACCATGAGTAGCAATTTCCACTCCTGCCTCTACTCTTTCCAAAACCGAAGCTTTAAAAGTTTCGGCTTTCACTCCATTTAGATTCTTCCATAAGATCCTAGGTTGGACGGGTTTCACGCTCCTGGAAGCCCGCCTCTGCAAGGCCAGGTCCATGACCAATAATCTGTGTTGTGTGGAACAGGTCCAGGTAGTCAGAACTCTACAGTCTCTGCAAGCCCTACGCTCCCCTTTGCGAAGCAGCAAATAGTCAATCTGGGTACTATGGCCCCCACTGTGGAAAGTAGCTAGTTGAGCTTCCGTCTTCCTGAAGAAAGAGTTTGCAACAACCAAATCATGGGCAACAGCGAAATCGAGAATAGAGCGTCCTTCTTCGTTTCGAACACCGTACCCAAAGCCCCCATGGACACCCGTATATCCGTCTGAATCCGTGCCTATATGACCATTAAGGTCTCCCCCAATAAGTAAACGGTGGTCAGCGGGGCAACTCCTCACGACTTCATCTAACGAATCCCAAAAGCTTCTTTTTTCTTCTTCACCCAAACCAGCGTGAGGTGCGTAAGCGCTAATGACCATGTAAGTCTCCTCATGGATAACTAATCTTATTGACATAATCCTATCACTACACCTACCTACGCCCACGATATTATCCTTATACGGATGTCCTAAAATGATTCCTACCCCGTTTCTAGCTACCGTAGAACCCGAAAACCACAACCTGTAGTCTTCAATGTCAACCGCTTCTTGACCCTTCCATCTGGTTTCTTGAACACACACAATATCCACCTTACTCTTACGTAAGGTCTCAACAAGCTCATAGGATTTGCTAGTCAAAGTTCCTACATTCCAACTCCCTACTCTAATCTGAACCGGGTCCGCTAACCTATTGCCAATTCTACACCCTCTAGACCTAACCGCCCCTAAGTAAGAAGGACATGACCTCACGTGACCATCTCTACGACCCGAGTCTATCTTACTCTATATGATAAACAAAGGGTATAAAAAAGGAGGAGTAATATAATATAAATAGATATGATAATATAATAATACTAATAATAAAGTAATAAAGTTGTTAATAAAAATAATTTAGTATCAATAATAATAAGAAAGTAAAATAATATAAAATAGTGATAATAACCAAGGAAAATAGAAAACAAGTTAGTAGCAAAGAACAACTATATGCTAAATTTTCTAAATGTGCTTTCTGGTTGAAAGAAGTGCAATTTCTTGGCCACGTTGTTAGTAGCAAAGGAATTCAGGTTGATCCAGCAAAAATTGAAGCCATTGAAAAATGGGAGACTCCTAAGACAGCAATGCAGATACGCCAATTTTTGGGTTTAGCCGGTTATTATAGAAGGTTTATTCAAGATTTTTCCCGAATAGCTAAGCCGTTGACAGCGTTAACACAAAAAGGGAAGAAATATGAATGGACTTCTGAGCAGGAGAGTGCATTTCAATTACTAAAGAAGAAGTTAACTACAGCGCCTATTTTATCGTTACCAGAAGGGAACGATGATTTTGAAATATATTGTGACGCTTCGCGACAAGGTTTTGGTTGCGTTCTTATGCAACGGAAGAAAGTTATTGCATACGCATCCCGACAATTAAAGATTCACGAGCGGAATTATACGACGCATGATCTAGAACTGGGAGCAGTCGTGTTTGCATTGAAGATATGGAGACACTACTTGTATGGGGTTAAATGCACTGTGTTTACTGATCATAAAAGCCTTCAACATATTTTTGATCAGAAACAGTTGAACATGAGGCAACGTAGGTGGGTCGAGTTAATAAATGACTATGATTGTGAAATTCGTTATCATCCCGGGAAAGCGAACGTAGTGGCCGATGCTCTAAGCAGAAAGGAACGAGAACCAATCCGAGTTCGAGCAATGAACATAAAAATTCGCATGAATCTCAACTCACAAATCAAAGAAGTTCAACAAGAAGCACTCAATAAAGAAAACATAAGAAATGAAATAATGAAGAAGTATGAGAAGCAACTCGTTATACGGGAAGACGGAATTCGATATTTTGCAAATCGTATTTGGGTACCGAAGTTGGGTGGATTAAGGAAGTTGATATTGAATGAGGTACATAAGACAAGATACTCGATACATCCTGGAGTTGGAAAGATGTATCAAGATCTTAAGACACGTTATTGGTGGCTTAATTTAAAGACAGACGTAGCAACATATGTTGGGGAGTGTTTAACTTGTTCCAAGGTCAAAGCAGAACACCAAAAGCCGTCAGGGTTACTTCAACAACCAGAAATCCCAGAATGGAAATGGGATGGTATTACCATGGATTTCATCACGAAGTTACCAAAGACTGCCTGGGGTTACGACACCATTTGGGTGATTGTTGATCGTCTCACCAAGTCTGCACATTTCTTGCCTATAAAGGAAACGGATAGAATGGAGAAACTATTACGATTGTATATAAAGGAAGTTGTTTCAAGGCATGGAATACCTATTTCCATTATATCTGATCGTGATAGTAGATTTACCTCAAAGTTCTGGCAAGCACTATAGGAGGCACTAGGAAATCGTTTAGATATGAGTACCGCATATCATCCGCAAACGGACGGGCAGAGTGAAAGAACAATTCAGACTCTTGAAGATATGCTCAGGGCATGTGTGATCGATTTTGGAAACGGATGGGATAAGTATTTACCGTTAGCAGAATTATCGTATAATAATAGTTATCATGCGAGCATTGGAGCTGCGCCATTCGAAGCATTGTATGGAAGGAAGTGTAGATCTCCTATCTGTTGGAATGAAGTAGGAGATCGACAATTAACTGGTCCCGAGATCATACACGAAACGACTGAGAAGATAGTACAAATCAAGGAGAGATTGAAAACAGCCCGTAGTCGCCAAAAGAGCTACGCCGATGTCCGAAGGAAACCATTAGAGTTTCAGGTCGGGGACATGGTTATGTTAAAGGTGTCACCTTGGAAAGGTGTAATACGTTTCGGCAAAAGGGGTAAGCTGAACCCAAGATATGTAGGCCCGTTCAAGATTATTGAACGCATTGGACCGGTAGCTTATCGACTTGAGTTACCGCAACAACTCGCCGGGGTACATAATACCTTTCACGTCTCAAACCTTAAGAAGTGTCTTGCAAAGGAAGACCTCACTATTCCTCTTGAAGAAATCCATATCGACGAGAAACTACAATTCGTCGAAGAACCAATCGAAATCATGGACCGTGAAGTTAAACAGCTCAAACAGAGCAACATACCGATTGTTAAGGTTCGTTGGAATGCTAGAAGAGGTCCTGAAGTTTACTTGGGAACGAGAGGATCAGATGAAACAAAAGTATCCACACTTGTTTCTCGATGACGCAAAATAGGTACAATTTTAAAATTTCGGGACGAAATTTATTTAACGGGGAGGTAATGTAACGACCCGCACTTTTTCGATCATTCTATACTTATAAGATTAATATTTACATAAATTAAACCTTACCAACATGATAAGCAATCCAAATTATCGAGACTTATGTTTTTCGAAAAGAGATTTACACAACGTTTGACCGTCTAGTTTGACCGATGATATCACGAACTATACAATATATGATAATTATACATTTGTATATATATATATATATGTATATATACATGTTTAACATGATTTAAGGATGTTTTAATACCTCATTTTGTATTAATAACAATAAGTTATAAGTATATTTTGAAACTACTAACTTAAGTTTTCAAAACGATAACCATACGTAACGTTATTTGACTTAAATACTTATGACATATAATGTTTATACATATATCGTATAAGTAATGTATTTAATCATTTTTAAGGACTTAAATACATAAAACCATATAAGTATATTCACAAAAGATAGCTATATTTGAATCCTCGTTCCGTTTTCACAAGATTTCTATACGTATACTTAGGGTATATGTACCCGTATAAATACGCAGTTTCTAGAAGTTTTACTATTGAAAAATACCAATTATTAGACTTCAATTATATGATCTTAGCAGTCCTTGATTAGTCAATACATGTGGGATCATATATGAGGACTTTTGAGCTAAAAATCAAAAAAATAAAGTCTATATATACATATACATATATACGCCTATATACACATATGCACACTTTCATAACAATTTTCTTTCAAGTTAAATGATCTTCTAAACTCTCTTATCTTCAACCTTCAAGTGTTCTTCAAGGTCCTCATAAGTTTTTAGCTTCAAAACATCACTTAATCATCATAAGAAAACCCTTACAAAAATACTTCAAGAAAACCTTCCAAGAACACCAACTTACTTCCAATCTTTCATCCACTTCCATTACCCTTTTGGTTCTAGGTTCTTACTCCTCTTTTATAGCAACCTTGTCCAAGGAATTTGAGGTAGAATCTATGTTCATAACCTTATTCGATTCATATATATATAGCTATCTTATTTTGTGGTATAAAATTTTAACAACAAGAACATAGTTTGAATGTTTTCAAACTTGTTTGCAAACTAAATAGATCCTTCTAACTTAACTTTTAAAATACTCCAAGACCTGTAATATAACTTAAATATATGCTAATTTAACAAGGTATAACTTGGTTTTTCAAAGATTATCTTAAAAACTGTTTTTACGACGTCGGAGTGCCACCGGGGACTGTTTTGGGTTGGATAATTAAAAACTATCTTAAACTTTGAATTGGAGGTTTATGTTCTGGAAAAATGATTTTTACTATGGATATGATAACACATAAAAATTCCATGATTTAATTCAAAGTATAAGTATTTTTAGAAAAATAATCATTTAAGGTTGTTTACATAAAGGAAAATGTTTAACTTCATAAGTTTCACTAAAGTTTCACCTATGCCGTGTGATTTTGAATACAAACCAAGGTATTTTCAGTTCATAGTCTTAAAGAGGGACTCGATCCAAGGAGATGGCAAGTTGAATCAACGAAAACGGATTTGTAACGAAGAAACTATGACCGAAACAAAATTGGTTATCCAAGACTTGTTTAACTTCGGGATTAATTGGGAAAAATTAAATAAAATCACATCTTTCTAAGATAACATGATATTTTATATAATTCAATTTTATATGGTTCAGGATCACCCGTAAACAACACGAGAAGATTAATCATAAGATCCCATGATTGTACGCAACACGTCATTTGACAACACCGGTACTTTATGTACGCAACACGTCATTTGACAACACCGGTACCGTGGGTCAAGATTAATCTCGACCAATACATATACGATGGGGTTTTATTTATTTCGTTGGGGGTTTTATTTATTTCATTGCGGGTATATTAAACATCTAAAAATGAACCATTAAAATTGAATTACTAACAACGAACTGCTAACTAAGGACTAAGGAATTATTCAAAGTATTAAAAGTATAACAAGTATATATATGTGACGTTTGTTTAAAAAGAAAAGGTATTGATATATTATATATGGATAGGTTCGTGATATCAACCGGAGACCAAGTCAAATTATATATATATATATATCTTCAAGACGAAAGTGAGTATATAGTCCCACTTTTAAACTCTAAATATTTCGGGATGAGAATACATGTATTTTATGTTTTACAATATGGACACAAGTAACTGAAAAATATATTCTACGTTGAGTTGTACCACTGGCATACTTCCCTGTAGCTTGGTAACTAATATTTACAGCGGTATTGTAAACGCGAATCCTGTTGATA
Organism: Rutidosis leptorrhynchoides; assembly: GCF_046630445.1. Taxonomy (NCBI): domain Eukaryota; kingdom Viridiplantae; phylum Streptophyta; class Magnoliopsida; order Asterales; family Asteraceae; genus Rutidosis; species Rutidosis leptorrhynchoides. The sequence goes on along the minus strand of NC_092334.1, from coordinate 631,064,795 downwards.
GATCTATCGGGCCTGACAACCCCAACCGGACTGGACGACCAGTATTCAACGGTTGCACAGTACTTCGTTTCGTGACTACACTTGGTACAGTGTAGTAAGATTTCATATTAAAGGGAATATGCGACGTGATTAATTGTTAAGTATGGTTACCAAGTGCTCAACCACTTAGAATATTTTTATTAAACTGTTTATATACGAAATCTTGTAGTCTATATATATATTGCTGCCGGCACTAAACCTATATCTCACCAACTTTATGTTGACCTTTTAAAACATGTCTATTCTCAGGTGATTTCTAAAAGCTTCCGCTGCATTATGTTGAATTTGAGCAGGATCTTGCGTACGCATATTTGTGTCAAAAATAAGACTGCATATCCAAGAACTTGTGTTGTAAAATATGCTAGAAATCGTGTTGTTATCATCATTTGTAAAGTTTGTAAGTCGAAGATTATCGCTAAACGATAATCATCTTTATTTCGTCCAAAGCTTGTATCAAAAATAAGAATCATGGTTTGTAATGTATAATATATGCAGTTTTTCTTTTAAAAATGTCGCATATAGAGGTCAATACCTCGCAATGAAATCATATGTTATCTAACACGTTCTTACGGTTAAGGACGGGTTATGACACATACATAGAGATAAAAATCATTCATATGGTGAACACCTGGTAACCGACATTAACAAGATGCATATATATAAGAATATCCCCATCATTCCGGGACACCCTTCGGATATGATATAAATTTCGAAGTACTAAAGCATCCGGTACTTTGGATGAGGTTTGTTAGGCCCAATAGATCTATCTTTAGGATTCGCGTCAATTAGGGTGTCTGTTCCCTAATTCTTAGATTACCAGACTTAATAAAAAGGGGCATATTCGATTTCGATAATTCAACCATAGAATGTAGTTTCACGTACTTGTGTCTATTTTGTAAATCATTTATAAAACCTGCATGTATTCTCATCCCAAAAATATTAGATTTTAAAAGTGGGACTATAACTCACTTTCACAGATTTTTACTTCGTCGGGAAGTAAGACTTGGCCACTGGTTGATTCACGAACCTATAACAATATATACATATATATCAAAGTATGTTTAAAATATATTTACAACACTTTTAATATATTTTGATGTTTTAAGTTTATTAAGTCAGCTGTCCTCGTTAGTAACCTACAACTAGTTGTCCACAGTTAGATGTACAGAAATAAATCGATAAATATTATCTTGAATCAATCCACGACCCAGTGTATACGTATCTCAGGATTGATCACAACTCAAACTATATATATTTTGGAATCAACCTCAACCCTGTATAGCTAACTCCAACATTCACATATAGAGTGTCTATGGTTGTTCCGAAATATATATAGATGTGTCGACATGATAGGTCGAAACATTGTATACGTGTCTATGGTATCTCAAGATTACATAATATACAATACAAGTTGATTAAGTTATGGTTGGAATATATTTGTTACCAATTTTCACGTAGCTAAAATGAGAAAAATTATCCAATCTTGTTTTACCCATAACTTCTTCATTTTAAATCCGTTTTGAGTGAATCAAATTGCTATGGTTTCATATTGAACTCTATTTTATAAATCTAAACAGAAAAGTATAGGTTTATAGTCGGAAAAATAAGTTACAAGTCATTTTTGTAAAGGTAGTCATTTCAGTCGAAAGAACGACGTCTAGATGACCATTTTAGAAAACATACTTCCACTTTGAGTTTAACCATAATTTTTGGATATAGTTTCATGTTCATAATAAAAATCATTTTCTCAGAATAACAACTTTTAAATCAAAGTTTATCATAGTTTTTAATTAACTAACCCAAAACAGCCCGCGGTGTTACTACGACGGCGTAAATCCGGTTTTACGGTGTTTTTCGTGTTTCCAGGTTTTAAATCATTAAGTTAGCATATCATATAGATATAGAACATGTGTGTAGTTAATTTTAAAAGTCAAGTTAGAAGGATTAACTTTTGTTTGCGAACAAGTTTAGAATTAACTAAACTATGTTCTAGTGATTACGAGTTTAAACCTTCGAATAAGATAGTTTTATATATATGAATCGAATGATGTTATGAACATCATTACTACCTCAAGTTTAGTAGGTAAACCTACTGGAAGTGACAAGAAATGATCTAGCTTCAAAGGATCTTGGATGGCTTGAAAGTTCTTGAAGTAGGATCATGACACAAAAACAAGTTCAAGTAAGATTTTTACTCGAATTAAGATAGTTTATAGTTATAGAAATTGAATCAAAGTTTGAATATGAATATTACCTTGAATAAGAAAGATAACCTACTGTATATAACAAAGGTTTCTTGATCTTAGATGATTACTTGGAATGGATTAGAAAGCTTGGAAGTAAATTAGTAAACTTGAAGGGATTTTTGAAGTGTTCTTGAAGTGTTCTTCCTATGATGATTATAGCTTGATTCTTGAAGTGATTTTTGATGAAGATGATGATTAACTACTGGAAAAATACGTTCATAATAGTGTGTGTGTGTGTGTTGAGAGAGAATTAGAAAGAGAATTGGAAGTGAAATGGAGTGAATGATGAGTGGTAATTGGTGAGTGGTGAGTGGGGTTAAAAGGAGTTCTAGTTAGTTGACTAGCTCATGGTAGAAGTTAAAATTGATTAGTCATACATGACATAATCAAGAGTGGAATCCCATGCTAGTTCCTATTGGTATATACTCATAGTAAGTACGTTTTGAAGCTGTGTATAATACGGGTAAGAATACGACTAGAATTCTTGATGAAAGAAAAGAATGGAAAAGTAACTGTAACCATTTTCATTAAGTATGAATGTTTTGATATATGTCTTGAAGTCTTCCAAAAGTATTTTAATACATCTAAATACACTACATGTATATACATTTTAACTGAGTCGTTAAGTCATCGTTAGTCGTTACATGTAAGTGTTATTTTGAAACCTTTAAGTTAACGATCTCAATTAATGTTGTTAACCCATTGTTTATTATATCTAATGAGATGTTAAATTATTATATTATCATGATATTATGATATATTAATATATCTTAATATGATATATATATACATTTAAATGTCGTTACAACGATAATCGTTACATATATGTCTCGTTTCGAAATCCTTAAGTTAGTAGTCTTGTTTATATGTATATAACTCATTGTTAATATACTTATGGAGATACTTACTTATCATAATCTCATGTTAACCATATGTATATCCATATATATATCGTCATGTCGTTTTTACAAGTTTTAACGTTCGTGAATCGCCGGTCAACTTGGGTGGTCAATTGTCTATATGAAACATATTTCAATTAATCAAGTCTTAACAAGTTTGATTGCTTAACATGTTGGAAACATTTAATCATGTAAATATCAATCTCAATTAATATATATAAACATGGAAAAGTTCGGGTCACTAAAGTACCTACCCGTTAAATAAATTTCGTCCAGAAATTTTAAGCTGTTGAAGGTGTTGACGAATCTTCTGGAAATAGATGCGGGTATTTCTTCTTCATCTGATCTTCACGCTCCCAGGTGAACTCAGGTCCTCTACGAGCATTCCATCGAACCTTAACAATTGGTATCTTGTTTTGCTTAAGTCTTTTAACCTCACGATCCATTATTTCGACGGGTTCTTCGATGAATTGGAGTTTTTCGTTGATTTGGATTTCATCTAACGGAATAGTGAGATCTTCTTTAGCAAAACATTTCTTCAAATTCGAGACGTGGAAAGTGTTATGTACAGCCACGAGTTGTTGAGGTAACTCAAGTCGGTAAGCTACTGGTCCGACAAGATCAATAATCTTGAATGGTCCAATATACCTTGGATTTAATTTCCCTCGTTTACCAAATCGAACAACGCCTTTCCAAGGTGCAACTTTAAGCATGACCATCTCTCCAATTTCAAATTCTATATCTTTTCTTTTAATGTCAGCGTAGCTCTTTTGTCGACTTTGGGCGGTTTTCAACCGTTGTTGAATTTGGATGATCTTCTCGGTAGTTTCTTGTATAATCTCTGGACCCGTAATCTGTCTATCCCCCACGTCACTCCAACAAATCGGAGACCTGCACTTTCTACCATAAAGTGCTTCAAACGGCGCCATCTCAATGCTTGAATGGTAGCTGTTGTTGTAGGAAAATTCTGCTAATGGTAGATGTCGATCCCAACTATTTCCGAAATCAATAACACATGCTCGTAGCATGTCTTCAAGCGTTTGTATCGTCCTTTCGCTCTGCCCATCAGTTTGTGGATGATAGTAGTACTCATGTGTAGACGAGTTCCTAATGCTTGCTGTAATGTCTGCCAGAATCTTGAAATAAATCTGCCATCCCTATCAGAGATAATAGAGATTGGTATTCCATGTCTAGAGACGACTTCCTTCAAATACAGTCGTGCTAACTTCTCCATCTTGTCATCTTCTCTTATTGGCAGGAAATGTGCTGATTTGGTGAGACGATCAACTATTACCCAAATAGTATCAAAACCACTTGCAGTCCTTGGCAATTTAGTGATGAAATCCATGGTAATGTTTTCCCATTTCCATTCTGGGATTTCGGGTTGTTGAAGTAGACCTGATGGTTTCTGATGCTCAGCTTTGACCTTAGAACACGTCAAACATTCTCCTACGTATTTAGCAACATCGGCTTTCATACCCGGCCACCAAAAATATTTCCTGAGATCCTTGTACATCTTCCCCGTTCCAGGATGTATTGAGTATCTGGTTTTATGAGCTTCTCTAAGTACCATTCTCTCATATCTCCAAATTTTGGTACCCAAATCCTTTCAGCCCTATACCGGGTTCCGTCTTCCCGAATATTAAGATGTTTCTCCGATCCTTTGGGTATTTCATCCTTTAATTTCCCTCTTTTAAAACTCCTTGTTGCGCCTCCTTTATTTGAGTAGTAAGGTTATTATGAATCATTATATTCATAGATTTTACTCGAATGGGTTCTCTGTCCTTCCTGCTCAAGGCATCGGCTACCACATTTGCCTTCCCCGGGTGGTAACGAATCTCAAAGTCGTAATCATTCAATAATTCAATCCACCTACGCTGCCTCATATTCAGTTGTTTCTGATTAAATATGTGTTGAATACTTTTGTGGTCGGTATATATAATAATTTTGACCCCATATAAGTAGTGCCTCCAAGTCTTTAATGCAAAAACAACCGCGCCTAATTCCAAATCATGCGTCGTATAATTTTGTTCGTGAATCTTTAATTGTCTAGACGCATAAGCAATCACCTCCGTTCGTTGCATTAATACACAACCGAGACCTTGCTTTGATGCGTCACAATAAATCACAAAATCATCATTCCCTTCAGGCAATGACAATATAGGTGCCGTAGTTAGCTTTTTCTTCAATAACTGAAACGCTTTCTATTGTTCATCATTCCATTCAAATTTCTTCCCTTTATGCGTTAATGCAGTCAAGGGTTTTGCTATTCTGGAAAAGTCTTGGATGAACCTTCTGTAGTAACCAGCTAGTCCTAAAAACTGGCGTATGTGTTTTGGAGTTTTTGGGGTTTCCCACTTTTCAACAGTTTCTATCTTTGCCGGATCCACCTTAATACCTTCTTTGTTCACTATGTGACCGAGGAATTGAACTTCTTCCAACCAAAATGCACATTTTGAAAACTTAGCGTACAATTCTTCCTTCCTCAATACTTCTAACACCTTTCTCAAATGTTCACCATGTTCTTGGTCATTCTTTGAGTAAATAAGTATGTCATCAATGAAAACAATGACAAACTTGTCAAGGTATGGTCCACACACTCGGTTCATAAGGTCCATGAACACAGCTGGTGCATTAGTTAAACCAAACGGCATGACCATAAACTCGTAATGACCGTAACGTGTTCTGAAAGCAGTCTTTGGAATATCATCTTCTTTCACCCGCATTTGATGATACCCGGAACGTAAGTCAATCTTTGAATAAACAGACGAGCCTTGTAGTTGATCAAATAAGTCATAGATTCTTAGTAGTGGGTAGCGGTTCTTGATGGTAAGTTTGTTCAACTCTCGGTAGTCGATACACAACCTGAATGTACCATCTTTCTTCTTGACAAACAAAACAGGAGCTCCCCACGGTGATGTACTTGGTCGAATGAAACCACGCTCTAAAAGTTCTTGTAATTGGCTTTGCAGTTCTTTCATCTCGCTGGGTGCGAGTCTGTAAGGAGCACGAGCTATTGGTGCAGCTCCTGGTACAAGATCTATTTGAAATTCAACGGATCGCTGTGGGGGTAATCCCGGTAATTCTTTCGGAAATACATCGGGAAATTCTTTTACAATGGGAACATCATTGATGCTCTTTTTTTCAGTTTGTACTTTCTCGACGTGTGCTAGAACAGCATAGCAACCTTTTCTTATTAGTTTTTGTGCCTTCAAATTACTAATAATATGTAGCTTCGTGTTGCCCTTTTCTCCGTACACCATTAAGGGTTTTCCTTTTTCTCGTATAATGCGAATTGCATTTTTGTAACAAACGATCTCTGCTTTCACTTCTTTCAACCAATCCATACCGATTATCACATCAAAACTCCCTAACTCTACTGGTATCAAATCAATCTTAAATGTTTCGCTAACCAGTTTAATTTCTCGATTCCGACATATATTATCTGCTGAAATTAATTTACCATTTGCTAATTCGAGTAAAAATTTACTATCCAAAGGCGTCAATGGACAACTTAATTTAGCACAAAAATCTCTACTCATATAGCTTCTATCCGCACCCGAATCAAATAAAACGTAAGCAGATTTATTGTCAATAAGAAACGTACCCGTAACAAGCTCCGGGTTTTCCTGTGCCTCTGCCGCATTAATATTGAAAACTCTTCCGCGGCCTTGTCCATTCGTGTTCTCCTGGTTCGGGCAATTTCTAATAATGTGGCCCGGTTTTCCACATTTATAACAAACTACATTGGCATAACTTGCTCCGACACTACTTGCTCCGCCATTACTCGTTCCGACACCATTTGTTCCTTTCGTTCTATTAACCCCTGGTCCGTAGACCTCACACTTCGCCGCGCTATGACCATTTCTTTTACACTTGTTGCAAAATTTGGTGCAGAACCCCGAGTGATACTTTTCACACCTTTGGCATAGCTGCTTCTGATTGTTGTTGTTGTTGCGGTTATTATTGTTGTTGGGATGATTGTTGTAGTTGCTGTTGTTGTTGTTGTTGTTGTTGTTGGGCCGTTTGTTGTAGTTGCGATTGATGTTGCGATTGTTGGGATAATTGTTGCGATTATTGTTGTAATTGCTGTTGTTGTTGTATTGGTGATTCTTATCACCGTTTTCCTCCCACTTTCTTTTGACTTGCTTCACATTGGCCTCATCAGCAGTCTGTTCTTTAATTCTTTCTTCAATCTGGTTCACTAGTTTGTGAGCCATTCTACATGCCTGTTGTATGGAGGCGGGCTCGTGTGAACTTATATCTTCTTGGATTCTTTCCGGTAATCCTTTCACAAACGCGTCGATCTTCTCTTCCTCATCTTCGAATGCTCCCGGACACAATAGGCACAATTCTGTGAATCGTCTTTCGTACGTGGTAATATCAAATCATTGGGTTCGTAACCCTCTAAGTTCTATCTTGAGCTTATTGACCTCGGTTCTGGGATGGTACTTCTCGTTCATCAAGTGCTTGAATGCTGACCACGGTAGTGCGTACGCATCATCTTGTCCCACTTGCTCTAGATAGGTATTCCACCATGTTAATGCAGAACCTGTGAAGGTATGCGTAGCGTACTTCACTTTGTCCTCTTCAGTACACTTACTTATGGCAAACACCGATTCGACCTTCTCGGTCCACCGTTTCAATCCGATCGGTCCTTCGGTTCCATCAAATTCCAAAGGTTTGCAGGCAGTGAATTCTTTGTAGGTGCATCCTACACGATTTCCTGTACTGCCAGATCCAAGGTTATTGTTGGTATGTAGCGCAGCCTGTACTGCGGCTATGTTTGAAGCTAGAAAAGTACGGAATTCCTCTTCATTCATATTCACGGTGTGTCGAGTAGTCGGTGCCATTTCCTTCAAAATAGTCAAATGGAACAAGTTAATCATACAGAATATTAAGAGTAGTTAATAGTATTTTGTAGCATAATATGAACTCATTTATAAAAGCTTTTTCTTCATATTAGCATTTTATAAGTTTAAATTCGGGTAGTACCTACCCGTTAAGTTCATACTTAGTAGCTAATATACAATTCAACTACTACAATTCTATATGAAAAACTGATTGTAATAATATTTCGCGTTCAAACTTTTATACAATATTTTACAAACTTACAATACCGCTTATTTTACATAAAGCATGAAATATAGCACACAATAACTTTGATACAAGATAGTTGTGAAGATAATTCTAGCTAGTACACAAGTCGTTCAGCAAAGGCAATAAAGACACGTAATTCATACGTCCAGAAACAAGTCATGCATTCTGGTTTTACTAGGACTACTTCCCATCCTTGGTCTTGTGGAACATAACCGTTATGGCCGTTGATAAGACAGCGTGTTGTAACGTCGTCAAAGGGACGAGGGTTACGTAATGACCAACAGTCTCGTAATAACCTAAAAACCTCATTTCTTACCCCAATTACCGACTCCGTCACTTGTGGGAACGTTTTGTTTAATAGTTGTAGCCCGATGTTCTTGTTCTCACTTTGGTGAGAAGCGAACATTACTAACCCGTAAGCATAACATGCTTCTTTATGTTGCATGTTAGCCGCTTTTTCTAAATCACGAAGTCCTATATTCGGATATACTGAGTCAAAATAATTTCTTAACCCGTTGCGTAAAATAGCATTTGGGTTCCCCGCAATATATGCGTCAAAGTAAACACATCGTAACTTATGGATTTCCCAATGTGATATCCCCCATATTTCGAACGAAAGCCTTTTATAAACCAAGGCATTCTTGGAACGTTCTTCGAATGTCTTACAAACTGATCTCGCCTTAAATAGTTGTGCCGAGGAATTCTGACCGACTCTAGACAAGATTTTATCAATCATGTCTCCGGGTAGGTCTCTTAAAATATTGGGTTGTCTATCCATTTTGTGTTTTTATACTGTAAAATAGACAAGAGTTAGATTCATAAAAAAAAATACTTATTAATACAAGCAATTTTTACATATATCATAAAGCATAAGCACACTATATTACATATATTTCACCACACGAATACAACTATCTTATTCCGACTCGCTCGTTTCTTCTTGTTCGGTTTTGGTTTGTTTTGCCAAGTTTCTAGGGATATATGATGTTCCCCTAATACGAGCCGTCGTTTTCCACATTGGTTTAGAAAAACCTGGTGGTTTAGAGGTTCCCGGGTCATTGTTACAACTTAAGGACTTCGGGGGTTGACGATACATATAAAGTTCATCGGGGTTGGAATTAGATTTCTCTATTTTTATGCCCTTTCCCTTAATATTTTCTTTTGCCTTTTTAAATTCAGTTGGGGTCATTTCTATAACATCATCGAAATTCTCGTCGGAATCCGATTCATCGGAGAATTGGTAATCCTCCCAATATTTTGCTTCCTTGGCGGAAACACCATTGACCATAATTAACCTTGGTCGGTTGGTTGAGGATTTTCTTTTACTTAACCGTTTTATTATTTTCCCCACCGGTTCTATTTCTTCATCCGGTTCTGATTCTTTTTCCGGTTCCGATTCTTCTTCCGGTTCCGACTCTTCTTCCGGTTCCTTTTCGGGAACTTGTGAATCAGTCCACGAATCATTCCAATTTACATTTGACTCTTCATTATTATTAGGTGAGTCAATGGGACTTGTTCTAGAGGTAGACATCTATCACATAATATCAAACGCGTTAAGAGATTAATATATCACATAATATTCACATGTTAAAAATATATAGTTTCCAACAAAATTTGTTAAGCAATCATTTTTCAAGTAAACACGGTCGAAGTCCAGACTCACTAATGCATCCTAACAAACTCGATAAGACACACTAATGCAAAATTCTGGTTCTCTAAGACCAACGCTCGGATACCAACTGAAATGTCCCGTTCTTATTGATTAAAAACGTTCCATATTAATTGATTTCGTTGCGAGGTTTTGACCTCTATATGAGACGTTTTTCAAAGACTGCATTCATTTTTAAAACAAACCATAACCTTTATTTTATAAATAAAGGTTTAAAAAGCTTTACGTAGATTATAAAATAATGATAATCTAAAATATCCTGTTTACACACGACCATTACATAATGGTTTACAATACAAATATGTTACATCGAAATCAGTTTCTTGAATGCAGTTTTTACACAATATCATACAAACATGGACTCCAAATCTTGTCCTTATTTTAGTATGCAACAGCGGAAGCTCTTAGTATTCACCTGAGAATAAACATGCTTTAAACGTCAACAAAAATGTTGGTGAGTTATAGGTTTAACCTATATATATCAAATCGTAACAATAGACCACAAGATTTCATATTTCAATACACATCCCATACATAGAGATAAAAATCATTCATATGGTGAACACCTGGTAACCGACATTAACAAGATGCATATATATAAGAATATCCCCATCATTCCGGGACACCCTTCGGATGTGATATAAATTTCGAAGTACTAAAGCATCCGGTACTTTGGATGGGGTTTGTTAGGCCCAATAGATCTATCTTTAGGATTCGCGTCAATTAGGGTGTCTGTTCCCTAATTCTTAGATTACCAGACTTAATAAAAAGGGGCATATTCGATTTCGATAATTCAACCATAGAATGTAGTTTCACGTACTTGTGTCTATTTTGTAAATCATTTATAAAACCTGCATGTATTCTCATCCCAAAAATATTAGATTTTAAAAGTGGGACTATAACTCACTTTCACAGATTTTTACTTCGTCGGGAAGTAAGACTTGGCCACTGGTTGATTCACGAACCTATAACAATATATACATATATATCAAAGTATGTTTAAAATATATTTACAACACTTTTAATATATTTTGATGTTTTAAGTTTATTAAGTCAGCTGTCCTCGTTAGTAACCTACAACTAGTTTTCCACAGTTAGATGTACAGAAATAAATCGATAAATATTATCTTGAATCAATCCACGACCCAGTGTATACGTATCTCAGTATTGATCACAACTCAAACTATATATATTTTGGAATCAACCTCAACCCTGTATAGCTAACTCCAACATTCACATATAGAGTGTCTATGGTGAAATGTCCCGTTCTTATTGATTAAAAACGTTCCATATTAATTGATTTCGTTGCGAGGTTTTGACCTCTATATGAGACGTTTTTTTTTCAAAGACTGCATTCATTTTAAAACAAACCATAACCTTTATTTCATCAATAAAGGTTTAAAAAGCTTTACGTAGATTATCAAATAATGATAATCTAAAATATCTTGTTTACACACGACCATTACATAATGGTTTACAATACAAATATGTTACAACAAAATAAGTTTCTTGAATACAATTTTTACACAATATCATACAAGCATGGACTCCAAATCTCGTCCTTATTTAAGTATGCGACAGCGGAAGCTCTTAATAATCACCTGAGAATAAACATGCTTAAAACGTCAACAAAAATGTTGGTGAGTTATAGGTTTAACCTATATATATCAAATCATAATAATAGACCACAAGATTTCATATTTCAATACACATCCCATACATAGAGATAAAAATCATTCATATGGTGAACACCTGGTAACCGACATTAACAAGATGCATATATAAGAATATCCCCATCATTCCGGGACACCCTTCGAATATGATATAAATTTCGAAGTACTAAAGCATCCGGTACTTTGGATGGGGTTTGTTAGGCCCAATAGATCTATCTTTAGGATTCGCGTCAATTAGGGTGTCTGTTCCCTAATTCTTAGATTACCAGACTTAATAAAAAGGGGCATATTCGATTTCGATAATTCAACCATAGAATGTAGTTTCACGTACTTGTGTCTATTTTGTAAATCATTTATAAAACCTGCATGTATTCTCATCCCAAAAATATTAGATTTTAAAAGTGGGACTATAACTCACTTTCACAGATTTTTACTTCGTCGGGAAGTAAGACTTGGCCACTGGTTGATTCACGAACCTATAACAATATATACATATATATCAAAGTATGTTCAAAATATATTTACAACACTTTTAATATATTTTGATGTTTTAAGTTTATTAAGTCAGCTGTCCTCGTTAGTAACCTACAACTAGTTGTCCACAGTTAGATGTACAGAAATAAATCGATAAATATTATCTTGAATCAATCCACGACCCAGTGTATACGTATCTCAGTATTGATCACAACTCAAACTATATATATTTTGGAATCAACCTCAACCCTGTATAGCTAACTCCAACATTCACATATAGAGTGTCTATGGTTGTTCCGAAATATATATAGATGTGTCGACATGATAGGTCGAAACATTGTATACGTGTCCATGGTATCTCAAGATTACATAATATACAATACAAGTTGATTAAGTTATGGTTGGAATAGATTTGTTACCAATTTTCACGTAGCTAAAATGAGAAAAATTATCCAATCTTGTTTTACCTATAACTTCTTCATTTTAAATCCGTTTTGAGTGAATCAAATTGCTATGGTTTCATATTGAACTCTATTTTATGAATCTAAACAAAAAAAGTATGGGTTTATAGTCGGAAAAATAAGTTACAAGTCATTTTTGTAAAGGTAGTCATTTCAGTCGAAAGAACGACGTCTAGATGACCATTTTAGAAAACATACTTCCACTTTGAGTTTAACCATAATTTTTGGATATAGTTTCATGTTCATAATAAAAATCATTTTCTCAGAATAACAACTTTTAAATCAAAGTTTATCATAGTTTTTAATTAACTAACCCAAAACAGCCCGCGGTGTTACTACGACGGCGTAAATCCGGTTTTACGGTGTTTTCCGTGTTTCCAGATTTTAAATCATTAAGTTAGCATATCATATAGATATAGAACATGTGTTTAGTTGATTTTAAAAGTCAAGTTAGAAGGATTAACTTTTGTTTGCGAACAAGTTTAGAATTAACTAAACTATGTTCTAGTGATTACAAGTTTAAACCTTCGAATAAGATAGCTTTATATGTATGAATCGAATGATGTTATGAACATCATTACTACCTTAAGTTCCTTGGATAAACCTACTGGAAAAGAGAAAAATGGATTTAGCTTCAACGGATCCTTGAATGGCTCGAAGTTCTTGAAGCAGAATCATGACACGAAAACAAGTTCAAGTAAGATCATCACTTGAAATAAGATTGTTATAGTTATAGAAATTGAACCAAAGTTTGAATATGATTATTACCTTGTATTAGAATGATAACCTACTGTAAGAAACAAAGATTTCTTGAGGTTGGATGATCACCTTACAAGATTGGAAGTGAGCTAGCAAACTTGAAAGTATTCTTGATTTTATGAAACTAGAACTTTTGGAATTTATGAAGAACACTTAGAACTTGAAGATAGAACTTGAGAGAGATCAATTAGATGAAGAAAATTGAAGAATGAAAGTGTTTGTAGGTGTTTTTGGTCGTTGGTGTATGGATTAGATATAAAGGATATGTAATTTTGTTTTCATGTAAATAAGTCATGAATGATTACTCATATTTTTGTAATTTTATGAGATATTTCATGCTAGTTGCCAAATGATGGTTCCCACATGTGTTAGGTGACTCACATGGGCTGCTAAGAGCTGATCATTGGAGTGTATATACCAATAGTACATACATCTAAAAGCTGTGTATTGTACGAGTACGAATACGGGTGCATACGAGTAGAATTGTTGATGAAACTGAACGAGGATGTAATTGTAAGCATTTTTGTTAAGTAGAAGTATTTTGATAAGTGTATTGAAGTCTTTCAAAAGTGTATAAATACATATTAAAACATTACATGTATATACATTTTAACTGAGTCGTTAAGTCATCGTTAGTCGTTACATGTAAGTGTTGTTTTGAAACCTTTAGGTTAACGATCTTGTTAAATGTTGTTAACCCAATGTTTATAATATCAAATGAGATTTTAAATTATTATATTATCATGATATTATCATGTATGAATATCTCTTAATATGATATATATACATTAAATGTCTTTACAACGATAATCGTTACATATATGTCTCGTTTAAAAATCATTAAGTTAGTAGTCTTGTTTTTACATATGTAGTTCATTGTTAATATACTTAATGATATGTTTAATTATCATAGTATCATGTTAACTATATATATATCCATATATATGTCATCATATAGTTTTACAAGTTTTAACGTTCGTGAATCACCGGTCAACTTGGGTGGTCAATTGTCTATATGAAACATATTTCAATTAATCAAGTCTTAACAAGTTTAATTGCTTAACATGTTGGAAACATTTAATCATGTAAATATCAATATCAATTAATATATATAAACATGGAAAAGTTCGGGTCACTACAGTACCTACCCGTTAAATAAATTTCGTCCCGAAATTTTAAGCTGTTGAAGGTGTTGACGAATCTTCTGGAAAAAGATGCGGGTATTTCTTCTTCATCTGATCTTCACACTCCCAGGTGAACTCGCGTCCTCTACGAGCATTCCATCGAACCTTAATAGTTGGTATCTTGTTTTGCTTAAGTCTTTTAACCTCACGATCCATTATTTCGACGGGTTCTTCGATGAATTGAAGTTTTTCGTTGATTTGGATTTCATCTAACGGAATAGTGAGATCTTCTTTAGCAAAACATTTCTTCAAATTCGAGACGTGGAAAGTGTTATGTACAGCCGCGATTTGTTGAGGTAACTCAAGTCGGTAAGCTACTGGTCCGACACGATCAATAATCTTGAATGGTCCAATATACCTTGGATTTAATTTCCCTCGTTTACCAAATCGAACAACGCCTTTCCAAGGTGCAACTTTAAGCATGACCATCTCTCCAATTTCAAATTCTATATCTTTTCTTTTAATGTCAGCGTAGCTCTTTTGTCGACTTTGGGCGGTTTTCAACCGTTGTTGAATTTGGATGATCTTCTCGGTAGTTTCTTGTATAATCTCCGGACCCGTAATCTGTCTATCCCCCACTTCACTCCAACAAATCGGAGACATGCACTTTCTACCATAAAGTGCTTCAAACGGCGCCATCTCAATGCTTGAATGGTAGCTGTTGTTGTAGGAAAATTCTGCCAACGGTAGATGTCGATCCCAACTGTTTCCGAAATCAATAACACATGCTCGTAGCATGTCTTCAAGCGTTTGTATCGTCCTTTTCCTCTGCCCATCAGTTTGTGGATGATAGGCAGTACTCATGTCTAGACGAGTTCCTAATGCTTGCTGTAATGTCTGCCAGAATCTTGAAATAAATCTACCATCCCTATCAGAGATAATAGAGATTGGTATTCCATGTCTGGAGACGACTTCCTTCAAATACAGTCGTGCTAACTTCTCCATCTTGTCATCTTCTCTTATTGGCAGGAAGTGTGCTGATTTGGTGAGACGATCAACTATTACCCAAATAGTATCAAAACCACTTGCAGTCCTTGGCAATTTAGTGATGAAATCCATGGTAATGTTTTCCCATTTCCATTCCGGGATTTCGAGTTGTTGAAGTGGACCTGATGGTTTCTGATGCTCAGCTTTGACCTTAGAACACGTCAAACATTCTCCTACGTATTTAGCAACATCGGCTTTCATACCCGGCCACCAAAAATGTTTCTTGAGATCCTTGTACATCTTCCCCGTTCCAGGATGTATTGAGTATCTGGTTTTATGAGCTTCTCTAAGTACCATTTCTCTCATATCTCCAAATTTTGGTACCCAAATCCTTTTAGCCCTATACCGGGTTCCGTCTTCCCGAATATTAAGATGCTTCTCCGATCCTTTGGGTATTTCATCCTTTAAATTTCCCTCTTTTAAAACTCCTTGTTGCGCCTCCTTTATTTGAGTAGTAAGGTTATTATGAATCATTATATTCATAGATTTTACTCGAATGGGTTCTCTGTCCTTCCTGCTCAAGGCATCGGCTACCACATTTGCCTTCCCCGGGTGGTAACGAATCTCAAAGTCGTAATCATTCAATAATTCAATCCACCTACGCTGCCTCATATTCAGTTGTTTCTGATTAAATATGTGTTGAAGACTTTTGTGGTCGGTATATATAATACTTTTGACCCCATATAAGTAGTGCCTCCAAGTCTTTAATGCAAAAATAACCGCGCCTAATTCCAAATCATGCGTCGTATAATTTTGTTCGTGAATCTTCAATTGTCTAGACGCATAAGCAATCACCTTCGTTCGTTACATTAATACACAGCCGAGACCTTGCTTTGATGCGTCACAATAAATCACAAAATCATCATTCCCTTCAGGCAATGACAATATAGGTGCCGTAGTTAGCTTTTTCTTCAATAACTGAAACGCTTTCTCTTGTTCATCATTCCATTCAAATTTCTTCCCTTTATGCGTTAATGCAGTCAAGGGTTTTGCTATTCAGGAAAAGTCTTGGATGAACCTTCTGTAGTAACCAGCTAGTCCTAAAAACTGGTGTATGTGTTTCGGAGTTTTCGGGGTTTCCCACTTTTCAACAGTTTCTATCTTTGCCGGATCCACCTTAATACCTTCTTTGCTCACTATGTGATCGAGGAATTGAACTTCTTCCAACCAAAATGCACACTTTGAAAACTTAGCGTACAATTCTTCCTTCCTCAATACTTCTAACACCTTTCTCAAATGTTCACCGTGTTCTTGGTCATTCTTTGAGTAAATAAGTATGTCATCAATGAAAACAATGACAAACTTGTCAAGGTATGGTCCACACACTCGGTTCATAAGGTCCATGAACATAGCTGGTGCATTAGTTAAACCAAACGGCATGACCATAAACTCGTAATGACCGTAACGTGTTCTGAAAGCAGTCTTTGGAATATCATCTTCTTTCACCCGCATTTGATGATACCCGGAACGTAAGTCAATCTTTGAATAAACAGACGAGCCTTGTAGTTGATCAAATAAGTCGTCGATTCTCGATAGTGGGTAGCGGTTCTTGATGGTAAGTTTGTTCAACTCTCGGTAGTCGATACACAACCTGAATGTACCATCTTTCTTCTTGACAAACAAAACAGGAGCTCCCCACGGTGATGTGCTTGGTCGAATGAAACCACGCTCTAACAGTTCTTGTAATTGGCTTTGCAGTTCTTTCATCTCGCTGGGTGCGAGTCTGTAAGGAGCACGAGCTATTGGTGCAGCTCCTGGTACAAGATCTATTTGAAATTCAACGGATCGATGTGGGGGTAATCCCGGTAATTCTTTCGGAAATACATCGGGAAATTCTTTTGCAATGGGAACATCATTGATGCTCTTTTCTTCAGTTTGTACTTTCTCGACGTGTGCTAGAACAGCATAGCAACCTTTTCTTATTAGTTTTTGTGCCTTCAAATTACTAATAAGATGTAGCTTCGTGTTGCCCTTTTCTCCGTACACCATTAAGGGTTTTCCTTTTTCTCGTATAATGCGAATTGCATTTTTGTAACAAACGATCTCTGCTTTCACTTCTTTCAACCAGTCCATACCGATTATCACATCAAAACTCCCTAACTCTACTGGTATCAAATCAATCTTAAATGTTTCGCTAACCAGTTTAATTTCTCGATTCCGACATATATTATCTGCTGAAATTAATTTACCATTTGCTAATTCGAGTAAAAATTTACTATCCAAAGGCGTCAATGGACAACTTAATTTAGCACAAAAATCTCTACTCATATAGCTTCTATCCGCACCCGAATCAAATAAAACGTAAGCAGATTTATTGTCAATAAGAAACGTACCCGTAACAAGCTCCGGGTCTTCATGTGCCTCTGCCGCATTAATATTGAAAACTCTTCCGCGGCCTTGTCCATTCGTGTTCTCCTGCTTCGGGCAATTTCTAATAATGTGGCCCGGTTTTCCACATTTATAACAAACTACATTGGCATAACTTGCTCCGACACTACTTGCTCCGCCATTACTCGTTCCGACACCATTTGTTCATTTCGTTCTATTAACCCCTGGTCCGTAGACCTCACACTTCGCCGCGCTATGACCATTTCTTTTACACTTGTTGCAAAATTTGGTGCAGAACCCAGAGTGATACTTTTCACACCTTTGGCATAGCTGCTTCTGATTGTTGTTGTTGTTGTTGCGGTTATTATTGTTGTTGGGATGATTGTTGTAGTTACTGTTGTTGTTGTTGTTGTTGTTGTTGTTGTTGTTGTTGTTGTTGTTGTTGTTGTTGTTGTTGTTGTTGTTGTTGTTGTTGTTGTTGTTGTTGGGTCGTTTGTTGTAGTTGCGATTGATGTTGCGATTGTTGGGATAATTGTTGCGATTATTGTTGTAATTGTTGTTGTTGTTGTATTGGTGATTCTTATCACCGTTTTCCTCCCACTTTCTTTTGACTTGCTTCAAATTGGCCTCTTCAGCAGTCTGTTCTTTAATTCTTTCTTCAATCTGGTTCACTAGTTTGTGAGCCATTCTACATGCCTGTTGTATGGAGGCGGGCTCGTGTGAACTTATATCTTCTTGGATTCTTTTCGGTAATCCTTTCACAAACACGTCGATCTTCTCTTCCTCATCTTCGAATGCTCCCGGACACAATAGGCACAATTCTGTGAATCGTCTTTCGTACGTGGTAATATCAAATTCTTGGGTTCGTAACCCTCTAAGTTCTGTCTTGAGCTTATTGACCTCGGTTCTGGGACGGTATTTCTCGTTCATCAAGTGCTTGAATGCTAACCACGGTAGTGCGTACGCATCGTCTTGTCCCACTTGCTCTAGATAGGTATTCCACCATGTTAACGCAGAACCTGTGAAGGTATGCGTAGCGTACTTCACTTTGTCCTCTTCAGTACACTTACTTATGGCAAACACTGATTCGACCTTCTCGGTCCACCGTTTCAATCCGATCGGTCCTTCGGTTCCATCAAATTCTAAAGGTTTGCAGGCAGTGAATTCTTTGTAGGTGCATCCTACACGATTTCCTGTACTGCTAGATCCAAGGTTATTGTTGGTATGTAGCGCAGCCTGTACTGCGGCTATGTTTGAAGCTAGAAAAGTACGGAATTCCTCTTCATTCATATTCTCGGTGTGTCGAGTAGTCGGTGCCATTTCCTTCAAAATAGTCAATTGGAACAAGTTAATCATACAGAATATTAAGAGTAGTTAATAGTATTTCGTAGCATAATATGAACTCATTTATAAAAGCTTTTTCTTCATATTAGCGTTTTATAAGTTTAAATTCGGGTAGTACCTACCCGTTAAGTTCATACTTAGTAGCTAATATACAATTCAACTACTACAATTCTATATGAAAAACTGATTATAATAATATTTCTCGTTCATACTTTTACACAATATTTTACAAACTTACAATACCGCTTATTTTACATATAGCATGAAATATAGCACACAATAAATTTGATACAAGATGGTTTTGAAGATAATTCTAGCTAGTACACAAGTCGTTCAGCAAAGGCAATAAAGACACGTAATTCATACGTCTAGAAACAAGTCATGCATTCTGGTTTTACTAGGATTACTTCCCATCCTTGGTCTTGTGGAACATAACCGTTATGGCCATTGATAAGACATCGTGTTGTAACATCGTCAAAGGGACGAGGGTTACGTAATGTCCAACAGTCCCGTAACAATCTAAAAACCTCATTTCTTACCCCAATTACCGACTCCGTCACTTGTGGGAACGTTTTGTTTAATAGTTGTAGCCCGATGTTCTTGTTCTCACTTTGGTGAGAAGCGAACATTACTAATCCGTAATCATAACATGCTTCTTTATGTTGCATGTTAGCCGCTTTTTCTAAATCACGAAGTCCAATATTCGGATATATTGAGTCAAAATAATTTCTTAACCCATTGCGTAAAATAGCATTTGGGTTCCCCGCAATATATGCGTCAAAGTAAACACATCGTAACTTATGGATTTCCCAATGTGATATCCCCCATCTTTCGAACGAAAGCCTTTTATAAACCAAGGCATTCTTGGAACGTTCTTCGAATGTCTTACAAACTGATCTCGCCTTAAATAGTTGTGCCGAAGAATTCTGACCGACTCTAGACAAGATTTCATCAATCATGTCTCCGGGTAGGTCTCTTAAAATATTGGGTTGTCTATCCATTTTGTGTTTTTATACTGTAAAATAGACAAGAGTTAGATTCATAAAAAAAAATACTTATTAATACAAGCAATTTTTACATATATCATAAAGCATAAGCATACTGTATTACATATATTACACCACACGAATACAACTATCTTATTCCGACTCGCTTGTTTCTTCTTCTTCGGTTTTGGTTCGTTTTGCCAAGTTTCTAGGGATATATGATGTTCCCCTAATACGAGCCGTAATTTTCCACATTGGTTTAGAAAAACCCGGTGGTTTAGAGGTTCCCGGGTCATTGTTACAACTTAAGGACTTCGGGGGTTGACGATACATATAAAGTTCATCGGGGTTGGAATTAGATTTCTCTATTTTTATGCCCTTTCCCTTATTATTTTCTTTTGCCTTTTTAAATTCAGTTGGGGTAATTTCTATAACATCATCGGAATTTTCGTCGGAATCCGATTCATCGGAGAATTGGTAATCCTCCCAATATTTTGCTTCCTTGGCGGAAACACCATTGACCATAATTAACCTTTGTCGGTTGGTTGAGGATTTTCTTTTACTTAACCATTTTATTATTTCCCCCACCGGTTCTATTTCTTCTTCCGGTTCCGATTCTTCTTCCGGTTCCGATTCTTCTTCCGGTTCCGACTCTTCTTCCGGTTCCTCTTCGGGAACTTGTGAATCAGTCCACGAATCATTCCAATTTACATTTGACTCTTCATTATTATTAGGTGAGTCAATGGGACTTGTTCTAGAGGTAGACATCTATCACATAATATCAAACGCGTTAAGAGATTAATATATCACATAATATTCACATGTTAAAAATATATAGTTTCCAACAAAATTTGTTAAGCAATCATTTTTCAAGTAAACACGGTCGAAGTCCAGACTCACTAATGCATCCTAACAAACTCGATAAGACACACTAATGCAAAATTCTGGTTCTCTAAGACCAACGCTCTGATACCAACTGAAATGTCCCGTTCTTATTGATTAAAAACGTTCCATATTAATTGATTTCGTTGCGAGGTTTTGACCTCTATATGAGACGTTTTTTTTCAAAGACTGCATTCATTTTAAAACAAACCATAACCTTTATTTCATCAATAAAGGTTTAAAAAGCTTTACGTAGATTATCAAATAATGATAATCTAAAATATCCTGTTTACACACGACCATTACATAATGGTTTACAATACAAATATGTTACAACAAAATAAGTTTCTTGAATGCAGTTTTTACACAATATCATACAAGCATGGACTCCAAATCTCGTCCTTATTTAAGTATGCGACAGCGGAAGCTCTTAATAATCACCTGAGAATAAACATGCTTAAAACGTCAACAAAAATGTTGGTGAGTTATATGTTTAACCTATATATATCAAATCATAATAATAGACCACAAGATTTCATATTTCAATACACATCCCATACATAGAGATAAAAATCATTCATATGGTGAACACCTGGTAACCGACATTAACAAGATGCATATATAAGAATATCCCCATCATTCCGGGACACCCTTCGGATATGATATAAATTTCGAAGTACTAAAGCATCCGGTACTTTGGATGGGGTTTGTTAGGCCCAATAGATCTATCTTTAGGATTCGCGTCAATTAGGGTGTCTGTTCCCTAATTCTTAGATTACCAGACTTAATAAAAAGGGGCATATTCGATTTCGATAATTCAACCATAGAATGTAGTTTCACGTACTTGTGTCTATTTTGTAAATCATTTATAAAACCTGCATGTATTCTCATCCCAAAAATATTAGATTTTAAAAGTGGGACTATAACTCACTTTCACAGATTTTTACTTCGTCGGGAAGTAAGACTTGGCCACTGGTTGATTCACGAACCTATAACAATATATACATATATATCAAAGTATGTTCAAAATATATTTACAACACTTTTAATATATTTTGATGTTTTAAGTTTATTAAGTCAGCTGTCCTCGTTAGTAACCTACAACTAGTTGTCCACAGTTAGATGTACAGAAATAAATCGATAAATATTATCTTGAATCAATCCACGACCCAGTGTATACGTATCTCAGTATTGATCACAACTCAAACTATATATATTTTGGAATCAACCTCAACCCTGTATAGCTAACTCCAACATTCACATATAGAGTGTCTATGGTTGTTCCGAAATATATATAGATGTGTCGACATGATAGGTTGAAACATTGTATACGTGTCCATGGTATCTCAAGATTACATAATATACAATACAAGTTGATTAAGTTATGGTTGGAATAGATTTGTTACCAATTTTCACGTAGCTAAAATGAGAAAAATTATTCAATCTTGTTTTACCTATAACTTCTTCATTTTAAATCCGTTTTGAGTGAATCAAATTGCTATGGTTTCATATTGAACTATATCTTATGAATCTAAACAAAAAAAGTATGGGTTTATAGTCGGAAAAATAAGTTACAAGTCATTTTTGTAAAGGTAGTCATTTCAGTCGAAAGAACGACGTCTAGATGACCATTTTAGAAAACATACTTCCACTTTGAGTTTAACCATAATTTTTGGATATAGTTTCATGTTCATAATAAAAATCATTTTCTCAGAATAACAACTTTTAAATCAAAGTTTATCATAGTTTTTAATTAACTAACCCAAAACAGCCCGCGGTGTTACTACGACGGCGTAAATCCGGTTTTACGGTGTTTTTCGTGTTTCCAGATTTTAAATCATTAAGTTAGCATATCATATAGATATAGAACATGTGTTTAGTTGATTTTAAAAGTCAAGTTAGAAGGATTAACTTTTGTTTGCGAACAAGTTTAGAATTAACTAAACTATGTTCTAGTGATTACAAGTTTAAACCTTCGAATAAGATAGCTTTATATGTATGAATCGAATGATGTTATGAACATCATTACTACCTTAAGTTCCTTGGATAAACCTACTGGAAAAGAGAAAAATGGATTTAGCTTCAACGGATCCTTGGATGGCTCGAAGTTCTTGAAGCAGAATCATGACACGAAAACAAGTTCAAGTAAGATCATCACTTGAAATAAGATTGTTATAGTTATAGAAATTGAACCAAAGTTTGAATATGATTATTACCTTGTATTAGAATGATAACCTACTGTAAGAAACAAAGATTTCTTGAGGTTGTATGATCACCTTACAAGATTGGAAGTGAGCTAGCAAACTTGAAAGTATTC
Organism: Rutidosis leptorrhynchoides; assembly: GCF_046630445.1. Classification (NCBI taxonomy): domain Eukaryota; kingdom Viridiplantae; phylum Streptophyta; class Magnoliopsida; order Asterales; family Asteraceae; genus Rutidosis; species Rutidosis leptorrhynchoides. The sequence goes on along the minus strand of NC_092334.1, from coordinate 631,041,447 downwards.
TTGATTTTATGAAACTAGAACTTTTGGAATTTATGAAGAACACTTAGAACTTGAAGATAGAACTTGAGAGAGATCAATTAGATGAAGAAAATTGAAGAATGAAAGTGTTTGTAGGTGTTTTTGGTCGTTGGTGTATGGATTAGATATAAAGGATATGTAATTTTGTTTTCATGTAAATAAGTCATGAATGATTACTCATATTTTTGTAATTTTATGAGATATTTCATGCTAGTTGCCAAATGATGGTTCCCACATGTGTTAGGTGACTCACATGGGCTGCTAAGAGCTGATCATTGGAGTGTATATACCAATAGTACATACATCTAAAAGCTGTGTATTGTACGAGTACGAATACGGGTGCATACGAGTAGAATTGTTGATGAAACTGAACGAGGATGTAATTGTAAGCATTTTTGTTAAGTAGAAGTATTTTGATAAGTGTATTGAAGTCTTTCAAAAGTGTATAAATACATATTAAAACATTACATGTATATACATTTTAACTGAGTCGTTAAGTCATCGTTAGTCGTTACATGTAAGTGTTGTTTTGAAACCTTTAGGTTAACAATCTTGTTAAATGTTGTTAACCCAATGTTTATAATATCAAATGAGATTTTAAATTATTATATTATCATGATATTATCATGTATGAATATCTCTTAATATGATATATATACATTAAATGTCTTTACAACGATAATCGTTACATATATGTCTCGTTTAAAAATCATTAAGTTAGTAGTCTTGTTTTTACATATGTAGTTCATTGTTAATATACTTAATGATATGTTTAATTATCATAGTATCATGTTAACTATATATATATCCATATATATGTCATCATATAGTTTTACAAGTTTTAACGTTCGTGAATCACCGGTCAACTTGGGTGGTCAATTGTCTATATGAAACATATTTCAATTAATCAAGTCTTAACAAGTTTAATTGCTTAACATGTTGGAAACATTTAATCATGTAAATATCAATATCAATTAATATATATAAACATGGAAAAGTTCGGGTCACTACATATGGTTGTTCCGAAATATATATAGATGTGTCGACATGATAGGTCGAAACATTGTATACGTGTCTATGGTATCTCAAGATTACATAATATACAATACAAGTTGATTAAGTTATGGTTGGAATAGATTTGTTACCAATTTTCACGTAGCTAAAATGAGAAAAATTATCCAATCTTGTTTTACCCATAACTTCTTCATTTTAAATCCGTTTTGAGTGAATCAAATTACTATGGTTTCATATTGAACTCTATTTTATGAATCTAAACAGAAAAGTATAGGTTTATAGTCGGAAAAATAAGTTACAAGTCGTTTTTGTAAAGGTAGTCATTTCAGTCGAAAGAACGACGTCTAGATGACCATTTTAGAAAACATACTTCCACTTTGAGTTTAACCATAATTTTTGGATATAGTTTCATGTTCACAATAAAAATCATTTTCTCAGAATAACAAATTTTAAATCAAAGTTTATCATAGTTTTTAATTAACTAACCCAAAACAGCCCGCGGTGTTACTACGACGGCGTAAATCCGGTTTTACGGTGTTTTTCGTGTTTCCAGGTTTTAAATCATTAATTTAGCATATCATATAGATATAGAACATGTGTGTAGTTAATTTTAAAAGTCAAGTTAGAAGGATTAACTTTTGTTTGCGAACAAGTTTAGAATTAACTAAACTATGTTCTAGTGATTACGAGTTTAAACCTTCGAATAAGATAGTTTTATATATATGAATCGAATGATGTTATGAACATCATTACTACCTCAAGTTTAGTAGGTAAACCTACTGGAAGTGACAAGAAATGATCTAGCTTCAAAGGATCTTGGATGGCTTGAAAGTTCTTGAAGTAGGATCATGACACAAAAACAAGTTCAAGTAAGATTTTTACTCGAATTAAGATAGTTTATAGTTATAGAAATTGAATCAAAGTTTGAATATGAATATTACCTTGAATAAGAAAGATAACCTACTGTATATAACAAAGGTTTCTTGATCTTAGATGATTACTTGGAATGGATTAGAAAGCTTGGAAGTAAATTAGTAAACTTGAAGGGATTTTTGAAGTGTTCTTGAAGTGTTCTTCCTATGATGATTATAGCTTGATTCTTGAAGTGATTTTTGATGAAGATGATGATTAACTACTGGAAAAATACGTTCATAATAGTGTGTGTGTGTTGAGAGAGAATTAGAAAGAGAATTGGAAGTGAAATGGAGTGAATGATGAGTGGTAATTGGTGAGTGGTGAGTGGGGTTAAAAGGAGTTCTAGTTAGTTGACTAGCTCATGGTAGAAGTTAAAATTGATTAGTCATACATGACATAATCAAGAGTGGAATCCCATGCTAGTTCCTATTGGTATATACTCATAGTAAGTACGTTTTGAAGCTGTGTATAATACGGGTAAGAATACGACTAGAATTCTTGATGAAAGAAAAGAATGGAAAAGTAACTGTAACCATTTTTGTTAAGTATGAATGTTTTGATATATGTCTTGAAGTCTTCCAAAAGTATTTTAATACATCTAAATACACTACATGTATATACATTTTAACTGAGTCGTTAAGTCATCGTTAGTCGTTACATGTAAGTGTTGTTTTGAAACATTTAAGTTAACGATCTCAATTAATGTTGTTAACCCATTGTTTATTATATCTAATGAGATGTTAAATTATTATATTATCATGATATTATGATATATTAATATATCTTAATATGATATATATACATTTAAATGTCGTTACAACGATAATCGTTACATATATGTCTCGTTTCGAAATCCTTAAGTTAGTAGTCTTGTTTATATGTATATAACTCATTGTTAATATACTTATGGAGATACTTACTTATAATAATCTCATGTTAACCATATGTATATCCATATATATATCGTCATGTCGTTTTTACAAGTTTTAACGTTCGTGAATCGCCGGTCAACTTGGGTGGTCAATTGTCTATATGAAACATATTTCAATTAATCAAGTCTTAACAAGTTTGATTGCTTAACATGTTGGAAACATTTAATCATGTAAATATCAATCTCAATTAATATATATAAACATGGAAAAGTTCGGGTCACTACACCCTTTACCCCCCAAACGATATGGGAAAGATGACATGAGTGGATACTTCATGGCAGGGATGAAATTGTGTTTTTAATATGTAGACGGGTCGAACTTCTGACATCCCCTAAAGGAGGCAGGCCACCAACCGATGGACCATTATAAATTATCAGGTAAACATGCTTTCTCACAAGTATTCGAGTCTTTTTCCGGGTATACGGTCCAGGTAATCGGGTATGCGAGCCGAGAAATCGGGTTTACGCTCCGGGTTATCGGGTTTACGGGCCGAGTATATGGGCTGGGTAATCGGGTTTGTGTTTAAAACCATCCTCAACACCCGGACCTGCAAAAAAATTAAAAACCATCTCCATACCTGGTCCTAGACCCATTTACCTGGACCGATCCCGACCCAAAAATATCGAGTTTAATTTCGAGTTTCCCATCAGGTACGAATGTTTGTTGCCATCCCTACATATAGCCATTGGTACATAACGGTGTTTGAGAAAGATAGGTTGTCAGTATGCTTGATCCAATGGAGGTATCGTTACGTTTTCGACGTGTCTCCACAAACACGGCACCGTTCTGTATGTCGTCTTTAGTATTGTCTGTTTTTGCGTTGAAAGGTTCAGACGGCTGATTTTAACTTATTTTGTTCTTAAATAATCTCTTTAGTTTTTTAACGCATTAATCATTCATATAAATATGTAAACTCACTTTCCTACATATATACAGCCCTCATATCCACATTTCTATCACTTCACTTAGTCTATCAAATACTGACTAGTAAACATAAAACATATATATACCCTTCTACGGGTGATAGTTAATTGGCCGTTAAAAAAATGTATAATAATCTAACTAGCACTGCAGATATGGCGCAAGATGTGGCGGAGCAAGGATCGTTGACGGCAAAGGGCTACCACGACCCACCACCGGTAGCTTTCATCGATGTCAAAGAGTTGACCAAGTGGTCATTTTATCGAGCTGTGATTGCCGAGTTTGTTGCTACACTTTTATTTTTGTACATAATTGTTTCGACAATTACTGGTTACAAGAGCCAAATGTATGAGGATTATGATCCTTGTGGTGGTGTTGGTCTGTTGGGTATTGCTTGGGCTTGTGGTGGCATGATCTTTGTTCTTGTTTACTGCACTGCTGGTATCTCCGGTGAGTTTACAATTTAACATATGACATTAATATGTTATGTTGTGTACGTACATATTGTAGTAAACATTTGTAATCTATGTATGCATTATTTGCGTATCTTTTGAAAGACTGATCATTGTATATAAGACCGGTATAAAGGATAGTGATTGTCTTTGTTGCATCTTATGAACGGAGAAAGCATAGAAAGAGGGAGGAAGATATAGGAGTAAAGAGTGACGATTCTAGGATCAAAATTCAAATGGGTCCCAAAATATGTTAAATGTATTTAGTGACTGTTTACCACCAAAAACAAATAACTCGTGAAAATGTATGTGTTACTATAGTTAAATTTAGCCGCATTCAAACAATATGAAAGATACTTTGTAAAAAAACATCTGTACCTTATAGTAACCTTTCTAGGTTGACAACCTTTTCTTTTTTAACCGTTTATACTAATTTATTTCTTTAAGAATGCTAAACATAATTATTAAGTATATCGTAGATAACTTAGTTATACATCTATAACTTAAAGTTATTACAGTGACTCTTGCAAAAAAAAAAAAAAAGAAAAAAAAAGTGAAACTCTTCTATGATTATTGCTCGATTTCGGTTTAAGTAATACAAACTCATGTTTTGTGTAAAAATAATGCTAGAAGATGTTGACGCGTATTAGATTTGATGAAGTGATGTCTACGTTAATTTTACATGGTTACTACCAGGCAATTTTTACTCTCAATTTCAATTTTTTGAAAAGTTCAGAGGTAAAATAAGAAATGGCCGCCATTTATGAGTAGTTGTAGATACAAGGAGTTATTAGGCCATATATTCCAAACTCAAATTTCAAACATTGGGCTAACATAACGTAGATTGAAAGTCTTTGTGGTTTTGTATTACTGTTGTATTGTGAACTAAATAAATTACTAGGACGAACATTAATTGACTTGTGCCAATATATGTAGGTGGACACATTAACCCAGCCGTAACGTTTGGCCTATTTCTGGCTCGTAAGGTCTCACTACCACGAGCCATCATGTACATGGTGGCTCAGTGCTTAGGGGCCATTTGTGGTGTAGCTTTAGTCAAGGCTTTTTACAAGACTTACTATACCACCTATGGAGGCGGTGTCAACGTGCTAGCACATGGCTATACTAAAGGCACCGGGTTGAATGCAGAGATCATTGGCACTTTCATTCTTGTCTACACCGTCTTTTCAGCCACCGATCCCAAGAGGAGCGCTCGAGACTCTCATGTTCCCGTAAGTACTCTATTGTCCTGGCAAAAATCACTCACAACAAAATGTCTACGTTTATAACTGCAAATTACTATTTAAGTTGATCCTAATGATGTTTGACCAATCGGTTTATTCTTTATATAGGTGTTGGCGCCACTGCCTATTGGGTTCGCTGTGTTCATTGTTCACCTAGCCACAATTCCCATCACTGGAACTGGTATCAACCCGGCTAGGAGCTTTGGAGCCGCTGTAATTTACAACAAGAAAAAGGCATGGGAAGATCAAGTAAGTTATACTCCTTCTGAAATAGTTGTCCATCTTACTACTAGGGTGATGATATGTACACAACCTATTATTGTTATGTACACAAACATCATGCTTTACAGTGTTGTACTGTACAACACTGTAAAACATTCTAGTTGAGTACATAACAAATTGTGGTTGTGTACATATCACTCCCCTACTATTTATGGTTGGACTGAATAATCCAAACAACATTCCCTACACGTAAGCTCAAAAGTCTATTATTATTCTAAAACTAACTAGTAGTAGAGAGAGATCCCCATAAACTTATACGTAAATATTTGTTTTTCTTCTAATATTCGATACGGGACTTTAGTTTATATGTCTCAATATAATTTTTCACATGTAAAACCATAGCTACTAAATATTACTATTTACCTTCCCAAATCATTTTAAACTAAATTCATTTTAACTTACTTTGAATATAATGACAAAAACTGATATTTTAAAAATTTATCCAAATTTTCCAAAAAAATTTCCAGGGACAATTATTTGGGGAGGAAATAGCAACGTTTGCTTCTTATTGCTTGCTTTTTGACCAATTTATTTTATATTTTTTACTTGTATTTGAATTGGGATTGTAGTGGATATTTTGGGTCGGACCATTTCTTGGTGCAGCCTTAGCGGCTTCCTACCACCAGTTCATCTTGAGAGCAGGTGCAGTCAAAACCTTTAAATCATTCAAAAGTGGTACCAACGACATTATTGATGGGTTACTTGAAATAGCATTAACGAGCTCAGGATGAGTGTTAATCGGTGATTAATGTATGTCATCCACAAGTATAAGACACCGAAGAAGTTCATCATTTGTTTACCCCTTGATCAATTTGTTCTTGTGAAAGAATACATTGAACATATGTACTAGCTTGTTGTGTCGTTGTTAATATTGGTACACTTGTGACTTGGTGTATCGTTCCCAATTCATAAAATTAGGATTGACAACATTATTAGGTAATGATATTTATGTTTGTATAATGAAGTTTTCGATTTCAAATTCAAATTTGACTTTTTTTCTTAATATACTTGAAGTTGGGGCTGGGCTAGGCTAGGCTGGGCTGGGCTAGGTCACTTGCAGTTTTTCCTCTAAAATCATTGCTTTTTAAATGGGCTTTGAATGTATGGTAAAGTTATGGGCCCAAAAATAGTATTGGCCTTTTGCAGAATGCCGTCGGCCCTTCATAGAACCAAATTCGACGACCCTGGTCCCAAAACTATTTTACCCGATAATTTTTGATGAATTAAATATAAGTTCGATTATTATTAATATTTTGTTAAATATTATATGTAAGATAAATTTAACTGAATTCATATTATAAATGATGAATGTCCCTTTGTATTGCGTAAAGTAGTAAATTTTATAGTATGAAGTACTTTTTATTGTATTTGTATTTTTATATTAATTTGAAACAAATCTAAATACATAGGTAAACTACTTTTTTTCAGATGTAGAAATTAATAAATAAAAGTAAAAGTAAAACTAATAAGTAGTTAAATTTAGAACACTAAACATGAGTTTCTCCATAAAAGTTGGATCTCATTATTTCCGTAAATTTGAGCTCTCTTACATTCATATAATTGAATTGAATTCCTAGCTTCAAATTCGATAGAACACGTCAATTAATGGGCAACCTTGGTAAAATGGAGTGTAGTTATCCGTCGAACTCGATCTGGATGAGCCTCTTGAGATCTACCTTGAACAATGCACATGAGAAGGTTTGGTCCATAAATGGTCCAATTGAATGCTTGAATGAAACATCAAAAGTGTGCGAGCTCGCAATTATTCAAATCAACGGTTGTTTGAAATTAATCAAAGAAGAATATAAAGATCAAACCCGACAAACCTCTAGAAAAAAGATGTTTATAGATCTTATCAAACTCGAAGACTTGTTTCATGCGCGTTTGAATGACACAAAACGTTTGATAATTGAAAAAGATAAAGAGATTAAGTTGAAACATGATTCGGATTTGAAAGAAAAAGAATTTACACAAACAATCCAAAATTTGGACAATCACACTGAACCCGAATTTCATTCTTTTGAAGACCCGAAATTTAGGAATAAATTAGACATTTTGACCAAGCAAGTGAGCTCAGATATCGACGTTTTAAAAGGAACATTTGATCTTGCATATGAGCTAATCAATAAAGAAGAAGTTCAACTTTTGGATCAACAATCAAGATGCGCAATCGAGAAAGAAGTCATTTTGATAACATTTAAAGGAGTTATTCGAGATCAGAGACTAGCATACTCTAAAAACAAGAAACATAACACATTTGTTAATGATGTAAAGAAAGATACGATAATAGCGATACTAATGAAGGAAAAACAAGAATCGAGACTTCAAACGATGACTATGGAAGAACACTATATGATTCTGTTAAACGAATGTTACAACGAATTTTGGGGTCATGAAATTGAAAGAAATGTTAGAGAAGATGTGTTTGTAAATGTTTTTCGTGAAGTTGCTAAAGATTGGAGTGTTTATAATGCAAATGAAAGAATCAAAATGCAATTAAGTGATGAAATATGTAAATCTGTTTTTGTTGAGGCTGTAAATGATATTCGTATCAAATTTGATTTCGAGTTTAAAAAGTTTCAACGCGAAAATTTGGTTTACAAGAAGGCGTTCGCACGAAGATGTGAGAATCTCTTATTAGCTGAAACTGAGGTTCGAAAAAAAAAACTTGAATGTATCGAAGATATTTTCACTATATATTTGATTAATGTTTGGATTTTTCCGCAGGTCGATTTACTAGGAGATCAAGTGGAGGCACTTCAAGACCTACTTCGAAAGATTTACCTTGCTTTGGACCAAAATTCGCCCGTTTTGTCACAGAATTATCATGTGAGTTTACACCTAAAAGAGCGATCGATATTCAAGAATAGTAGCGTTGTATATCAATCTTTAGTTGTTAACAAAATCTTGAATACAAGCCGGCATTACTTTTTGAGTAGGGTTAGTTTATGTCAGCCTGACCAATGAGCTAGTAGCTCAGTGATATCCGTGTCATTGATACGGAGGGTCCACCATGTGGAAGTTATATGGAGACTGGCGCATGTTCGAGTCTTCATCAAGCTTGTCACATGATTGGTTTTTCATTGAAGGTAATAGCCTGACATCAAACCCTTCAGGGGTGAGTTGGTGGGTTATCAAAGGCAACACAGAGTCAACACGTTTTGGAGTTCATGTCAAACCCTTTGTATATTGATTAAATGTGACATTGAAATTGTATGTTTTGTTCAGGTGATGGATGTTATGAAGCTAATTAAAAAGGAGTTTTGCAACTAAGTAGTGATGGTACTAGAATCCACCATCAAATTCGAGGTTGAAGAGAAAAGACATGATGTTAGGATGATCTTGAGACAGTGTTTGGGAACTGCATCTTATAAACAAATCGATAGATAAACACGACAAGGTTCAACTAAGAGAAAAACCGTTTTATCTCAACTACCTGGTGTAGAAATGAGAGTTCCTAGTTAGTCAAGTGAAAGGGAGAATTGGAGACCCATTAATGCATTAAATTGTAACAAGATTAACCAAGAATATAAACATGTGCCTCCTTACATTTTCTATGTTTAGGCTTCTCAAAAGGCTAGTATTTTTAATGTCATATACACGGTTTATTCAGATTATTTTCTCTGTTTAGGCTACTCAAAAGGCTAGTATTTTTAATGTCATATATACGGTTTATCCAGATTATTTAGTGACTATTTCCGAATAGATTATTTTTTCAGAAATTAGTTAATTTGATTTTTGGGTTTTTTTGTTAAGTTTAGTGGTTTGCCTCTTGAATTCAAAATATAAATTCACAGCATAAAAAAATTTGAAGGCATACCAAGCCAAAAAAAATAGCAAAGACTACTGGCAGCAGTTGGGAGATGCAACTGCCGGAAGATGAACATATATGTGGTTAAGTTTTTCCTGAGTAATCCCGTACAGCCATACTGTACTGACATACTGTTGTTAAAAAAAAACCAACAACTTTATTAGTAGAATCCGAATGTGTAGTGTTCAACATTTTTTTTTGCCGTAAATGGTTTAATGATTTGTCCTTAAATTTACAAAATTGTGAGAATGCCCACAACATGTATTTGAGCACCAAACACGGTGCGTGGTGCTCGGCGTATGGTGCGTGTTACTTGATCGTCGATTCATTTGAACGACATCGTCCACGATTACACACAAGCAGCATCACGCACCAAACACCAAACAAAGTGTGCGGTGCGTGGTGTGTGGTCATTGATTCATTTCTTCAAAACAAACATATGTATATGTATATGCCCTTAAAACCATGGAATTTTAAGAAAAGTCCGTTTTATTTTTTCAAATCCATTTTATTAATCGCTGAACGTCGATTAATGAGTCAAAATAGGTTTTGCTGATCAAATTCGATCAAAGTCAAAATTTGGTCAACAATTTAATATGAATTTAAACTAGAATTTGGAAGTTTTGAACAAAATGAACGATTTTAAACTATCCGTCGAACAGAGAGAGGGAGGACTCTCTCTACTCTTGTGAGTGTTTCACTCGGGGTGGAGAAATGATTTCTCTTTATTCTAGGATAGAGGAAGGATTGTCTACGTCTCACCTCCCCCATACCTCACACATGTGAGATTGGGTCTGTTGTTGTTGTTATTTAATTATGTTTATGTTTTTCTTTTATATTTACACATAATTTTGATATATATCATTTAAATGTATAAAAGTACAATCCGATTGATTCTCAATTACTCCTCGAATAATCGATTAATTCTTCCAAAGTCATGATTAATACCCGAATAACTAATTTTGCAACTTTGATTATTAGGATAAAACATGTTAGGGTGAAAAGCCCAAGTGTAAATGGGCTTTACCCACAATATTTTGGAACTTAATTTTGATTTGTTATTTTTCCAAAGATGATTTGTTTATAAATATCACCTCTTGTTTATTTAACCTACTAAATATTATAAAATTTGGGAGTGCCGTTTGCAACTTCGTATGATAAATAATTTGGTGTATGATATATGCATGTTTATATGCATGTTTATATGCAGGTAAGAAAACTGATATTCATACCAAATTGACCATGTTTCTTAGAGCACTCCCAACGGGCTCCGCCCTCACATCCGCCCTCGGCCGCCCTCGAGGGCGCCGTTGGCATTCTACCCGCCCTCGATTCTCTTTCTTCCTTCCATGCTGGTTTCGGTCATGGCTATAATATTTCGAGGACGTGATTATTTTTCTCTCTCTCCTATATTTGTGCTTTATTTACTTGTACCACTACCATTAACAACTTGTACATTAATTAATTAATTAATTTTGTGGGTATGTGATGGGGAGGAAGTATGTAGTGGTGTGTGATAGGGAGGAAGTGAAAAATAAATGGAGAGAGAAAGCTGATGTGACGCTGATGTGGCGGTGTGTCCTGGAAAGGAAGTACGTCATGGTTGGGAGTGGTCTTAAAGAGACTTTTAATTACATCAAGATGGAATAAAACATACAACTCATTTATTTAATAAAATAAGAAAAAATATACACGTCCTCTGTCTGTTCTGACTTAATTAAGTAGTCGTCAGATACTCCGTATATCTATGTATAAATGTTTGGGTATGATACAGTTTTTGCGCAGAGATGGATGGAAACTCAAAAGCAAATTTTTCTGGCAAACTGATTTATGCAATTTATATATGAGACCTCATTATATGTACTATTTGTACATGTTTGAAGATAATATAATATAATGACATTGACATAAAAACATATACAACAGGACACACCTGCATGCAGAGTCTATAGCAGTCTGCTAATCTTTTGTGAAAAAAAAAAAAAAAAAATACAGTACATACTCTTAATGTTTCAAGTATATTTCGCATATTCTTGTGAAACTCCACATCAACCTTGAAAATATTTAATTTATAAGAAAAAATCCAACGATACTTGTATAATATCTTAGACTATTTTCTAGCCCTGGTCAACTTCGACACGTTTATTTTAAATGTTCGAATCAGAGATCTCTTTGGTACTTCCACAGACGCGTTCAATACCATCTCGACTCACCCAGACCCCAACCTCTTCCCCGGCCAAGTCCACAGTCATTGTTAGAAATAAGAGGTTATGTATATTATTTGTGGAAGAGAGGATTGATGATTTAGAAGTTTGATTGATCTTGAAGGCTTTGTTTATTACTTGATTTGCTTATTGAATTGCTTTGTTGATTGATTACAAATGAGAGGTGAATCCAACTATTTATACTACACCATGGACTAGTCTAGAATACTTCATCATCTAATATCTAGATATTTCCTAAGTATTCTCATGATAATTCTAGACTTAGATATTTTACAAGATTATTCTACACACTTTCACTACTACATATTACAAGAAGTTTCTACATAATGGGCTATAATCTTGATCCAAAATATTTGTATACTTGCAAGCCCAAATTCAAAACAAATAGCCCACAATCAAGTTTAGTTTCCAACAGCCCCCCTTAAACTTGATTTCGTCACTCCGAGCATATTCCGTAATCTCTGAAAAGTCTCGTGTTTTAGAGGCTTTGTGAAAATATCAGCAACTTGGTCGAACGACTTCGTGTACTTTATCTGCACCTCTTTATTTGTAACACACTCCCTGATGAAATGGTATTTCGTATCGATGTGCTTGCTTCGATCATGGAAGACTGGATTCTTTGCTAGAGCAATCGCAGACTTGTTATCCACATACATCTCCGTAGCTTCCTTTTGAAAAAACTTAAGCTCATTTAGTAACTTCCTGAGCCATATTGCATGACAGGTGCACGATGTTGATGCTACAAACTCGGCTTCACACGTTGACAGAGTCACAATGGGTTGCTTCTTCGAGCTCCATGTGAACGCCGTATCTCCCATATAGAACACGAAACCACTCGTACTCTTACAATCATCTATGTCTCCAGCCCAATCACTATCACTGTATCCAACTAGCTTGAAGTGCTCAGAAGGCGAATAAAATAGGCCATAGTCAATCGTACCTTTGATGTAGCGAAGTATCCTCTTGGCTGCCTTCAAGTGATTTATTGTAGGTGCTTCCATGTATCGACTTACTAGTCCAACTCCTTAGAGAATATCTGGCCTCGTGCAGGTTTGGTATCTCAGACTTCCAACCAAACTCTTGTATTGTGTTGGGTCCACCAAGTATCCTTCATCATCTTCTGACAATTTGAGATTGCAATCCACCGGTGTATTCATTGACTTGCAGTCATTCATCTTAAACTTCTTGAGCACCTCATTCGCATAACCTTCTTGGGATATGAATATTCCTTCTTTCTTTTGTTTTACCTCGATCCCAAGATAGTAAGCCATAAGTCCAATGTCGGTCATCTCGAACTCCCGAACCATTGCTTTCTTGAACTCCTCAAACATTTTGGGATTACTACCGGTGAATATCAAGTCATCCACGTATAGGCACACAATCATAACATCTCCATCATTGCTAACTTTGGTGTAGAGGGCATGCTCATGGGGGCATTTCGTAAAGTCATTCTGCTGGAAATACTTGTCTATCCTGCTATTCCATGCCCGAGGCGCTTGCTTCAACCCGTATAAGGCCTTTTTCAATTTTAGCACCTTATTCTCTTGGCCTTTCACGATGTATCCCAAAGGTTGTTCTATATAGACTTCTTCTTCTAAGTGGCCATTAAGGAACGCGGATTTGACATCCATTTGATAAATCTTCCAATTATGTTGAGCCGCAAGTGAGATTATCAATCTTATAGTTTCTAGACGAGCGACGGGAGCAAATACCTCGTCATAGTCTATGCCGGCTCGTTGACTATATCCCTTCGCCACCAACCTTGCCTTATATCTTTCAACTTCACCTTTGGAATTCTTCTTGGCCTTGTACACCCATTTTACACCAATAGCCTTATGTCCCTTTGGTAGTGTAGCAAGATCCCACGTATTATTCTTCTCGATTGCTTGAATCTCTTCGTCCATAGCACATTTCCACTTTTGGCTTTTTGTTGCGTCTTCATAGCTTATTGGCTCACAATCGGCAAGAAGGCAGAACAATGATAGATCCTCCATAGGCTGTGTTACCTCGTACAACTCCTCAATGCTCCTTGTGTGATGTTGTAGCCTACTTGATTCTCCTCCTGATGTTGGTGTCACTTCATTAGGTGTAGTGGTTGGAGTATGTGGAGAGTGCGGAGATGGTGTACTAGAAGGTTCTTGAACTTCTATATATTCTTCGTTCTTTGCAGTACTCTCGAATGGATAAGGGAGAAAGTCGTAGTTCTCCTCTTCGGGAACATTCCAATCCCATGCTGCTTCTTCATCGAACACCACGTCTCGACTTGAGATTACTTTACCATTCTTGGGATTGTATAGCTTGTAACCCTTCGAACTTGAGTCATAACCCACGAATATGAGTTTCTCGCTTTTATCATCGAGCTTCGTCCTCTTCTGATCTGGCACATGAGCATATGCCACACTTCCGAACACTCGGAGGTGTGAGATGCCGGGCTTCCTTCCACTCCAAGCTTCAATGGGCGTTTTGTTCTTGACGCTTTTAGTGGGCGAGCGATTTGCTAGATAGATCGCACAGTCCACTGCCTCAGCCCAAAACTCCTTAGGCATCCTTTTGCTCTTTAACATACTCCGGGCCATATCAAGAATGGTCCTATTTTTTCGTTCCGCAACACCATTTTGTTGAGGTGAATATGGAAGAGTTAGAGGACGTCGTAAGCCATTGTTGTCGCAAAATTCCTTGAATTCCTTGGATGTAAACTCTCCTCCACGATCGGATCTCAACGCCTTTATGGTGAGACCACTTTGATTCTCCACAAATGCTTTAAACTTCTTGAACATTCCAAAAGCTTCCGACTTCTCTTTTAGAAAATAGACCCATGTCTTTCGACTAAAATCATCAATGAATAGAAGAAAATATCTATTTTTACCAAAAGACGGTGGGCTGATGGGTCCACACACATCCGTGTGAATAAGTTCTAGAGGTTTCTTCGCTCTACTAGAAGCTTCTGTTGGAAAACTGTTTCGGAAGTGCTTTCCTAGAAGGCATCCCTCACATATTTGATCCGGATGATTAATTGGAGGCAAACCCTTCACCATTCCTTTACTTGATAATAATTTTAACCCTCCAAAATTTAAGTGCCCGTATCTCATGTACCAAAGCCAAGAATTATCTTTGAAACATGCTTTTAAACATCTTGGAATGTCATGTTGAATATTTAGCATGAACATCCTATTCGTTGACATTGGCACCTTAGCAATCAAACCTCCTTTTTGGTCTCTCAGATAAAGACTACGATTTATCATGTGAATATCATAGCCTTTCTCTAAGAGTTGTCCAATACTCAGTATATTCGTCTTCATATTAGGCACATAATACACGTAAGAGATAAATTGATGCCTTCCATTTTTCAAGCGGATGAGGATCTTACCTTTGCCTTTAACCGGGACTTTTGAGGAATCTCCAAAGGTGATATTTCCACTTATTACCTCGTCTAACTCCACAAACATGTTTTTGTCACCGCACATATGGTTGCTTGCACCCGTGTCGAGATACCATAAATTTGATTCTCCGTTATCTTCACCTTTGCATGCTAGTAACTAAGTGTTTTCCACGGCTTCAGTATCTTCTTGTGCAAAATTTGCTCTTTCTTGCACGTAATTGTTTGACTTCTCGCATTCCGAGGCATAGTGGCCAAATTTATGACAATTATAGCATTTGGTTTGAGAATTGTCATACCTTGGCCTTCTACTTGTGTAGCCTCTCCCGCGACCTCTTGTCGGGTGAAAATCTTGACTTCTTTCTTCATTTTTATAAGAACTATAACCTCCACGTTTGGAATATCCTTGCCCTCGTCCTCGGCCACGTACTTGACCACGACCTCGTTGACTCGGTTGATGAGTCTTTTCACTACTCTCTTCCTTGAGAGACAGTTTTGCTTGTAAAGCTTGCTCCAAAGGCTCCTTATTTTTCTTATTGAACCTCTCTTCATGGGCTTGTAGTGAACCCATGTGTTCATCTATAGTCATTGATTCTAGATCTTTAGATTCTTCGATGGCTACGACTATATAGTCGAATTTTGAATCTAATGATCTAAGAATCTTCTCAATGACTCTTACATCACTTAGAGTTTCACCATTCCTCTTTAATTGATTGACAATCGCCAAGACTCTTGTAAAATAATCAGAAATTGATTCTGAGTCTTTCTTATTTAAGGATTCGAACTCACCTCGTAGTGTTTGTAGTCGAACCTTTTTCACCTTTTCAACTCCCTTGTGAGAATTCTCCAAGATCTCCCATGCTTTCTTGGCGGTGGTTGCACTTGCAATTTTCTCAAAAGCTCCATCATCTACACTTTGTTGGATGATGGAAAGAGCCTTTTGATCGTTCGTCTTCATTAATTTTTTCTCCTTGCCGAGAGGACCTTTTTCTGCAGGTTCCTCATAGCCTTCCTCCACAATCTCCCATAAGTCTTGTCCACCTAGGAAGGTCTTCATTTGGATGCTCCATCGATCATAATTATCCTTTGTGAGGCGAGGAAACGTGATGACATTGTTGGCCATCATCTTGTCGAACCAAGCTCTTGATACCAATTTGTTAGAAATAAGAGGTTATGTATATTATTTGTGGAAGAGAGGATTGATGATTTAGAAGTTTGATTGATCTTGAAGGCTTTGTTTATTACTTGATTTGCTTATTGAATTGCTTTGTTGATTGATTACAAATGAGAGGTGAATCCATCTATTTATACTACACCATGGACTAGTCTAGAATACTTCATCATCTAATATCTAGATATTTCCTAAGTATTCTCATGATAATTCTAGACTTAGATATTTTACAAGATTATTCTACACACATTCTACACACTTTCACTACTACATATTACAAGAAGTTTCTACATAATGGGCTATAATCTTGATCCAAAATATTTGTATACTTGCAAGCCCAAATTCAAAACAAATAGCCCACAATCAAGTTTAGTTTCCAACAGTCATCTCGGTTTGAACATCCATCCCGGTTTGAACATCCGTTACCATTCTGCACCGTCCCCACGCATCTGGCTATAACCAGGCTCTGATACAATTTGTGGGATCGTTTTCAGGTCCACCACTATATACAACATATAAGCTCATGACTTCCACATTACTCTAAAACCAATTGGTGATAGAGGGGGGTTTCCATAAGCTTATATATGCACATTTGTATCTTTCACTTTCTAATGTGGAACTCAATGAACCGATTAGCTCCAATACTTTTGTTAATAGTGATCAACAATGTAATGATTTAATACAACTCACATCAGATTGAATAGTCGTAAATTTAGGGGTAAAAATTGTAACTTTCTAGGAGTGTAAATGTTAAATTTAGGTTGCGAAGTATAACTTTTCAATTTAATAGAATAACCACCAACTAAAACCACTTAAATTTTTGACATGATTTATCTTTTAGGTCGGCGCGAGTTAGGTTTCACCAATATAACATTTAAACTCGAAATAATTTTACGAACTTAAGGCAACAAATTATATTCGAAACAGAGCTTCCACGCACTACTAACGGAGCTTTGTTTTCGAGTAATAAACATGAAAGTGAATGAAATTTACATTTAGTGGAGTGTAGCGGCGGTGAGGACGGGATTTCTTCTGCCGTCGTGAGGTTAGGGCGTCCCTGTATTTATTTATTTATTTTTGTTTTTTGAGAGAAAGGTGCTAGAAGGGAGAAGATATTTAACGGAGGGGAGAATGTCGTTTTAATTTTTTTTTTTTCTTAAGCAAGCGACACATATCGGGGTTGCTTTTAGTATATAGGTGATGTCATGTCAACACTTGAGAAGAAAGATTGATTGTCGTAAGACTAAAGAAGTGAACTTTTAATCCCTACATTTATTTACTCGATACGTACAGAAAAAACAGAAACAAATTTTGTTAAAATGATTTCACCTTGAGCCCGTCATTACTCGGACAGAGAGGCCATCAAAGATAGGGGCAATGCGAGTGACGTCTTTATGGTACATGCACGTCAAGGACGAAAGAAGGAAGATACAATGGGACAGGTCTAATAAAAGTAAAGTACGTACGGAGTATGATATAAGATTGTAAGGAAGGGGGTAAAAGAATGGTACTTGAAGGTGAATTAGGAAAAGTGAAATTCCTGGCCACTCAAACAGAATGCAATAAGCTGGTGTAACCACCGCCCTTGCTGTCAGCCACTGATCCAAACCCTGCAATTCTTGTCGTAATATTATATGCTTTGTCTTCTCAATATAAACGTTTCTTTTTTTTACAACTTGGTTAATATAAACATCTTTGATATATATTGTAATGTAATATTTTTACCTTTAAAAACTAACTAGCACCATATATAAAAGGTTTAACACGGTTACGAAATAACTTGATTAGTTAGCTTGAATAAAAGACATAATTATTTAAGCTATGAAAACTAGATACTGTCTGACTATCATCCCAACATATTGTTTTCACAAAATGCATGTACACTAGGTGTCGCGGAACTTGAAGATCGTAAATGAGGACGAAAATAATAATTTGGAGGAGGGGTGATAGTATAATAAAAATTATCTTTAGATATTACTCCGTATAAAATATTACACTAAATTTTTTCGCAGGTGATGCGAGTGCCCTCTCCGAGTACCACCAAGTACGGCCAGTGTGAACACTCAATCTAATATGGATATAATTACATTATACTTTTTAATAAATAAAATACAAGTACACTAGATCTAATACACTTGTAATTATTTTACTCTTTAAGCATTATACGGTTGTAATTACTTTATACTCTATGATAAAATACATGTACGGATGTACACCGAACAACAACAACAAAACTCAATTTCACATGTATGGGGTATAGGAGAGGTAAGATGTAAACAACTCTTCTCCCATCCTAAAATAAAGAGAAGTCATTTCTCCACCCATAGTGAAACACCCCAAGAAAGTAGAGAAAGTCCTCACTCTCAATGTTCTATGGGTACATAGATTGCTTCTGAATGGATCTCCGGCCAATAAGTAGTTTAAAAAAGTGTGAGACGCCATGAAAATGGTAGAATTAAATTTACAGGGGTTTTAAATCTGCATCAAGTGTAATTTAGACTATAAGTGACACTCAAATCGCCAATAAATCGAAACATGCTGTTGACTCGATTAATAGAGTCAAAGTACTGAATTTTTTTTCAAAATAGTAATATATTTAAAGGTTTTACAGAAATAGTTTTTCAAATTTTTTTTTTATAAACATGGGTAAACCGGTTATTCATTTGCCGGTTTGATGTTTTTAAACCCAAACCGATTGTTCATTCGCCGGTTTGAGGTTTTCTAACGTCACCGTTACAAGAAATTAGGGTTTCGGACGTAGACCCGTATTTTTAACCAAACCTGCATTTGAAATGCCGGTTTGCAAATTTATATTTTTTTTCCTTGTTTATGTTATGTTTGTGTTATTTATTATGATTTTTATATAATTTTTTTCATCAATTAATTATTTATTAGTTTATAAATAATTAGATTATTTATTGTTTTTCATATTATATTATGTTTTTATTATTTAATTATAATAATTTGTAGTTTGTAAAACGAGTTTTCAATTAATAAATTATTCATTATAACAAAATATAATAAAAGTATATTCATTAAAATAAAAGAGTTTTTATTAAAACAACCATTAAAACACCCATACTATTACAATCATTCATAATACGCTCATTCAACGTCCACGTCTATGCCCATGTTTGTGTCCACCGGTACCACATCGTGATGGATTTGAAACCCGGTCACTCCTCCGAAGTTGCTGTGGTTGTGGGTCGGGCTCATCATCTCCTAGATCCATCGCATCATGAACATTATGATCAACTTGTGATGTACCTCCAAAATTCGGGAATGCCAAGGGAGAGTTTCGCCAAACATATGTTTGAGTTCGTTGAGTTCCCAAATCAAACGCAGAGTTCCCTAGGGTTGATGGACTTCCCATATCAAATGATGAGTTCATTGGTGTTTGATGAGGGGTAGTACCATAACCATAATCCCCTATAGACACGTTCTAGTGCGGGGTGGCACTGGATGATTGACCCTGATTTGTATATCGAGGGAAACCATAATCCGGCCATTGGTAGTTTTGTGTACCATAGAAGTGGAATCCCGGATCATGCTGAGTTTGATGCGTGATACCCATCAAATGACGCGGAAAGTCAAAAAAAAAAAAGCCTGCAGGTTTGGTTGACTGTTTGGTTGCATTTGAGATGTAGCCATCGCACTTATCCTTGCTAAACCCTCCTCCTGCACAATAGGTTAATGTAAAAAAATATTAAAACTAATTCATTTCACACAAATATTAACACTAATTCAAGAGCAAAACTAATTATTTTACGTACATAAAGATTCTCTTCGGTTGCCCAATCACGATATTGGTTGGCGGGTTGTGGTCTCCTAATATCACGTATAGTAATAATTGTACGTGCGTAGTACCATGGAAAGTAACGAGCAATCGCGCCCGTGCCCACCCCCGCCGTATGCATATACCCCCAGTTGCTCGTTCATACCACTGGCCAATGTACTCAACTTGCGGTTTTGTTAGCCTTATATCCGCATTTTCTCTTGACCGTAGGGTTGTGCGGTGTATGGAATGATGCCTTTGCGGTGTCCACAACAAGTTCGACGGAGAAATATCCTGAATCCATCCGAACTGTCTACATACCCTATCTGGGAGATGCATCTCAATCGTAGCCCAAAATAGAATAGCGCCACGGTATGTCCACAAGTTAACATCAGCACTACACTCATCGGGTAGACGGTTGATAATTGTTTGATACGGAAGCCAAAGAAACTTCAACAACATAATAAGATATTAGTTTATTTTAATATCTACATGTAATTTATAAACTTTTTATGTAGATTTATATATCCTCGTTAGATACCTCATTATGGCGTAACGCCAACAACCCTGAACGACACGTACTCAATACATGTGTGGATGTAAGTTCGAAGCTTCGGGGTCCATACCACCTACATTAATGAAATATCAAAAGAACTAGAAGTAACTATTAACTACAAGTATATAAATTACAAATAATATACCTCACACCGTACGGTCCCTTCAAAGTATCATTGGATGTCAATGCTATATCGTTCAAAAGACGTTTTTCAAGACTAGGAATTCTTGCATACACCTAATGTTGCACTAAAAGCATCGCACCATTTATGCCTGATTGGTCTGTCTTTTTATAACAACCCTCATTTTTCCACTCTGTAATGACTATAATGCCCCTAGGGTTCCATTGTTGTTTCGTACATTATTATTAGGGTTGTTATCCGGACATATTAATTGAAGTAATTAATACTCGTAATTAATGAACTGAACCCTAACCCTAACCCTAATAATTTAGTGTAAACCCTAACCCTAACCCTAATAATAATAATAATAATATTATTAATAAATGTATATATTACGTATTAAAATGTATATAATCTATATTAATGTAAATAAAATATGGATAAAATATAATTATGAGTAAATATATAAAATGATTAAGTAATGGGTTACAAATGTAAATTTGTAAAATATATATATATATATATATATATATATATATATATATATATATATATATATATATATATATACCGAATAACATATAAATATATAATAAATTAAGATAATTAAATAAAAGAAAATAAAATGCAAAACAATTCTAGATTGTTCCATTTAATAAAAAAAATAAAAAATAAAAAGAAAAAGGCCTAAGTTGGCCGAATAAAAAAAAGGAAATTAAATTGATTTTGTTTTAAAAAGAAATGTGTATTTTTCTTGGAGCCCAAGTATTTTAAATCTATAAATAGGATTTAACCCTCTCATAAATTTTACATCAAATTTTTGGAGCTCTCAAAACCCTAGAAATATTGTGAGTTTTTCTTTTCTTCTTTTTCTTTCTTTTTTTTCGGTTTCTTTTTCTTTTTCTTGTTTTTTTCGGCCAAACCCCAAACTAAAAACAAATAAAATATTTTGCACTTCATAAAATTTTTCTAAATGTATGATAATTAGCTTCATGATTAATAAGTTTTATAAAAATTAATTTTTCAGATTTATGAGTTGATTTAACAATTTTTATTAATTTGTTTGTCTTTTCATTCGGCCGAATACACATATATATAATAATTATGTATTGAGTTTAAAAATTATAAATTATGCATGTTAATTACTAATAAGTAATAAGAGATCTAGGAAAAATAATATTACTAATTTTTAATACTTTTTTATATTTTAAATAATTAAAACAATTTATTTAATATATATATATATATATATATATATACGGTATATGTATTTATTTATAAATAATAGGAAAAAGACTATTTAAGATATACAAATATTTTTACAGTAAATTATGATATTTAATTTAATTATTTAGGTCAGAATATAATTTATAAAAATTAAATTCGAATTATGTGTTATTTAATAATAGAAACAAGGTGAAATTCGTAATAAAAATATATACTGTAAATAAAAATAAATAAATACTTTTTCTGAGTTCATAAACTTTGTCTAGATCTAAAAAAATTATAAAAATTAATTTATGGGTCGAATTATTAATTATTATATAATTAAACTCTATTATTATGTAAATAGAAGGTAAATAAGAAAATAAATGTAAAAATAAAGAAATCTTTTTATAAATACTTTTTCTATAGGTTATTAAACTGTAAGAAACTTATAAAATTTATAAAAATTATAAAAATAATTATTTAGGTTTATTTAGTATTTTATGTAGAATTAAACTTTTTTTGTGATTAAATCAAGAATAAAAACAAATATAAATACAAAATTGTAATAAAAATATTTTCTTAAATTTTTCTACTGATTTTTATATTTAACTAAGACTATAAAAATTATGTATATGATTCTTAGATATTTAATTAATTATTTAGGTATTTATGGATTATATTGGATTAATAAAGTGATATATTAATAAGTATCTTGTATTTTAAATAACAAATAATATAACACATTTATGTTATATACATATATATATATATATATATATATATATATATATATATATATATATATATATATATATATATATATATATATATATATATATATATATATATATATATATATATATTGTATGAGATAGTGATTAGTATTATAAATATTAATTAATCCAAGTCATAAGATAGTAATTATCAAGGTTGAAAAATTCGCTATTCGGGGATTAATCGGTCGGGACATTGAAAGGATTAATCGGCAATTCGGGGATTAATCGGCGATTAATCGGATTGTACTGTATACATTTAAATATTAAATTTTAAGATCTATATGTGTAACTATAGAAGAAAATCATATATATAAAAATAAACTTTAACACAATTGTCTAAAATTGTCCATTTTGCTTCAAAACTATAAAGTTATAGTTTAAATTCATGTTAAAATGTTAACCATTTTTTACTTTGATCGACTTTGATTACCAAATTCGATTTTGACCCATCAATTCACGTTGACCGTTTAATTAAACGAATTTTTGAAAATCGGAACGGATTATTCTTAAAATGATTAATCGGAGATTAATCGGCGAGTAATCGGGTTTTTTACAACACTGGTAATTATAGCTTGAATAATAATGCATATATAAATATAAAACTATTAATAGTTATATAATACTAATAGTAACTATCTATATATATATATATATATATATATATATATATATATATATATATATATATATATAAATATAATTAACTTAGTTATATAATAAAAGTTTATACACCTATAACATGTGAAAGTTATAATCAAGATAACGTGCACTATATACGAACCTCACCGCTACATATGGCCTAGGGTGGTCCTTGTTGCCTTATGGGAACCACTTGTGGATTTCGAATGCCAAGACATAGATTCTGTTCAAGAATCCTGGGCGCCCGGTAACAACTGATGATCAGAGTGACTTGTATGATAGCATCGAGATTTGAGAAAAGTTGTACAACGTCTTGCTAAATATTATAACCCGAACTTTCTATAATTGGAAAGTTACTAAAAGTGGAAACTTTCCATAAATAGTAACCTTTCCGAAAATGGAATTTCTTTTAGAAAACCATTATCATTAGTATAGTTACTATACTTATGTCTATTAGACAACGTCCGATCACCTTCTTCCATTCAATTCATTTCTCTTGTGGAATAACTCTTCTGTGCTACTAAGGTGAACTCATAGCTCCGCTTTTTACATATTTTATTGTATTTTATAAATCTTGGGGTGAGACACATATGATTTACAATTTAGACACAAGTGCCTAAATTTTTTGATATGCAACTTCGTGAGACTTTTATTAACTTGTATTGATTGTATCTTTACATGAAAATCCCCGCCATAATATCGTTAATTGCTGAAATTAAAATGTTGCAAGCTTAATTATTGTGAGTAGGCCTATTGAGAGCGACGTCTCTACCCATTGACCGATCGTCAAGGGGGTACATAATAATGATTACCGATACCCGTACAGTGTCAGGGGTTAATGTTTAGCCCGATATTATAACTCATGGCATATTGAATATTTTGATGTTTTGAAATAAATCTTGTGGTCCAAACTTATTAACTATTAAACCTATGATGTTCACTTAACCATTGTGTTGACATTTTAAGCATGTTTGTCTCAGGTGAAGAATAGCTTATGTGCTGCCCTATGTTGATTGCTTGCTGTTGCATTGGAGTCCACATAATTTATATTTTAGCATTTGTTAAACATTTATTACATTTGGGTTTACCATGTAAAACATTTGGTTTTCCACTGCAATTGAATTATTGATTTTATTAAACATTTCATTTAGAGTCGTTCTCGTTTATATAACTGTGTGATGATATTAGAAAAGTCGTATTTACCCCCGACCCTATTTGAGGGGTATGACAGATTGGTATCAGAGAACAGTTTGTTATAGAGAACCAGGATTGCATTTATGTGTGCCTTATATGTTAGTTAGGGTGCCTTAGTGTGACAATCGCTCCAAATCCATATGGACGAACACGTCATTCATTGATTTCATTGCGAGGTATTTGACCTCTATGTGATACATTTTGTAACATTGTATTCGTTTGAAAAGGTATTTCATAAATGAATATATAAATTCCAGATTTTTAACATCTGATGATTCCTACGTATAGACAATCACCATTTAAATGGTTTACAATAATACATCTGTTGACAATACAGTCAAAATAAGATACATGGTAATGGTTTGGTGAATGCAAGTTTCTTGTATATAGCATGTATGACTCCAAGCACATATCTTGTATCACGTATAAGCAAACAGCGGAAGACTTCTAGAATCCTGAGAATAAACATGCTTCAAGTGTCAACACAAAGGTTGGTGAGTTCATAGTTTTAATATTACACATAATCCGTATATCAATGTGGATTACAAAAGTTCAGTTGTTTTATTCAAAACGTTTATCAATAGGTTTTACATAAAAGGTGGATCACAAGATTTCAGTTGTTTCATCCGAAACGTTTATCAATCGGTTCTACAAAATTGAGCACCCTGGTAACTAAACTTTAACGTTTATATAATTTGTACCCTTTGTATAATCATCTTAATAATACACGCAAACCAACGTGTACGCTTCTCAAATAGCATACGTCCATTAAAAGGCTAGTGCTCTAGCTCGAACGGGGATATCAAGCCCTATGGATCCATATACTACTACTCGCGCCCACCAGTTCTTATAACCGGCAGTTACTAGTTACCAAAGCTAAGGGATTTTCGGTTCAAACTCAGTATAGAATTTAGTATGTACTTGTGTCCATTGTGTTTAAAATAAAGTGCATGTATTCTCAGCCCAAAAATATAGATTGCAAAAGCAATTAAAAAGGGAACAAATGAAACTCACGCAAAATCAGTTTTAGCATTTGTATCCATTTAGTAATACAATTATAAAAGCATTGCATGTATTCTCAGCCCAAAAACGTAAAGAGTAAAAGGGATCATATGAAACTCGCTGTTTAATATTGATATACAATATTGTAGGAAAGCACGTAGACGCATCGGAGATGATAAACACGAGGTTTGATTCACAAAAATACCCCCGAACATTACCAATAATTTTCTTGGCAATAACCCATAATTTTCTTAGCTCTAGCTCGCTTGGAAACCATTTTGAAAGTGACAAGCTCATAACCTCGTCATAGTATTTTATGTATAATACTAATTAATAATAATAATAAGATTATTAATAATATTAATCTTAATAATAATAATAATAATAATAATAATAATAATAATAATAATAATAATAATAATAATAATAATAATAATAATAATAAAATAAATACGGAGTAATATGCATGTGTGTGTGTTAATGTGTCGAGCAAAATGCCATTTTATAGCATCAGGCCAGACTTTTGCCTCTATGCGATCGCATGGATTTATAGGCTTGTGGCCATGCGATCGCATGGCCTCAGATTCCAGCTCACAAATTTTTGTTTTCTTGTTTGTCGACATAATATTAAATTAATATAAATATAATTTATATAATTTATATAATTAATTATATATTATATTAAATTCACGTGCATAGTTGACTTGTAATTTTTGTTTCGATAAGTCGTACGTCATCACTCGACTTATGTCCCGGTTCCGGTTTTTCGAATGTCCTTTCGTACCTTTAGAACACTTGCATTTTACGTTTCGTGTCACGTACCTTTGTTAAAATATAGCCTTAAATTATTCATAAACTATACCACTCATAGTATAACTTAAACTTTCAAATGTTTTGGTCATTTACTTCTATAAATCATCGCCTCGCTATTTGTTAATATATATATAATATATACATTTTCATTTTGAAATAGTGTTTTACTGTAGCAAAGTCAAATTTTACTGTAGCAATTCACTATAGCAAAGTCAATTTCACTGTAGCAAATAGTGATTTTCGAAAACACTGTAGCATTTTGAGTAATGTGGCAATTTGAAAACACTGTAGCAAATTAGTGTTTAACTGGTTCATCTTAAACGCTTTAGTTAACTTATCTAAATATCAATTGAATCAATAAATGAATGTTACTATCGTTTATTATATATATGTATATATCTTTTTAATATACATAAATCAGTTTTTAAATACACATCGGAAGTTATTTATAAATAAATTTTAATAATAAATATTTCAACTTATCATATACATTCAAATAGATATTTAAACCAATAAGTTTAATGTACGGTATCAAACAATTAATACATTGTTACCTTTTCATGTTATAGTATATATGTATCTATTTACATATAATTGTTCGCGAATCGTCGAAAACAACCGAAGGGTATTTAAATATATAAAAGTAATTCAAAAATTTTGAGATTCAGTTTTACAGACTTTGCTTATCGTGTCAGAAATGTTAATCATACAAAGATTAAGTTTAAATTTAGTCGAAATTTCTGGGTCATCACAGTACCTACCCGTTAAAGAAATTTCGTCCCGAAATTTGAGTGAGGTCGTCATGGCTAACAATAAAAATGTTTTCATGACGAATATGAGTTGATAAATAGAATTTTATTACCGTTGAGTAATATGGATAAAACAATCCAATTACTCGAAGCGTATAAGAGAAGTTATCGTAATAGAGTGAAATGGAGAATAGAGATGCGTCTTATCTCTTGATGTAGTAACGATTGATTTTCGGAATTTAAGGAATAGAAAATCTTCATTATCTAAATAAGATTTGATTCTTCGAGAATTAAGGAAATTATGATTTCCTTTGATTAAAGGCGTAATCTACCTCGATTGCTATGTCTGATATTTCGCTATAAATTGACCTCTTCCGTTTCATTTATTTTCACCACTCCTACTTTCTTTCCCAATTAATACATTCAAAAGATTGTGAAAATGCTTAATCCAGTTCTGGTTCTTGACCTAATATTGACGTTTGCCACACTCATCCTTCTTTTCCAGCTCCCACCAGAAGAATCTGTTTATTTCTATTATGCTCTAGGGATAGTTGTATTTATCATTCTCCCGTGTCTTTATATTGCTATACGCATTGATATACACGGTTTGTAAATTTATGTGTTTTTATCTGGCTTTTATTTTCCATTATATTTCAGAGCTTCATGCTTTCGTTTTCTCTTCCCGACCTTAAGTCAAGCGGATACTGGTCCAGAATTCGTAGCTATACATTTCAGAATGAACATAGTTAATGTTCTAAGAAGGTAATCGTAATGGCACGATCTTGATTTGTCAAATTACCAGAATATCCGGAAAAGACCGAATCATCAAGAAAATATTTTCTTGATATGTTTAGAGGTTAAATAGAATAAAAGAGTTATGTAACATGGTTCATTATGAGGGTGGGATCTGTGAACCTTTATCACGTTCTATTAGAAACTTAGCATGACTTACTGTAATATAATCACGTTGATCAAGTGTCATTATATTATACTAATTCATGCTTCAGTTCCCAACACTACTTCAAAACATTCAAATTTTAAACTTGAAGGTTTCAGAATTTAGAAACTAAAATAGTTTCTTTTATGATGTAATACAGATAGCGCGAAGAGATGAATGATTTCAGATAAGAATGCTTATGAAAATATCTTCAGAAATATCGAGGATATTTATAATAAAGGATACGATGATATCTTAGAATTTCTAATATCGAAGAATGATGAAGAAGATTTGTTCGTAACGGATTTTGAGTTAGTAGCAAGGTATTCGTTAATGACTTCAGCAGATACTGAATCATTTGTATTCTTTAAAGGCAGGTTTAGTCTTTGTGATTTATCCACAACCCTCCTTCATACTTTGCTCAATCCGTTTTCCAGTTTCAAACCTTCTCTTTTTCTCAGCTTTACCACCATACTATTCTTTATCATCAAACTTTTGACTGTTAAGGTCGTTTACAGTTTTTGCTTCTTCATCAGCATTGTTTCAATTTCAGAGAACTAGTTTCATAGTTTGGGGTGTTTTTCGGAAACTTCACATTCGAAGTATGTAATTCGAGGAGGTAGACGTTATATGTACACATATAACTGTTGGCGTAGACGTGCTGCAAGATTTCAAAATACTGATTGCAAATTCCCGATAGTTGGAACGGAAACTATTGTTACAAGATGTGGATGAGTACATGATAGGGTTTCAATGTATATATAGTGATTTCCGGAGAGATTCAAATAGCAGAGTGACGGAGTAGCTGGTACATTTACTGCTAATATGGTGGAACATAAAAGGTTCCCCAGTAACAAAAATGTATATGCCAAAGTTATAAGTCTGAAAGGTCGTCGTTAACTAGTTGAATGGGTGATAATACTGGATACTTTTAAAAAGGAATTGCAAGGTTATTTTCAGTAATAATAATGCCGAAGGATTTATCACAGATACGTGTTAAAGTTTTACTTAGGTTTCGAGAGCTTTCCAGATATATGATTATAAGTACAAATCTTTCTTCTCGTAGATATCGTGTAGTTGGTTTGTCTTCTCGTTTGTTCATTAGTTGAAGTGTTTCCAAGAATTTCGATGGGTTTGAACGCAAAATGTAATCATATGATGTTCTAGTACTGTTCTGAATTCAAAGCATGGTTTTCGAAGCATGGTTTTGAAAGATGTAGGAATCTAAGAGTGATGTTTTTCATTTAATCTTGACTTGGATTCTGATCTATCGAAATCAGAATATGAAATTAAATGAAAATGGTTATTCTGCGATGAACAGATACGTATATCTATAGGTTTGAGCAGTATAGTTAATGATTGCTGAATCAGAATTGAAGAATGTATAGTGTAACATATTAATGTGGAATTTATATATTTCTAGGGTATTACCTACCCTTAAAATATTCTCTTCATTAACAGTTTGTACAAAAGGATTTTCAATTACAATCTTTATGAAAATATATGTATGTATATTTCCTTCAGATGTAATATAGATTTAATGAGTTATTAAACTCATTTGATTTTTGGTTGGAACTAGAAACGAATAATCTCTTCTATATTAAAGATTACATAATCGTCGCATGATATTTCTCCAATGAAGTTATGAATTAATACTTCATCATTTATGGTTATTAGTATTCTTCGGTGCCTACGGTGCGCATGAGGTTGATACTCGTGGGATAGATTGTGAGGTTAAGGTTTACGGTGCGGATGTTGTTGTTGGTGGTACTGGTACTATTGTTGGTTGTGCTGCTGGTTCTGGTGGTGCTACCGGTGCTGCCTGTGATGCCTGCAAATTGTGCATCATATTCTCCAAATCCACAACTCGAGCGCGAAGCTCGTTAACTTCTTCTATTATTCCGGGATGATTGGCGGTTGGTACGAGAGGATGAATAAAGTTTAAAATTCTAGTTATCATATAATCGTTGCGAAATATCCTGGAAATTAGGGTAAAGATAGTGTTTCGAACGGGTTCGCCGGTAAGTGCCTCAGGTTCCTCACCAAGAGGTGAATTCGGTTAGTGGAAAGGATCGCCTTCCTCTTGTCTCCATTGATTAAGTTGATTACGAACCCATCCCCAATTCATCCAGAATTGGTGATGACTGATTGGTTGATTCATTCCGGTTACACTGCTTTCGGAACTCAGGTGGAAATTCATATCGGAATCCGAAGAACTCGAAGTACTTGCAGAATTCATCTTACACGGTTAGACAAATAATTTTCGATGTGAAATGATTTTCGGATATCGGATGATATTCTAATTACATAGAATACCTTTATATAGTACAAAGGATCTGCAAATTACGGAGAAACTTTCGAAAACTGTCAAGTAAAGGTAACAGTAACAGATACGCTAAGATATTCATTTTGTCTATACACTAGTCATGCAATCCATGCAATAAGGTGTGTCTAGACTACAAATGATAAGCAGGTAATTTTCCACACAAGGAATGATAAGCAGGTAATTTCTAACAAAAAAATTATAAGCAACAACTTTTATCATGCAGACATGGTCGAAGTCCAGACTCACTAATGTATCCTAAAAATAACCGGTTAGACACACTAATGCAAATTCTGGTTCGCTAAGACCAACGCTCTGATACCAACTGTGACGATCGCTCCAAATCCATATGGACGAACACATCATTCATTGATTTCATTGCGAGGTATTTGACCTCTATGTGATACATTTTGTAACATTGTATTCGTTTGAAAAGGTATTTCATAAATGAATATATAAATTCTAGGTTTTTAACATCTGATAATTCCTACGTATAGACAATCACCATTTAAATGGTTTACAATAATACATCTGTTGACAATACAGTCAAAATAAGATACATGGTAATGGTTTGGTGAATGCAAGTTTCTTGTATATAGCATGTATGACTCCAAGCACATATCTTGTATCACGTATAAGCAAACAGCGGAAGACTTCTAGAATCCTGAGAATAAACATGCTTCAAGTGTCAACACAAAGGTTAGTGAGTTCATAGTTTTAATATTACACATAATCCGTATATCAATGTGGATTACAAAAGTTCAGTTGTTTTATTCAAAACGTTTATCAATAGGTTTTACATAAAAGGTGGATCACAAGATTTCAGTTGTTTCATCCAAAACGTTTATCAATCGGTTCTAAAAAATTGAGCACCCTGGTAACTAAACTTTAACGTTTATATAATTTGTACCCTTTGTATAATCATCTTAATAATACACGCAAACCAACGTGTACGCTTCTCAAATAGCATACGTCCATTAAAAGGCTAGTGCTCTAGCTCGGACGGGGATATCAAGCCCTATGGATCCATATACTACTACTCGCGCCCACCAGTTCTTATAACCGGCAGTTACTAGTTACCAAAGCTAAGGGATTTTCGGTTCAAACTCAGTATAGAATTTAGTATGTACTTGTGTCCATTGTGTTTAAAATAAAGTGCATGTATTCTCAGCCCAAAAATATAGATTGCAAAAGCAATTAAAAAGGGAGCAAATGAAACTCACGCAAAATCAGTTTTAGCATTTGTATCCATTTAGTAATACAATTATAAAAGCATTGCATGTATTCTCAGCCCAAAAACGTAAAGAGTAAAAGGGATCATATGAAACTCGCTGTTTAATATTGATATACAATATTGTAGGAAAGCACGTAGACGCATCGGAGATGATAAACACGAGGTTTGATTCACAAAAATACCCCCGAACATTACCAATAATTTTCTTGGCAATAACCCATAATTTTCTTAGCTCTAGCTCGCTTGGAAACCATTTTGAAAGTGACAAGCTCATAACCTCGTCATAGTATTTTATGTATAATACTAATTAATAATAATAATAAGATTATTAATAATATTAATCTTAATAATAATAATAATAATAATAATAATAATAATAATAATAATAATAATAATAATAATAATAATAATAATAATAATAAAATAAATACGGAGTAATATGCATGTGTGTGTGTTAATGTGTCGAGCAAAATGCCATTTATAGCATCAGGCCAGACTTTTGCCTCCATGCGATCGCATGGATTTATAGGCTTGTGGCCATGCGATCGCATGGCCTCAGATTCCAGCTCACAAATTTTTGTTTTCTTGTTTGTCGACATAATATTAAATTAATATAAATATAATTTATATAATTTATATAATTAATTATATATTATATTAAATTCACGTGCATAGTTGACTTGTAATTTTTGTTCCGATAAGTCGTACGTCATCACTCGACTTATGTCCCGGTTCCGGTTTTTCGAATGTCCTTTCGTACCTTTAGAACACTTGCATTTTACGTTTCGTGTCACGTACCTTTGTTAAAATATAGCCTTAAATTATTCATAAACTATACCACTCATAGTATAACTTAAACTTTCAAATGTTTTGGTCATTTACTTCTATAAATCATCGCCTCGCTATTTGTTAATATATATATAATATATACATTTTCATTTTGAAATAGTGTTTTACTGTAGCAAAGTCAAATTTTACTGTAGCAATTCACTATAGCAAAGTCAATTTCACTGTAGCAAATAGTGATTTTCGAAAACACTGTAGCATTTTGAGTAATGTGGCAATTTGAAAACACTGTAGCAAATTAGTGTTTAACTGGTTCATCTTAAACGCTTTAGTTAACTTATCTAAATATCAATTGAATCAATAAACGAATGTTACTATCGTTTATTATATATATGTATATATCTTTTTAATATACATAAATCAGTTTTTAAATACACATCGGAAGTTATTTATAAATAAATTTTAATAATAAATATTTCAACTTATCATATACATTCAAATAGATATTTAAACCAATAAGTTTAATGTACGGTATCAAACAATTAATACATTGTTACCTTTTCATGTTATAGTATATATGTATCTATTTACATATAATTGTTCGCGAATCGTCGAAAACAACCGAAGGGTATTTAAATATATAAAAGTAATTCAAAAATTTTGAGATTCAGTTTTACAGACTTTGCTTATCGTGTCAGAAATGTTAATACATTAAAACAATTTAAACTCAAGTATAACATTATACACTTAATACATTATTAATCGTTGACGATTTATGTTTGAAATCATTTAGTAACAAATTTTAGTTGTTTTAATTTATCTTCCATAATAATTAAATCACTTATTAGTTCTCTATTATATTTATTTTACAATATATGATTATTTGTATGTGTAGTTAATTATATGTACATTTCTATTTACGTTTATAGATTCGTGAATCATCGGGAGTAGTCGAATGTCAAATTGAATTTAAAAAAAGTAGCTCACAAGTTTTGGGCCTCAACTTTGGAAACTTTGCTTATCGTGTCGAGGTTGTATAAAGACTTAGTTTAAATTTGGTTGGAAATTCCCGGGTCATCACAGTACCTACCCGTTAAAGAAATTTCGTCCCGAAATTTGAGTAAGGTCGTCATGGCTAACAATAAAAAATGTTATCATGACTCATATAAGTTGATAAATAGAGTTTTATTACCATTGAGTAATATAGATAGGATAATTCGATTACTCGAAGAGTACGAGTGATGCTATCACGAAAGAGTGAAATGAGAAAGACAATTTTCAATCATAATTTTTTTTTTGACTAGTCA
Organism: Rutidosis leptorrhynchoides; assembly: GCF_046630445.1. Classification (NCBI taxonomy): domain Eukaryota; kingdom Viridiplantae; phylum Streptophyta; class Magnoliopsida; order Asterales; family Asteraceae; genus Rutidosis; species Rutidosis leptorrhynchoides. The sequence continues at coordinate 631,007,665 of NC_092334.1, read as the reverse complement.
TGGTTGAATTCAGAAAATAAGATGCGTCTTAACTTTTGACGTCGTCTTGGTTGAGTTCCGGAATTCAAGGAATTTAAAGAAAATCTTCGAAATCTAAAAGATTTGATTCTTCGGCGAGTAAGGAAATTAAGATCTCTATAATTAAATACGGTGATCTGCCTCGATTACTCTGTCTGATATTTCCATTATAAATTAATCTCTTCCGTTCTATTATTCTCACCATTCATATACTTTCTTTCTTAGTTCATATATCCAAAAGATTGTGAAAATGCTTAATCCAGTTCTAATCCTTGATATTTTCCTAATTATCATTTCGGTCATCCTTCTTTTCAATCTTTCACTAGAAAAGTCTGTTTACTTCTACTATTACCTTAGGTGATACTATTCTTAATTATACCGTGTCTTTATATTGCTATTCGTATTAATATCCACAGTTTGTAACCTTTGTGTCGTCATTGGGCTTTATATTTTCTCTTATATTTTGGAGCTCTTTGTCTTTTTATTATCCTCCCGACCTCTAGTAAAGCGAGTAATGATCTAGAATTCGTAAGTATGGATTTTCAAATGAACTTAATGTTCTAAACGAGAAAGAACAAAATCGCACGATTTGATTTGTCAAATTACCAGAATCACTGAGAGCAGAACTATTAAGAATATATTTTCTTGATATGTTCAGAAGTTAATTAGAATGAAAGAGTTATGTAACATGGTACGTGATGACGTTATGGACTGTGAATCATCATGTCCCATTAGAAACTCAACATGACTTACTGTAATATAATCACGTTGATCAAGTGTCATTATATTATACTAACTCATGCATCAGTTCCCAACATTACTTCAATAACATTCATATTTTAAGCTCGAAAGTTTACAGAATATAGAAACTAACAGTTTCTATATGATGTACTACTGATAGTACGAAGAGATTAATGATTTCAGATAAGATTAGTCATGAAAATATATTCAGAAATATCGAGGATATTTATAATGAAAGATACAATAATATCTTTGAATATCTAAGATCAGAGGATGATGGAGACTACTATCTGCAAGGGTTTAGAGTAAGGAGCAAGATATTCACTAAAGACTTTAGCAGACCTTGAATCATTTGGATTCTTTGAAGTCAAACTTATTCTTTGTGATTTGTCCACGGCTTTCTTCCTAGTTTCGCATAATCTGCTTTTCGGTACTAAATTTTCTATTGAATGTTTCCAACATAATGATACACAGGAAGCACGAGGAGGTATATAATTTCGGACGAGAATATTTTGGAATTTCTAAGTTCGATGGTTGATGGAGAAAGATTTTCCGCAAGATTTTAACATGACTTCAGAGCAAGATATTCTCTAAAGATTTCAACGGATCCAGAATTATCTGGATTCTTTGAATATAGGGTATGGTCCTTGTATTTGTCCTTGGTCTCCTTCATGGTTAACTCTATCCGTTTTCCAGTTCAACATTTCTGAGCTTTTCCAACATATTATTCTTTATCATCAAACTTCCGATGACTAAGGTCGTTTACGGTTATCTACAGTTTCTGCTACTTCATTCAGCTTTTTCAAAGTTCAATGTATTAATTCGTAGGCTGGGTGCTTTTCAAAATTTCCGAATGGAAGATCATTATTCTAAAAGATAAATGTTATACATATAACTGTTGATGTAGATATGCTGTGAGTTTTCAAAGTACTGTTTGCTGATTCCCGGTAATTGATATGGCAGTTCTCGTTACAAGATACGGATGAGTATATGATAGGGTTTCAATGAATAAATATAATGATTTGTCAGAGAGATTTAAGCCAAGAAGTAACGAGGTTTCCGGTATGTCTGCTGGTAATATGGTGGAATATAAAAGAATTCTCCGGTATCAAAAAGGTAATCGTATATATCAAGATTATAGTAAGGCTACTTCGAATGAAAAGTCGAAGTTGACTTGTTGAAGCTGTGACAAAATTGGCTACCTTGAAAAGGGATCGCAAGTTATTTTTGCTAATAAATGCCAAAGGATCTGACGCGGCTACGTGTTAAACTTTTACTCAGTTGCCGAGAGTTTCTCAGGTGCATAACTATATGCATAAATCTTTTCCTTCCGTAGATGAAGTGCGGTTGATTCATCCTATCGATTGAGGTGTTTTCAAGAATCATGAAAGGTTTGAACGCAGAATGTAATCGTGAAGATACAAATGAGGTTTAAGACGAAATCAAGTAGCAAACTTGAAGAAGTTTTTAGTTTCATATGTTATAATCAATATTTTAATTCATTTTAATTGTCCAACATTGTTAGTCCACAGTCGATAGTCCACAGTTAGCAGTATACAAATAATAATTCATATATAGTTTATTATATAATATTCGAATTAATTAATACGTATGGTGACCCGTGTACATGTCTCAGACTCGATCACAACTCAAATTATATATATTATTATAGAATCACCTCAACCCTGTATAGAGAACTCGATCATTACTGCATATAGAGTGTCTATGGTTATTCCAAATAATATATATAAATGCGTCGATATGATATGTCAAAACCTTATATACGTGTCCCGATATTTAAAATGTGTAAATTAAATAACAGAAATTAAATAACGATAAATAAAGTGCGTAAAGTAAATAACATAAATTAAATGACGATAAATAAAATTGCGAGAATGTAAATTTCGATAATTAAATTGCGATAAAATAAAATGTAATCAGTTAGCTAGGAACAATTAGCTAGGAACAGTTAGCGTGGATTATTAACAAAATTTCTCATAGTTTATTTGTTTGTTTCTAACAAATTTTATTTTGTCAAATGTTTTCTTCATTATGCCACTTGTTGGATTCTGATAAACCAAAATCCAAATATGAAATTGAATGAATATGGTTATTCTGTGGTGAACGGATTTGTATATCGGTGGATGTAAGTAGGATAGTATATGACTGTTGAAACAGATTCGAAGAACGTACAATGTAACTTATTAATGTGAAATTTAGATATTCCTCAGGTATTACCTACCCGTTAAAATATTTTCACCATTAACAGTTTGTACAAAAGAATTTTTAATTACAATCTTTATGAAAACATATATACATATATATTTTCTTCAGATGTATTCATGGATTTAATGAGTTAATGCGATATTAAACTCATTAGGCTTACGGCTAGAACTAGAATACATAATATCTAAAACATTAGAGATTACGTAATCGCCACGAAGGACGAAGATAGTTTATGTAGAACGATTCGTAGAACGATGATTATGCTTGAGGTACAGATAGTGATATTGAAGCATGGATTGTTGATGGTACTGGTGCTGTTACTGATGGTACTGTTGGTGCCGGTGATGTTGCTGAAGCTGGTACATTTTACACCATATTCTCCGAATTGATTTTTCGATCGCGAAGTTCGTTGACTTATTACTCCAGGATGATTGTCGGTAGGAACGAGCAGATGAATAAGGTTCGAAATTGTGGATAGAATATAATCTTGTCGAGTTACCCTGGAAATGAGACTGAAAATGGTGTCTCGAACAGGTTCGCCGGTAACCGCTTCAGGTTCATTGTCAAGAAGTGAATTCGGTTGGTGGAAGGGATCGCCTTCTTCGCGTCTCCATTGTTTAAGTTGACTACAAACTCATCAAATGAATTGAGGATGACTGATTGATTGATTCATTCCGGTGACACCGCTTTCGGAATTCAGGTGAATATCCAGGTCGGAATAGCTGTCGAAATCTGAGGAATTCGAACTGGTTAAGGGATTCATCTCGTACGATCAGATGAAGGTCTTTTCGATAAGAAATAGATTATAAGATGTAGATTAGTACCCTGTAATACATAATTTACATATGCATATATAATACTAAAATCCTATAAACTACGGAGGAATCTACGGAAGCTGTCAGGCAAAGGTAACAATAACAGATATGCTAAGATATGGATTTATCTATACACTGTCTATGCAATAGAGGCAGTAAGACGTGTCTAGACTTTAAGGATGATAAGAAATAAATTTTTCGACACTAAATGATAAGCAAAACTTTTGACATGCAGACACGGTCGAAGTCCAGACTCACTAATGCATTCTAACGACTATCAGTTAGACTCACTAATGCAAGACCTGGTTCGCTAAGACCACCGCTCTGATACCAACTGTGAAGACCCGTCCTAATCCATCCGGACGATGTCCATATCGATTATAAACGATTCACAACAGTTGATTACATCGCGAGGTACTTGACATCTATATGATACATTTTACAAACATTGCATTCGTTTTTGAAAAGTCAATCTTTCATTACATCAAAAGTTGACAGGCATGCATACCATTTCATAATATATCCAACTATAATTAACTTAATAATAATCTTGATGAACTCGACGACTCGAATGCAACGTCTTTTGAAATATGCCATGAATGACTCCAAGTAACATCTATAAAATGAGCAAATGCACAGCGGAAGATTTCTTTCGTACCTGAGAATAAACATGCTTTCAAGTGTCAACCAAAAGGTTGGTGAGTTCATTAGTTTATCATAAATAATCATTTCATAATTTTAATAGACCACAAGATTTCATATTTCCATTTCTCATAAACATACGTCCCATGCATAGAGACAAAAATATCATTCATATGGATTGAACACCTGGTAACCGACATTCACAATATACATATAAGAATATCCCCATCATTCCGGGATCCTCCATCGGACATGATATAAATTTCAAAGTACTAAAGCATCCGGTACTTTGGATGGGGCTTGTTGGGCCCGATAGATCTATCTTTAGAGTTCGCGTCAATTAGGGTGTCTGTTCCCTAATTCTTAGATTACCAGACTTAATAAAAAGGGCATATTCGGTTTAATAATCCAACCATAGAATGTAGTTTTAAGTACTTGTGTCTATTTCGTAAAACAGTTATAAAAGCAGCGCATGTATTCTTAGTCCCAAAATATATATTGCGAAAGCATTTAAAAAGGGATTAATGAAACTCACTGTGCTGTATTTTGTAATAAAAATACATATGACGACATGGAACAATGCAGGGTTGGCCTCAGATTCACGAACCTATATCATTTGTATATTTATTAATATACATAGTTGTAATCGAACATATATATATATGTAAATTTATTAGTTATATCCTTTTTATATTAATAATATTTATATGTTTCATTTGTTCATTTTGTTATATAAAAAAAAATATTAATTTTAAATTTTTTTTTTGTTCTATGTATTTAATATATATATCGTTTGTTTGTTAAAATATAGTAACTAATATATTATTAATAATGGTAAAAAAAATGATAATAAATACAATACATAATATTACTAATAAATATATTAAAGTTATTAATTTTTGTTAATAATAATATTGATGATAGTTTTTAATTATAAATTTCATAATGACAATAACTGTAGTAAAATAAATAATTTAGTAATAATGGTAGTGAAAATAATCATTTTTAATATTAGTACATAATACTCTTGTTAATAACAGTAATGATTCCTAAATGTTTTAATACTAATATTAATGATAAAGATACTTTATGATATTCATAATAGGAATGTTAATAATAACCATACATATGATATTAATGTTAATATTAATGATGATAATAACCATTTTTATAATAATACTACTAATACATAATGATTTTACATATTAATAACTATATTGATAATAACATTAATTAATACTTAAAGTCATACTAATAATCTTAAAATTCGTCATACTTAATAGTAATACTAACAATTATGATAATACTTACTAATACTTATTTATGGTAGTAATAATAATAATTATTATAATTATAATACTAATAATAACAATAATCATATTCATAGTGAAAACAATAATAATCATCATCTTAATAATACAAGTAATAATAATTGTAATAATAATAATAATAATAATAATAATAATAATAATAATAATAATAATAATAATAAAAGATCACAACCTTTGAAGAAACAGCTTTTAAAAAAAAATAACCACTGCCCGGTCTCGAACCCTCGACCTCTCGCTCACCAAGAACACCCCAAGACCACTCCTCCGTTTCTAATTTTCTGATATTACTTCCATTTAACCTCATTTAAACTGTTTTCATCTATTCTCTCTACCTCTTCATCTTCAAAAAAAAAAAAAAGCGACTGAGATACTAGGATTCAACTCAACAAAGCAAGAGTTAAATACTTTGAAAGAAAACAATATAAATATCAATTGTTTTTATTTAATTGACAACAAAAAAAAATAAAAAAAACACAGCAGCCAGGCATGTTCGTCTCCGCCTTTTTAGAAAAAAAAAATTTGATTTTCGTGATTGAGAAAGAATTGGACAAAGTTTATAACACGAAGTGTATTTCAAATCAATCCTACAATCTATTGGAACCGTCAATTTAACTCGAATCATCAAATACAACTCGAATTTAACCAAGAACAACTCTGTTGACTTTTAAAAAAAACAACTTTGACTTCAAAATTAATCATCAATTTAAGGAATTAGAACAAGAGATTTTGCAGATAGTTTCACTAGAGGAATCCTAACACTTCTGCATTAATACATTTTGATGTTGATTCGAATTTGAATTTATGAGTGAAAAGTTGTAGCGAGTAGATAAAAGAAGAAAAAAAAAAAATCTAACTGTGTTCTTGTTTTCCTGTTGTGGTGTTCGACTAAATACCAATACCAGCAGTACATAATTGACAAACAAGATTTTAATTGAATTATTGAAGGAGTGGTTTGCTTGTTGATGACAGAGGGTCACGAGCTGGATAATGTGACAGACACAGATAACACTGATTTTTGACACATCAATTACGCGTATATATTTATTTTAGTTATTTATTATTTATATATCCATATATCTGTTTAAGCATTTATAGATATATATATATATATACAGTTGTATTTTTTGTATATATATACATATATATATTTATATAAACCTGTATATATAAATCTGTTTATTTGTAAATAATTTCATAATATGGTAATTACAAGTATAATTATGTTAATATTATTAATAATAGAATTATTGATAAAAAGTCTAGTAATAATAGATAGTAAATAATATTAATATTAACAATTATACAGATTTTAATAAATCTAATTAATAATAATAATAGTAATAATCTTATTAATGATACAAATAATAATACTGGTTATAATAAAATTAATATTATTATTGATAACTTTAATAATAATAATAATACAACTTAGATCTTATATATATTTTATTTAAAAGAAATATTACAAATCTTAATATTAGTACTAACAATAATCATCATGTTTATGTATCATATATATATATATATATATATATATATATATATATATATATATATATATATATATATATATATATATATACACACACACATATATATATATATATATATATATATATATATATATATATATATATATATATATATATATATATATATATATATATATATATATATATATATATATATTCAAATTACTATATATAATTATGTTTTACGTATCCAGATTCAATACTTAGATAAATGTATTAATTTATATACATCAAAACAATTTAAACTCAAGTATAACATTATACACTTAATACATTATTAATCGTTGACGATTTATGTTTGAAATCATTTAGTAACAAATTTTAGTTGTTTTAATTTATCTTCCATAATAATTAAATCACTTATTAGTTCTCTATTATATTTATTTTACAATATATGATTATTTGTATGTGTAGTTAATTATATGTACATTTCTATTTACGTTTATAGATTCGTGAATCATCGGGAGTAGTCGAATGTCAAATTGAATTTAAAAAAAGTAGCTCACAAGTTTTGGGCCTCAACATTGGAAACTTTGCTTATCGTGTTGAGGTTGTATAAAGACTTAGTTTAAATTTGGTTGGAAATTCCCGGGTCATCACAGAACCCGCACGTGGGAGGGCATTTAATGTTAGTACCAGTGAAGCACGTGAGGATCCTAATCTTGTCACGGGTACGTTTACCGTTAATAACCAACTAGCTTCTATTATGTTTGATACGGGTGCTGATAGAAGTTATGTGTAAAGACTTTTGTTCTAAACTAAAATGTGCATCATTACCTCTAGACGATAAATATACTATTGAATTAGCTAATGGTAAACTGATAAAAGCCGATAAAATTTGCCATGGTTGCGAAATAAATCTCGCTGGTGAAACCTTCAAAATCGATTTGATACCCGTAGAATTAGAAAGTTTTGACGTAATCATTGGTATGGACTGGATGTCCAAAACAAGAGCGGAAGTTGTTTGCGCTGAGAAAGCAATCTGCATCCCTCGTAAGAATGAAACGTCATTAATGATTTATGGGGAGAAGAGCAACTCAAAGCTGAACTTTATCAGCTGTATGAAGGCCCAGAAACTTATAAGAAAAGGTTGTTATGCTATTCTGGCACACATAAAGAAGATCGATACTGAAGAAAGAAGCATTAATGACATGCCGGTTGTAAAAGAATATCCCGGAGTATTTCCAGAAGAATTACCGGGGCTACCTCCACACAGATGTGTAGAATTCCAGATTGATCTCATACCAGGAGCTGCACCTGTAGCCCGATCTCCATATAGACTTGCACCTTCAGAAATGCAAGAATTACAAGACCAGTTGCAAGAATTATCAGACCGTGGATTTATTCGTCCTAGTTTTTCACCTTGGGGTGCTCCTATTCTGTTCGTCAAGAAGAAGGGTGGATCTATGAGAAAGTGCATAGATTATCGAGAATTAAACAAATTAACGATCAAGAATCGGTACCCATTACCGAGGATTGATGATTTGTTTGATCAATTGCAAGGATCAAGTGTTTATTCTAAAATTGATCTACGCTCCGGATATCATCAGCTGAGAGTGAAGGAAGAAGATGTTCCTAAAACCGTGTTCAGAACCCGTTACGGTCACTATGAGTTTCTAGTCATGCCTTTTGGATTAACTAATGCTCCAGCAGTATTCATGGATCTAATGAATCACATCTGTAGACCGTATTTAGACAAATTTGTCATTGTTTTTATCGACGACATATTGATTTACTCGAAGAACAAGGAAGAACATGAGCAACACTTAAGACTGGTACTGGAGATACTCAAGAAAGAAGAATTGTACGCAAAATTTTCGAAGTGTGATTTCTGGTTACAAGAAGTACAATTTTTGGGCCATGTTGTCAGTAAACATGGAATTAAAGTTGACCCTGCCAAGATCGAAGCCATTAGTAAATGGGAAACACCGAAGACTCCAACACAAATCCGCCAATTCTTAGGTCTTGCTGGTTACTACCGAAGATTCATTCAAGATTTCTCTAGAATCGCCAAACCCTTAACTGTATTGACTCAAAAGGGAAAGAAGTATGATTGGTCCACGGAACAGGAATCCTCATTCCAGTTATTAAAGAAGAAGTTAACGTCTGCACCCATTTTGTCATTACCGGAAGGAAATGATGATTTCGTGATCTATTGTGACGCTTCGCGCCAAGGTTTAGGATGTGTATTAATGCAACGCACAAAAGTTATCGCATATGCCTCACGACAACTAAAAATTCATGAAAAGAACTATACGACGCACGATTTAGAACTTTGAGCAGTAGTTTTTGCACTCAAAATATGGAGACACTATCTATATGGCACCAAGTGTACAGTGTACACCGACCATAAGAGTCTTCAGCATATTTTTGATCAAAAACAACTCAATATGAGGCAACGTTGCTGGGTAGAGTTGTTAAACGATTACGATTGTGAAATCCGTTACCACCCCGGAAAGGCAAATGTTGTAGCTGATGCCCTAAGTCGAAAAGAAAGAGTAAAACCTCTTAGGGTCCGAGCATTGAATATTACAATTCGTACTGATCTCACAAAGCAAATTCAAGCAGCACAGTTAGAAGCTTTAAAAGAAGAAAATGAAAAAGGCGAAATAAGCAAAGGGTTAGAAAAACAACTTGAAGAAAAAGCCGATGGAACCCTGTATTTTGCTGGTAGGATATGGGTACCAAAACATGGTAACCTAAGGCAACTAGTACTGGATGAAGCACACAAAACGAGGTACTCAATTCACCCAGGAAATGGAAAAATGTACCACAATCTCAAGAAGTTTTATTGGTGGCCTAATATGAAAACAGAAATTGCTACTTATGTAAGCAAATGTTTAACGTGTGCAAAGGTCAAAGCTGAGCACCAAAAGCCGTCAGGATTACTGCAACAACCAGAAATTCCGCAGTGGAAATGGGAAAGAATAACCATGGATTTCATTACGAAATTGCCAAGGACTGCAAGTAGTCATGATACTATTTGGGTGATAATTGATCGTCTAACTAAATCAGCTCACTTTCTACCAATAAAGGAGACAGACGGTATGGAGAAATTAGCACGCCTATATTTGAAGGAAGTAGTTTCCAGACATGGTGTACCCATCTCTATCATATCTGATCGCGACACCCGATTCACATCACGTTTCTGGCAGTCATTACAAAAAGCATTGGGAACTCGATTAGATATGAGCACCGCTTATCACCCACAGACAGATGGTCAAAGTGAAAGAATAATACAAACATTGGAAGACATGTTACGGGCATGCGTGATTGACTTTGGAACCAGTTGGGATCGACACTTACCGTTGGCAGAATTTTCATACAATAACAGCTATCATACGAGCATCAACGCAGCGCCATTTGAAGCACTTTACGGTAGAAAGTGCAGATCTCCTATCTGTTGGAGTGAAGTAGGAGAAAGACAACTTACTGGACCAGAAATTATTCATGAAACCACCGAAAAGATCATTCAAATACAACAGCGATTGAAAACGGCCATGAGTCACCAAAAGAGTTATGCTGATGTAAGAAGAAAACCGCTAGAATTTCAAGTGGGCGACAAAGTCATGTTGAAAGTGTCACCCTGGAAAGGCGTAGTATGATTCGGTAAACGAGGAAAGTTAAGTCCTAGGTACGTAGGACCCTTTGAAATCACCGAAAGAATTGGAGCAGTTGCTTATCGATTAAAGCTACCGCAAGAACTTAGTAGTGTTCACGACACATTTCACGTGTCAAATTTGAAGAAATGTTTAGCTGAAGAGGATGTCGTAATTCCTCTTGACGAAATACAAATCAATGATAAACTCCATTTTGTCGAAGAACCTGTTGAAATCATGGACCGTGAGGTCAAACAATTAAAACAAAGCAAAATACCGATAGTTAGGGTTCATTGGAACGCAAGACGAGGACCCGAGTTTACTTGGGAACGTGAAGATCAAATTAAGCAAAATTATCCACATTTGTTCACTGATATCGCTCATGAAACAGGTACGACTCAAAATTTCGGGACAAAATTTTCTTTAACGGGGAGGTACTGTGATGACCCGAAATTTTTTGACTTATTTAAACCAATTCTCTATACGATTTATTATTTTAACACGTTAAACAAAGTCTGTTTGATTGAGTCTCAAAATTTTAGAACTGTTTCATATATACAATTACCTTTGACTACTCTCGACGATTCATTATATGTATGTATATATATATATATATATATATATATATATATATATATGTACAAGTAAAAACGACTTTCCTACAGTAAAACCCTATTTGCTACAGTAAAAATTACTTTGCTACAGTAAAACACTATTTGCTACAGTAAAACACTATTTGCTACAGTGAAACACTATTTCCTACAGTAAAACCCTATTTGCTACAGTAAAAAATACTTTGCTACAGTAAACACTATTGGCTACAGTAAAACACTATTTGATGTCGAAGAACTAGCAAACAAAAATGGAAAAGGCGGCCATGCGATCGCATGGCAAAAACACTGAAAACTCATGCGATCGCATGAGCTACAGTAAATCGAAAAGTACTATAAAAGGCCAGCTTGTTCGACGGAAAATATCACACAATTACGTTCTTTCTCTAAATATTTTATATTTATAATTATAATTATAATTTTAAGTTTAATAATAATAAAGTATATTCGAGGGTATTTTTAATTCGGGTTTCAAACCGTTTTAAAATAAGGAAATATTGGGTATTGTTCGGGGTACTGTTCTTGAATCCAAGACCAACCATACAGTCGTCTACCATCATTACGTCTACCTTAGAAACATTCTGACTTTCTTTCTTTCCTTTCTTTTAGGATGTCGAGCCACAACCCGATCGTTATTTCTGACTCTGAAGAATCTGATATGGAAAGATCTGTTCACACTCCAGCTTATGGACCCGTTTCTCCACCAGCATCTCCAATTTACCGACCGACTACTCCACCCGCATCTCCGGTCTACACGCCTGCCACTCCACCACACTCATCAGTGAAGGAAGAACCTCATAAAGATTATGATGGGGATGATACGGGTGATGATGAAGAGATTGAAGAACACAGTGAAGGTGAGGATGATTCCGAGGGGGAACTCGAGGAAGAGTCCGAACCTGAAGAAGAGGAAGAGGTTCAAGAACCAGCTAATGAGGAGGCTAATCTGGCTTATGATGGTCTTGGACTTATATGCAGTTTAGAAGATGATTCTGAGGAGGAAGTTGAACCTCCTGTTACTAAGACTCCTTCACCTAAGAGGAAGGAGCCGGAGACTCCCGCTACTGATGATGCTAGTTCATCTAAGAAGCCAAAGGCTTCCAAGTTTGTCTATACTGAGTATGAACATGCTCAAGTTCAGTGTGATATCATGAACCTACAGAGTCACAATGTAACTATGAGAGATACATTCCGCGATCGCTTAGCTATGATGGAGAAGCGCATAGACTATACAAACCGCAATGTGAAGAGGGTCTATGACAAGTTCTCCGTGATATTTGCTAGGCAAGAGAGAGAGCTCGACCGCCACCGTTATGCACTAGTGGAATTAGAGAAGTTTGTGATGTACTTCAAGGGGTACATTAAGGATCATTTCAAGCCTCCGTCACCTAAGAAAGATTAGATTATAGGATTCTCATTTATTTCCATTTTCGTTGTTTATGTAAAGGCATATGCCTAAGTTACATTGGTTTTCTTTGATTCATGCAAAACTAGTGGTTTTTATGGTTTAATTCAAGTATTTTGATTACATCTTATTATTCCTACTATCTATCATACCTTATTCGTATTTTTTTGGATATATCTGTTTGGTTGTATCTGTTGTGTGAACCTTGTGCATTTATAAAACTTATTATTTATTAGCACCACGAACTCTTTAACTAATACTGTATGTATGTATTGAAGAACGATAGCTCAATCAACTCGAGGTGCTACCAATATCCCGAATGTCTCTCTGACTCCTGCACAATTCCAACAACTGTTGGCTGCCGCTCAAGGCAATCATAACAACCATCAAGGGAACAACCAAGGAAATCCTCCCACTTCTTGCAGCTACAAGGAGTTTATGAATTTCAAGCCTCCGTCCTTTAAGGGGAGTGAGGAAGCTATCGAACTGACTCGTTGGTTCGAAAAGATCGAATCCATCTTTCGTATCTGTAACTGTGCGGATGTCGACCGAGTAAAGTATGCCACTCACATGCTAAGTAACCTAGCTCTAACATGGTGAAACGGCTATGCCCAAACTGTAGGGCTAGATGCTGCACACGCCATCCCATGGCCTGTTCTGAAACGAATGATGACAGATAAATTCTGTTCGCGAAACCAAATTCAAAAGCTGGAAATTGAGTTCTGGGAATTAAAGTTAAAAGGAACCGACATTGAAGCTTATACCAACAGGTTTATAGAGTTGGTTACTATAACGACTCTCATTTTTCCATTCTATATTTCTCATTTTTCCATTCAATACTTTTCCTTATTAAATGCCCAATAAAACAATTAAACTTAATAATTAAACTTTAATCGATAAAGGTTAAGCGTTAAGAATTATAAAATACGATAAATAACTTTGTACAAGTTAATAAAAATAATAAGTTAGTAACTTTTGTGAGTAAATAAATAACTATAAAGACTTGTGTATTTAAAATAAATTGTGATGACCCGAAAATTTTTGACTTATTTAAACCAATTCTCTATACGATTTATTATTTTAACACGTTAAACAAAGTCTGTTAGATTGAGTCTCAAAATTTTAGAACTGTTTCATATATACAATTATCTTTGACTACTCTCGACGATTCATTATATGTATGTATATATATATATATATATGTACAAGTAAAAACGACTTTCCTACAGTAAAACCCTATTTGCTACAGTAAAAATTACTTTGCTACAGTAAAACACTATTTGCTACAGTGAAACCGTATTTTGCTACAGTGCTACAGTGAAAACGACTTTGCTACAGTAAAACCCTATTTGCTACAGTAAAAAATACTTTGCTACAGTAAAACACTATTTCCTACAGTAAAACCCTATTTGCTACAGTAAAAATTACTTTGCTACAGTAAACACTATTTGCTACAGTAAAACACTATTTCCTACAGTAAAACCCTATTGCTATAGTAAAAATTACTTTGCTACAGTAAAACACTATTTCCTACAGTAAAACCCTCTTTGCTACAGTAAAATTTACTTGCTACAGTAAACACTATTTGCTACAGTAAACACTATTTGATGTCGACGAACTAGCAAACAAAAACGGAAAAGGCGGCCATGCGATCGCATGGCAAAAACACTGAAAATTCATGCGATCGCATGAGCTACAGTAAATCGAAAAGTACTATAAAAGGCCAGCTTGTTCGACGGAAAATATCACACAATTACGTTCTTTCTCTAAATATTTTATATTTATAATTATAATTATAATTATAATTTTAAGTTTAATAATAATAAAGTATATTCGAGGGTATTTTTAATTCGGGTTTCAAACCGTTTTAAAATAAGGAAATATTGGGTATTGTTCGGGGTATTGTTCTTGAATCCAAGACCAACCATACAGTCGTCTACCATCATTACGTCTACGCAATTTGCCTACAATATTGAATCGCAATATTGAACTGTGAGTTATAGTCTCCCTTTTTAAATACTTTAAATATTTTTGGGCTGAGAATATATGCAATTTATTTTAAACGCAATAAGACACAAGTACATACAAAATTCTACACTGAGTTAAACCGAAAATCCCTTAGCTTTGGTAACTAGTAGCTGCCAGTACATAAGATATGGAGTGGTGGGCGCGAATAATTGTATATGGATCCATAGGGCTTGACATCCCCGTCCGAGCTAGAGCGCTAGCCTTTTAACGGACGTATGTTATTTGAGTTTAAGACACGTTGGTTTGCGTGTATTAAAACGAATGCGGTAATTATCACTATAGCATTAAGTTTAGTTACCAGGGTGCTCTGTTATGCAGAATCTATTGATAAACTTTTGATGAAATCTTGTGGTCTATCTTTATATATGTTTATGACTCGAGCAATTAAACCTATAACTCACCAACATTCGTGTTGACTTTTTAGCATGTTTTATTCTCAGGTCCTTAGAATGCTTCCGCTGTGATGTGCTTGTTGCCTGCATGGAGTCTCTCATGCTTTGTACAAAGTTTATTGCATTCAAAATAAAACTGCGTTGTGTAATAAATAATTGGACTGTGAAGTCAACCTGTAAATTAAAGACTTATGTATTTTGGGGTTTTGCTTATACCTAAGCACTCGCCCACATGTTTATAACTTTCTATGTTTAGAAAGTCACTTATTTTAATGAATGCAATATTTTATCAAAACGTATCATATAGAGGTCAAAACCTCACTGTGGAATCAATGATTAACGTGCTGCGTCAATAGCGATTTTGACGGGTCGTTACATAAATAAACTTGGATAATTAAGGGTTATTAAGCTAAATTAAAGTGCAAGGTTTAAAGAGAAAAATGTAAACCCTAATCACCCAAAACCCTAGCCTATTTTTAGAGGGTAAAATTACCCTCATACCCCTCAAATTTTCGGCACCCATCACCACCATAACCTCCTCATCAAGTCTAACTTGTTCCCTAAGTAATTCCTTATAAAACCCTAATTCTAGAATAATCCTAACACTCCTATAAATAGGGACCTAGGCTAAACCATTCCATGTACCAAATCACAATCAAATCCCTCACTCAAAAATCTCTCTCTCCCTCTCCAGATTTCGGCCAAAAACCGAAATCTCCACCACCCATCGAAATCCTCAAGGGTTTCCAAGAAATCTTCAAGTGTTCTTCGCGTTCTTCATGATCTTCAAGAATCTTCAAGGTGTTCTTCAAGATATTCAAGGCTTTGATCTTTCATCTTCATCAAGTTCTTCTTTTCTTTGTTAATCTTCTTGGATCTTCAAAGGTATAACATAAACCCTAAACTATTTTCATAAACTTTAATCTTTGTTAATTCGTATGCATATTATAAACATGTTATACATAAGTAAATTACATAAACACCTAGATCTATACATGTAAAAAAAATAATATATACATATGTATGTATAATGTCGACTAAAAAAAAAAAAAGGGAAACTTTGATCTTTAAAAACCCTAGATACAATTAGAAGATTTATTTGTGGTTAATTAATGAAACAAAATAACTACATATACATATACATATATATCGACACATATACATATATATACATGTAAAAAATAAATTTTTATATACATATATACGACATTATATACATATATACGTTAAAACCCTAAACCCTAATTTGAATTATACTACTTTAATCAAAACCCTAGTTTTATTAAAAACCTAATTAATTATTAAACCCTAATTCATTAAACCTAACCCTAATTAATTAATACCACTTTAATTATTAAACTCTAATTATTACCTAATCATTACTACATTAAATAAAACCCTAATTTACTAAACCCTAATTTATGAAACCCTAGTTAGTTAAATACTACTTTAAATAACTAACTTTAATTAATGAAACCCTAATACTACTTATACTATTAATTAACATGTATACACTGTTACTATTATTAGCACCTATAACCTACTACTTATATTGTAACACATAAAAACCTTTTTGGGATATGTATTAGAGATGTATAGATCTTTGAACTTTCTTGACGAATGGTTTCTACGAGACTCTAGGCAGAGGGTTTGGACTTCCAATTTAAAGGGTCTTATGGCTCAAGCCCCTAGATCTGAAATGGCCATTCGAAGGGAAAGGGATGATTGGAAGCTTATCTAATACGACAAGTATCCTAAAATGGAAAACACTCTTTAAGTAGAAACTTTCTAAGTATAGAAACTTACTAAAATAGGGAACCTACTAAAAATAGGAAACTTTCTAAAAATGGAAACTTTCTAAAAATAGAAACTTACTAGGAATAGAAACTTAGTGAAACAAACTATACATAAACACGTACTTAAACTCAAACATGGGCAAAAACACTTAACTACTCTTAAATGTCATAGGTTAACTTTTATGCTCACTCGTTCAACTCTCTATTCCAAGGAATAACTCTCTCTCTACTTTCTAAGGTGAGTTCATAGCCCCTCTTTACTGCTAGGAAACTTACTTACTTTATTTGGGGTGAGACACATGATGTTTTTACTTTTTACACTTTAGACACAAGTACCAAACTGTTAAACTATGCTATACCTGGCTATGTCCGACTAAGTCCCTACAGTGATATTTTTAGTTGCTGCGGCATGCTTAATTATTGGGGGTAGGCCTATCGGGAGTAATGTCCCCGATACATTTGACTAAGTCATTGTATTACTTGATAATGAAATTAAAACCGACAAGGACAGACACAACTTGTCATGGGGCAAACTTGAACGTTTAGTCTAAATATCACGCTTTGACATAACTTTAGATCCTGCGGGAGATCAACTTTACAAACTAAATCTTGTGGTCTAAAACAACGGTCAAACTTTTGTTAAACCTATGAACTTCACTCAACCTTTTTGGTTGACACTTCAGCATGTTTTGTCTCAGGTGCTGTCTGATTCAAGCTTACTTATCTACTGCTTATGTGATGCTACTTGGACATAGGATCAAGAGATTATCGCATATTTTACTATTGCATTTAAACATTTACTTTATTCCTTTGTAACGACATTTCATTTTCCGCTGCGTACTCTCAATAAAGTTAATTTTCTCATTTAGTATTGTTCTCGTTATTATAATATGTTGGTATATTTTGGTATTAAGTCACATTTCGCCCAGGCCCTAACTGGGGGTGTGATAGATTGGTATCAGAGCCAGGTTGTTATAGAGAACCAGGATTGCATCTTTATGTGTGCCTTATTTGCTAGCTAGGGTGCCTTAGCGATCTAAGAAACTATAACCTTTCCTGCCTTAGACTTTAAAGCACTTAAGATTGCCCTATTATCTTAACATTTATGCTTTCCTAAACTTGACTAAAAGATTCTAATCAAAGTCTCTTTCCTAATGATAGGATGTCAAGCTCAAGCGTTAACAAGCCTATAAGGCAACTAACAACCCTACTACCGAAGTAGGTGTTGGATACTCTGAAACCTCAAGACCTGTTCGAAGTCCTTCTTACAGTCCTGCTTCACCAAACTATAGTCCAAATACTCTGCGAAATTCACAAAGGTCTCCTCAATATTATCCAACTCCGAGAATCGAAGATAAAGGAAAACGTCATGAAGAAGCCGGTCTATCAAGGAAGAGAGCCCGGACTCCTTCTTATAATGATGCTGCTAAGTATGAGGGTTTCCTTCGCCACATGGCGAGAGTGGAGGTCCGTATGGATGAGAAGGACCGCGAAATAAAGAAGTTGGTGGAGGAAAATGTTGAACTAAGAAAGGAATTAAGGCTCCTGAAGTACGAGGAAGAACGCAACACTCGTTGGGGAAAGCAATCACTTGCTCATCTCCAGGAGGATGTTAACTTCCAA
Organism: Rutidosis leptorrhynchoides; assembly: GCF_046630445.1. Taxonomy (NCBI): domain Eukaryota; kingdom Viridiplantae; phylum Streptophyta; class Magnoliopsida; order Asterales; family Asteraceae; genus Rutidosis; species Rutidosis leptorrhynchoides. The sequence goes on along the minus strand of NC_092334.1, from coordinate 630,988,906 downwards.
ATGAAAATGGAGAGAAGACGAGTCAACAATCAACTTACCCTAAGGGAATATGACACCAATGCCGTTAACAGTCGTGTTACCAACCTTTACGACAATCTCGAATATCTCCACGAAAAGCAAAAAGGGAAGAACGAGCGATATGATAAGTTTATCCAAGAATCTCTCGACTCTCAAACCAAAAGGCTAGAGAAACTTGTGAAGGATAACATGGAAAAAGTGATGAAGCAGTTTGAGGACGAGAAGAAGAAATATGAATATTATTTCAATCTTAATATTCTTTAGTTATCTTTCCTATTTTTCTATCTTTGTAAAGGCTATGCCTTAAAACTATTTCTAATTCCGAATCGTGTATTAAACCTTCTTTAATGCCTCGTTCCTTAATAATAGAAAGTGTTTTTTATATATCATGTGATATTAATACTTTATCTTATTCCTACTTGTAATTGCTCAACCCTATAATTTGTTAACTTATCCGACTTATGTTCACTTATGTAGCGACATCATGGTTCGTCCAGTTGCACCTACTATTAACAATATCGTCTTGACTACTGAGGAATTCCAACAACTACTCACTACCGCACAAGGCAACAATCAAGCTAACAATGTTAATCCTCAACTGAAACCTTGTTCCTACAAGGATTTTTCAAACTGTCACCCTCCTGCGTTCAAAGGAAATGAAGAAGCTGTCGAACTAGTCCGTTGGTTCGAGAAGATGGAATCTATTTTCCGTATTTCTAACTGTGGTGATGACGATCGAGTAAAGTATGCCACTAGCTCATTGGGTGGTAATGCTTTAACTTGGTGGACTGCTCATGCCAAGTCCGTAGGAATTGATAATGCTAATGCAAATCCATGGGACGAACTCAAAAGCATGATGGTCAACAAATTTTGCCCGAGGAGTCAAGTCCAGAAACTTGAAGCTGAGTTCTGGGAACTCAAGGTCAAGGGTACTGATATTGAGAACTACACCAATCATTATTTGTAACTTTCTACTCTATGTCCTAAAATATTTCCTACCGAAACTAGAAGAATTGAGCGGTATATAAAAGGTCTTCCCGAGGATGTTCAAGGGAATGTTATAGCTGCCGAGAAGGTTACACTGGATATTGTGATTCTTATGGCACAAAATCTGATGTTGGCCAAGAGAAGAAGAGCGTCGGCCAATAAGCAGGTTGAAACCAAGGGTAATGATGGTAAGAGGAAGTTTGAGCCATCTCAAGGTTCGGCTCATAATGATAATGTCACGACCCTACTTTTTCCGTTATCTTTTACCGTTAATTATTTAACGACCGTTAACTGTTATTTGTGCTACATCATTTCTATGACCTATATTATTATATTAATAATAATATATTAATTATTAAATGTTATGTGAATAATTGTATTCATATTTTAATTTATACGTTTCTACGTGTCGCGAATTTCTATCCGGCGAATCTTTTCGGTTTTTAAACCAACGGTCGCGTTTTTGGGATATTTAAATCCTAGTTATTTTAAATATGATATTTTAAGATCATATAATTATATAGAGTATTTATATTTATTTTTCGTCGCGCGTTTGTTATCTCTCCGGATTTTTAATCGCGTAAGTGCGTTTTCGCGTTTCGGGACTCGTTCGGGCTTACGGGCCATCAGGAAATAATCACTTAGCAACTTGGGCTAGTGGGTCCCACTCCAAACACCCCCATTCGGCCAAAATTCTAAGGGGGAGGGAGTAATACTCCCCATTTTTCTTTTTTTTGGCATTTTAATTTATCACTCCCCATTTAATCTAAACCTAATATTTGTTTTGCTCTCCTCTTCCTCCCTTCTCTTTTGGGTGACGACCAACACCACCACAAACATCATCATCATCAATCAAATCAAGACTTGGATCATCAATCAATTAACACCAACGCATTCCTCGTTCCGTTCTCTACGCGATCATACCAATTGTTTCTTGGTTAGGGTATAAACCCTAACCCTAGGACTTTTAATTTTTCATTACTTTTCTGTATTTTGATGATTTATTAGTAGTATGATGATTATTGATTGTTGTAATGATGCTTGTATGCATAGAATTACTCGTAAACATATGTTTTCGGTTTGATATTTTTGGGACAGCAGCTAATTCGTGTGTTTCTGACTTTGTGACTGATATAAAAGTTAAAATAAAGTATCTAGATGAGTTCTTCTCATCAAGACAATAATTTTAGACTCCGGATTCATGTCGTTTCGATTTTCGGAGCCCTAGATATGATCAAAGTGGTATTTTGTTAAGATTGAAATGTGATTTTGGTATGAACCAGGTTTGGTCCGACTTTGTGACCATATTTGGGGACTTTAGGGTGTGTTAGTGTGTTAGGACTGATGGTGGGGCGAACTTTCATGTTCGGGTCATCTCAATCCGAGCCACGAATCACCCGTTACGTCTAAAACACGTTTTTGATTGAATTGAAGTTCCAAGTAGTGTATTGGCTGTATATCACTACTTGTGGGCTGTTCATGGTGTGTTCTTGAGTATACCAAAGTGTCGGGTGGTTTGATTAGGCGGAGATATATGTAAGGCTCGCCGAAAACCGACACCCGGGGCTCAGGATACGACCCGATGAACTTTTGATTTGAAACTTATGATTAATTATTAAACTTATGATATAATTAATGGATTTCAATATCATTTAATTACTTATGATAAAAAAGTAATTATTATTATTTAAGACTTATGATATATATTTATTATATCATTTAATTAATATTTATGATTTAATTAACATTTTAATTAAACTTATGATTAATAATACTTTTATTATTAATGGAAAATACTTATGATAAGAATTAAACTTATATTATGAGATTATTATAATAAGACTTATAATAAGGATTAATTAATTATTTAATTATTATAAGGCTTAGTTATTATTTAATTATAATTTAATTATTAAATACTTATGATTTAATAATTATAATTAGAAACTTATGATATGATTAATAATTCATTATTAATTAATAATACTTATGATATGATTTAAAATTTATTATTAATTAATAATACTTATATTATGACTAATATTTAATTAATTAATTAAATACTTATGTTATATTAATTATATCATTTAAACTTATATTAACTTTAATAATTCATTTTAATTTAATTAAACTTATGTTATGACATAATTGGACATATTTAACTTTAATAAACGTTATAACTTACATTATTATTATAACTTACACTTTCAAAATTTACGTTGGCCATGTTTGACCAAGGTGGACTTTTGAGTTGACTTTCGGTTGACTTTGACTTTCAGTTGACTTTTGCTGACTTTCTGATTAAGGAAACTTTCCTAACTTATAAACTTTCCTAAAATAGCAACTTTCTAAATTTGGAAACTTTCCAAAAATAGAAACTTTTCAAAAATAGAAACTTTTCCAAAAATGGAAAATTTCCAAAAATGGAAACTTGCTAAAAATAGAAAGTGTGTGTCCGTAAGCTGTTCCGATCAAACCGATGCATATTGAGTAATGTTCTATGACTACTTGCAACATGTACAATAGCTATCATACTAAGACTTGACCTAAGTTAGTTATTTATATCGACCTGCTTTATTTATAGGTCGGCGTTGTGATCATTCCTGATCACTGTACTCATTTGCTGTTCGCTAAATTGTGTTAGTTACTTCGTTACTATTAAGGTGAGTTATAGTCCCGTTTTTACATACTTTTCAAAGTATATTTTTGGGATGTGATTACATGCATTTTATTTCACGTTTAGACACAAGTGACAATTAAATTTAAATTATTCATTTTGAGTTGGATAAAAATATTTCCTAGTCTGGTAACTGTAATAATTGGTTTCTACCGATGACCGCGAATCCTACGGATAGATCTATCGGGTTTGACAACCCCATTTCGAGCTAGTCGCGCTAGCAATTTATAATCGGAATGTTTAGTACTTTGTATTTTGTTGTAGATACACTGTCCAGTGTATATTTTTATTGTGTTGGCAAGGGTAAATAAAGGGTTAAGTGGTTACCAGGTGGCTCATTGATAATGGAATAATGTTTAATGTTTTCTAACATTTTTAAATCTTGTGGTCTAAAGTTTATTTAATTATTTAAACCTATAATTCACTCAACCTTTGTGTTGACATTTTACTCGCATGTTTTCACAGGTACTTGAGTTTATGTGATGCTTCCGCTGTGTTTAGAAGAGTCTGCATGCATTTGGGCAGATTTTTATGAAACAATTTATGAAACTTTGGCTTGCATTCGGTTTTTGAATAATTATTACTTGTGGGTTATTGACAATGTTTTGTGTCAACTTTGGATTATTAATATGTTGGGTTACTTTTAAACTACATATTTTGGTATGCTTTCCTTTTTGGGAAACTTTTGAAACAAAAGAATGCAATGCTGTTTGTTAAATTCATTTAAGTTCGATCAAGTTGTGGGACCAAGTGACGGAGCCGTTAAGTGTTTTGACGGGGCCATCACAGTTGGTATCAGAGCCAGGTTGTAGGGAACTAGGCAGTCTTAATGTGGTCAACTCGTGGTTCTTAGGGTGCATTAGAGTCTAGTCTACAGCCCGACCCTTTTGCTATAGCATTATTATGCATTTCATTTCGTATGAGTTATATCATTAGCATTTATTCCTATTTGGTATATGGTTTGTGGTTAAATTGTTTGCAGATGTCGACTTCGAGCGATAACTCAGTTGCTGCTCCTGTTCCTCCGGCTGCTTCCAGACGTTGTGCTGGTCAACCCCAGATCGATGATCCTGTTCACTACTACTTTTCCACCCTTACTCATATGAACAGGGCTTACAATGAAGTGACGCGTATCAATGCTCTTAGTGATTGTATGCGTACTTTGCCACATAACGAGATGATGGACGAGATACGAGCTAGTATGGATTCGTTTGTTAGCTTCAAGAACAATGTTGGGTTCGAGAATCGTAAGCGTAACCGTGAAGTTGACGCTAGGTTCGAGGCTCTAGAGAGCACAGTTCGTGGTTTGAAGGCAGAGTTGGAAGAAGTGAAAGGAAAGTTGCGGAAGTATGAGCCTTTTGCTGAGACTCATGCTGGCCCAGCTTATCACACCCGCTCTAAGCAGATGTGATATGATGATTCATGATTGATAATTTATTTCATAAGACTTAATGTCCTTTCATACATACATTTTTGGGTTATGTACGGCGTTTTGCCGAGGATTTTATTAAGGTTTTGTTATGGGATGTTTTTCATTATGTATGGATGGTTATTTTTATGACATCTATTATCATTATCACATTTTATTTCTGATGTTGTGACTCTTGGCATGTTATATTATGCGTAATGTAGATCATGTATGTTAGGTGCTATGTATGTTGTATGATGTTATCATAAAATATGTCTGCATGTGGTGGTTATTTCTATAACAATCATAACTGTCATGTTATTACTCATAGTGGTTACTGACTATTATTTTAATGGTTAATTTTTTCGTGTTCGATCTATTCCTTTATAACACTGGTATTATTCTTAGTACTAACGATTGTGTTATTCTGTTTTGAAGATCATGCCTCCTAGAGAGTCCAACGAAGCCCGTATCCAATGTCTAGTTACCGAAGGGATAGCTGCTGCTATGGCAGCGAATGCTAATGCTAACGCGAACAACAATCAGGTGGGATGCTCCCACAAAACATTCATGGAAAGTCGTCCACAGGAATTTAGTGGTACAGAAGGACCCATAGGACTTACCCGCTGGTTCGAGAAAATCGAGTCTATTTTCAGGGTTAGTCGAGTCCGAGAGGAGGACAAGGTTAGTTTTGCTAGTTGCACTTTGAAGGATAGTGCATTGACCTGGTGGAACAACTTGGTTAACAGTTTGGGAAACGATGTGGCTTATGGGTTAACTTGGAATAATTTCAAGGAAAGAATGATCACCCGCTACCGACCTAGGGGTGAGCTTAAGAAGTTAGAGATTGAACTTAAAAACTTAAAAATGAAGGGCACCGAATTAGATGCCTACGAGCAGAGGTTCTTCGAGTTGACTTTGTTGTGCCCTAATGTTTATGCCGATGAGAATCTTAAGATTGAAGCTTACATTGATGGGTTGTCCGAGAAAATTGAACATGGAGTTGAATCTAGTGAGCCCCAGACTATTGAGGCCGCGATGTCAATGGCTCATAAGTTGAATGATAAGATCTTGAGAAGAAGCAAGGCTGCTGTAACCGAACCCAGTGAAGAGGCTGTTAAGAAAGCTGATAATGGGAAGAGAAAGTGGGATAATAACCGCAATCAAAACCAGAATCAGCAGAAAAAGCAGGATACTTCTGGTTCGAATAACCGCAGTCAGCGTGTGTGTCCTCGTTGTTACAAGGCTCATGATGGTTTCTGTACCGTGACTTGCAAGAGGTGTTCTAAACAGGGACACATTGCTAAGGATTGTACGGTGCTTCTGCCGGGTTCTGTTACTCCTGCCGTAGGTGGTAATAATGGTAATAATGCTGGTAATAGAGGTGGTAATGGTAATGGTAATGGAAAGTCGAATAATGGTGGTAATCCGAGAGTTTGTTACGAGTGTGGGAAGCCGGGGCATTTCCGTGAAGCCTGTCCCAACAAGAAGACTGCAGAGACTGCACATGGTAGAGCGTTCAACATTAACGCCAGGGATGCTGAGGAAGATCCTAAACTTGTTACTGGTACGTTCTCGGTCAACGATTTATCAGTTTATGTACTATTTAATTCAGGGGCTGATTTGAGTTTTGTGTCGAGTAGATTAAGTCCAAAAATCAAAACACCGTTAACTCCTTTAGACAATACGTATGTTGTTGAAATAGCTAATGGTAAGGTACTCACTGCTAAGACTGTGCATCGTAAGTGTAACATTAGTTTAGCTGGTAGAGATTTTGAGATAGATTTGGTACCGATTGAACTTGGTAGTTTTGACATTGTCATTGGGATGGATTGGTTATCTGCGAATCGTGATGAGATTGTGTGTTATGATAAAGCTATTCGTATTACTAATGTGGTTGGAGAGTCGCTGATGGTTCTTGGAGATAAGAAATGTCGACAGTTAAATCTTATTAGCTGTTTGAAGGTTCTTAAACATCTTCGCAAGGGCTGTCATGCTATTCTAGCCCATGTTGTTGATTCCGATAAAGAAACGGAGAGCGTTGGAGATGTTCACATTGTTAGAGATTTTCACGAGGTATTTCCCTAAGATTTACCTGGCCTTTTGCCGCAACGCGCGGTAGAATTTCAAATTGATCTTGTTCCCGGTGCTACTCCTGTAGCACGTGCTCCTTATCGTCTTGTGCCTTCTGAACTTCAAGAATTGTCAAGTCAACTCCGTGAGTTGTTAGACAAAGGTTTTATTCGTCCTAGTTCGTCCCCTTGGGGAGCTCCTGTTCTGTTTGTTAAGAAGAAGGATGGTTCATTTCGTTTGTGCATTGATTATCGAGAATTGAACAAGCTTACTATTAAAAACCGTTATCCCCTTCCGAGAATTGATGATCTGTTCGATCAACTTCAGGGTTCATCTGTTTATTCAAAAATCGATCTTCGTTCCGGCTATCATCAGTTGCGTGTTAAAGAATCTGATGTTTCGAAAACTGCTTTTGGCACCCGTTACGGTCACTTTGAGTTTCTTGTTATGCCGTTCGGATTGACAAATGCACCTGCTATGTTCATGGACCTCATGAACCGTGTGTGTAGACCCTATCTGGACAAGTTCGTTATTGTGTTCATCGACGAAATCCTTATTTATTCGAAGAGTGATGAAGAGCACGAGGAACATTTGAGGTTAGTGCTTGATCTGTTGAGAAAAGAAGAGTTGTACGCTAAGTTCTCTAAGTGTGCATTCTGGTTACGAGAAGTTCAATTCCTTGGACACATTGTTAGTAAACAAGGGATACAAGTTGATCCTGCTAAGATTGAGGCGATTGAAAGGTGGGAAACTCCGAAAACTCCTACCCAAATTCGTCAGTTCCTAAGATTAGCAGGTTACTATCGAAGGTTCATACAAGATTTCTCTCGTATCGTGAAACCTCTGACTGCTTTAACGCACAAGGGGAAGAAATATGAGTGGAAGGATGAACAAGAGACTGCTTTTCAGATTTTAAAGAAGAAGTTGACTACCGCTCCGATATTGTCACTACCTGAGGGTAATGATGATTTTGTTGTTTATTGTGATGCTTCGCGTCAAGGCTTTGGTTGTGTTTTGATGCAACGAAAGAAAGTTATTGCGTACACATCACGTCAGTTAAAGATTCACGAGCAGAACTATACAACTCATGATTTAGAGTTGGGGGCCGTTGTTTTTACGCTTAAGATTTGGAGACATTACTTGTATGGGGTTAAGAGTACTGTGTACACAGATCACAAAAGTCTTCAACATATACTCGATCAGAAACAGTTGAACATGAGACAATGAAGATGGATTGAGACATTGAATGATTACGATTGTGAACTTTTGTATCATCCGGGTAAGGCCAATGTGGTGGCGGATGCATTGAGTCGTAAAGAAAGGGCTGAACCTCGCAGGTTTAGAGCCTTGAATATGACAATTAGAACAAACCTCGCAAGGCAGATTCTTGAGGCACAACAAGAAGCCTTAAAGGAAGAGAATTTTGTGAAAGAGAACGTAAGAGGTATGGCTAAGAAATTTGAGATTCGAGCAGATGGTACTAGGTACTTTGCAGGACGTCTTTGGGTTCCGAAGTTTGGTGAACTCCGACAACTTGTTTTGGATGAGGCTCATAAGTCTAGGTACTCTATTCATCCTGGTTCAGGAAAGATGTATCATGACCTTAAGGAGCTGTATTGGTGGCCAAATTTGAAAGGTGATGTGGCTACGTATGTGGCTAAGTGTTTGACATGTGCTAAGGTTAAAGCTGACAATCAAAAACCGTCTGGACTGTTGGTACAACCCGAGATTCCCGAGTGGAAGTGGGAAGGAATTACAATGGATTTTATTACTAAGTTACCGAGAGTTGCGGGTGGCTATGACACTATTTGGGTGGTTGTAGATCGACTCACTAAGTTGGCTCACTTTTTGCCGATTAGGGAAACAGATTCAATGGAAAAGCTTACTCGTTTGTACTTGAAGGAGATTGTTTCTAGCCACGGTGTTCCTGTATCCATTATTTCGGACCGAGACAGTCGATTTGTATCGAGGTTTTGGCGATCTTTACAGTCAGCCTTGGGAACTAGGTTAGATATGAGCACCGCTTATCATCCCCAAACGGATGGTCAGAGTGAAAGGACCATTCAGACGTTAGAAGATATGTTACGAGCGTGTGTTATCGATTTTGGTAATGGGTGGGATAAATATTTGCCGCTATCTGAGTTTTCCTATAACAACAGTTATCACGCAAGTATTCAAGCTGCACCATTTGAAGCTCTGTATGGTAGGAAATGTAGGTCTCCTGTCTGTTGAAATGAGGTTGGGGATGCTCAACTCACAGGTCCAGAAATTATTCACGAGACTACCGAGAAGATTGTATAGATTAAGGAAAGGTTGAGAACCGCTAGAAGTCGGCAAAAGACTTATGCCGATAGGGGAAGGAAAGATGTAGAATTTCAAGTTGGTGATCGTGTTATATTAAAGGTTTCACCTTAGAAGGGTGTGATCCGTTTTGGTAAAAGGGGAAAGCTAAGTCCTCTTTTTGTTGGACCATTTGAGATTGTTGAGAGAGTTGGACCGGTGGCATATCGTTTGAAATTGCCCCAAGAACTTAGTTCTGTTCACGATGTTTTTCATGTATCGAACTTAAAGAAGTGTTTGGCCGAGGCCGACAAGACTATTCCTCTGGAAGAACTTCATGTTGATAAGCAACTACACTTTATTGAGGAACCTATTGAAATTATGGATCGAGAAGTTAAGACTCTTAAGCAGAGCCGAATTCCTATTGTCCGGGTTAGATGGAACACAGACGTGGTCCCGAGTTCACTTGGGAGCGTGAAGATCAGATGAAGCATAAGTACCCGCATTTGTTTCCAGATGCTGAGTCAACCCCTACACCTGCTTAAATTTCGGGACGAAATTTCCGTAACGGGAAGGTACTGTCACGACCCTACTTTTTTCGTTATCTTTTACCGTTAATTATTTAACGACCGTTAACTGTTATTTGTGCTACGTCATTTCTATGACCTATATTATTATTTTAATAATAATATATTAATTATTAAATGTTATGTGAATAATTGTATTCATATTTTAATTTATACGTTTCTACGTGTCGCGGATTTCTATCCGGCGAATCTTTTCGGTTTTTAAACCAACGGTCGCGTTTTTGGGATATTTAAATCCTAATTATTTTAAATATGATATTTTAAGATCATATAATTATATAGAGTATTTATATTTATTTTTCATCGCGCGTTTGTTATCTCTCCGGATTTTTAATCGCGTAAGTGCGTTTTCGCGTTTCGGGACTTGTTCGGGCTTTCGGGCCATCAGGAAATAATCACTTAGCAACTTAGGCTAGTGGGGCCCACTCCACACACCCCCATTCGGCCGAAATTCCAAGGGGGGAGGGAGTAATACTCCCCATTTTTCTTTTTTTGGCATTTTAATTTATCACTCCCCATTTAATCTAAACCTAATATTTGTTTTGCTCTCCTCTTCCTCCCTTCTCTTTTGGGCGACGACCAACACCACCACAAACATCATCATCATCATCAATCAAATCAAGACTTGGATCATCAATCAATTAACACCAACGCATTCCTCGTTCCGTTCTCTACGCGATCATACCAATTGTTTCTTGATTAGGGTATAAACCCTAACCCTAGGACTTTTAATTTTTTATTACTTTTCTGTATTTTGATGATTTATTAGTAGTATGATGATTATTGATTGTTGTAATGATGTTTGTATGCATAGAATTACTCGTAAACATATGTTTTCGGTTTGATATTTTTGGGACAGCAGCTAATTCGTGTGTTTCTGACTTTGTGACTGATATAAAATTTAAAATAAAGTATCTAGATGAGTTCTTCTCATCAAGACATTAATTTTAGACTTCGGATTCATGTCGTTTCGATTCCCGGAGCCCTAGATTTGATCAAAGTGGTATTTTGTTAAGATTGAAATGTGATTTTGGTATGAACCTGGTTTGGTCCGACTTTGTGACCATATTTGGTGACTTTAGGGTGTGTTATTGTGTTAGGACTGATGGTGGGGCGAACTTTCATGTTCGGGTCATCTCAATCCGAGCCACGAATCACCCGTTACGTCTAAAACACGTTTTTGATTGAATTGAAGTTCTAAGTAGTGTATTGGCTGTATATCACGACTTGTGAGCTGTTCATGGTGTGTTCTTGAGTATACCAAAGTGTCGGGTGGTTTGATTAGGCGGAGATATATGTAAGGCTCGCCGAAAACCGACACCCGGGGCTCAGGATACGACCCGATGAACTTTTGATTTAAAACTTATGATTAATTATTAAACTTATGATATAATTAATGGATTTCATTATCATTTAATTACTTATGATAAAAAAAGTAATTATTATTATTTAAGACTTATGATATATATTTATTATATCATTTAATTAATATTTATGATTTAATTAACATTTTAATTAAACTTATGATTAATAATACTTTTATTATTTATGGAAAATACTTATGATAAGAATTAAACTTATATTATGAGATTATTATAATAAGACTTATAATAAGGATTAATTAATTATTTAATTATTATAAGGCTTAGTTATTATTTAATTATAATTTAATTATTAAATACTTATGATTTAATAATTATAATTAGAAACTTATGATATGATTAATAATTCATTATTAATTAATAATACTTATGATATGATTTAAAATTTATTATTAATTAATAATACTTATATTATGACTAATATTTAATTAATTAATTAAATACTTATGTTATATTAATTATATCATTTAAACTTATATTAACTTTAATAATTCATTTTAATTTAATTAAACTTATGTTATGACATAATTGGACATATTTAACTTTAATAAACGTTATAACTTACATTATTATTATAAGTTACACTTTCAAAATTTACGTTGACCATGTTTGACCAAGGTTGACTTTTGAGTTGACTTTCGGTTAACTTTGACTTTTAGTTGACTTTTGTTGACTTTCTGATTAAGGAAACTTTCCTAACTTATAAACTTTCCTAAAATAGCAACTTTCTAAATTTGAAAACTTTCCAAAAATAGAAACTTTCCAAAAATAGAAACTTTCCAAAAATAGAAACTTTCCAAAAATAGAAACTTTCCAAAAATGGAAACCTGCTAAAAATAGAAACTTTATAAAAATAGAAAGTGTGTGTCAGTAAGCTGTTTCGATCAAACCGATGCATATTGAGTAATGTTCTATGACTATTTGCAACATGTACAATAGCTATCATACTAAGACTTGACCTAAGTTAGTTATTTATATCGACCTGCTTTATTTATAGGTCGGCGTTGTGATCATTCCTGATCATTGTACTCATTTGCTATTCGCTAAATTGTGTTGGTTACTTTGTTACTATTAAGGTGAGTTATAGTCCCGTTTTTACATACTTTTCAAAGTATATTTTTGGGATGTGATTACATGCATTTTATTTCACGTTTAGACACAAGTGACAATTAAATTTAAATTATTCATTGTGAGTTGGACAAAAATATTCCCTAGTCTGGTAACTGTAATCATTGGTTTCTACCAGTGAACGCGAATCCTACGGATAGATCTATCGGGTTTGACAACCCCATTTCGAGCTAGTCGCGCTAGCAATTTATAATCGGAATGTTTAGTACTTCGTATTTTGTTGTAGATACACTGTCCAGTGTATATTTTTATTGTGTTGGCAAGGGTAAATAAAGGGTTAAGTGGTTACCAGGTGGCTCATTGATAATGGAATAATGTTTAATGTTTTCTAACATTTTTAAATCTTGTGGTCTAAAGTTTATTTAATTATTTAAACCTATAATTCACTCAACCTTTGTGTTGACAGTTTACTCGCATGTTTTCACAGTTACTTGAGTTTATGTGATGCTTCCGCCGTGTTTAGAAGAGTCTGCATGCATTTGGGCAGATTTTTATGAAACAATTTATGAAACTTTGGCTTGCATTCGGTTTTTGAATAATTATTACTTGTGGGTTGTTGACAATGTTTTGTGTCAACTTTGGATTATTAATATGTTGGGTTACTTTTAAACTACATATTTTGGTATGCTTTCCTTTTTGGGAAACTTTTGAAACAAAAGAATGCAATGCCGTTTGTTAAATTCATTTAAGTTCGATCAAGCTGTGGGACCAAGTGACGGAGCCGTTAAGTGTTTTGACGGGGCCATCACAGATAATAAGAAGCCTGTGGATAACACAAGGTGGAATTATAAGGGTACTTATCCCTTCTGTATTCGTTGTGAGAGGCATCACCCGGGGAAGTGTACTGCGGTTTGTACGTTGTGTAAGAAAGCGGGACACGTTGCTAAGACGTGTAAGACTCCTCCAAAGGATAAGGCTATTGTTCCAGCCAAAGCTCCTCCAACCTGCTATACTTGTGGAGAAAAGGGACACATTAGTCCTAATTGTCCTAAGAAGAAGGATAATCCCGCTACTGGAGCTAATGCTACTGCTGCAAAGGGTCGTGCGTTTGTTATTACTGCTGCTGAAGCTCGAGATGAGGATGAGGTCATCACGGGTACGTATCTTGTCAATAATTGTTATGCAACTATTTTATTCGATACTGGTGCCGACCTAAGCTATGTGTTTAGTGATTTTTGTACCCTATTTACTGAAAAGCCTCAACCCTTAGAAACTAAACGATTAGTAGAAGTAGCCAATGGAAAGATCATGCCAGTCGATAAAATCTATAAAAACTACAACTTAATCTTAGCCGATAAGGAATTTAAGATAGACCTTTTGCTGGTCAAACTCAGAAGTTTTGACGTCGTAGTCGGAATGGATTGGTTACGTCCATCACATGCTGCTATCATGTGTTACGATAAAACTGTTAATGTTCGATTGGGAAATGGAGAGACTCTCATCATCCAAGGTGAAAAGAGTGGTTCCAATCTCAACATCATCTCCTGTATTAAAACTCGCAAATACCTTATGAAAGGTTATCCAGCTATTCTAGCTCACGTTAAGATGATTAAATCGAAAGAGAAGCGTATTGAAGATGTACCTGTGGTTAAAGACTTTCCTGATGTGTTTCCCGAAGATCTTCCTGGTCTTCCACCTCCTCGACAAGTTGAATTTCAAATTGATTTAACTCCTGGTGCTGCTCCTATTTCTAAAGCGCCGTATCATTTAGCACCCTCCGAGATGAAGGAATTATTCAACCAGCTCCAAGAATTATTGGATAAAGGTTTCATTCGTCCTAGCTCGTCCCCATGGGGAGCTCCTATTCTGTTTGTTAAGAAGAAAGATGGTACATTAAAGACGTGTATAGATTATCGCGAACTTAACAAGCTTACTATCAAGAACCGTTATCCGTTGCTGCGTATTGATGATCTATTCGACCAACTTCAAGGGTCAAGCATTTATTCAAAGATTGATTTGAGATCTGGTTATCATCAACTCCAAGTCAAGGAATCCGATATTCCTAATACTGCTTTTCGTACTCGATATGGACATTATGAATTCTGTGTCATGCCTTTTGGTTTGACCAATGCTCCTGCTGTATTTATGGATCTTATGAATCGTGTATGCAAACCTTACCTCGATAAATTCGTTATTTTGTTCATTGACGACATTTTGATCTATTCCAAGAGTGAGAAAGAACATGAGCAACATTTGCGTATGATTCTTGAACTCTTAAGAAAGGAACAACTCTATGCTAAATTTTCTAAGTGCGAGTTTTGGCTCAAAACCGTACAATTTCTTGGACATGTTGTTGATAGAGAAGGAATACATGTCGATCCAGCTAAGATCACTTCCATTCGGAACTGGGAGATACCAAAGACTACGAAACATATTTGCCAATTTTTGGGATTTGCCGGTAACTATCGAAGGTTCATAAAAGATTTTTCTCTCATTGCTAAACCTCTTACGAAGCTAACTCAAAAAGGGAAGAAATTTGAGTGGTCCGAAGAACAGGAATCTGCTTTCAAGATTCTGAAGGAGAAGTTAACCACAGCCCCGATTCTATCTTTACCTGAAGGTACTGACGATTTTGTTGTTTACTGCGATGCTTCGAAGCAAGGCTTTGGTTGTGTTTTAATGCAACGAGAAAAGGTTATTGCCTACGCATCTAGGTAATTGAAGAAACATGAAGAGAACTATACCACACATGACCTTGAGTTAGGTGATGTGGTATTTGCATTAAAGATATGGAGACATTATTTGTATGGTACCAATTTTACGGTGTACACTGATCATAAAAGTCTTCGACACATCTTTGATAAAAAACAGCTGAACATGAGGCAAAGCCGATGGCTCGAGTTATTGAACGATTATCAATGTGAGCTGAAATATCATCCTGGCAAGGCGAATGTAGTTGCCAATGCCCTTAGTCGGAAAGACGATGTTAAATGTGTTCGTGCTCTAAACCTGAAAATCAAATCAAATCTTATCTCATGAATCTGTGAAGCTCAATTGGAAGCCATTAAACCGACAATTATCGAAGGTGAAGGACCCATTGGTTTTGAGAACCAACTTCAAGTGAAAGCGAATGGTACACGGTACTTTGGCAACAGAATTTGGGTTCCTCGTTTCGGTAATCTCCGTGAACTAGTCTTGGATGAAGCATATAGGACTAGATATTCTATTCATCCAGGTTCTAGTAAAATGTATCACGATGTGAAGCAATTCTACTGGTGGCCTAACATGAAAGCCGACATTGCTACTTATGTTAGTAAGTGTCTTACTTGTTTGAAGGTCAAGGTCGAGCATCAAAAGCCTTCTGGTCTGTTGACACAACCCGATATTCCGCAGTGGAAGTGGGAATGTATCATTATGGACTTTGTTACTAAGTTACCTAAGACTGCGAATGGTAACAATACTATTTGGGTCGTAGTTGATCGTCTTACTAAATCTGTACATTTCATACCGATTAAGGAAACTGACAAGATGGAGAGATTAGCACAGCTTTATATTAAAGAAATCGTCTCACATCATGGTGTTCCTATCTCGATTATTTCTGATCGCGACAGTCGATTTGTTTCTAGATTCTGGAAAACTTTACAATCTGCTCTTGGAACTCAACTCGACATGAGTATAGACTATCATCCTCAAACTAATGGTCAAAGTGAACGGACTATTCAAACCATGGAAGATATGCTACGTGCTTGTGCAATCGATTTCGGCAAAGGTTGGGATAGACACCTACCTTTGGTTGAATTTTCTTACAATAACAGTTATCACTCTAACATTAAAGCTGCACCTTTTGAAGCTTTATATGGACGGAAGTGTAGATCCCCTCTGTGTTGGGATGAACTTGAGGACATACATTTAACTGGTCCTGAAATTATCCACGAAACTACCGAAAAGATCGTTCAAATTAAGCAACGTTTAGAAACTGCCTGTAGCCGACAGAAGAGCTATGCCGATAAGAAACGAAAAGACATCGAATACCAAGTTGGAGATAAAGTCATTTTGAAAGTATCCCCTTGGAAAGGTGTTGTTCGCTTCGGTAAGCGAAGTAAACTCAGTCCACGATATGTAGGACCTTTCACAATCACTGAAAGGGTCGGTCCTGTGGCGTATCGATTAGAACTACCAACCGAACTCAGTCAAGTACATGATGTTTTTCATGTCTCAAATCTTAAACGATGTCTTGCTAAGGACACACTCGTTATTCCTCTTGATGAAGTTCGCATTAATGAGCAAATGCATTTCGTTGAAGAACCTATAGAAATCATGGAAGGAGAAGTCAAACAAACGCGTAAAAGCAACATACCTATCGTTAAAGTCCGGTGGAATTCGCTTAGAGGCCCCGAATATACCTGGGAACGCAAAGACCACATGAAACGGAAATATCCCCATCTCTTCTCAACTGCTGATGCAAACGAGGAAACTACCTAAAAACTTCGGGATGAAGTTTTCAATAACGGGGAGGTACTATAATGACTCTCATTTTTCCATTCTATATTTCTCATTTTTCCATTCAATACTTTTCCTTATTAAATGCCCAATAAAACAATTAAACTTAATAATTAAACTTTAATCAGTAAAGGTTAAGCGTTAAGAATTATAAAATATGATAATTAGCTTTGTACAAGTTAATAAAAATAATAAGTTAGTAACTTTTGTGAGTAAATAAATAACTATAAAGACTTGTGTATTTAAAATAAATAAACTTGGATAATTAAGGGTTATTAAGCTAAATTAAAGTGCAAGGTTTAAAGTGAAAAATGTAAACCCTAATCACCCAAAACCCTAGCCGATTTTTAGAGGGTAAAATTACCCTCATACCCCTCAAATTTTTGGCACCCATCACCACCATAACCTCCTCATCAAGTCTAACTTGTTCCCTAAGTAATTTCTTATAAAACCCTAATTTTAGAATAATCCTAACACTCCTATAAATAGGGACCTAGGCTAAACCATTCCATGTACCAAATCATAATCAAATCCCTCACTCAAAAATCTCTCTCTCCCTCTCTAGATTTCGGCCAAAAACCGAAATCCCCACCACCCATCGAAATCCTCAAGGGTTTCCAAGAAATCTTCAAGTGTTCTTCGCGTTCTTCGTGATCTTCAAGAATCTTCAAGGTGTTCTTCAAGATATTCAAGGCTTTGATCTTTCATTTTCATCAAGTTCTTCTTTTCTTTGTTAATCTTCTTGGATCTTCAAAGGTATAACATAAACCCTAAACTATTTTCATAAACTTTGATCTTTGTTAATTCGTATGCATATTATAAACATGTTATACATAAGTAAATTATATAAACACCTAGATCTATACATGTAAAAAAAATATATATATATACATATGTATGTATAATGTCGACTAAAAAAAAGGGGAAACTTTGATCTTTAAAAACCCTAGATACAATTAAAAGATTTGTTTGTGGTTAATTAAGGAAACAAAATAACTACATATACATATACATATATATCGATACATAAACATATATATACATGTAAAAAATAAATTTTTATATACATATATACATATACACAACATTATATACATATATACATTAAAACCCTAAACCCTAATTTGAATTATACTACTTTAATCAAAACCCTAGTTTCATTAAAATCCTAACTAATTATTAAACCCTAATTCATTAAACCTAACCCTAATTAATTAATACCACTTTAATTATTAAACTTTAATTATTACCTAATCATTACTACATTAAATAAAACCCTAATTTACTAAACCCTAAATTATGAAACCCTAGTTAGTTAAATACTACTTTAAATAACTAACTTTAATTAATGAAACCCTAATATTACTTATACTATTAATTAACATGTATACACTGTTACTATTATTAGCACCTATAACCTACTACTTATATTGTAACACATAAAAACCTTTTTGGGATATGTATTAGAGATGTATAGATCTTCGAACTTTCTTGACGAATGGTTTCTACGAGACTCTAGGCAGAGGGTTTGGACTTCCGATTGAAAGGGTCCTATGGCTCAAGCCCCTAGATCTGAAATGGCCATTCGAAGGGAAAGGGGTGATTGGAAGCTTATCTAATACGACAAGTATCCTAAAATGGAAAACACTCTTTAAGTAGAAACTTTCTAAGTATAGAAACTTACTAAAATAGGGAACCTACTAAAAATAGGAAACTTTCTAAAAATGGAAACTTTCTAAAAATAGAAACTTACAAGGAATAGAAACTTAGTGAAATAAACTATACATAAACACGTACTTAAACTCAAACATGGACAAAAACACTTAACTACTCTTAAATATCATAGGTTGACTTTTCTGCTCACTCGTTCAACTCTCTATTCCAAGGAATAACTCTCTCTCTACTTACTAAGGTGAGTTCATAGCCCCTCTTTACTGCTAGCAAACTTACTTACTTTATTTGGGGTGAGACACATGCTGTTTTTACTTTTTACACTTTAGACACAAGTACCAAACTGTTAAACTATGCTATACCCGGCTATGTCCGACTAAGTCCCTAAAGTGATATTTTTAGTTGTTGCGGCATGCTTAATTATTGGGGGTAGGCCTATCGGGAGTAACGTCCCCGATACATTTGACTAAGTCTTTGTATTACTTGATAATGAAATTAAAACCGACAAGGACAGACACAACTTGTCATGGGGCAAACTTGAACGTTTAGTCTAAATATCACGCTTTGGCATAACTTTAGATCCTGCGGGAGATCAACTTTACAAACTAAATCTTATGGTCTAAAACAACGGTCAAACTTTTGTTAAACCTATGAACTTCACTCAACCTTTTTGGTTGACACTTTAGCATGTTTTGTCTCAGGTGTTATCTAATTCTAGCTTACTTATCTACTGCTTATGTGATGCTACTTGGACATAGGATCAAGAGATTATCGCATATTTTACTATTGCATTTAAACATTTACTTTATTCCTTTGTAACGACATTTCATTTTCGGCTGCGTACTCTCAATAAAGTTAATTTTCTCATTTAGTATTGTTCTCGTTATTATAATATGTTGGTATATTTTGGTATTAAGTCACATTTCGCCCAGGCCCTAACTGGGGGTGTGATAGTTACTTTGTGCCCAGATATGGTACCAACTGAGCAGAAAAAGATAGAGAGGTACATAGAAGGCCTTCCTGAAGAGATTCAGGGAAATGTCATTGCTGCTAGTAAGGAAACTTTAGATGCGGTGATACTGATCGTTCAAAACCTCATGATGGCTAAGAGGAGAAAAGTTGCGGCAAATAAACAAGCCGAGGCTAAGACAAATGAGGGCAAAAGGAAATTTGAATCTGCTCAGGTATCGAACCAAGGTTCAAATAAGAAAGTTGCCGAAAATTCAAAAGGAGCTTATTCTAGGAAACAACCTTTCTATAAGCGTTGTGAGAAACACCATTCTAGGTGGTGCAAGGCTGAGTGCACCAAGTGTAAGAAGATTAGCCATATAGCCAATTGTAGAGTTGCAGTTCCTCCAACGGATACTCCTGCAACCAAAGCCAACGCAATCTTTCCTACATGCTATGACTGTGGTGAAAAAAGTGCATTTCCGCAACCAGTGTCCAAAGAAAAAGGGTAACACGGGAAATGCTAATGCTAAAAGCTGGGCGTTTGTGATGACTGCTGAAGAAGCCCATGATGATGATGAAGTGATAACGGGTACGTTTCTTGTTAACAACTTCTATGCTACTGTTTTATTCGATTCTGGTGCTGATAGAAGTTATGTGTCTACTGAGTTTTGTGCCTTATTCACTGAAAAACCACAAGCCTTAGAAATTAAGCGTCTTGTAGAAGTAGCAAATGGTAAGGTTATGAAAGTAGACAATGTGTATAAAAACTGTGATATGGTTTTAGCCGACAAACACTTTAAGATCGACCTATTTCCAGTCGAATTAGGGAGCTTTGATGTAGTCATAGGGATAGATTGGTTACGCCCATTAAGAGCTTCAATCATGTGCTATTGTAAAACCATTAACATACCTCTTGAAAATGGGAAAACCTTAATTGTTCAAGGGGATATGAGTGGTTCCAAACTCAACATCATCTCTTTCATCAAGACCTGCAAGTATCTAATGAAGGGATACCAAGCCATTTTGTCTCATGTTAAGGAAGTCGAATCGGAAGAAAAACGCATTGAAGATGTACCGGTAGTTAGAGACTTACCTGAAGTATTTCCTGAAGATCTCCCTGGTCTCCCTCCCCAATGACAGGTTGAGTTTCAGATTGATCTGACCCCTGGTGCTGCACCTATTACAAAAGCACCATACCGCTTAGCTTCACCAGAGATTAAAGAATTATCTAACCAACACCAAGAACTTTTAGAGAAAGGTTTCATTCGCCCTAGTTCATCTCCGTGGGGAGCACCCGTACTTTTCGTCAAGAAGAAATATGGTACGTTGAGGATGTGTATTGATTACCATGAACTCAACAAGCTAACCATCAAGAATCGTTACCCACTTCCGCGCATTGATGACCTGTTTGACCAACTGCAAGGATCAAGCATCTACTCGAAGATTGATCTTAGGTTCGGTTATCATCAACTGAGAGTCAAAGAAGCTGATGTTTCTAAGATTGCTTTCCGAACTCGTTACGAACATTATGAGTTTCTTGTCATGCTTTTTGGTTTAACCAATGCTCCTGCTGTATTCATGGATCTTATGAACCGTGTATGCAAACCATATCTTGACAAGTTCGTGATCGTCTTTATCGATGACATTCTAATCTATTCCAAGAGCGAGAAAGAGCATGAGCAACACTTGCAATTGATTCTAGAGCTCTTAAAGAAGGAACAACTGTATGCTAAGTTCTCCAAGTGTGAATTTTGGCTACGAACTGTACAATTTCTTGGACATGTAGTTGATAGTAAAGGAATACATGTCGATCCGGCAAAAATCACCGCTATCCAAAACTGGGAAGTGCCTAAGAGTGCGAAACATATTCGCCAATTTTTGGGACTTGCTGGTTATTACCGAAGGTTTATCAAGGATTTTTCTATTCTAGCCAAACCTCTTACCAAGCTAACTCATAAGGGGAAGAAGTTTGAGTGGCCTGAAGAACAGGAATCTGCTTTCAAGATTCTGAAGGATAAATTGACCACAACCCCAATTCTTGTCATTACCTGAAGGTACTGAAGATTTTGTAGTCTATTGTGATGCCTCGAATCAAGGTTTCGGATGTGTTTTGATGCAACATGAAAATGTTATTGCCTATGCATCTAGACAGTTGAAGAAACAAGAGAATAACTATACCACACATGACCTGGAATTAGGAGCCGTGGTATTTGCACTAAAGATGTGGAGACATTACCTCCATGGGGTTAGAATTACGGTGTATACCGATCATAAAATTCTTCAACATATCTTTGACCAGAAGCAATTAAACATGAGGCAGAGGCGTTAAATTGAGTTATTAAATGACTACGATTGTGAACTTCGATATCATCCTGGCAAGGCGAATGTAGTAGCCGATGCCCTTAGTAGAAAGGATCGTGCCAAACTGATCTGAGTCCGAGCTTTAAATATATGTATTCGTACGAATCTTACATCTCAAATTCGTGAAGCACAACTTGAGGCATTGAAGGAAGAGAATGTCCAACTTGAGGGACTGAAAGGTCTCGAAAAGCAACTTGAACTCAAGGGAAACGGGACAAGGTATTTCAATAACCGAATCTGGGTCCCAATTTTCGGAAATCTTCAAGAACTAGTCTTGGATGAAGCGCATAAGACTAGATATTCTATTCACCCAGGCTACAGTAAAATGTATCACGATGTGAAAGAATTCTTTTGTTGCCTAATCTAAAGTATGACATTGCTGATTATGTGAGCAAGTGCCTTACTTGTTTGAAAGTTTAGGCTGAGCATCAAAAGCCGTCTGGTTTGCTTCAACAGCCGGATATTCCGCAGTGGAAGTGGGAATGTATCTCTATGGATATAGTTACTAAGTTTTCCAAGACTTCAAACGACAACGATACTATTTGGGTCATAGTTGATCGTCTTACAAAATCTGCACATTTCTTACCGATCAAGGAAACCGACAAGATGGAGAAATTATCACAACTCTATATCAAAGAGATTGTCTCACGTCATGGAGTTCCTATCTCAATCATTTCTGATCACGACAGTAAATTTATTTCTAGATTCTGGAAAACTTTACAATCTGCTCTTGGAACTCAACTCGACATGAGTACATCTTATCATCCGCAAACTGATGGTCAAAGTGAACGAACCATTCAAACGTTGGAAGATATGCTTCATGCTTGTGCTATTAATTTTGGCAAAGATTGGGATAGACACTTGCCTTTAGCTGAATTTTCTTACAACAACAGCTATCACTCAAGTATTAAGGCTGCACCTTTTGAAGCCTTATACGGACGAAAATGTAGATCCCCATTGTGTTGGGATGAATTAGAGGACAGTCAGTTAACTGGTCCTGAAATCATTCATGAAACTACCGAAAAGATCGTTCATATTAAGAAACGATTAGAAACTGCCCGCAGCTGACAAAAGAGCTACGCTGATAAACGTCAGAAAGATTTAGAATTCCAAGTTAGTGATAAAATCATGTTGAAAGTATCCCGTTGGAAGGGCGTCGTTCGTTTTGGTAAGCGAAGCAAATTAAGTCCACGTTATGTTGGACCTTTCAAGATTATTGAAAGAGTTGGTCCTGTGGCATATCGATTAGAATTACCCACTGAGCTTAATAATGTGCATGATGTATTTCATGTCTCAAATCTTAAAAAGTGTCTTGATGATGGTACACTTGTTATTCCATTGGATGATATCCGCGTTGATGATAAAATGCATTTTGTTGAAGAACCGATAGAGGTTATGGATTGTGAGGTTAAAGGCTTGAAACAAAGCTCTATTCCTATTGTTAAGATCCGTTGGAATTCATGAAGAGGCCCCGAGTATACCTGGGAACGTGAAGACCAGATGAAACGAAAATATCCTCATCTTTTTCCAATTGCAGATGCATCGGAGAAGTCTTCCTGAAACTTCGACACGAAGTTTAAATTAACGGGGAGGTACTATAACAACCCTCATTTTCCCACTCTGTAATGACTATAATGCCCCTAGGGTTCCATTGTTGTTTCGTACATTATTATTAGGGTTGTTATCCGGACATATTAAATGAAGTAATTAATACTCGTAATTAATGAACTGGACCCTAACCCTAATCATTTAGTGTAAATCCTAACCCTAACACTAATAATAATAATAATATTATTATTATTATTATTATTATTATTAATAAATGTATATATTACGTATTAAAATGTATATAATCTATATTAATGAAAATAAAATATGGATAAAATATAATTATGAGTAAATATATAAAATGATTAAGTAATGGGTTACAAATGTAAATTTGTAAAATAAATAAATAAATATATATATATATATATATATATATATATATATATATATATATATATATATATATACGGTATATGTATTTATATATAAATAATAGGAAAAATACTACATAAGCCATAAAAATATTTTTCCTGTAAAGTATGATATTTAATTTAATTATTTAGGTCAAAATATAATTTATAAAAATTAAATTCGAATTATGTGTTATAAACAAGGTGAAATTCGTAATAAAAATATATACTGTAAATAAAAATATATAAATAATTTTTCTGAGTTCATATACTTTGTCTAGATCTGAGAAAATTATAAAATTAATTTATGGGTCTAATTATTATTTATTATATAATTAAACTCTATTATTATGTAAATAGAATGTAAATAAGAAAATAAATGTAAAAATAAAGAAATCTTTTTATAAATATTTTTCTACAGGTTATTAAACTGTAAGAAACTTATAAAAATTATAAAAATAATTATATAGGTTTATTTAATATTTATGTAGAATTAAACTTTTTTTGTGATTAAATCAAGAATAAAAACAAATATAAATACAAAATTGTAATAAAATATTTTCTTAAATTTTTCTACTGATTTTTATATTTAACTAAGAGTATAAAAATTATGTATATGATTCTTAGGTATTTAATTAATTATTTAGGTATTTATAGATTATATTGGATTAATAAAGTGCTATATTAATAAGTATCTTGTAAATTAAATAACAAATAATATAACACATTTATGTTATATATATATTGTATGAGATAGTGATTAGTATTATAAATATTATTTAATCCAAGTCACAAGATAGTAATTATAGCTTGAATAATAATGCATATATAATTATAAAACTATTAATAGTTATATAATACTAATAGTAACTATATATATATATATATATATATATATATATATATATATATATATATATATATATATAATTAACTTAGTTATATAATAAAAGTTTATACACCTATAACATGTGAAGGTTATAATCAAGATAACGTGCAATATATACGAACCTCACCGCTACATATGGCCTATGGTGGTCCTTGTTGCCTTATGGGAACCGCTTGTGGATTTCGAATGCCAAGACATAGATTCTGGTCAAGAATCCTGGGCGCCCGGTAACAACTGATCATCAGAGTGACTTATATGATAGCATCGAGATTTGAGAAAAGTTGTACAATGTCTTGCTAAAGATTATAACCCGAACTTTCTATAATTGGAAAGTTACTAAAAGTGGAAACATTTAATAAATAGTAACCTTTCCGAAAATGGAATTTCGTTTAGAAAACCATTATCATTAGTATAGTTACTATACTTATGTCTATTAGACAACGTCTAATCGTACATTCTATCTCTAGGTTGAGATCCCGATCACGTTCTTCCGTTCAATTCATTTCTCTTGTGGAATAACTCTTCTGTGCTACTAAGGTGAACTCATAGCCTCGGTTTTTATATATTTTATTGTATTTTATAAATCTTGGGGTGAGACACATGTTTACTTTTAAATGATTTACAATTTTGACACAAGTGCCTAAATTTTTTGATATGCAACTTCGTGAGACTTTTATTAACTTGTATTGATTGTATCTTTACATGCAAATCCCCGCCATAATATCGTTAATTGCTGGAATTAAAATGTTGCAAGCTTAATTATTGTGAGTAGGCCTATTGAGAGCGACGTCTCTACCCATTGACCGATCGTCAAAGGGGTACATAATAATGATTACCGACACCCGTACAGTGTCAGGGGTTAATGTTTAGCTCGCTATTATATCTCATGGCATATTGAATATTTTGATGAACATATTAAATCTGAACTTATGACTAAACGAAAATTTGACCTAATTGATAATTCTCGTGGACTCAACATATGATTTGGGTAATAGTTGATCGTTTGACCAAGAGTGCTCATTTTCTTGCTACTCGTGAGACGGCATCATTAAGTGTGTAACAGACTGAAACCCGGGCTAGTTGTAAGTTGTCTATTTTGCCCTTAGGGTTTGTGCTTAAGTTTTAAGTGCTTTTATTTTAATTATTTTATTAGTGTTTTATTATATTTGTGTTGTGACCAGTTTGTGACAAGGGTCCCAGAACAGGTTTGTTTATTTTTATTGGACCTCGTTTGGGTTACCTAATCGTGTGCGAAAGATTTCAGATAACTGGTAATTACCCGTGTGTGATGGGGTATTGTGTTTTAACACAAATAAAAGCTAGTGACAAGCTCATTTCTTGAGGTTTCCTGAACCTTCCTCTCACTCACACATTCTCCTAACCTCAACTTCACCATTTTCATCTCAACCCCAAATCATTTGATCTCGAATTGAAGCTTGATTTTGGTGTCAAAAAGTTCCCTGTGTCATTGTGATTCAAACAAGGTAAAGGTTTGTAAGATTTCATGATCGAATCTGTGATTAAATGGGGTTTTAAGTTAGTTTTTGTTAAAATGGGGTTTTGGGTCAAATTGGTAGAAATTGATGTTATTTGTGTTTGAATGTTGTGGGTTTATGTTCCAAAAAGTTTAATGTACGAGTTGTGTTCAGTTTTGAGGTCAAAAACGTGTCCAAAGTCGAGATTTGGTGATTTTGGGTTGAAACCCGTCAATTTGCTGCTGTTGCAGCTGATGAACTACCTTCGGCCGATGGTAGTTGACCATCGACCAATGGTGAGGGACGATCGGCCGGTGGAAAAGACCATCGACTGATGGTGTATGATTTCTGACCAGCTGATGTAATTTTGACGGTCGACCGATTGGGTGAGACCATCGACCGATGGTGTGTTGACGATCGACCGATGGATGGGACCATCGACCGATGGTCTTTGGCAGTGAAAATTTTACTAAGTGTTGAATTATAGTTGTTATGCTGTCCGTGTGTTTTTATGATTTTCAGGATGTAAATTCTGAAAATGCATAAGTGTTAAGTAGACCTTTTTGTGGTGCTTTTTGTGACTGATTTTTTGTACTGTGCTGTTTTATGTTAACGGAGAGAAACTAACTTGATTTGCCTTATGTTCAAGTGATAAGGATAAGGAAGTCGCTCAGTGATAGATTATCTGAGCTAGTTGCTGGTATTCGGTGAGTGGGTCTATCTCCGGATAGAGTTTAAGTAGCATATCATGCTACTGTGGTTGACTCTTTTACCATGCATAGTGTAAAAATTGCCATGATAGATTAATATAGTATGCCTGATGTTGTATGTGAATTATGTGTACACTGTGTGATTGGCACCAGTTGGGCCTAGGGAGACTGGGGACTCGAGACCGTGCCTAGGAGAGGTTAGAGTCCGTATGAGGTCAACCGTGCCTAGGGGAGGTTGGGTCTATAGGCTACTGATTGTTGAGTATAGTGTGAACGATGCACCCCCTGCATCTGGATAACTATACTGTGAATTGAGTAACAGGGACTATCAGTAGACTCAGGCTCGATCAGCTGAGAGTCGTGTGCTCGTACAAGCCACCGATCCTCATATTGTCTTATTGTATGCCAGTTGGTAGTTAGCAAGTGTTGTTGTGAGTATATAGCTTGTGTGTGGCTTAAGCTATATCTGTTAGATAGATTCCATTCACTTAGCGGTGCGCTAATCCCCCACATATTCTCACCTTGCAGGATTAGGTACTGCTAGTCGGAATGGGTGCTGTGGCAGAAGACATGTTTGACAACCCTACTCTGATGTGGACTTTTGTTTAAATCATGCTCTGTAATAACGTAACATCGTTGTGTAAACTTAATTACTCAGACTAATGTAATGACGTGACCTATACTGTGTTTATTAATAAAGTCTTCCGTTGTGTATTTAAAAAAAATGGCCGGTGTTACAAAGTGAACTTGCCGATTTATATGTGAAAGAGATAGTTAGTCGTCATGGTGTGCCATTATCGATTGTGTCAGACAGAGATTCTAGATTTGTATCGAACTTCTGGAATAGTGTGCAACAGAATCTGGGTACACGTGTGAATCTGAGTACAGCTTATCATCCTCAGATAGATGGTCAGAGTGAACGAACGATACAGACGCTAGAGTATATGTTGAGAGTGTGTGTATTAGAATATGGTGGTTCATGGGATACACATTTGCCGTTGGTTGAATTCGCCAATAATAATTCTTATCCGTCGAGCATAGGAATGCCGCCTTACGAAATGTTGTACGGCCATCGTTGCAGAACTCCGACTAAGTCCCTACAGTGATATTTTCACTCGTACGGTTGAGGCGGTCAACCGCATGATGAACCGCACGAGTGAGTAGTTACTTGAACTATTGTATTTGCTAGTTAGATCATACGGTTGATATGTGACTCGTATGAGTCATATGTTACTCGTGTGGTCAACCGTATGGATCTTCTGTTGTCTAATTGGATATTTGGCCAAGGACCAAACGTACGAGTGAGGTGTCAACCGCACGGTTGAGGTTTCTCAAACGTGCGGATGAGTGTCACTCGTATGGTTGACAGGTCAGGTTGATTAAGTGTTCAAGTGTTTATATATTGATACTATTGTCTTGTTTTTGGGATGATATCAAGACATGATTACTGACTTGATTATGTCTATTCTCAGGTGGAAAAGAGAAAGAGAAGACTCAGAAAGATTAGACCTATGAGAATCTTCAGTTGCTGGTAATTGGTGAGTTGGTCTATCTTCGGATAGAGTTTAAGTAGCAAATCATGCTACTGTGGATTACTCTGATTACCTTATGTAGCGTAGTGATTGCCATGCTAGGTGGATAGTAGATACTATGTGATCTATATATGTTGTATATGTGCACTATGTTTTACACCAGCCATTCCTAGGGCGGTTGGGGAATTTCAACCATTCCTAGGGCAGTTGAAGTCCGTGTGAGGTCAACCATTCCAAGGGAGGTTGAGTCCAAGTCCTACAGTTTGGTAGTATAGCATAGAAGAACGCATGTGTTGCGTTTGGATAGTTATGCGGAGACTGGTAGGAAGGACTATCGGTAGATCCTAGTCCGATCAGCTAGGTCGTGTGCCCGTACAATCCGCCGATCCTCATATTGTCATTGTTTGTATGCTTGATGGTTGTAAGCATGTTAGTCGAGTGTTGTATGATGGATTGCTTAAGCTTAATCTGTAGATAGATTCCATTAACTTAGCGGTGCGCTAATCCCCCACATTCCTCCCCCTGCAGGTTTAGCTACTGCTACTGGGATCGGAACATGATGTAGAAGACATGTTTGACTTGCAACTCTGATGTAGACTTTTGTAACCGTGTCTGTAATAACGTAGCACCGTTTGATAAAGTAAACGTAATTCAGTGGTTTTGTACTAATGTAATTAATGTTGTGGTTTTACTAAATTAGACTTCCGCTGTGTTATAAAAAACAATGGCCGGTGTTACATGATGAGGTGTTGCACATAGTTTAACGGAGCACTGGTCGAATTACCGTCGGGGAATAGAAAGGAAGACAATGCAGCTAACAAATAAACTCTAGCCCGTTGTTGGTGAGATCTCTCAGTCTCACCAATGGCCTCATTCAACTCCGCACATAAAGCAGATATTAAGATGTGTCCTGATTTTATGTTATAAGGATGAACATCAATCCCTAAATATTGGCCAGCAAAATCAGACCACTGATCCGGCGTTAAACTATGCCATACACCCGAAACAACATCTCCATTTATGGGTAAACCCCATAAAATTTGAACATCTTGCAACGTTATCGTTGCTTCTCCTACGCAAAACATATATACGAATATAAATAATAGAAATACAAATTATATATATTGAACACAAATTATACATTTATATATGAATTATATACATATAAATTAATTTAAATACAAATTAGCTATATTTTCACATTTAATCAATTAAAATACTAATTATATTAAATACAGATTATTTGGTTAAAAACATTTTACCAATAGGGAAGTGGAAGGTATGCGTCTACGACCACCACCGTTCAACCAGCGCTGAAATAAGAGCGTGATCTAATAGTTGGTATCCTATTCTGAAAACCTGCCCTAAACCTGTTTGTTCAATATAATGGTATACCCGTGGGTCCATAAACTCGTCTGCAGCTGCCAGACCTTCCATATGATGCCATAAACCCCGATCTGATCGTCTTGGTTTAACTTTTTCCGATCTATCAGGATCATCAGGATCTTAAACAGCACCCATAAATACCTTGTACGCTCGATGAGTTCCTTGAGATTGCAAAAATAATAGTGATTCGTCTAGCGGAGTTGCTCGAAGTTGGGCGGGATCCATTGCAAATTCGTGTGTGTGTTAAAAAAATTCGTTTGTGTGTTGAAAGAATGAAGGAGGATGGTGGAGTGATACAAACAAGGAGGATGGTGGAGTGATACAAACCGATGTACCGGAGGTCGGCTTATATAAAGCTTCAAACTGGCAATTGAAAGGTCGGTTTGGAGACGTGGCCAACTTTGATTCGCAGCAATTATGTCACGGGTTAGGGAATAAATGGGGAGGCGGTTGGTGCGAAAACTGTTAGGGTTAAAGGGTCAAACCGGCAAATGAAATGCCGGTTTGAATGAGAATTTTACACGTGTCCAAACCGGCGTTTAAAAGATCGGTTTTCTTATTTTTATAATTATCCTGTTTGAAAAACCATTTCTATAATTACTATAACAAAAAAAGGCCATTTTAAAAAAAATTCCAAAGTACTGATGTACACTCGATCTGTAATATTATATTATATTATATATATATATATATATATATATATATATATATATATACATATATATATATATATATATATATATATATATACATTATTATATAATATACTATATATCAAAAAATATACTATACATTATTATATATACATTATTATATATATATATATATATATATCAAAAAATAGGGATACTTTTCAATTTGGGAATACATTTCTTTTCAACTTTTTTAATAACCTCGCTAAAAACTAACGCTCGCTGACGCCGTTAACCAGGCGTTGGTTCTAACGCCTCAGGGGCGTTAGTTGGACTTCTAATGAAAAAAATCGTTATTGACACGCGTCCGTTTCTGATTGGCCGAGCGAGTTGACTGACCCCCAACAGTCATCCGATCATTTTCCCCTTTTTCCAATAAATTTTAAAATTTAAACATTACTTTTTTATAATATTTAAATTTTAAAAACTTTCAGATCGAAATAGAAAAAAAGGAAAACGGTCGGATGAATTTTGGGGTTCAGTCAACTCGCTTAGTTAATCAGGAACGGACATCGTCAATAACGATTCCTTTTTCGCTAGAAGTCCAACTAACACCGCTGCGGGGTCAAGACTAATGCCTAATTAACAACGTCAGTGGACATTAGTTTTTACCATGTGGGATAACAAGTGAAAAGTAACGCCCCATTAGAATTGGTGTTACACACATAAGAGTCTAAATATTCTTCATGGTCTCTCTTATCAACTTTTAATACTCAAAAGACTTGGCTTATTCTAAGGCTTAGTTTGATAAATATGTTTTCTCACGATTCTTTTAAATATAGATTGATTTTTTGTATCAGAAATATGAACTATCAAAATTATAAATCAACTATTATTTTATCACGTCATATATTTACCAAATTTTAAGCACCGCGAAATTATGATTAAAGTGAGAAGTGACTTCTTTTATAGTTGATAATAATAATAATAATAATAATAATAATAATAATAATAATAATAATAATAATAATAATAATAATAATAATAATTAACCACGTTGGTAGTGAAATTAGTAGAAATTAACCTCTCAAATAGCATTAAAGTTTCGAAAAGTTTCAAGTTCAAATCTGTTAGACGATAAAAAAAACCTTGTTGCCATAGATGTTTTAAGCAGTGATTATAGTATGCTCACAAACAAATCAGAAATCCAAGTAAATAGAAAAAGTGATAATTATGTAGATGGTCTATGTGGCTATCCTTCAAAAATGTTTAGTCCTTGATACTTTTTATTGATGTTGTTAGTGCTTTATTTTATCAATGTTATATTGATTAGTCATTAACATTAACAATAGTTAAATTTTTCTTTATGTTTTTTTATTTTATTTTTTAGTTAGTCCTTTACCATTTAATTTTATCTCTCGTTTGGTCCTTTACAATTTTTATTTCTGAAACCCCTCGTAACTCAATTAGTCAATATAGTCAATTATTTAAAATTTAAAATAATATGAATAACATATTTAGTTGTAACTAAAAAAAATTCGACCGCATGTTGCTGCGATTGTATTTAAATATAGGTTGTTTGGTAGCTAATAAATCTAATAGGGAATGCTTTACGTTGGAACATTTTAACGTCTTTTATGAAACTATATTGAGCGAGAACTGAGGGAAAAAATTTGCGGAAAAAATGGGGTAGAAAGACTCGTACTCCGATTTTTTTTTCTTTTACAACCTCATGAATTTACCACTTGTTCTAGTCATATATATATATATATATATATATATATATATATATATATATATATATATATATATATATATATATATATATATATATATATATATATATATATATATATATATATATATATAGTTTTTTAATTAAGAGGGAAACACTTTTTTGGGGGAAGTAATTTTTTCCCTTTTTTTTTGAATTTGTTTTCAAGGATTAAGATCACATGAAAATACGAATATTTAAAAAAGACATTTTGTGATAAATGCTATTATTTTGGCGGGAAAACGCAAAAAGAAATAGATGATAGCATTCAATGCACTGAATGATTTGCTTCTGATTTTTTTAAAGGGTTAAAAATTAGGGTTTAGAAATTAGGGGGTTATAAGTTAGGATTTAGCTATTAGGATTTAGAAATTAGGGTTTAAATTGAACTTTTAACACGAACGGTTTAGAGTTTAGGGTTTAGGGTTTTGGGCCCTAAAACCAAAACCCTAAACCCTAAACCTTAAACCCTAAACTCTAAATCGGGCTAAATTTCGAAAAAAACACTTCACATAAGATGAAAACAAAATGATGCAAATAAACTCTAATCAAAACGTTACTCATGATGAATGTTATCATTTATTTCTTCGATCGATTTCCCGCCAAAATAATAACATTCGGCACTGAGTGTCTTTTTTAAATGTTCATATTTTAATGTGATCTTGAAGTTTGAAAAAAAAAACAAAAAAAATTACTCCCCCCCTTCTTTTCGATTTGGAGTTTAGTGTTTAGGGTTTAGTGTTTTGAATTTAGGGTACGTTTGATAAATCTGAATGATTTAGCACTGAATGGTTCAGAGTTCTGAAGAGTTCAAAGGCTCTGAATCAATATGTTGTTCCGAATGAAATTCAATGTTTGATAATATTTCTGAATCAACACTCTGAATGATATAAAATTTCCATCATAACCTTATATATGATTTATCTTCACATGACTTATCTTCAGCTAATATACATACATCTTTAAAACTATTTCATTAGATCAAAATTAACCTAATTGCTTCATACTGATAGGTCATATTACAAGATCCAAAACAATTGTTCATATCAATTACATCTACCCAGCTATAGTAAAAGCAAATAATGGGACAAAACAAGAAATGTTTCCAACATAACTTCTGGACAAACAAGATTCAAAACATGTTTTCATAAATAACTTATAAGATCCAAAATAGGTTTCTAACATACGGGTACACCTTCAAATATTCATTTAAATCGAATTCATCATGAGCGTCTTGATTTGAAGGAATCACCAACTTGCAATTGATTCATACCTAAAATTACAGAGTGTAAAAACCTAAACTTTTTGTTATAGAAAATCAATGAAGAGTTTTGACCTTATCAATTAAAGAAAAAGATTGTTAACATTTAACTAAAAATATTATATAAAAATATAATCGAGAGAGTTGAAATCTATTACTTTATCATAGAAAATCATATAAACGAATCCGGTCAAAGAAGAGAAAATAAAAAATTTGGGTTTCAAAAAAGAATTACATGGTGAAAGAAGTTCAATCGGTGGAGAAATCATGTGAAGAATATATGTGAGGTGAAATGTTTATCACTGAATGGTTTAGAGAGGTCCTAGAAGGTGAACCATTCAGTGCATTTTTTTTCTCATTCAGAGCACCCACTCATTCAGAGGACCAAATCAAACACCATTGCGCTGACCGATTCAAAGGAAATCCTCTGAACTGCATGATTCAGAATAAATCAAACACACCCTTAGTCTATAAACCTAAAACCCTAATCCCTAAACTCTAAACCGTCCGTGTTAAAAACTTAATCTAAACCTTTAACCCTAATTTCTGAACCCTAATTTCTAAACGCTAATTTCTAAACCCTAAAAACATTCGAAGAATAACATTTATCACAATGTTATATGTTATTTCTTCGAGCATTTTCTCGCCAAAATAATAGCATTCTTCACAAAGTGTTTTTTAAATGTTCATATATATATTTCCCCTTCCCCCAACTTGCCACTTCCCTCTGTTTCAAATATAATTAGTTATGTTTTATTTTTAAAATTATTTCGAGTTGAACGCTAATGAAGAAAAGGTGCGGTTTTGTCTGATCTTTGCGTTTTCACTCAATATAAACATTGAAACATGATTTTGCAAAACTGTCACATTTTTTAAGGGTGCGGTTTTGTCCGATCTTTGCGTTTCACGTTTTCTATAAAACCCTGATTCTGAAAGCCGTAAAATGGAGCGTCGCGCCAAATTTTTGCGCGCCGCGCTAAATTCGTTGGACATAATGGGGATTGTTTTGAAATTTCTATAAATGGTGGACTTAAGTGCAATTTTTCATGAGCGAACTTTTGGGGTAAATTCAGATCTGGAACACCATTTTTCTTATTTCAACTTCATCCACAAAGCTCCACTTAGAGTGAGAAGATGATTCTAGAGAGAGGACGTCTCATCTTGTGTAGAAGGAAGCTAAATCTACCCATATTGGAACACATTCCTTGTTTTGCAGCCATCTAGCTTGATTTTGACTCTTGAGGTAAACCCTATTTTGAATTTTATTGTTTGATTTAGATTTTAGGTTAGGTTTTGAGTTAGTAGTGGGTTATAAACCCCTTTTTCCTTTGAAATTTGGGAGTTTTGCTGTAAGTTTGGAGATGTAAACCCTAATGTTGTGGGTTTTAGGTCTAATGACGAATTTTGTGGGATTGATCATGATTTTTGGATGTTAACCACTAGATAACTTGTGTTTTGATGTCCATTAGGTTCATAAGAATACGTTTGTTAGTCAAAATTGGGTGTTGACTTTGATTTGGGTCAAAACTAGTGTTTAACACATGTGTTGGTGGATTAAGTACTTAAGTACTTGAATTTAGTTGATTTATTTATGTTTGGGAACATAATTACTAGTAATGGTGATTATGGGTCAAGCTTGTCTTGGTTTGGGTGATTAAGTGTAAACTAGTCGGATTTCACTTGTGGTGCTATGGGTAAGTGATGTTTTGGGTGATCCCAATATAGTTAGTGTTTTAAGGGTGGGGATCCATTTCTGGTATTGTGGAGTCAAGTACAATTTGGTTAGAATTTTACTTGTTAGAATGTGTTAGAGTTACCACCCGTAGTGGTAATTTGGTTGAGTCCATTTAAGTGTTTAAATGGGCGGTTGTTAGTGAGCAAGGTGTAATCCCTCAGTTATGGGATTGCGGTGTCGGACTCTCTTATAGAGAATGAGCTTTATGTGTTGTATGCATATGTGTTATGTAGGTGATTACTTGCTCGGATGCGGTGATGGTGATTGTGCATACATGACTTGTGCGTGCATTCGAAGGCGAGTGAGATAATTATATGTATGTGTATATAATTTATTTTCTTGTGTGGGATGTGGTCATAATGTTATACTTGTGATGGATTCGCTCAAGTTCGTGCGTTCGATACCACATCGTGTGTTGGTGTGGAATGTGGTCATATTGCTATCTGTAACGACCCTACTTTTTCCGTTATCTTTTACCGTTAATTATTTAACGACCTTTAATTTTTATTCGTGCCACGTCATTTCTATGACCTATATTATTATTTTTGTAATAATATATTAATTATTATGTGCTATGTGAATATTCGTATTCATATTTTAAGTTGTACGTTTATACGAATCGTGGATTTCTATCTGGCGAATCTTTTCGGTTTTCAAACAACGGTCAAGCTTTTGGGATTTTTAAGTCCTAATTATTTTAAATATGATATTTTAATGTCATATGTTTATATATAGTGTTTATATATATATTTTTTCGTCGCGTATTTGTTATCTCTCCGAATTTTCAATCGCGTAGTCGTGTTTTCGCGTTTCGGGTTTCGTTCGAGCGTTCGGGCCACAAGGAATTAATCAATTAACAAATTGGGCTAAGTGGGGCCCACCCCACTCACCCATTCGGCCAAACCAATGGGAGGGGAGTACCCCTTTTGTTTTCCATTTTTCACTTCATTTTCATTTCATCATTTTAACACTACTAAAAACCTAATTCTATTTTTGCTCTCTTTCTTCCTCCCTCCCCATTTGTGGCCGTCACCCTAGCAACCATCATCATCTTCATCAAATATTGCTTGGATAATCAAATCAATTACATAAACGCGTTCCTCTCATCATTCTCTACACAACCATATCTCTTGATTCTCGATTAGGGTATAAACCCTAACCCTAGTTTTTTAATTTTTCTTATATTTTACTAATTTTGTATGTTATATTGATTGTATGATGATTATATAATATTGTATTGTTGATAGTATGCGTAGAAATGCTCGTTAATTTATGTTTTCGGTTTGATTGTTTTGGGACAGCAGCTTGTTTGATCATTTCTGTAAACATAACTGATATAAAAGTGAAATTAAAGTGTCTATATGTGTTCCTCTCATCAAGACATTGAATTTAGACTTCGGATTCATGTTATTTCGATTCCCGGAGCTCTATTTATGATTAAAATGGTGTTTTATTGAAATTAAAATGTAAGAACGAATTGGTTCAGGTATTGTCCGACTTTGTGACCACTTTTGGAGTCATTAGGGTGTACTAGTGTGTTAGGATTGATGATTGGATGAACTTTCATGTTCGGGTCATCGAAATTCGAGCCACGGATCACCCGTTATGACTAAAACATATTTTTGAACGGATTAAAGCTCCAAGTTGATTAATAGTTGTAGGTCACAACTTGGTGGCTATTCTTGGGGTGTTCTTGAGCACACTAATTTATCGGGTGGGTTGGTTAGGCGAAGATATATATAAGACTCGCCGAAAACTAATTTCCGGAGCTCAAGTTATGACCCGACGAACTTTTAATTAAAACTTATGGTTATTAAATAAGACTTTTGACATAAATAATGACTTTCATTATTAATAAATTACTTATGATATAAAAAGTAATTATTTTAATTTAAGACTTATGATATACATATTTATTATATCATTTATTAATTAATTATGATTTAATTAAACATTTAATTAAACTTATGATTAATAATACTTTCATTATTAATGAAAAATACTTATGGTAAGTATTAAACTTATGTTATGAGATTATTATAATAAGACTTATAATAAGGATTAATTAATTATTTAATTATTATAAGGCTTAGTTATAATTTAATTATTAAATACTTATGATTTAATAATTATAATTAGAAACTTATGATATGATTAATAATTTATTATTAATTAATAATACTTATGATATGATTTAAAATCTATTATTAATTAATAATACTTATATTATGATTAATATTTAATTAATTAATTAATTATGTTATATTAATTATATCATTTAAACTTATGTTAACTTTAATAATTCATTTTAATTTAATTAAACTTATGTTATGACATAATTATACATATATGACTTTAAATAACATTATAACTTATATTATTAATATAACTTATACTTATAAAATTAATGTTGACTATGTTTGACCAAGGTTGACTTTTAAGTTGACTTTCGGTTGACTTTGACTTTCAGTTGACTTTTGTTGACTTTCTAATTAAGGAAACTTTCCAAACTTAAAAACTTTCTAAAAATAGAAACTTTTTAAATTTGGAAACTTTCCAAAAATAGAAACTTTCCTAAAATAGAAACTTTCCAAAAATGGAAACCTGCTAAAAATAGAAACTTTCTAAAAATAGAAAGTACGTGTCCTTACGCTGTTCTGATCAAACCGAAGCATGTTGAGTGTTGTTTTATGTTTACTTGCAACAAATACTATAGCTATCATACTAAGACTTGACCTAAGTTAGTTATTTATATCGACCTGCTTTGTTTATAGGTCGGCGTTGTAATCATTCTTGATCACTTACTTCGTTCGCTGTTCGCATTTTTTTGTGGTTACTTCTTTTGCTTTAAGGTGAGTTATAGTCCCGTTTTCATACTATTTTAAAGTATATTTTTGGGATGTGATTACATGCATTTTGTTTTACGTTTAGACACAAGTGGCAATTAAATTTAAATTATTCATTATGAGTTGAACAAAAATATTCCCTAGTCTGGTAACTGTAATCACTGGTTTCTACTGGTGAACGCGAATCCTACGGATAGATCTATCGGGTTTGACAAACCCATTTCGAGCTAGTCGCGTTAGCAATTTATAATCGGAATGTTTAGTACTTCGTATTTAGTTGAAGATACACTTGTTCAGTGTATATTATTTATTGTGTTTGGCAAGGGTAAATAAAGGGTTAAGTGGTTACCAGGTGGCTCATTGATAATGGAATAATGTTTTATGTTTTCTAACATTTTAAATCTTGTGGTCTAAAGCTTATACGTTTATTTAAACCTATAATTCACTCAACATTTTTGTTAACAGTTTACTCGCATGTTTTCACAGGTACTTGAGTTTGGTTGATGCTTCCGCTGTGTTAGAAGAGTCTGCATGCATTTGGGCAGATTTTGTTAAACATTTATGAAACTTTGCACTTGCATTCTATTTTTGGATAATTTAAACTTGTGGGTATTGTTGACAATATTTTATGTCAACTTTGGTTATTAATATGTTGGGTTGTTTAAACTACAAATTTTGATATGTTTCCTTTTTGGGAAACTTTTGAAATAAAAGAATGCAATGTCGTTTATTAAATTCATTTAAGTTTGATCAAGCTATGAGACCAAGTGACGGAGCCGTTAAGTGTATTGACGGGGCCATCACAGTTGGTATCAGAGCTCTGGTTGTAGGGAACTAGGCGGTCATAATATGGTCAACCCGTGGTCTTTAGGGTGCATTAGAGTCTAGTCTACATCCCGACCTTCCTTGTTATAGTATTATTATGCATTTCATTTCGAATGAGGAATAATTATAAGTTATTGCTTATGTTATTTCTATTTTGTATATGGTTTGTGATTTTACTGTTTGCAGATGTCGGCTTCAAGCAACAATTCCGTTCCTGCCCCTGTTTCCCCGTCTGCTGCTAGACGCCGTGAACGTCAGCCTTTGATCGATGATCCGGTTAACTATTACATGGCTACTATCACTAACATGACCAGGACATATACGAATAAGACTCGTATTGATGCTCTTAGCGACTGTATACGTGTTTTGCTGCGTAACGAGTTGATGGATGAGATTAGAGCTGCTATGGATTCGCTCGTTAGCTTCAAGCATAGGATCGAGTTCGAGACTAGGAAGCATAACCGTGAGGTGGACGCTAAGTTCGAGGCTCTTGAGAGCGTGATTCGTGGTTTGAAGACGGAGTTGGAGGATGTGAAAGGAAAGTTGAGGAAGTATGAGACTCCTGACGAGCCTCATACCGGCCCAGATTATCACACCCGCTCCAAGAAGATGTGATGTGATGATTCATGATTGATTATTTATTTCATAAGACTTAATGTCCTTTTATACATTCATTTTAGGGTGACGTACGGCGTTTTGCAGAGGATTTTATTAAGGATTTTGTTATGGGATATTTTTCATTTATGTATGGATGGTTATTTCTTTTATGACATCTGTTATCATTATCATACTTCATTTCTGATGTTGTGACTCTTGGCATGTTATATTATGCGTAATATAGTTCATGTATGTTAGGTGCGATGTATGTTGTATGATTTCTAGCATAAAGTATGTATGCATGTGGCTATTTCTATAACTATCATAACTATCATGTTATTACTCATAGTGTTCATTGACTATTATTTTAATGGTTAATCTTTCGTGTTCGATCTATTCCTTTATAACACTAGTATTATTCTTAGTACTAACAGTTGTGTTATTCTGTTTTGAAGATCATGCCTCCCCATGAGTCCAACGAAGCTCGCATGCAACGTCTGATTTCCGAAGGGATTGCGGCTGCTATGGCAGCTAATGCTAATATGAATACGAATAACAACAACTAGGTGGGATGCTCCCACAAGACTTTTATGGCAAGTCGTCCACAAGAATTTAGTGGCACTGAAGGACCCATTGGACTTACTCGTTGGTTTGAGAAGATTGTGTCTATTTTTAGGGTTAGCCGAGTCCGAGAGGAGGATAAGGTTAGTTTCGCAAGCTGCACTCTTAAAGATAGTGCATTTACTTGGTGGAACAATTTGGTTAATAGTTTGGGTAACGATGTGGCGTATGGTTTGACTTGGAATAATTTTAAAGAGAGAATGATCACCCGTTATCGTCCTAGGGGTGAACTTAAGAAGTTGGAGGCTGAGCTTAAGAACTTGAAGATGAAGGGCACCGAATTAGATGCCTATGAATAAAGGTTCTTTGAATTGACATTGTTGTGTCCTAATACTTATGCTGATGAGAACCTTAAGATTGAAGCTTATATTGATGGGTTATCTGAGTGAATCGAGCATGGGGTTGAGTCTAGTGAGCCCCAGACTATTGAAGCTGCTATGTCTATGGCACATAAGCTTAATGATAAGATTTTGAGGAGAATTAAGGCAGCTGTGATTGATGCCAGTAAGGAGGTTGTTAAAAAGGCTGATAATGGGAAAAGGAAGTGGGATAATAACCGCAACCAGAACTAAGGTCTGCAGAAGAAACACGATACTTCTGTTTCTAATAACCGAAATCAGTGTGATTGTCCTCGATGTTATAAGGCTCATGATGGTTATTGTACGGTTACTTGCAAGAGGTGTTCCAAGCAGGGACACATTGCTAAAGATTGTACGGTGCTTATGCCAGATACTGCTACTCCTACTGCATGTGGTAGTAACAATGCTGGTAACAATGGTGGTAATGGTAATGGGAAGCCGAGAAATGGTGGTAATCAGAGAGTTTGTTATGAATGTGGTAAGCCGGGTCATTTCCGTTATGCCTGCCCTAAGAAGAAGACTACTGAGAATGTACGTGGAAGGGCATTCAACATTAATGCCAGGGATGCTGAGGAAGATCCAAAACTTGTTACGGGTACATTCTCGGTCAACGATTTATCAGTTTATGTACTATTTGATTCGGGGGCTGATTTGAGTTTTGTGTCAAGTAAATTTAGTCCAAAAATTAAAACACCGTTAACTCCTCTAGACAGAACTTATGTTGCAGAGATAGCTAATGGTAAACTGCTTACTGCTAGGACTGTGTATCGTAAATGTAACATTAATCTGGATGGTAGAGATTTTGAGATAGATTTGATATCGATTGACCTAGGCAGTTTTGACATTGTTATTGGTATGGATTGGTTGTCTGTGAATCGTGCTGAGATTGTGTGTTATGAGAAAGCTGTTCGTGTTACTAATGTTGTTGGAGTGCCACTGATGGTTTTTGGGGTTAAGAAATGCAGAAAGTTAAATCTTATTAGCTGTTTGAAAGTTCATAAACATCTTCGAATAGGCTGTTGTGCTATTATATCCCATGTCGTTGATTCTGATAGAGAAGAGAAGAGCGTTGGTGATGTTCATATTGTTAGAGATTTTCTCGAGGTATTTCCCGAAGATTTACCTGGCCTTCCGCCGCAACGCGTGGTAGAATTTCAAATCGATCTTGTTCCCGGTGCTGCTCCTGTAGCACGTGCTCCTTATCGACTTGCGCCTTCTGAACTTCAAGAATTGTTGAGTCAACTCCGTGAGTTTATAGACAAGGGTTTTATTCGTCCTAGTTCATCCCCTTGGGGAGCTCCTGTTCTATTTGTCAAGAAGAAAGATGGTTCCTTTCGTTTGTGTATAGATTATCATGAGTTGAACAAGCTTACAGTTAAAAACCGTTACCCTCTTCCAAGAATTGATGATCTGTTCGATCAGCTTCAAGGTTCGTCTGTTTATTCTAAGATCGATCTTCGTTCCGGTTATCATCAACTGCGTGTTAAAGAATCTGATGTTCCAAAAACCGCTTTTCGCACCCGTTACGGTCACTACGAATTCCTTGTTATGCCACTCAGATTGACAAATTCACCTGCTGTGTTCATGGACCTCATGAACTGTGTGTGTAGACCCTATCTGGACAGATTCGTTATTGTATTCATCGATGACATCCTTATTTATTCCAAGAGTGATGAAGAACACGAAG
This sequence comes from Rutidosis leptorrhynchoides, assembly GCF_046630445.1. NCBI lineage: Eukaryota > Viridiplantae > Streptophyta > Magnoliopsida > Asterales > Asteraceae > Rutidosis > Rutidosis leptorrhynchoides. The sequence goes on along the minus strand of NC_092334.1, from coordinate 630,946,656 downwards.
AACATTTGAAGTTGGTGTTTGATTTGTTGAGGAAAGAAGAGTTGTACGCTAAGTTCTCTAAGTGTGCTTTCTGGTTAAGAGAAGTTCAATTCCTTGGACATATTGTTAGTAAACAGGGAATACAAGTTGATCCTGCCAAGATTGAGGCAATCGAGAAGTGGGAAATTCTGAAGACTCCTACTCAGGTTCGTCAGTTTCTAGGGTTGGCAGGTTATTATCGAAGGTTCATTCAAGATTTCTCTCGTATAGCGAAACCTCTGACTTCTTTAACGCACAAGGGGAAAAAGTATGAGTGGAAGGATGAACAAGAGACTGCTTTTCAAACTCTGAAGAAGAAGTTAACTACCGCTCCGATATTGTCACTACCTGAGGGTAATGATGATTTTGTAGTTTATTGTGATGCTTCACGTCAGGGCTTTGGTTATGTTTTGATGTAACGAAAGAAAATTATTGCGTACGCGTCACGTCAGTTGAAGATTCACGAGCAGAATTATACAACCCATGATTTAGAGTTTGGAGCTGTTGTGTTTACGCTTAAGATTTGGATACATTATCTTTATGGGGTCAAAAGTACAGTGTACACAGATCACAAAAGTCTTCAACATATCCTTGATCAGAAACATCTGAATATAAGGCAACGAAGATGGGTTGAGAGGTTGAATGATTATGATTGCGAACTTTTATATCATCCGAGAAAGGCCAATGTTGTGGCCGATGCGTTAAGTCGTAAAGAAAGGGTTGAACCTCGCAGATTTAGAGCTTTGAATATGACAATTCGAACATACCTCGCAAGGCAGATTCTTGAGGCACAACAAGAAGCCTTGAAGGAGGAGAATTTTGTAAACGAGAAAGTCAGAGGCATGGCTAAGAAGTTTGAGGTACGAGCAGATGGTACTAGATACTTTGCAGGACGCCTTTGGGTTCCGAAATTTGGCGATCTGCGACAACTTGTTTTGGATGAGGCTCATAAGTCTAGGTACTCTATTCATCCAGGTTCAGGAAAGATGTATCATGATCTTAAGGAGCTGTATTAGTGGCCTAATTTAAAAACTGATGTGGCTACTTATGTGGCTAAGTGTTTGACCTGTGCTAAGGTTAAAGCTAAACATGAGAAACCGTCTGGACTTTTAGTGCAACCTGAGATTCCCGAGTGGAAGTGGGAAGGTATTACGATGGATTTTATTACGAAGTTACCGAGAGTTGCGGGTGGCTATGATACCATTTGGGTGATTGTAGATCGACTCACTAAGTCAGCTCACTTTTTGCCGATTAAGGAAACAGATTCGATGGAGAAGCTTACTCGTTTGTATTTGAAGGAGATTGTTTCTAAACATGGTGTTCCTGTATCTATTATTTCAGGCCGAGACAGTCGATTTATATCGAGGTTTTGGCGATCCTTGCAGGATGCTTTAGGAACTAAGTTAGATATGAGCACCGCTTATCACCCTTAGACGGATGGTCAGAGTGAAAGGACCATTCAAACGTTAAAAGACATGTTACGAGCGTCTGTTATTGATTTTGTTAATGGGTGGGACAGATATTTGCCGCTAGCTGAATTTTCTTATAATCACAGTTATCATGCAAGTATTAAAGTCGCACCGTTTGAAGCTCTGTATGGTAGAAAGTGTAGGTCTCCCGTATGTTGGAATGAGGTTGGGGATGCTCAACTCACAGGTCCAGAAATTATTCATGAGACTACCGAGAAGATCGTATAGATTAAGGAAAGATTGAGAACCGCCAGAAGTAGGCAAAAGAGCTATGCCAATAAGAGAAGGAACGATATTGAATTTCAGGTCGGTGACCGTGTTATGTTCACGACGTTTTTCATCTATCGAATTTGAAGAAGTGTTTGGCCGAGGCCGATGAGACTATTCCTCTGGAGGAACTTCATGTTGATAAGCAACTTCATTTTATTGAGGAACCTGTTGAAATCATGGATCGAGAGGTTAAGACTCTTAAGCAGAGTAGAATTCCTATTGTCCAAGTTAGATGGAACGCCAGACGCGGTCCCGAGTTCACTTGAGAGCGTGAAGATCAGATGAGGCAGAAGTACCCGCATTTAATTAATTATGAGTGGCAATTAAATTTAAATTATTCATTATGAGTTGAACAAAAATATTCCCTAGTCTGGTATTGTTGACAATGTTTTATGAAACTTTGAACTTGCATTCTATTTTTGGATAATTTAAACTTGTGGGTATTGTTGACAATGTTTTATGTCAACTTTGGTTATTAATATGTTGGGTTGTTTAAACTACATATTTTGGTATGTTTCCTTTTTAGGAAACTTTTGAAATAAAAGAATGCAATGTCGTTTATTAAATTCATTTAAGTTCGATCAAGCTATGGGACCAAGTGACGGAGCCGTTAAGTCTATTGACGGGGCCATCACACTATCCTTCTGATGGATTCACTCAAGTTCACGTGTTCGATACCACATTGTGTGTGAGGAGTGGGTGTGACCGAATTATCAGTCACTTTAGTTCGTGCGTTCGATTCCACTTTGGGGAGCAGTGTTATATCATGCGGCATATAACATTATTAGTCATGCGAGTACCAATGGTCATGCGAGTACCATTCCCGTGTGCAATTTTGGTTAACTATATTGTGTGTTTGTTTTATTTAGCATATTATATCGTGACCATATGCTATTTGCGATGCTAGTTTTGTACTCTTGGTTTGTGTAAGTGTATGCAAGTAAGTGGATGATGTATGTATATGTATAATTATTTCATTCACTAAGCTTTATGCTTACCGATCGCGTTGTTTACCTTTTATAGGTATTGTTGATGTGGAGCTTCCTAGTTGCTAGACTAGGTTGGTTAGTTGTGGCTTGAGTACATGATGGAGTGGCTCGTTGCTTGTTGAACTTGGGATGGGATAGATAGTCCTCTGGATCATGCTCTTGGTATTGGTTTGAGTTGTTGAGTCCTAAACCGTTAAATTTGTAATTGGGTCGAAATTACACCTTATGGTTATGTAATGTGTCATAATGTCCTAAGTGGTTTGATTATTACATTTTTGATGTCTAACTTTTTATATTCAGGTTTTATGGCTGTACAACTATTTCAAAGTGTTAAACAAAGTCTTAGAATCATTTGGAGAAAATTGTGTAAGTGCGGGTCGGGTTACAAGGTCCGTTTCAGTTCACCGTTATACAGAGCGCCACGCAAGGAATTTGCTCGCCACGCAAATGGGCTCAAACTGTTGAGCAGGCCTGGTTTAAACATCTACTTCTGAAATCTGTTTTATGGCGCATCACACAGGGTTATTGCGCGCCGCGCAGTTCCCCTAAAAAAAATAATGTGTCGTTTTCAAGGAGAACGAGTTTGAGTCGTTTCATTTTCACTCAAAATAATCATCGAAACATGATGTTGCAAAACTATCACATGTTTGAATGGTGCGGTTTGTCTGAATGATCAGAATAAGGTAAAGCTTGAAGGAGGGCCTGGATCAGCGAGGGGTGGCAGCGTGGGCTCGGGGGTTCTTTGTTTGACCTTGGCGGACGCGATGTCGACACCCGATCACACGATCATTTTCTTAGTATGAATTGTTACAATTATACCGCCTCTCAAGAGGAAACCCCCACGAGGATTTCATACGGGCATCGCTGTGGTAAAACCCCCTCGGGTGGGACTCGAACGCAAGATGTCCGCAACCTCCAAAGCCCATGAAATGGATGGAAAATAACCATAGAAATTTTGCAGCGAGTGAGAGTCGAATCCCTGACCTCCTATATGAAAAGGCAAGTTACTACCACTACGCCAACTCCTTGTTGTTAACCGAAAACCGAATATAAAGCAGAATTCAGTTTATACAATATTTAATAAATATATTAAATTATTAATATATAATATACACTTACTGATTTAAGTATTTATCTTTATGTTTCAAGTGAAATTATGTTTAGTCATATTTGAAATTCTACTTTCATCTTTCATTTTATATTTTTTCTGTTGGAGGTTCTGAATTTTCGTGTAGGGTAAAATAATCGATGACCGGATAAATTATTGAATTGTGGTATTGATAATGCTAAAAACGAACATATATTTCATAGCATTATTCCTCAAGAAAGACAAGCTTTTAGTTGCAACTGTTCTATTTACAAGTGATATTCGTTTAAATAATAAAAGGTGAAGACAAAAGACCGATTCGACGAATTGAAGACGCAAACAACCAAAAAGCTCAAAAGTACAAAATACAATCAATGAGGTTCCAATTATTGATAAGAAACGTCTCAAAATTACAAGAGTACAAGATTCAAAACGCAAAGTACAAGATATTAAATTGTACGCAAGGACGTTCGAAAATCCGGAACCGGGACCAGAGTCAACTCTCAACGCTCGACGCAACGGACTAAAAATTACAAGTTAACTATGCACATAAATAAAATATAATATTTAAATAATTCTTATAATTATTTATATATTATATTATTATTTATAAACGTCGGCAAGAAAGAAAACAAAGATATGTGACTTCTCCCAGCTGGCCATGCGATCGCATGGCCTGGAGGCACAAAAGCCATGCGATTGCATGGCTCTGAAATCCAGCTCAGGTCCTATAAATTCAACGCGTTTTGGCCAAAATATATCCACCTATCTCTCTATCCTACAAACGTAATATATATATATTATAATTTTAATTTTAATTCAAATAATAAGGGTATGTTAGCGAATGTTGTAAGGGTGTAAGTCGAAATTCTGTCCGTGTAACGCTACGCTATTTTTAATCATTGTAAGTTATGTTCAACCTTTTTAATTTAATGTCTCGTAGCTAAGTTATTATTATGCTTATTTAATCCGAAGTAATCATGATGTTGGGCTAATTACTAAAATTGGGTAATTGGGCTTTGTACCATAATTGGGGTTTGGACAAAAGAACGACACTTGTGGAAATTAGACTATGGGCTATTAATGGGCTTTATATTTGTTTAACTAAATGATAGTTTGTTAATGTTAATATAAAGATTTACAATTGGACGTCCCTATAAATAACCATATACACTCAATCGGACACGATGGGCGGGATATTTATATGTACGAATAATCGTTCATTTAACCGGACACGGGAATGGATTAATAGCCACTAGAATTATTAAAACAGGGGTGAAATTATGTACAAGGACACTTGGCATAATTGATAACAAAGTATTAAAACCTTGGGTTACACTCAGTCGACATCCTGGTGTAATTATTAAACAAAGTATTAAAATCTTGTTACAGTTTAAGTCCCCAATTAGTTGGAATATTTAAACTTCGGGTATAAGGATAATTTGACGAGGACACTCGCACTTTATATTTATGACTGATGGACTGTTATGGACAAAAACCAGACGGACATATTAAATAATCCAGGACAAAGGACAATTAACCCATGGGCATAAAACTAAAATCAACACGTCAAACATCATGATTACGGAAGTTTAAATAAACATAATTCTTTTATTTCATATTTAATTTCCATTATTTTATATTTAATTGCACTTCTAATTATCGCATTTTTATTTATTGTTATTGTATTTAATTGCACTTTTAATTATCGTACTTTTTAATTATCGCAAGTTTATTTTATCGCACTTTTATTATTCGCAATTTCATTATCGTTATTTACTTTACGCTTTAAATTAAGTCTTTTATTTATTTAATATTTTATATTTTGTTTTAACTGCAACTAAAGTTTTTAAAATCGACAAACCGGTCATTAAACGGTAAAAACCCCCCTTTATAATAATAATATTACTTATATTTATATTTGTATTTTTATAAAAGTAAACTAATATAGCGTTAAGCTTTGTTTAAAGATTTTCCCTGTGGAACGAACCGGACTTAATAAAAACTACACTACTGTACGATTAGGTACACTGCCTATAAGTGTTGTAGCAAGGTTTAAGTATATCCATCCTATAAATAAATAAATATCTTGTGTAAAATTGTATCGTATTTAATAGTATTTCCTGCTAAAATTTAATAGTATTTTATACCCCTTAGCTTTAACATCAAGTATTTTTGGCGCCGCTGCCAGGGAACGCCGAAGCGAAACGCCACACACATAAAAAAAAAGATTTTTATTTTCAGTACGCTTTTGTAGAAATACGTTTTAAATATTCGAAAATATAAAAAGAAAACAAAAATATAAATATATTTAAGATTTTGTTAAATATATAAGTTTTATAAAGTTTTTTTATTTTTATTTTAGTTTGTAAAAATATAAATTTTATTTAAATATTTTGTAATTATATAAATATTTAAAAAAAAATAAATAAATAAAACTACTCGGCCTAGTACTGTTACAGCCCGTAACCTGGCCCAAAAACTCAGCTCATGCGATCGCATGAGCTCGAAGGAAAAATCTCATGCGATCGCATGAGATCGTCTGACACGCCACAGTTTACCCTAGTACTGCATTAATTACGTAATATTATTTATTATTATACTTTAACCCTAATTAGGGTTATATATTATAATAATTAGTTTAGTTATATTATTTATTTTGTATTTTAAAGTTTAATTAGTTTAATTAAATTGTAAAATTAATAGTTTTATAAAATAAATAATTTAAAAATAATATTTTTATAAAAATTGTAATTTTTACAACTTTTTATATATTTTTATATTTTGTCCCTTTTTAATAGTTTTAGCGTAACTTTTGTATTTTTCGCTCGTATTTAGTTTTAATTCATAGTTTTTGCCATAGTTATTTTTATATCTAGAATTTTAGGCTTTGCCGTAAAATTCCTTAAGTGCTTTTTCTTTAGACTAAGATTTAGGTACTTTAGAATTTTGCGAATCCTTTTTAAGTTTTAGTTTCTTTTTAAGTTATTGCCATTTGGAATATAGTTTTACTTGTAAGCTTTAATATTTTTAGACACCTTTTACCTATGTATCAATTATCATTCCAATTAGTAATTTCAATTTGCGATTATAATTTTAAGTTAGTTGTAGTAATAAGGTTAGGTTAGTCAAGTGTTTTTAAGTTTTATAAGTTTCTTTTATTTTTCCGTCACCTTTTATTTTTCAACCATTTTTCTTTTTCGACCTTTTTCGACGCACTCTTTTTCTTTCTTATTTCTCGCTATTCTAGTTTTTAGGACATAGATTTTTATTCTACTTCTTATCTAAATTTCTTAAAATTACGAAAATTTATTTTAAGTGGATAAATTGATAGATATCAAAATTTTCTGGTTCGTAGTAATAGTTGGATTTGTACGTGGACCGGTTATTGGAGCCAAACAGTCCTCAATTATATTGAGACCAAACGAATCCTGCCCCTCTGCTGCATCTTTTGGCTATTCGAAACGTGGGCAAAATCAGAAAAGTCTATTAATTGGATAACTTATATAATTTTTCTTTCCTTTTAAAAACTAATAGGATATTCAGTGAATGCACCGAGCAAGACGTTCACCACCTTTTGTACGTTCACCACCTGTAACTAGATCAAGACATCTAGCAAATATTACCGCCGTTGATTTTTCTTTAGAATCGTCATCCAGTCGACCAAGTACTCCAATTCAAATTTCCGATAATCCATTTTTTGAACCCGACCTCACAATTGAGAATTCGGAGAATATTCAGGGACAATTCATAGATCCTGAACCATTAAATTTTCCTCCGGAACCACCAATCATTCAAACAGAGATTGTTGAGGAACGAACCATTAAATCACAATCCTCTAGTGATTCCGATTCAACAAATTCAATTATGGAGAATCTGGAACCTTTAAGTATGGAAGACCGAATGAGAGCTAAACGCACTGGCCAAGGTCACGCAATTACTCATCCAGACATTAATGCGCCAGATTATGAAATCAAAGGACAAATTCTACACATGGTGGCTAATCAATGCCAATTTAGTGGTGCGCCGAAGGAAGATCCAATTGAACATCTTCGTACCTTTAATAAGATCTGCACTCTATTTAAAATAAGAGAAGTTGAGGATGAACAGATATATCTCATGTTATTTCCCTGGACTTTAAAGGGAGAAGCCAAAGATTGGTTGGAATCGTTACCTGAAGGGGCGATCGATACATGGGACGTTTATATGAAAAATTTCTTAAACAATTTTTTCCTGCATCTAAAGCCGTAAGACTTCAAGGAGAAATTGTTACGTTCACACAGAAGCAAAATGAAACTCTATATGAGGCGTGGACTAGATTTGGAAAGTTATTAAGAGGATGTCCGCAACATGGTTTAGATACATGTCAAATAGTACAAATATTCTACCAAGGATGCGACATCACTACAAGGAAAGACATAGATATAGCAACTGATGGTTCTATTATGAAGAAAACCGAAATTGATGCTTACAAAATTATTGATAACACTGCTTCCCACTCACATGAGTGGCACCAAGAAAAAGATATCGTTAGATCATCTAAAGCAGCTAGAGCCGATTCTAGCCATGACTTAGATTCCATTTCCGCAAAGATAGATGTTGTCGAGAGACGAATGGAAAAGATGACTAAGGATATTCACTCAATACGAATTAGTTGTGAGCAGTGTGGAGGACCACATTTGACAAAAGATTGTCTCAGTATTGAATTAACAATGAAACAAAGAGAGAATATTTCATACATAAACCAAAGGCCTGGAAATAATTATCAGAATAATTATCAACCGCCAAGACCGATTTATAATCAAAACCAGAACTATAACCGAAATATTCCATACAACAACCAACAAGGTCCTAGCAATCAACAAGTATCCAACAATACTTACAAACAGCAAAGACCTAATTTTCAAAACAAACCACCACAACAAACCGATGATAAAAAGCCGAATTTAGAAGATATGATGACAAAGCTAGTTGAAACTCAAACGCAGTTTTTCACATCTCAAAAACAAACCAATGAACAAAATGCTCAAGCATTTAGAAATCAACAAGCTTCTATTCAAAACTTGGAACAAGTAGTAAGTAACCTAGCAAGGTTAATAGGTGAAAGAAAACCGGGAAGTCTACCTAGTGATACAAATGCTAACCCCCGGAATGAAACAGCTAATGCCATTACCACAAGAAGTGGTACAACACTTAAACCACCTGAAATACCTGTAACTTCTGATGAAGCTATTCCTACTCCACAAGAACCACAACCTGATCAAGATAAGGAAAAAGAACCGGTAGTTGAAAAGGTTAATGAAGATAACACAGCTAAGGATAAACCTTATGTTAAACCATACCAACCACCACTTCCTTACCCGAGTAAAATGAAAAAAGAGAAACTTGAAGCCGAGCAATCCAAATTCTTGGATATGTTTAAACAGATAAATGTAAATCTTCCTTTCATTGATGTGATTTCAGGAATGCCTAGATATGCTAAATTCTTGAAAGATCTAATCACAAATAGAAAGAAAATGGAAGAACTCTCGGCTGTTACTATGAATGCTAATTGTTCAGCAGTGCTGTTGAATAAGATACCAGAAAAACTATCTGATCCAGGAAGTTTCACAATTCCATGTTTTCTAGGTAGTCTTAGTTCAATAGAAGCATTGGCAGACTTAGGTGCTAGTATAAATCTAATGCCGTATTCACTATACGCTAAACTAGACCTTGGAGAATTGAAACCAACAAGAATAAGCATACAACTAGCCGATCGATCAATAAAATATCCTAGAGGAATAATGGAAAATATGCTAGTTAAAGTTGGTACTTTAGTATTTCCAGTAGATTTTGTTGTTCTGGACATGGAAGAAGATTCTCAAGTTCCTCTCATATTAGGAAGACCATTCTTAAACACGGCTAAAGCAATGATATACGTGTTCGGTAAGAAACTGACCCTAAGTATAGAGGACGAGAGTGTTACCTTTTCAGTTGATAGAGCAATGCAACAACCGCAATCTGCAGATGATACATGTTATTATATTCAAACTATAGATGCACATGCAGAATTATTAGAAGAATTTCCAGAATTACAAGGAATAGGAGAATGTTCTTTAGGAGAAGGAACAGAACAAATTGATGAAGCTGAAATGTTAGCTACACTAATAGCTAATGGATATGAACCAACAACAGAAGAAATCCAAATGCTAAAAGAAGAAGACAGATATCGATACAAATCATCGATAGAAGAACCTCCGAAATTAGAGTTAAAGCCACTTCCAAACCATTTGGAATACGCTTATTTACATGGTGAATCTGAATTACCTGTAATAATATCGTCTACTCTTACTGAAAATGAGAAATCACAACTCATTTCTGTGTTGAAAGCTCATAAACCAGCCATTGCATGGAAGATTCATGATATTAAAGGAATAAGTCCTTCGTATTGCACTCATAAAATACTTATGGAAGAAGGTCATAAAACGTATGTGCAATACCAACGAAGACTAAATCCTAGTATGCAAGATGTAGTTAAGAAAGAAATTATTAAACTGCTAGATGCAGGTTTGATATATCCAATTTCTGATAGTCCATGGGTAAGCCCAGTTCAATGCGTACCTAAGAAGGGTGGCATGACTGTCATTACAAATGAAAAAAATGAGCTTATTCCTACTAGGACTGTAACAGGATGGCATGTATGTATTGATTATAGAAAATTAAATGACGCCACCAGAAAAGATCACTTTCCCTTACCTTTCATTGATCAAATGTTGGAAAGATTAGCCGGAAATAGTTACTATTGTTTTCTAGATGGATTTTCCGGATATTTTCAAATTCCAATAGCACCCGAAGATCAAGAAAAAACCACATTCACGTGCCCTTATGGTACTTTTGCTTACAAACGCATACCATTTGGACTTTGCAACTCCCCTGCAACCTTTCAAAGGTGCATGATGGCGATTTTTCATGACATGATAGAAGAATGCATGGAAGTTTTCATGGATGACTTTTCAGTCTCCGGTGATACATTTGAATCATGTCTAGCTAATCTTGAACGAATGCTGATTAGATGCGAACAATCAAATCTAGTACTTAATTGGGAGAAATGTCATTTCATGGTTAAAGAAGGCATCGTTCTTAGACATAAAATTTCAAAAGAAGGAATTGAAGTGGATAGAGCTAAAGTAGATGTAATTGCTAAAATTCCACATCCCACCAATGTTAGAGGAGTTAGGAGTTTTCTAGGGCATGCCGGATTTTACCGACGTTTCATAAAAGATTTTTCTAAAATTGCCACTCCTATGAATAAACTCCTAGAAAAAGATGCTCCATTCATCTTTTCAGATGAGTGTATCAAATCTTTTAATATTCTTAAAGAGAAACTAACTAATGCGCCGATCATGATAACACCAAATTGGAATCTACCATTTGAACTAATGTGCGATGCAAGTGATTTTGCAATGGGAGCCGTTTTAGGATAAAGGATTGAAAAACGATTTCAACCTATATATTATGCTAGTAAGACGTTACAAGGAGCACAAACGAACTATACAACTACTGAAAAAGAACTCCTTGCTATTGTCTTTGCTTTTGACAAATTTTGATCATATCTCGTTCTAGCAAAAACGGTGGTCTATACCGACCATTCTGCTCTTAGATACCTGATGTCGTGCGAGGTGTATATAAAATAGCTATTAATTTTAGCAGGAAATACTATTAAATACGATACATTTTTACACAAGATATTTATTTATTTATAGAATGGATATACTTAAACCTTGCTACAACACTTATAGGCAGTGTACCAAATCGTACAGTAGTGTAGTTTTTAGTAAGTCCGGTTCGTTCCACAGGGAATCTTTTTAAACAAAGCTTAACGCTATATTAGTTTACTTTTATAAAAATACAAATATATATATAAGTAATATTATTATTATAAAAGGGGGGTTTTTACCGTTTAATGACCGGTTTGTCGATTTTAAAACTTTAGTCACAGTTAAAACCAAATGTAAAATATTAAAAATAAATACAAGACTTAAATTAAAGCGTAAAGTAAATAACGATAATGAAATTGCGAATAATAAAAGTGCGATAAAATAAACTTGCGATGATTAAAAAGTACGATAATTAAAAGTGCAATTAAATAAAATAACAATAAAAATGCGATAATTAAAAGTGCAATTAAATATAAAATAAAGGAAATTAAATATGAAATAAAAGAATTATGCTTATTTAAACTTCCGTAATCATGATGTTTGACGTGTTGATTTTAGTTTTATGCCCATGGGTTAATTGTCCTTTGTCCTGGATTATTTAATTTGTCCGTCTGGTTTTTGTCCATAACAGTCCATCAGTCATAAATATAAAGTGCGAGTATCCTCGTCAAATTATCCTTATACCCGAAGTTAAATATTCCAACTAATTGGGGACTTAAACTGTAACAAGATTTTAATACTTTGTTTAATAATTACACCAGGATGTCGACTGAGTGTAACCCAAGGTTTTAATATTTTGTTATCAATTATACCAAGTGTCCTTGTACATAATTTCACCCCTGTTTTAATTATTCTAGTTGCTATTAATCCATTCCCGTGTCCGGTTAAATGAACGATTATTCGTACATATAAATACCCCGCCCATCGTGTCCGATCGAGTGTATATGGTAATTTATAGGGACGCCCAATTGTAAATCTTTATATTAACATTAACAAACTATCATTTAGTTAAACAAATATAAAGCCCATTAATAGCCCATAGTCTAATTTCCACAAGTGTCGTTCTTTTGTCCAAACCCTAATTATGGTACAAAGCCCAATTACCCAATTTTAGTAATTAGCCCAACATCATGATTACTTCGGATTAAATAAGCATAATAATAACTTAGCTACGAGACATTAATATAAAAAGGTTGAACATAACTTACAATGATTAAAAATGGCGTAGCGTTACACGGACAGAATTTCGACTTACACCCTTACAATATTCGCTAACATACCCTTATTATTAGGATTAAAATTAAAATTAAAATTAAAATTAAAATATAAATATAAATATTTACGATATAGATAGAGAGATGGATATTAGATGATGAAAAATTGTCAGAATTCGGTTGGCTTTATAGGGAGTTTCAAACTTTGGGGCTCCGCGACTCGCGGCCCATTTTGCCTTCAAACTCCGCGAGTTGCGGAGTTTGTAAATACAGCTCACCAGCTTTTGACTCTTTGTTTGCCGACGATTTATTTTATAAATATAATATATATAATTAATATAATTAATTATATATTATATTATATTTATATATATAATTAACTTGTAATTTTTAGTCCGTTGCGTCGAGCGTTGAGAGTTGACTCTGGTCCAGGTTCCGGATTTTCGAACGTCCTTGCGTACAATTTAATATCTTGTACTTTGCGTTTTGAATCTTGTACTCTTGTAATTTCGAGACGTTTCTTATCAATAATTGGAACCTCTTTGATTGTCTTTTGTACTTTTGAGCTTTTTGGTCGTTTGCGTCTTCAATTCGTCGAATCTGTCTTTTGTCTTCACCTTTTATTATTTAAACGAATATCACTTTTAAATAGAACAATTGCAACTAAAAGCTTGTCTTTCTTGAGGAATAATGCTATGAAATATATGTTCGTTTTTAGCATTATCAAATATTCCCACACTTGAGCGTTGCTTGTCCTCAAGCAATATAGTCTTGAAATACTAGAATCACTTCTTTATTCTTTACACTTTGTACATCAGTGATTTCTATACGGTGGTATAAACAATGGTAGTAACGATATGGTTTACAGTCCCACATGACTATAAAAATTTAGATCCATTAAGGAAATTGGATCTTTATGAAAACATTTGATCTTTTGAAAATTAAATCTAGTTTTTACCGTAGATAAGTTTTCCGGAATAACCCTTTACCGGTGTTTGCAAAATATTTTTGTGGGTTTGGTGGGTTTCAGATTTGAAAATTTTAGCTCAAAACTTATGGTTTTGTGTCACCCACTTGCTAACCTTGTATTTGGAAAGCAACACGTCCAGTTTACTTATCCCCTATATTACCTTTCGGTAAACTACCGTCCGGTTGTAAAGGAAAGCGTTGAACAAGCAACTGTTAAGGCAATGTCTAATGACATGCATTTGATTATGGTCTATAACGTGTCGGACGCAATTACTATCCTTGGCAGGAGCAATAGTAAAGCTCACCCTTATAATTTTTCGGTCTGGCACAAGGTCCTGTCTTTGACCATGCTATGCAACCACCGTTCTTACGGTTGACACCCGATTTAGTTCAGGTGACCTAATGAATTCCAGGTGAATTTCTAGGATTTTACGTTCAATGGTAATGAACGCATTGAAAATAGGGTTTTCAGAAAACAAATCGGTTTGTAATTTTGATCAAAATATTTTCTCGTTCAAGCTCGAATTTAGATATCATTGAATTCCATGAGTTTGTAATTCTCAATCTTTAAGGTCAATCTCAAGGATTGAGTAATATCAGGCTTAAAAGCTGATTTTTGATCTTTTAAGGAGATTATCCTTTCTGGGGATCTGATTTATTAGTCTTATCCAGCTAATTTGCATGGTGCCCCCCCATTTTACGAGATAAATCCTTCTCATGATTAGGATAAATCTGACCACCTGGCGACCCTGTTTAATGCTGAGGTCCGTGGATTTCCTGCTGATTTTAGTGATGACTTTTCTAGATTTTTCGTCAACCTACAGCTGGTCTGGACGACAACTTCCTGACTTAAATCAAGAAGCGCGTGTCTTTTTCGGAAGACTTAACTTCCTTTTAATGATGGAATTGATTCATCGTGTAGATCCATCTCTTCTTTTCTTTCATCGGGTAAAACAGTTTAGTTTAGTCCAAATCAAAAATATTTTCAGTTATTTGTTACAGATATATGTGACATATGTTTAAGATAACTTGGTAAATTTTCCCACACTTGGCTTTTATTTTCCTTTTTATCGTCCTCTATTCCATTTTAAATGAATTTTAACATTTTGGTTTGTTTCTCAATTTATGTCCTTTCCGAGGTTACAATAATTTCGGTGTTAAAACCTAGTTTTATCGTTCATAAATATGTATAAACATGATTTTGAGTTCATTTAATTGAAAATTTTCTAAAATTTTACTAGAATTGGGTAGTCAGTATATAAGACTAGGGCTGTTCTTTATTATCAGAGAGCACTAGATTCTAATACAACTACTGCTTTACTAGTATTTTTAATGTTAACCAAGTGTATAAAGTAAAAATTTTAAAATCCGAAAGAATTTAACCCCTTCCCACACTTAAGATCTTGCAATGCCCTCATTTGCAAGAAATTAGTAACAATTTAAATTATTGAGGGTGATTTGTGTGAAAATGATTAAATTTTTACCAAAGTTTCCAAATATATTGGCGTTTGTTTGCTGAATGATAAATGGTGCACATCATTTGTTCATTCCGTCTTGTTGTTATTTCACATATATTTTGCATCTTATAGTCAAAATTAGTTGCTTTTGCTGAACTTAATGCTAGTCTTTGAAAATGCGTTGTTTTACCCTGTTGTGTACATAAGATAAACTGCAAACATATAGACATATTTTTGAAGTTTGGTATATTACCCCACATTCAAAAATTATTAAAATCTAAGAATAAAAGTTAGAAAATTATAAAAACTATTACAATATTAACATAAGTATTAAACGTATCAATATTACAAATTACAAAATAAATAAAACTAAGTAGACTAGGGATGATACTGGTACCAATGGGGGTTCCATGCATAACCATAGGTGCTATAAAATGCTTCGGCAGGGTTATACGTAGGATACGGTGGTTGCATCTCTATAGACCAGGGAGGGAATATGGGTTTTGGTGTAGGAATATAGTTTCTACCTATATGTTGGCAATGAGCTATGATTTGATTTTGATGAACTTGCCAATCTTCAAATGCTCTCTGTCTAGCATTTTCGTACTTCTGTGAAGCTATAAACCATTGCATTTCTTGCATTTCATTTCCCCCTCCTACATTACCTTGCTGTTGGTTTCTCTCAACCTGTGGATGTCTACCATGGTATTGTACTGCGGCGTTATTTCGCCCCTTCAAAACTTTCGCACCATGGTAAACATTTAAACCTATTGTATCGCGGGGTTCTGGTTCTTCGACTAATAATCCCCCCCGACTTATATCCACACCGAGATATTCAGCAATCAAAGTAATAAAAATACCACATCCTATTATGCTATGCGGTCTCATCCCCCTAACCATAGCTGATAAATAATAACCCACACAATAAGGTATACTTACAATGCTTTGTGGGTCTCGAATACACATATGGTAAAACAAATCCTGTTCATTTACCTTTTCCTTGTTCTTACCACTTTGTGTAATTGAATTAGCTAAAAACCTATGAATCACTCTTAATTCAGCTCTATCTATATCCAAATAAGAGTAATTTCCCCCTTTGAATCGGTGATGGCTTGTCATTTGACTCCATACACCATGTGTATCAAAATTTTCATCTATCTTTCTACCATTTAGTATCAACCCTCTACAATCGGCAGATGCTAACTCCTCAGGCGTATATATACGTAAAGCCTGAGCCATGTCTAGTAAAGACATGTGGCGCATCGAACCTCCTAACAAAAATCTAATAAAAGATCGATCGGTTAAACTAGCTACCCGATCATTTAATTTTATACTACACAACAATTCTTCACACCATACTTTATATACAGGTCTACGCATGGTGAATAAACGTACCTAGTCATTAAAAGTAGAATTACCATACCTCTGTACAAGTAATTCCCTAATTGGCCCAGCCAATTCTACAGCTTCTAATGGTCCCCATTCTATGACCCTAGGTACCTCAACAACCTTAGAATGAAGAGTATGCAAACCCCTTTGGTATTTTGGATAATCTATCCAAAGTCTGTCAAATCTCAGGTTCGGGTGCAAATCTTCCAAGTGCATATCAGAAAATGTCATGACTGGATGAGGTATATCTTGCTTGTAGTAGTTATCCACCTCCTGTTGTTCCGCATTCTCAGCAGGAGCATTGCGAGCTTGGGATGAAGATTCACCCCTTTCAGTCTGCAAAACACATCAAACACAATTTTTGTGCATCCAAATATGCATTAGTGTCAGCAAAATCATCAATCAAAATAATTACAATGACATGATCAATTTATATCAAACCTAAGCTCATTTTCACATTTTTATCAAATCTACACTTTTTCAAATAAGCATATACGAAAATGTTCGCCAAGTTCATAAGCATTCAACTCAAATAACATGTCAAAATAATCATTACTAGCAATTAAACAAGTTTCAAATGGCATTATCTCTCAAAAATCAAGTTCATGAATTTTTAGACTTGAAAAAGTCCACTTTAATTCTCAAAATCGTGTTTAGGCTCAAAGTTTGGATCATTTAACTACCTAAACATGTTACACTACTTAATTTAGCAACAATTCATGACAAAAATCGGCCATAACCTGTTTATATCAAAAAGCTCCAAATTTGCTCAAGAACACAAACCCTAGATTACTCAAAATTTGAAGTTTAAGGCTTCTAATCATGTTAAACAGCATCAATCTAGGTTATACAAGCATAATACATAAACAATTTAAGCATAATTACACTAAAAAGCATCAAAATCAAATTGGGGAAAATATTGCTCAAGAACACTAATTTCGGATTAAATGTTGTTTAGGTGTAGAAATTTACCGTTTTTCTTGAGTAATTCCTTGATAGCATCCTTCTCAACATGATTTTAGTAAAAGATATGATGATTAACGGTTAAAAATTGTGATATTGGGGGTGTATTTTCGTGTTTTTTCGGCAGTTATTTTCGCAGTGTTTTCTTTTTGTGGTGTGTGGTTTGAGACTGATCAGTTCGATCAGCTTTTATTTTTTTTCTGTAATTTGGTCCCTCCGCGACTCGCGGTGTTTGGACCCTTCAAACTCCGCGACTCGCGGATTTTTTTTTTTTTTTTTTTTTTTTTTAACATCTTATACTAATTAAAACAATTAAGTAATTAATTTTAAAATTTTGTTTCCCTTGTTATTTAGGACGAGGTCGTTTCGGATCGATGTCCTAGTCCGTCCTTCGACAAAATTTTAAAATTTGTCTTTTTGTAGCGATTGTTTTAAAAGCTAAGATTTTTAGTTTTTTTTTAATGTTTTTGGCATACTTTAATTCAATAAAAGTAATGATAATAAAAGTTCTCGTCCCTCCCTTGGGTAAAGCAATTTTGGTTCAAAGTCCTAGTCTTCAACTTACGACGAATTTTAAAAATCATATTTTTAACTTAATGAGATAAAGTAAATTTTTGTTTTTAAATTCACACAATTTAAATATAAAATTCAAAATTAATATTAAAAATTCACACCAAACTTACAATTTAAAATGCATAAAATTAAGAAAAAATTCACACCAAACTTAATTTAAAAATTCATATTATAAATTTACACCAAACTTATATTAATTTTTCAAATATTTACAATTTTAAATATATTGTTTTTACAAAGTTTACAATATTAATTTAAGATTTAAATATTAATTTTAAAAACATGGTAAAAATAAAATTAAAAATCTTTTTGGCTTTTTATCCCACTTTTATCAATCAACTATTATCAAAAATATGCGCCCCTCTTTTCGGTAAAGTAATTTCGGTTCCAAGACCTAATTTAACTCATGACGAATTTTTGAAATATTTTGGGTTGATTGATTAAAGATATTTATACCTTAAGATTAAACGTTAAATTTCGCAGTGATGTAATAAATTTTTGTATGATATCAACAATTTCGGTCGCCAAACCTAATTTTATTCAATACCAATTTAATACTTTATAGCGAACAAATTAGCGTTTATTATCAAAAGGTTAAAAATAAAAAAAAATAAAATAAAAACTGTACAGACATACCTGTGAAATAGATTTCTTAGTTATATGATCTATCCCATTCATAAGATAGTCGGTTTAATTGGTTTTCCATAGCTACATAGGCGTAACCTCGAGCATTCAGTGTCTTTTCTTCTAAACATATGAACGGTCCGTCTCTGCATAAAGTAACAAATTCGGTATTTGAATAGGTTTGATTATTTGAACATTTACCTCCATGTGACCATTTTCCGCATTTGTGACATCTTTCTAGGTGTCGTGCTCTTCTTTTCGCTGCGGATTTTGATTTTCCTTTACCAAATTGTAACTTATTATCTTCGCATCTGGATTCTTTTCTAACTCCGTCCATTCTTTCTCTGATTACTGATACTATTTCACTCGGTAGGGTGTCATTATTACGTTTAGTGATCAAAGCGTGTAGCATTAGACCATGGTTTAGTTCACAGGCAGTCTTCATTTTGTAAAAACCTAAAAAAATAAAAATTCAGAATGGGGGGAGAAGACTAGTTCTTTAGGGTCTGCTAGGGAAAGACCATTCGGGTTCCATTTTCGAGAACTACACAAAAACAGACAATCTAACTCTAACAGAAATACATATTATCCTTTAAAGACTTGATTTTCCCCACACTTAGTTAACTGTGGTGTCGAAATTGTGATTAACTTCGTTGTCGACTTCAATCGGACTATCTATGTAGTGTTTAACTCTGTGACCATTAACTTTAAATTCAATCCCATTTGAATTTATCAATTCTATCGTTCCGTATGGGAAAACTCTTTTAACTATGAATGGTCCAGACCATCTTGATTTCAATTTTCCAGGAAATAGCTTGAATCGTGAATTGAAAAGAAGAACTCTGCCTCCGTCTTTAAATTCTTTTAAACTTCTGATTCTTTTATCATGCCATTTCTTCATTCTTTCCTTATAGATTAACGAATTATCGTATGCTTCATGTCTTAATTCTTCTAATTCGTTTAGTTGACTTAACCGTAGACGTCCAGCTTCATGTAAATCAAGATTACATGTCTTCAAAGCCCAAAATGCTTTGTGTTCAATTTCTACTGGAAGATGACATGCTTTTCCATAAACAAGTCTAAAAGGTGTGGTTCCAATTGGAGTTTTGTAGGCTGTTCTAAAAGCCCAGAGTGCATCCTCTAATTTAATGGACCATTCCTTCGGATTTGATCCTACGGTTTTCTCTAGAATACGTTTTAAAGCTCGGTTGGTATTTTCAACTTGTCCACTTGTTTGTGGATGATATGCGGTGGAGATTTTATGAGTTACTCCATATCTTTTAAGAACTTTCTCAAGTTGATTATTACAGAAATGAGTACCCCGATCACTTATTAAAGCTTTCGGTGTTCCAAACCTTGCAAAAAGACGTTTTAAAAAGTTGACTACAACTCGTGCATCATTAGTTGGGAGAGCTTGTGCTTCCGCCCATTTAGATACATAATCAATGGCTACGAGAATATAGAGATTATTATGAGATTTTGGAAATGGACCCATAAAGTCAATACCCCAAATGTCAAATACTTCACATACTTGGATGACATTTTGTGGTATTTCATCACGTTGACTTATTTTTCCGGCCCTTTGACAAGCATCACAGGATTTGCAAAGAAGGTGTGCGTCTTTGTAAATTGTAGGCCAATAGAATCCAGCATCATAAACTTTTCTTGCTGTTAGTTGAGGCCCATAATGCCCTCCTGTTGGTCCTGTGTGACAATGGTTTAATATTTTACTGGCTTCATCTCCGAATACACATCGGCGTATTATTCCATCGGGACAACTTTTAAACAAATGTGGATCTTCCCAAAAATAGTGTTTTATATCACTGAAGAATTTCTTTCGTTTTTGGTACGATAATCCTTTTTCAAGGAATCCACAAACTAAGTAGTTTGCATAGTCTGCAAACCATGGGATTTCTTTATAATCTATCTTTAATAGATATTCATCAGGAAAGTTGTCTTGTATGGCCGATTCATTTAGAACTTCTAATTCGGGATTTTCAAGACGAGAAAGATGATCAGCGGCGAGATTTTCTGCTCCTCTTTTATCTCGGATTTCAATATCAAACTCTTGTAAGAGTAAGATCCAACGGATTAATCTTGGTTTAGCATCTTGTTTTGAAAATAGGTATCTAAGAGCAGAATGGTCGGTATAGACCACCGTTTTTGCTAGAACGAGATATGAACGAAATTTGTCAAAAGCAAAGACAATAGCAAGGAGTTCTTTTTCAGTAGTTGTATAGTTCGTTTGTGCTCCTTGTAACATCTTACTAGCATAATATATAGGTGGAAATCGTTTTTCAATCCTTTGTCCTAAAACGGCTCCCATTGCAAAATCACTTGCATCGCACATTAGTTCAAATGGTAGATTCCAATTTGGTGTTATCATGATCGGCGCATTAGTGAGTTTCTCTTTAAGAATATTAAAAGATTTGATACACTCATCTGAAAAGATGAATGGAGCATCCTTTTCTAGGAGTTTATTCATAGGAGTGGCAATTTTAGAAAAATCTTTTATGAAACATCGGTAAAAACCGGCATGCCCTAGAAAACTCCTAACTCCTCTAACATTGGTGGGATGTGGAAGTTTAGCAATTACATCTACTTTAGCTCTATCCACTTCAATTCCTTCTTTTGAAATTTAATGACCAAGAACGATGCCTTCTTTAACCATGAAATGGCATTTCTCCCAATTAAGAACTAGATTTGATTGTTCGCATCTAATAAGCATTCGTTTCAGATTAACTAGACATGATTCAAATGTATCACCGAAGACTGAAAAGTCATCCATGAAAACTTCCATGCATTCTTCTATCATGTCGTGAAAAATCGCCATCATACACCTTTGAAAGGTTGCAGGGGTGTTGCAAAGTCCAAATGGCATGCGTTTGTAAGCAAAAGTACCATAAGGGCATGTGAATGTGGTTTTCTCTTGGTCCTCGGGTGCTATTGGAATTTGAAAATATCCGGAAAATCCATCTAGAAAACAATAGTAACTATTTCCGGCTAATCTTTCCAACATTTGATCTATGAAAGGTAAGGGAAAGTGATCTTTTCTGGTGGCGTCATTCAATTTTCTATAATCAATACATACACGCCATCCTGTTACAGTCCTAGTAGGAATAAGCTCATTTTTTTTCATTTGTAATGACAGTCATGCCACCCTTCTTTGGTACGCATTGTACTGGGCTTACCCATGGACTATCAGAAATTGGATAAATTAGACCTGCATCTAGCAGTTTAATAATCTCTTTTTTAACTACATCTTGCATATTAGGATTTAGTCTTCGTTGGCGTTGCACATACGTTTTATGACCTTCTTCCATAAGGATTTTATGTGTGCAATACGAAGGACTTATTCCTTTAATATCATGAATCTTCCATGCAATGGCTGGTTTATGAGGTTTCAACACAGAAATGAGTTGTGATTTCTCATTTTCAGTAAGAGAAGACGATATTATTACAGATAATTCAGATTCACCATGTAAATAAGCGTATTCCAAATGGTTTGGAAGTGGCTTTAACTCTAATTTCGGAGGTTCTTCTATCGATGATTTGTATCGATATCTGTCTTCTTCTTTTAGCATTTGAATTTCTTCTGTTGTTGGTTCATATCCATTAGCTATAAGTGTAGCTAACATTTCAGCTTCATCAATTGGTTCATTACCTTCTCCTAAAGAACATTCTCCTGTTCCTTGTAATTCTGGAAATTCTTTTAATAATTTTGCATGTGCATCTATAGTTTGAATATAATAACATGTATCATCTGCAGATTGTGGTTGTTGCATTGCTCTATCAACTGAAAAGGTAACACTCTCATCCTCTATACTTAGGGTCAATTTATTACCGAACACGTCTATCATTGCTTTAGCCGTGTTTAAGAATGGTCTTCCTAATATGAGAGGAACTTGAGAATCTTCTTCCATGTCCAGAACAACAAAATCTACTGGAAATACTAAAGTACCAACTTTAACTAGCATGTTCTCCATTATCCCTCTAGGATATTTTATTGATCTATCGGCTAGTTGTATGCTTATTCTTGTTGGTTTCAATTCTCCAAGGTCTAGTTTAGCGTATAGTGAATACGGCATTAGATTTATACTAGCACCTAAGTCTGCCAATGCTTCTATTGAACTAAGACTACCCAGAAAACATGGAATTGTGA
The DNA here is from genome assembly GCF_046630445.1 of Rutidosis leptorrhynchoides. Classification (NCBI taxonomy): domain Eukaryota; kingdom Viridiplantae; phylum Streptophyta; class Magnoliopsida; order Asterales; family Asteraceae; genus Rutidosis; species Rutidosis leptorrhynchoides. The sequence continues at coordinate 630,923,775 of NC_092334.1, read as the reverse complement.
AACTTCCTGGATCAGATAATTTTTCTGGTATCTTATTCAACAGCACTGCTGAACAATTAGCGTTCATACTTCATAGTAACAGCCGAGAGTTCTTCCATTTTCTTTCTATTTGAAATTAGATCTTTCAAGAATTTAGCATATCTAGGCATTCCTGAAATTACATCAATGAAAGGAAGATTTACATTTATCTGTTTAAACATATCCAAGAATTTGGGTTGCTCTGCTTCAAGTTTCTCTTTCTTCATTTTACTCGGGTAAGGAAGTGGTGGTTGAAATGTCCCGTTCTTATTGATTAAAAACGTTCCATATTAATTGATTTCGTTGCGAGGTTTTGACCTCTATATGAGACTTTTTTCAAAGACTGCATTCATTTTTAAAACAAACCATAACCTTTATTTCATAGATAAAGGTTTTAAAAAGCTTTACGTAGATTATCAAATAATGATAATCTAAAATATCCTGTTTACACACGACCATTACATAATGGTTTACAATACAAATATGTTACAACAAAATAAGTTTCTTGAATGCAGTTTTTACACAATATCATACAAGCATGGACTCCAAATCTCGTCCTTATTTAAGTATGCGACAGCGGAAGCTCTTAATAATCACCTGAGAATAAACATGCTTAAAACGTCAACAAAAATGTTGGTGAGTTATAGGTTTAACCTATATATATCAAATCATAATAATAGACCACAAGATTTCATATTTCAATACACATCCCATATATAGAGATAAAAATCATTCTTATGGTGAAGACCTGGTAACCGACATTAACAAGATGCATATATAAGAATATCCCCATCATTCCGGGACACCCTTCGGATATGATATACATTTCGAAGTACTAAAGCATCCGGTACTTTGGATGGGGTTTGTTAGGCCCAATAGATCTATCTTTAGGATTCGCGTCAATTAGGGTGTCTGTTCCCTAATTCTTAGATTACCAGACTTAATAAAAAGGGGCATATTCGATTTCGATAATTCAACCATAGAATGTAGTTTCACGTACTTGTGTCTATTTTGTAAATCATTTATAAAACCTGCATGTATTCTCATTCCAAAAATATTAGATTTTAAAAGTGGGACTATAACTCACTTTCACAGATTTTTACTTCGTCGGGAAGTAAGACTTGGCCACTGGTTGATTCACGAACCTATAACAATATATACATATATATCAAAGTATGTTCAAAATATATTTACAACAGTTTTAATATATTTTGATGTTTTAAGTTTATTAAGTCAGCTGTCCTCGTTAGTAACCTACAACTAGTTGTCCACAGTTAGATGTACAGAAATAAATCGATAAATATTATCTTGAATCAATCCACGACCCAGTGTATATGTATCTCAGTATTGATCACAACTCAAACTATATATATTTTGGAATCAACCTCAACCCTGTATAGCTAACTCCAACATTCACATATAGAGTGTCTATGGTTGTTCCGAAATATATATAGATGTGTCGACATGATAGGTCGAAACATTGTATACGTGTCTATGGTATCTCAAGATTACATAATATACAATACAAGTTGATTAAGTTATGGTTGGAATAGATTTGTTACCAATTTTCACGTAGCTAAAATGAGAAAAATTATCCAATCTTGTTTTACCCATAACTTCTTCATTTTAAATCCGTTTTGAGTGAATCAAATTGCTATGGTTTCATATTGAACTCTATTTTATGAATCTAAACAGAAAATTTATAGGTTTATAGACGGAAAAATAAGTTACAAGTCGTTTTTGTAAAGGTAGTCATTTCAGTCGAAAGAACGACGTCTAGATGACCATTTTAGAAAACATACTTCCACTTTGAGTTTAACCATAATTTTTGGATATAGTTTCATGTTCATAATAAAAATCATTTTCTCAGAATAACAACTTTTAAATCAAAGTTTATCATAGTTTTTAATTAACTAACCCAAAACAGCCCGCGGTGTTACTACGACGGCGTAAATCCGGTTTTACGGTGTTTTTCGTGTTTCCAGGTTTTAAATCATTAAGTTAGCATATCATATAGATATATAACATGTGTTTAGTTGATTTTAAAAGTCAAGTTATAAGGATTAACTTTTGTTTGCGAACAAGTTTAGAATTAACTAAACTATGTTCTAGTGATTACAAGTTTAAACCTTCGAATAAGATAGCTTTATATGTATGAATCGAATGATGTTATGAACATCATTACTACCTTAAGTTCCTTGGATAAACCTACTGGAAAAGAGAAAAATGGATTTAGCTTCAACGGATCCTTGGATGGCTCGAAGTTCTTGAAGCAGAATCATGACACGAAAACAAGTTCAAGTAAGATCATCACTTGAAATAAGATTGTTATAGTTATAGAAATTGAACCAAAGTTTGAATATGATTATTACCTTGTATTAGAATGATAACCTACTGTAAGAAACAAAGATTTCTTGAGGTTGGATTATCACCTTACAAGATTGGAAGTGAGCTAGCGAACTTGAAAGTATTCTTGATTTTATGAAACTAGAACTTTTGGAATTTATGAAGAACACTTAGAACTTGAAGATAGAACTTGAGAGAGATCAATTAGATGAAGAAAATTGAAGAATGAAAGTGTTTGTAGGTGTTTTTGTTCGTTGGTGTATGGATTAGATATAAAGGATATGTAATTTTGTTTTCATGTAAATAAGTCATGAATGATTACTCATATTTTTGTAATTTTATGAGATATTTCATGCTAGTTGCCAAATGATGGTTCCCACATGTTTTAGGTGACTCACATGGGCTGCTAAGAGCTAATCATTGGAGTGTATATACCAATAGTACATACATCTAAAAGCTGTGTATTGTACGAGTACGAATACGGGTGCATACGAGTAGAATTGTTGATGAAACTGAACGAGGATGTAATTGTAAGAATTTTTGTTAAGTAGAAGTATTTTGATAAGTGTATTGAAGTCTTTCAAAAGTGTATAAATACATATTAAAACACTACATGTATATACATTTTAACTGAGTCGTTAAGTCATCGTTAGTCGTTACATGTAAGTGTTGTTTTGAAACCTTTAAGTTAACGTTCTCAATTAATGTTGTTAACCCATTTTTTATTATATCTAATGAGATGTTAAATTATTATATTATCATGATATTATGATATATTAATATATCTTAATATGATATATATACATTTAAATGTCGTTACAACGATAATCGTTACATATATGTCTCGTTTCGAAATCCTTAAGTTAGTAGTCTTGTTTATATGTATATAACTCATTGTTAATATACTTATGGAGATACTTACTTATCATAATCTCATGTTAACCATATGTATATCCATATTATATATCGTCATGTCGTTTTTACAAGTTTTAACGTTCGTGAATCGCCGGTCAATTTGGGTGGTCAATTGTCTATATGAAACATATTTCAATTAATCAAGTCTTAACAAGTTTGATTGCTTAACATGTTGGAAACATTTAATCATGTAAATATCAATCTCAATTAATATATATAAACATGGAAAAGTTCGGGTCACTATAGTACCTACCCGTTAAATAAATTTCGTCCCGAAATTTTAAGCTGTTGAAGGTGTTGACGAATCTTCTGGAAATAGATGCGGGTATTTCTTCTTCATCTGATCTTCACGCTCCCATGTGAACTCGGGTCCTCTACGAGCATTCCATCGAACCTTAACAATTGGTATCTTGTTTTGCTTAAGTCTTTTAACCTCACGATCCATTATTTCGACGGGTTCTTCGTTGAATTGAAGTTTTTCGTTGATTTGGATTTCATCTAACGGAATAGTGAGATCTTCTTTAGCAAAACATTTCTTCAAATTCGAGACGTGGAAAGTGTTATGTACAGCCGCGAGTTGTTGAGGTAACTCTAGTCGGTAAGCTACTGGTCCGACACGATCAATAATCTTGAATGGTCCAATATACCTTGGATTTAATTTCCCTCGTTTACCAAATCGAACAACGCCTTTCCAAGGTGCAACTTTAAGCATGACCATCTCTCCAATTTCAAATTCTATATCTTTTCTTTTAATGTCAGCGTAGCTCTTTTGTCGACTTTGGGCGGTTTTCAACCGTTGTTGAATTTGGATGATCTTCTCGGTAGTTTCTTGTATAATCTCCGGACCCGTAATCTGTCTATCCCCCACTTCACTCCAACAAATTGGAGACCTGCACTTTCTACCATAAAGTGCTTCAAACGGCGCCATATCAATGCTTGAATGGTAGCTGTTGTTGTAGGAAAATTCTGCTAACGGTAGATGTCGATCCCAACTGTTTCCGAAATCAATAACACATGCTCGTAGCATGTCTTCAAGCGTTTGTATCGTCCTTTCGCTCTGCCCATCAGTTTGTGGATGATAGGCAGTACTCATGTCTAGACGAGTTCCTAATGCTTGCTGTAATGTCTGCCATAATCTTGAAATAAATCTGCCATCCCTATCAGAGATAATAGAGATTGGTATTCCATGTCTGGAGACGACTTCCTTCAAATACAGTCGTGCTAACTTCTCCATCTTGTCATCTTCTCTTATTGGCAGGAAGTGTGCTGATTTGGTGAGACGATCAACTATTACCCAAATAGTATCAAAACCACTTGCAGTCCTTGGCAATTTAGTGATGAAATCCATGGTAATGTTTTCCCATTTCCATTCCGGGATTTCAGGTTGTTGTTGTAGACCTGATGGTTTCTGATGTTCAGTTTTGACCTTAGAACACGTCAAACATTCTCCTACATATTTAGCAATATCGGCTTTCATACCTGACCACCAAAAATGTTTCTTAAGATCCTTGTACATCTTCCCCGTTCCAGGATGTATTGAGTATCTAGTTTTATGAGCTTCTCTAAGTACCATTTCTCTCATATCTCCAAATTTTGGTACCCAAATTCTTTCAGCCCTATACCGGGTTCCGTCTTCCCAAATATTAAGATGCTTCTCCGATCCTTTGGGTATTTCATCCTTTAAATTTCCCTCTTTTAAAACTCCTTGTTGCGCCTCCTTTATTTGAGTAGTAATGTTATTATGAATCATTATATTCATAGATTTTACTCGAATGGGTTCTCTGTCCTTCCTGCTCAAGGCATCGGCTACCACATTTGCCTTCCCCGGGTGGTAACGAATCTCAAAGTCGTAATCATTCAACAATTCAATCCACCTACACTGCCTCATATTCAGTTGTTTCTGATTAAATATGTGTTGAAGACTTTTGTGGTCGGTATATATAATACTTTTGACCCCATATAAGTAGTGCCTCCAAGTATTTAATGTAAAAACAACCGCGCCTAATTCCAAATCATGCGTCGTATAATTTTGCTCGTGAATCTTCAATTGTCTATACGCATAAGCAATCACCTTCGTTCGTTGCATTAATACACAACCGAGACCTTGCTTTGATGCGTCACAATAAATCACAAAATCATCATTCCCTTCAGGCAATGACAATATAGGTGCCGTAGTTAGCTTTTTCTTCAATAATTGAAACGCCTTCTCTTGTTCATCCTTCCATTCAAATTTCTTCCCTTTATGCGTTAATGCAGTCAAGGGTTTTGCTATTTTGGAGAAATCTTGGATGAATCTTCTGTAGTAACCAGCCAATCCTAAAAATTGACGTATATGCTTCGGAGTTTTTGGGGTTTCCCACTTTTCAACGGTTTCGATCTTTGACGAGTCCACCTGGATACCTTCTTTGTTCACTATGTGATCGAGGAATTGAACTTCTTCCAACCAAAATGCACACTTTGAAAACTTAGCGTACAGTTTTTCTTTCCTCAATACTTCTAGCACTTTTCTCAAATGTTCTTCGTGCTCTTGATCATTCTTTGAGTAAATAAGTATGTCATCGATGAAAACAATGACAAACTTGTCAAGATATAGCCCACACACTCGGTTCATAAGGTCCATGAACACAGCTGGTGCATTAGTTAAACCAAACGGCATGACCATAAACTCGTAATGACCGTAACGTGTTCTGAAAGCAGTCTTTGGAATATCATCTTCTTTCACCCGCATTTGATGATACCCGGAACGTAAGTCAATCTTTGAATAAACAGACGAGCCTTGTAGTTGATCAAATAAGTTGTCGATTCTCGGTAGTGGGTAGCGGTTCTTGATGGTAAGTTTGTTCAACTCTCGGTAGTCGATACACAACCTGAATGTACCATCTTTCTTTTTGACAAACAAAACAGGAGCTCCCCACGGTGATGTGCTTGGTCGAATGAAACCACGTTCTAATAGTTCTTGCAGTTGGCTTTGTAGTTCTTTCATCTCGCTGGGTGCGAGTCTATAAGGAGCACGAGCTATTGGTGCAGCTCCTGGTACAAGATCTATTTGAAATTCAACAGATCGATGTGGAGGTAGTCCCGGTAATTCTTTCGGAAATACATCGGGAAATTCTTTTGCGACGGGAACATCATTGATGCTCTTTTCTTCAGTTTGTACTTTCTCGACGTGTGCTAGAACAGCATAGCAACCTTTTCTTATTAGTTTTTGTGCCTTCAAATTACTAATAAGATGTAGCTTCGTGTTGCCCTTTTCTCCGTACACCATTAAGGGTTTTCCTTTTTCTCGTATAATGCGAATTGCATTTTTGTAACAAACGATCTCTGCTTTCACTTCTTTCAACCAGTCCATACCGATTATCACATCAAAACTCCCTAACTCTACTGGTATCAAGTCAATCTTAAATGTTTCGCTAACCAGTTTAATTTCTCGATTCCGACATATATTATCTGCTGAAATTAATTTACCATTTGCTAATTCGAGTAAAAATTTACTATCCAAAGGCGTCAATGGACAACTTAATTTAGCAAAAAAATCTCTACTCATATAGCTTCTATCCGCACCCGAATCAAATAAAACGTAAGCAGATTTATTGTCAATAAGAAACGTACCCGTAACAAGCTCCGGGTCTTCCTGTGCCTCTGCCGCATTAATATTGAAAACTCTTCCACGGCCTTGTCCATTCGTGTTCTCCTGGTTCGGGAAATTTCTAATAATGTGGCCCGGTTTTTCCACATTTATAACAAACTACATTGGCATAACTTGCTCCGACACTACTTGCTCCGCCATTACTCGTTCTGACACCATTTGTTCCTTTCGTTCTGTTAACTCCTGGTCCGTAGACCTCACACTTCGCCGCGCTATGACCATTTCTTTTACCCTTGTTGCAAAATTTGGTACAGAACCCCGAGTGATACTTTTCACACCTTTGGCATAGCTGCTTCTGATTGTTGTTGTTGTTGCGGTTGTTATTGTTGTTGGGATGATTGTTGTAGTTGTTGTTGTTGTTGTTGTTGTTGTTGTTGTTGTTGTTGTTGGGCCGTTTGTTGTAGTTGCGATTGATGTTGCGATTGTTGGGATAATTATTGCGATTATTATTGTAATTGCTGTTGTTGTTGTATTGGTGATTCTTATCACCGTTTTCCTCCCACTTTCTTTTGACTTGCTTCACATTGGCCTCTTCAGCCGTCTGTTCTTTAATTCTTTCCTCAATCTGGTTCACTAGTTTGTGAGCCATTCTACATGCCTGTTGTATGGAGGCGGCCTCGTGTGAACTTATATCTTCTTGGATTCTTTCCGGTAATCCTTTCACAAATGCGTCGATCTTCCCTTCCTCATCTTCGAACGCTCCCGGACACAATAGGCACAATTCTGTGAATCGTCTTTCGTACGTGGTAATATCAAATCCTTGGGTTCGTAACCCTCTAAGTTCTGTCTTGAGCTTATTGACCTCGGTTCTGGGACGGTACTTCTCGTTCATCAAGTGCTTGAATGCTGACCACGGTAGTGCATAAGCATCATCTTGTCCCACTTGCTCTAGATAGGTATTCCACCATGTTAACGCAGAACCTGTGAAGGCATGCGTAGCGTACTTCACTTTGTCCTCTTCAGTACACTTACTTATGGCAAACACCGATTCGACCTTCTCGGTCCACCGTTTAAATCCGATCGGTCCTTCGGTTCCATCAAATTCCAAAGGTTTGCAGGCAGTGAATTCTTTGTAGGTGCATCCTACACGATTTCCTGTACTGCTAGATCCAAGGTTATTGTTGGTATGTAGCACAGCCTGTACTGCGGCTATGTTTGAAGCTAGAAAAGTACAGAATTCCTCTTCATTCATATTCACGGTGTGTCGAGTAGTCGGTGCCATTTCCTTCAAAATAGTCAAATGGAACAAGTTAATCATACAGAATATTAAGAGTAGTTAATAGTATTTCGTAGCATAATATGAACTCATTTATAAAAGCTTTTTCTTCATATTAGCGTTTTATAAGTTTAAATTCGGGTAGTACCTACCCGTTAAGTTCCTACTTAGTAGCTAATATACAATTCAACTACTACAATTCTATATGAAAAACTGATTATAATAATATTTCGCGTTCAAACTTTTACACAATATTTTACAAACTTACAATACCGCTTATTTTACATATAGCATGAAATATAGCACACAATAAATTTGATACAAGATGGTTGTGAAGATAATTCTAGCTAGTACACAAGTCGTTCAGCAAAGGCAATAAAGACACGTAATTCATACGTCCAGAAACAAGTCATGCATTCTGGTTTTACTAGGATTACTTCCCATCCTTGGTCTTGTGGAACATAACCGTTATGGCCGTTAATAAGACAGCGTGTTGTAACGTTGTCAAAGGGACGAGGGTTACGTAATGTCCAACAGTCCCGTAACAATCTAAAAACCTCATTTCTTACCCCAATTACCGACTCCGTCACTTGTGGGAACGTTTTGTTTAATAGTTGTAGCTCGATGTTCTTGTTCTCACTTTGGTGAGAAGCGAACATTACTAATCCGTAAGCATAACATGCTTCTTTATGTTGCATGTTAGCCGCTTTTTCTAAATCACGAAGTCCAATATTCGGATATATTGAGTCAAAATAATTTCTTAACCCATTGCGTAAAATAGCATTTGGGTTCCCCGCAATATATGCGTCAAAGTAAACACATCGTAACTTATGGATTTCCCAATGTGATATCCCCCATCTTTCGAACGAAAGCCTTTTATAAACCAAGGCATTCTTGGAACATTCTTCGAATGTCTTACAAACTGATCTCGCCTTAAATAGTTGTGCCGAAGAATTCTGACCGACTCTAGACAAGATTTCATCAATCATGTCTCCGGGTAGGTCTCTTAAAATATTGGGTTGTCTATCCATTTTGTGTTTTTATACTGTAAAATAGACAAGAGTTAGATTCATAAAAAAAATACTTATTAATACAAGCAATTTTTACATATATCATAAAGCATAAGCACACTATATTACATATATTACACCACATGAATACAACTATCTTATTCCGACTCGCTTGTTTCTTCTTCTTCGGTTTTGGTTCGTTTTGCCAAGTTTCTAGGGATGTATGATGTTCCCCTAATACGAGCCGTCGTGATCCACATTGGTTTAGAAAAACCTGGTGGTTTAGAGGTTCCCGGGTCATTGTTACAACTTAAGGACTTCGGGGGTTGACGATACATATAAAGTTCATCGGGGTTGGAATTAGATTTCTCTAATTTTATGCCCTTTCCCTTATTATTTTCTTTTGCCTTTTTAAATTCAATTGGGGTAATTTCTATAACATCATCGGAATCCGATTCATCGGAGAATTGGTAATCCTCCCAATATTTTGCTTCCTTGGCGGAAACACCATTGACCATAATTAACCTTGGTCGGTTGGTTGAGGATTTTCTTTTACTTAACCGTTTTATTATTTTCCCCACCGGTTCTATTTCTTCATTCGGTTCCGATTCTTCTTCCGGTTCCGATTCTTCTTCCGGTTCTGACTCTTCTTCTGGTTCCTCTTCGGGAACTTGTGAATCAGTCCACGAATCATTCCAATTTACATTTGACTCTTCATTATTATTAGGTGAGTCAATGGGACTTGTTCTAGAGGTAGACATCTATCACATAATATCAAACGCGTTAAGAGATTAATATATCACATAATATTCACATGTTAAAAATATATAGTTTCCAACAAAATTTGTTAAGCAATCATTTTTCAAGTAAACACGGTCGAAGTCCAGACTCACTAATGCATCCTAACAAACTAGATAAGACACACTAATGCAAAATTCTGATTCTCTAAGACCAACGCTCGAATACCAACTGAAATGTCCCGTTCTTATTGATTAAAAACGTTCCATATTAATTGATTTCGTTGCGAGGTTTTGACCTCTATATGAGACGTTTTTCAAAGACTGCATTCATTTTTAAAACAAACCATAACCTTTATTTCATAGATAAAGGTTTTAAAAAGCTTTACGTAGATTATCAAATAATGATAATCTAAAATATCCTGTTTACACACGACCATTACATAATGGTTTACAATACAAATATGTTACAACAAAATAAGTTTCTTGAATGCAGTTTTTACACAATATCATACAAGCATGGACTCCAAATCTCGTCCTTATTTAAGTATGCGATAGCGGAAGCTCTTAATAATCAGCTGAGAATAAACATGCTTAAAACGTCAACAAAAATGTTGGTGAGTTATAGGTTTAACCTATATATATCAAATCATAATAATAGACCACAAGATTTCATATTTCAATACACATCCCATACATAGAGATAAAAATCATTCTTATGGTGAACACCTGGTAACCGACATTAACAAGATGCATATATAAGAATATCCCCATCATTCCGGGACACCCTTCGGATATGATATACATTTCGAAGTACTAAAGCATCCGGTACTTTGGATGGGGTTTGTTAGGCCCAATAGATCTATCTTTAGGATTCGCGTCAATTAGGGTGTCTGTTCCCTAATTCTTAGATTACCAGACTTAATAAAAAGGGGCATATTCGATTTCGATAATTCAACCATAGAATGTAGTTTCACGTACTTGTGTCTATTTTGTAAATCATTTATAAAACCTGCATGTATTCTCATCCCAAAAATATTAGATTTTAAAAGTGGGACTATAACTCACTTTCACAGATTTTTACTTCGTCGGGAAGTAAGACTTGGCCACTGGTTGATTCACGAACCTATAACAATATATACATATATATCAAAGTATGTTCAAAATATATTTACAACACTTTTAATATATTTTGATGTTTTAAGTTTATTAAGTCAGCTGTCCTCGTTAGTAACCTACAACTAGTTGTCCACAGTTAGATGTACAGAAATAAATCGATAAATATTATCTTGAATCAATCCACGACCCAGTGTATATGTATCTCAGTATTGATCACAACTCAAACTATATATATTTTGGAATCAACCTCAACCCTGTATAGCTAACTCCAACATTCACATATAGAGTGTCTATGGTTGTTCCGAAATATATATAGATGTGTCGATATGATAGGTCGAAACATTGTATACGTGTCTATGGTATCTCAAGATTACATAATATACAATACAAGTTGATTAAGTTATGGTTGGAATAGATTTGTTACCAATTTTCACGTAGCTAAAATGAGAAAAATTATCCAATCTTGTTTTACCCATAACTTCTTCATTTTAAATCCGTTTTGAGTGAATCAAATTGCTATGGTTTCATATTGAACTCTATTTTATGAATCTAAACAGAAAATGTATAGGTTTATAGTCGGAAAAATAAGTTACAAGTCGTTTTTGTAAAGGTAGTCATTTCAGTCGAAAGAACGACGTCTAGATGACCATTTTAGAAAACATACTTCCACTTTGAGTTTAACCATAATTTTTGGATATAGTTTCATGTTCATAATAAAAATCATTTTCTCAGAATAACAACTTTTAAATCAAAGTTTATCATAGTTTTTAATTAACTAACCCAAAACAGCCCGCGGTGTTACTACGACGGCGTAAATCCGGTTTTACGGTGTTTTTCGTGTTTCCAGGTTTTAAATCATTAAGTTAGCATATCATATAGATATATAACATGTGTTTAGTTGATTTTAAAAGTCAAGTTAGAAGGATTAACATTTGTTTGCGAACAAGTTTAGAATTAACTAAACTATGTTCTAGTGATTACAAGTTTAAACCTTCGAATAAGATAGCTTTATATGTATGAATCGAATGATGTTATGAACATCATTACTACCTTAAGTTCCTTGGATAAACCTACTGGAAAAGAGAAAAATGGATTTAGCTTCAACGGATCCTTGGATGGCTCGAAGTTCTTGAAGCAGAATCATGACACGAAAACAAGTTCAAGTAAGATCATCACTTGAAATAAGATTGTTATAGTTATAGAAATTGAACCAAAGTTTGAATATGATTATTACCTTGTATTAGAATGATAACCTACTGTAAGAAACAAAGATTTCTTGAGGTTGGATGATCACCTTACAAGATTGGAAGTGAGCTAGCAAACTTGAAAGTATTCTTGATTTTATGAAACTAGAACTTTTGGAATTTATGAAGAACACTTAGAACTTGAAGATAGAACTTGAGAGAGATCAATTAGATGAAGAAAATTGAAGAATGAAAGTGTTTGTAGGTGTTTTTGGTCGTTGGTGTATGGATTAGATATAAAGGATATGAAATTTTGTTTTCATGTAAATAAGTCATGAATGATTACTCATATTTTTGTAATTTTATGAGATATTTCATGCTAGTTGCCAAATGATGGTTCTCACATGTTTTAGGTGACTCACATGGGCTGCTAAGAGCTAATCATTGGAGTGTATATACCAATAGTACATACATCTAAAAGCTGTGTATTGTACGAGTACGAATACGGGTGCATACGAGTAGAATTGTTGATGAAACTGAACGAGGATGTAATTGTAAGCATTTTTGTTAAGTAGAAGTATTTTGATAAGTGTATTGAAGTCTTTCAAAAGTGTATAAATATATATTAAAACACTACATGTATATACATTTTAACTGAGTCGTTAAGTCATCGTTAGTCGTTACATGTAAGTGTTGTTTTGAAACCTTTAAGTTAACGATCTCAATTAATGTTGTTAACCCATTGTTTATTATATCTAATGAGATGTTAAATTATTATATTATCATGATATTATGATATATTAATATATCTTAATATGATATATATACATTTAAATGTCGTTACAACGATAATCGTTACATATATGTCTCGTTTCGAAATCCTTAAGTTAGTAGTCTTGTTTATATGTATATAACTCATTGTTAATATACTTATGGAGATACTTACTTATCATAATCTCATGTTAACCATATGTATATCCATATTATATATCGTCATGTCATTTTTACAAGTTTTAACGTTCGTGAATCGCCGGTCAATTTGGGTGGTCAATTGTCTATATGAAACATATTTCAATTAATCAAGTCTTAACAAGTTTGATTGCTTAACATGTTAGAAACATTTAATCATGTAAATATCAATCTCAATTAATATATATAAACATGGAAAAGTTCGGGTCACTACAGTTGGTATGGTTTAACATAAGGTTTAGCCTTAACTGTGTTATCTTCATTAACCTTTTCAACTACCGGTTCTTTTTCCTTATCTTGATCAGGTTGTGGTTCTTGTGGAGTAGGAATAGCTTCATCAGAAGTTACAGGTATTTCAGGTGGTTTAAGTGTTGTACCACTTCTTGTGGTAATGGCTTTAGCTGTTTCATTCCGAGGGTTAGCATTTGTATCACTAGGTAGACTTCCCGGTTTTCTTTCACCTATTAACCTTGCTAGGTTACTTACTTCTTGTTCCAGATTTTGAATAGAATCTTGTTGATTTCTAAATGCTTGAGCATTTTGTTCATTGGTTTGTTTATGAGATGTGAAAAACTGCGTTTGAGTTTCAACTAGCTTCGTCATCATATCTTCTAAATTCGGCTTTTTATCATCGGTTTGTTGTGGTGGTTTGTTTTGAAAATTAGGTCTTTGCTGATTGTAAGTATTATTGGATACTTGTTGATTGCTAGGACCTTGTTGGTTGTTGTATGGAATATTTCGGTTATAATTCTGGTTTTGATTGTAAATCGGTCTTGGCGGTTGATAATTATTCTGATAATTATTTCCAGGCCTTTGGTTTATGTATGAAATATTCTCTCTTTGTTAAATTGTTAATTCAAGACTGAGACAATCTTTTTTCAAATGTGGTCCTCCACACTGCTCACAACTAATTCATATTGAGTGAATATCTTTAGTCATCTTTTCCATTAGTCTCTCCACAGCATCTATCTTTGCGGAAATGGAATCTAAGTCATGGCTAGAATCGGCTCTAGCTGCTTTAGATGATCTAACGATATCTTTTTCTTGGTGCCACTCATGTGAGTGGGAAGCAGTGTTATCAATAATTTTGTAAGCATCAGTTTCGGTTTTCTTCATAATAGAACCACCAGCTGCTATATCTATGTCTTTCCTTGTAGTGATGTCGCATCCTTGGTAAAATATTTGTACTATTTGACAGGTGTCTAAACCATGTTGCGGACATCCTCTTAATAACTTTCCATATCTTGTCCACGCCTCATATAGAGTTTCATTTGGCTTCTGTGTAAACGTAACAATTTCTGCTTGAAGTCTTACGGCTTTAGATGCAGGAAAGAATTGTTTAAGAAATTTTTCAACTAAAACATCCCATGTATCAATCGCCCCTTCAGGTAACGATTCCAACCAATCTTTGGCTTCTCCCTTTAATGTCCAGGGAAATAACATGAGATATCTCTGTTCATCCTCCACTTCTCGGATTTTAAATAGTGTGCAGATCCTATTAAAGGTACGTAGATGTTCATTTGGATCTTCCTTCGGCGCACCACTAAATTGGCATTGATTAGTCACCATGTGTAGAATTTGTCCTTTGATTTCATAATCTGGTGCATTAATGTCTGGATGAGTAATTGCGTGACCTTGGCCAGTGCGTTTAGCTCTCATTCGGTCTTCCATACTTAAAGGTTCCAGATTCTCCATAATTGAATTTGTTGAATCGGAATCACTAGAGGATTCTAATTTAATGGTTCGTTCCTCAACAATCTCTGTTTGAATGATTGGTGGTTCCGGAGGAAAATTTAATGGTTCAGGATCTACGAATCGTTCCTGAATATTCTCCGGATTCTCAATTGTGAGGTCGGGTTCAAAAAATGGATTATCAGAAATTTGAACTAGAGTACTTGGTCGACTGGATGACGATTCTAAAGAAAAATCAACGGCAGTAATATTTGCTAAATGTCTTGATCTAGTTACAGGTGGTGAACGTACAAAAGGTGGTGAACGTCTTGCTCGGTGCATTCACTGAATATCCTATTAGTTTTTAAAAAGGAAAGAAAAATTATAATAAGTTATTCAATCAATAGACTTTTCTGATTTTGCCCACGTTTCGAATAGCCAAAAGATGCAGCAGAGGGGCAAGATTCGTTTGGTCTCAATATAATTGAGGACTATTTGGCTCCAATAACCCGGTCCACGTACAAATCCAACTATTACTACGAACCAGAAAATTTTGATGTCTATCAATTTAACCACTTAAAATAAATTTTCGAAATTTTAAGAAATTTAGATAAGAAGTAGATTAAAAATCTATGTCCTAAAACTAGAATAGCGAGAAATAAGAAAGAAAAAGAGTTCGTCAGAAAAAGGTCGAAAAAGAAAAATGGTTGAAAAATAAAAGGTGACGGAAAAATAAAAGAAACTTATAAAACTTAAAAATACTTGACTAACCTAACCTTATTACTACAACTAACTTAAAATTATAATCGCAAATTGAGATTACTAATTGGAATGATAATTGATACATAGGAAAAAGTCGTCTAAAAATATTAAAGCTTACTATATCCCAAATGGCAATATCTTATAAAGGTACTAAAACTTAAAAAGGCGTCGCAAAATTCTAAAGCACCTAAATCTTAGTCTAAAGAAAAAGCACTTAAGGGATTTTACGGCAAAGCCTAAAAATCTAGAAGTAAAAATAACTATTGCAAAAACTAAGTTTAAAACTAAATATGAGCAAAAAATACAAATATTATGCTAAAACGATTAAAAAGGGACAAAATATAAAAATATACAAAAAGTTGTAAAAAGTACAATTTTTATAAAAATATTATTTTTATATTATTTATTTATTAAAACTATTAATTTTACAATTTAATTAAACTAATTTAACTAAATAAAACAAATTAAATAAAAAGTAACTTAAAATAAAACTAATTATAATAATAATAGGTAATTAGGGTTTATAATAATAATAATTAATAAATACCCCGTAATTAATGATGTTTAGGGTTTCTGTCGGTGGCGTCAGAGAAACTCCGCGAGTCGCGGTATTCCAAGCAACAAACCCCGCGAGTCGCGGGGTTCCAGTTTTCAACTCTGGTACAGTTTTAATTCGACGTTTTTTTTTATTATTTTCTGTTTTATATTTTTCTGAAATATATTTATAAAATAAATTAAATAAAACTTATATTTTTACAAACTAAAGAAACTTAATAAAACTTAAATATTTATCAAACTCCTAAAAATATTTATATTTTTGTTTTTCTTTTTATATTTTCGAATATTTAAAACGTATTTTTATAAAAAACGAATTTTAATAAAAGTAAACTAAATTTTTTTTTTTTTTATATTAGCGTTGCGCTTCCGGTTTTTAAGAGTTCCCCGGCAGCGGCGCCAAAAATATACTTGATGTCGTGCGAGGTGTATATAAAATAGCTATTAATTTTAGCAGGAAATACTATTAAATACGATACATTTTTACACAAGATATTTATTTATTTATAGAATGGATATACTTAAACCTTGCTACAACACTTATAGGCAGTGTACCTAATCGTACAGTAGTGTAGTTTTTAGTAAGTCCGGTTCGTTCCACATGGAATCTTTTTAAACAAAGCTTAACGCTATATTAGTTTACTTTTATAAAAATACAAATATATATATAAGTAATATTATTATTATAAAAGGGGGGTTTTTACCGTTTAATGACCGGTTTGTCGATTTTAAAACTTTAGTCACAGTTAAAACCAAATGTAAAATATTAAAAATAAATACAAGACTTAAATTAAAGCGTAAAGTAAATAACGATAATGAAATTGCGAATAATAAAAGTGCGATAAAATAAACTTGCGATAATTAAAAAGTACGATAATTAAAAGTGCAATTAAATAAAATAACAATAAAAATGCGATAATTAGAAGTGAAATTAAATATAAAATAAAGGAAATTAAATATGAAATAAAAGAATTATGCTTATTTAAACTTCCGTAATCATGATATTTGACGTGTTGATTTTAGTTTTATGCCCATGGGTTAATTGTCCTTTGTCCTGGATTATTTAATATGTCCGTCTGGTTTTTGTCCATAACAGTCCATCAGTCATAAATATAAAGTGCGAGTATCCTCGTCAAATTATCCTTATACCCGAAGTTAAATATTCCAACTAATTGGGGACTTAAACTGTAACAAGATTTTAATACTTTGTTTAATAATTACACCAGGATGTCGACTGAGTGTAATCCAAGGTTTTAATATTTTGTTATCAATTATACCAAGTGTCCTTGTACATAATTTCACCCCTGTTTTAATTATTCTAGTTGCTATTAATCCATTCCCGTGTCCGGTTAAATGAACGATTATTCGTACATATAAATACCCCGCCCATCGTGTCCGATCGAGTGTATATGGTAATTTATAGGGACTCCCAATTGTAAATCTTTATATTAACATTAACAAACTATCATTTAGTTAAACAAATATAAAGCCCATTAATAGCCCATAGTCTAATTTCCACAAGTGTCGTTCTTTTGTCCAAACCCCAATTATGGTACAAAGCCCAATTACCCAATTTTAGTAATTAGCCCAACATCATGATTACTTCGGATTAAATAAGCATAATAATAACTTAGCTACGAGACATTAATATAAAAAGGTTGAACATAACTTACAATGATTAAAAATGGCGTAGCGTTACACGGACAGAATTTCGACTTACACCCTTACAATATTCGCTAACATACCCTTATTATTAGGATTAAAATTAAAATTAAAATTAAAATATAAATATAAATATTTAAGATATAGATAGAGAGATGGATATTAGATGATGAAAAATGATCAGAATTCGGTTGGCTTTATAGGGAGTTTCAAACTTTGGGGCTCCGCGACTCGCGGTCCATTTTGCCTTCAAACTCCGCGAGTCGCGGAGTTTGTAAATACAGCTCACCAGCTTTTGACTCTTTGTTTGCCGACGATTTATTTTATAAATATAATATATATATAATTAATATAATTAATTATATATTATATTATATTTATATATATAATTAACTTGTAATTTTTAGTCCGTTGCGTCGAGCGTTGAGAGTTGACTCTGGTCCCGGTTCCGGATTTTCAAACGTCCTTGCGTATAATTTAATATCTTGTACTTTGCGTTTTGAATCTTGTACACTTGTAATTTCGAGACGTTTCTTATCAATAATTGGAACCTCTTTGATTGTCTTTTGTACTTTTGAGCTTTTTGGTCTTTTGCGTCTTCAATTCGTCGAATCTGTCTTTTGTCTTCACCTTTTATTATTTAAATGAATATAACTTTTAAATAGAACAATTGCAACTAAAAGCTTGTCTTTCTTGAGGAATAATGCTATGAAATATATGTTCGTTTTTAGCATTATCAATACCTATTTTCGAAACAAGATGCTAAACCAAGATTAATCCGTTGGATCTTACTCTTACAAGAGTTCGATATTGAAATTCGAGATAAAAGAGGAGCAGAAAATCTCGCCGCTGATCATCTTTCTCGTCTTGAAAATCCCGAATTAGAAGTTCTAAATGAATCGGCCATACAAGACAACTTTCCTGATGAATATCTATTGAAGATAGATTATAATGAAATACCATGGTTTGCAGACTATGCAAACTACTTAGTATGTGGATTCCTTGAAAAAGGATTATCGTACCAAAAACGAAAGAAATTCTTCAGTGATATAAAACACTATTTTTGGGAAGATCCACATCTGTTTAAAAGTTGTCCAGATGGAATAATACGCCGATGTGTATTCGGAGATGAAGCTAGTAAAATTTTAAACCATTGTCACACAGGACCAACAGGAGGGCATTATGGGCCTCAACTAACAGCAAGAAAAGTTTATGAAGCTGGATTCTATTGGCCAACAATTTACAAAGACGCACACCTTCTTTGCAAATCCTGTGATGCTTGTCAAAGGGCCGAAAAAATAAGTCAACGTGATGAAATGCCACAAAATGTCATTCAAGTATGCGAAGTATTTGACATTTGGGGTATTGACTTTATGGGTCCATTTCCAAAATCTCATAATAATCTCTATATTCTCGTAGCCATTGATTATGTATCTAAATGGGCGGAAGCACAAGCTCTCCCAACTAACAATGCACGAGTTGTAGTCAACTTTTTAAAACGTCTTTTTGCAAGGTTTGGAACACCGAAAGCTTTAATAAGTGATCGGGGTACTCATTTTTGTAATAATCAACTTGAGAAAGTTCTTAAAAGATATGGAGTAACTCATAAAATCTCCACCGCATATCATCCACAAACAAGTGGACAAGTTGAAAATACCAACCGAGCTTTAAAACGTATTCTAGAGAAAACCGTAGGATCAAATCCGAAGGAATGGTCCATTAAATTGGAGGATGCACTCTGGGCTTTTAGAACAGCCTACAAAACTCCAATTGGAACCACACCTTTTAGACTTGTTTATGGAAAAGCATGTCATCTTCCAGTAGAAATTGAACACAAAGCATTTTGGGCTTTGAAGACATGTAATCTTGATATACATGAAGCTGGACGTCTACGATTAAGTCAACTAAATGAATTAGAAGAATTAAGACATGAAGCATACGAAAATTCGTTAATCTATAAAGAAAGAACGAAGAAATGGCATGATAAAAGAATCAGAAGTTTAAAAGAATTTAAAGAAGGAGACAGAGTTCTTCTTTTCAATTCACGATTCAAGCTATTTCCTGGAAAATTGAAATCAAGATGGTCTGGACCATTCATAGTCAAAAGAGTTTTCCCATACGGAACGATAGAATTAATAAATTCAAATGGGATTGAATTTAAAGTTAATGGTCACAGAGTTAAACACTACATAGATAGTCCGATGGAATTCGACAATGAAGTTAATCACGATTTCGATACCACAGCTAACTAAGTGTGGGGAAAATCAAGTCTTTAAAGGATAATATGTATTTCTGTTAGAGTTAGATTGTCTGTTTTCGTGTAGTTCTCGAAAATGGAACCCGAATGGTCTTTCCCTAGCAGACCCTAAAGAACTAGTCTTCTCCCCCCATTCTGAATTTTTATTTTTTTAGGAAATGAAGACTGCCTGTGAACTAAACCATGGTCTAATGCTACACGCTTTGATCACTAAACGTAATAATGACACACTACCGAGTGAAATAGTATCAGTAATCAGAAAAAGATTGGACGGAGTAAGAAAAGAATCCAGATGCGAAGATAATAAGTTACAATTTGGTAAAGGAAAATCAAACTCCGCAGCGAAAAGAAGAGCACGACACCTAGAAAGATGTCACAAATGCGAAAAATGGTCACATGGAGGTAAATGTTCAAATAATCAAACCTATTCAAATACCGAATTTGTTACTTTATGCAGAGACGGACCGTTCATATGTTTAGAAGAAAAAACACTTAATGCTCGAGGTTACGCCTATGTAGCCATGGAAAACCAATTAAACCGACTATCTTATGAATGGGATAGATCATATAACTAAGAATACTATCTCACAGGTAAGTCTGTACAGTTTTTATTTTTTATTTATTTTTATTTTTAACCTTTTGATAATAAACGCTAATTTGTTCGCTATAAAGTATTAAATTGGTATTGAATAAAATTAGGTTTGTCGACCGAAATTATTGATATCATACAAAAATTTATTACATCACTGCAAAATTTAACGTTTATTCTTAAGGTATAAATATCTTTAATCAATCAACCCAAAATATTTCAAAAATTCGTCATGAGTTAAATTAGGTCTTGGAACCAAAATTACTTTACCGAAAAGAGGGGCGCATATTTTTGATAATATTTGATTGATTAAAGTGGGATAAAAAGCCAAAAAGATTTTTAATTTTATTTTTACCATGTTTTTAAAATTAATATATAAATCTTAAATTAATATTGTAAACTTTGTAAAAATAATATATTTAAAATTGTAAATATTTGAAAAATATAATATAAGTTTGGTGTGATTTTATAATATGAATTTTTTAAATTAAGTTTGGTGTGAATTTTTAATTTTTAAAATATGAATTTTTAATCTTATGCATTTTAAATTTTAAGTTTGGTGTGAATTTTTAATATTAATTTTGAATTTTATGTATTTTTTTTAAGTTTGGTGTGAATTTTTAATATTAATTTTGAATTTTATGTATATTTTTAAGTTTGGAGTGAATTTAAAAACAAAAATTTACTTTATCTCGCTAAGTTAAAAATATGATTTTTAAAATTCATCGTGAGTTGAAGACTAGGTCGTTGAACCGAAATTGCTTTACCCGAGGGAGGGACGAGAACTTTTATTATCATTATTTTTAATCTTATTGAATTAAAGTATGCCAAAAACATTAAAAAAAACCCAAAAATCTTTACTTTTAAAAAACCGCACTTTGATTTGACAAATTTTAAAATTTTGTCGAGGGACAGACTAGGACAACGATCCGAAACACCCTCGCTCCTAAAGGAAAACAAAATTTTTAAAATTTAATTAATTATAAGTTTTATAAAGTATAAGGTTTAAAAAAAAAAAAACCTGAAATCACTGCAGCCGTCACCCCATGCGATCGCATGGGGTTTGCACTTGGAACCCATGCGATCGCATGGGGACCAAATGCAGGCCTGATACAAAACAGCCAGCGAGCTGTCTTCCTCACCACAACACACATACATTCACGAAAATACCTCAAATCTTCACCAAATTTCATCAATTTTCCACCGTAATTCGTCATTTTTCTTGCTCTAATCATGCCTAGATTCTCATTCTTCAGCAAAATGGTAAAAATTACACCCCTAAACTCTATAAATTCCTAGTTTTTGTGATAATTATCAATTTTTTACCTAATGCAATTTTGTTAATTTCTAGTGTAATTAGTGTTAAATTGTTAGTATTTTATGCATGTATAACCTAGATTGATGCTATTTAACATGATTTGAAGCCAAAAACTTCAAAATTTTTAGAAATCTAGGGTTTGTGTTCTTGAGCAATTTGGGGCTTTTTGATATAAACAGGTTATGGCCGATTTTTATCATGAATTATTGCTAAATTGAGTAGTGTAACATGTTTAGATAGTTAAATGATCCAAACATTGATCCTAAACATGATTTTTGGAGATTAAAGTGGAATTTTTAAGTCCAAAATTCAAGAACTTGATTAATTTGATATATTTGCCATTTGAGACTTGTTTAATTATTAGTAATGACTATTTTGACATGTTATTTGAGTTAAATGCTTATGAATTTTGTATACATTTTCATATGTGCTTATTTGAAAAGTGTAGAAAGTTGTTAATTTTGA
The DNA here is from genome assembly GCF_046630445.1 of Rutidosis leptorrhynchoides. Taxonomy (NCBI): domain Eukaryota; kingdom Viridiplantae; phylum Streptophyta; class Magnoliopsida; order Asterales; family Asteraceae; genus Rutidosis; species Rutidosis leptorrhynchoides. Next base: position 630,901,336 of record NC_092334.1, on the reverse strand, counting down.
AAAATTGTGAAAATTGTGAAAGTTGTTAATTTTGAAAAGTGGAGAATTGTGAATTTTGAAAAGGTTTAATTTTGATTTAACATGTTATAGTGATTGTTTTAAGTTGTTATTTTGCTAACACTAATGCATATTTGGATGCACACATTTTGTGTTTAATGTGTTTTGCAGAAAGCCGATACTGGAGGTTCAGGAGCATCATCATCTAGACGACCAGCACCAGCACCAGAACCAGAAATGCAACCACAACAAGAACCACAACAACAGCCTGATCAGCACATACCTTATTATGATCCGGTACAGTTTGTTGATGAATTCATAGTATTCCCAATGAGGCCGCCAGTAGAATTCCCAACGATTCCTGAGCACACTCTGCATCCTAATCTGAGATTTGATAGGAGATGGAGAGATTACGAGACATATCAAAGGAACAAATTCAAATTGGTAACAAAAAATGTAGAGGTGCCAAGGGTAATCGATTGGGCCCCTTTGGAAACGGTCCATCTAGCTGACCGTGTTAGACAGCTTTTAGTTCAAAGGAATGGCAGTTCTTCTTTTACATATTGGGAACGTCTTTTCACCATTCGTAGGCCTGTATATAAGGAATGGTGTGTTGAGTTGATGAGTACTGTATCACTTGATATAAATATAGTTAGAATAGATGATAGAAGATTTCTTAGGTTTATCCTTGGCGGTAGGATGTACAGAATGTCCATGCTGGACATGGCCAGGGCCTTACAGATATATACTCCTGGTGAGTTGCTATTACCCGATTGTACAAATTTGATTCATTATGGTGAAAGGGTAGATAGTAACTTTGACGCTGACGCCATTTGGAGGCGTATGTCACATTTTGATGTTTTTACACGAGCAGGAGGACACTCCTATACACATATTGACAGAGTCGAGCTTCGTATTATTCATAGATTTTTGGCTAACTCGATTAGACAGAGAGGTCATAATAAAGAAAAAATTACCTTACATGATTTATTCTACCTAAAGTGTATTCGGGATCCTAGAAGCTTTGTCAATATCCCTTACTGTGTTACTTTTTATTTATCTAAAATGGTAGAGGGAATGCAGGATGGGAGTATAATAGGAGGAGGTATTTTTTTTACTCTCATTGGAGAGTATTTAGGTGTTGATAGGAACCAAGGGGGTCCATTACAGCTTTGTAGAGAACAGGTTGAGCCCTTAGGATTGAAAGTTTATGTGGGTGCTAAGGTATTAAAAAGTAGACGTAACCAGACAGTACCCTATGAGGGATCTCATCCTCAGGTAGAGAGAGGCTCAGACGAGGAAATGGAGGAGGCGGAAGACATTAGGGATGTCTTTCGAGATGCTATTCTTGACGTCCATGTTCGTATAGATGAGGAAGCAATGACGAACGCGGCCAGACATAGTATGTATGAGCAGTGGAACTCCGAGCGAGTATACGCGGATTATAGGCGACGCCAACACGATAGCTGGTTAGTTCATCAGCACCAAATCATGAGCTAGCTATCATATCAGGTACCAAATAACTATGTACCTACTCGACCTGCTCATTTTCCGCCACATAGTCCCGATATCCGACCACCCTTTAACCGGTATGACTATAACCAAGCCTATCAGAACACCTATAACCAACAATGGAACCCACCTGACTAGATGAACTGGAACCCATATCCAGATTGATTTAGTTCCATTTGGTTATTTATATGATTTTTATGTTTTTATCTTTTTGTTTATTCATGTTTAAACTTATGTTATTGAATATACTTATGTAATCTTTATCATTTTTATTATTATTGTGTACTAATATTTCACATTTAGGATTTGAAAGTGGGATATTAAGTCCCATTTCAAATTGCCATGCATGTTTATATTTGTATGTATGTATATTGTAAATTGTACAAAACAGGGTAAAACAGCGCATTTTCAAAGACTGGCATTAAGTTCAGCAAAAGCTACTAATTTTGACGACAAGATGACAAATAAATGTGATGTAACAACAGACGAAATGAACAAATGATATGCACATTTATCATTCAGCAACCAAACGCCAATATGTTTGGAAACTTTGGTAAAATTTAATCATTTTTACGCTAATCACCCTCAATAATTTAAATTGTTACTGATTTCTTGCAAATGAGGGCATTGCAAGATCTTAAGTGTGGGAAGGGGTTAAATTCTTTTGGATTTTTTAAAATTTTTATCTTAAACACTTGGTTACCATTAAAAATACTAGTAACGTTGTAGTTGTATTAGAATCTAGTGCTCTCTGATGATAAAGAACAGCCCTAGCCTTATATACTGACTACCCAATTCTAGTAAAACCCATTTTCAAAATTTTCAATTAAATGAACTCAAAATCATGTTTATACATATTTATGAACGATAAAACTAGGTGTTAACACCGAAATTATTGTTACCTCAGAAAGGACATAAATTGAGAAACAAACCAAAATGTTAAAATTCATTTAAAATGGAATAGAGGACAATAAAAAGGAAAATAAAAGCCAAGTGTGGGAAAAATTACCAAGTTATCTTAAACATATGTCACATATTTCTGTAACAAATAACTGAAAATACTTTTGCTTCGGACTAAACTAAACTATTTTACCCGATGAAAGAAAAGAAGAAATGGATCTACACGATGAATCAATTCCATCATTAAAAGGAAGTAAAGTCTTACGAAAAAGAAACGCGCTTCTTGATTTAGGTCATGAAGTTGTCGTCCAGACCAGCTGTAGGTTGACGAAAAACCTAGAAAAGTCATCACTAAAATCAGCAGGAAATCCACGGACCTCAACATCAAACAGGGTCGCCAAGTGGTCAGACTTATCCTAACCATGAGAGGATCTGTCTTATAAAATGGGGAGGGCACCGTGCAAATTAGCTGAATAAGACTAATGAATCAGATCTCCAGAAAGGATAATCTCCTTAAAGATTAAAAATCAGCTTTTAAGCCTGATATTACTCAATCCTAGAGATTGACCTTAAAGATTGAGAATTCAAACTCATGGAATTCAATGATATCTAAACTCGAGCTTGAACGAGAAAATATTTTGATCAAATTATAAACCGATTTGTTTTCTGAAAACCCATTTTCAATGCGTTCATTACCATTGAACGTAAAATCCTAGGAATTCACCGGGAATTCATTAGTTCATCTGAACCAAATCGGGTGTCAACCGTAAGAACGGTGGTTGCATAGCATGGTCAAAGACAGGACCTTGTGCCAGACCGACAAATTATAAGGGTGAGCTTTACTATTGCTCCTACAAAGGATAGTAATTGCGTCCGACACGTTATAGACCATAATTAAAAGCATGTCAGGGGACATTACCTTAACAGTTGCTTGTTCAACGCTTTCCTTTACAACCGGACGGTAGTTTACCGAAAGGTAATATACGGAGCAAGTATACTGGACGTGTTGCTTTCCTAATACAAGGTTAGCAAGTGGGTGACACAAAACCACAAGTTTTGAGCTAAAATTTTCAAATCTGAAACCCACCAAACCCACAAAAATATTTTGCAAACACCGGTGAAGGGTTATTCCGGAAAACTTATCTAGGGTAAAAACTAGATTTAATTTTCAAAAGATCAAATGTTTTCATAAAGATCCAATTTCCGTAATGGATCTAAATTTTATAGTCATGTGGGACTGTAAACCACATCGTTACTACCATTGTTTATACCGCCGTAAAGAAATCACTGATGTACAATGTGTGAAGAATAAAGAAGTGATTCTAGTATTTCAAGACTATATTGCTTGAGGACAAGCAACGCTCAAGTGTGGGAATATTTGATAATGCTAAAAACGAACATATATTTCATAGCATTATTCCTCAAGAAAGACAAGCTTTTAGTTTCAACTGTTCTATTTACAAGTGATATTCGTTTAAATAATAAAAGGTGAAGACAAAAGACAGATTCGACGAATTGAAGACGCAAACGACCAAAAAGCTCAAAAGTACAAAATACAATCAATGAGGTTCCAATTATTGATAAGAAACGTCTCAAAATTACAAGAGTACAAGATTCAAAACGCAAAGTACAAGATATTAAATTGTACGCAAGGACGTTCGAAAATTCGGAACCGGGACTAGAGTCAACTCTCAACGCTCGACGCAACGGACTAAAAATTACAAGTTAACTATGCACATAAATAAAATATAATATTTAAATAATTCTTATAATTATTTATATATTATATTTTTATTTATAAACGTCGGCAAGAAAGAAAACAAAGATATGTGACTTCTCCCAGCTGGCCATGCTATCGCATGGCCTGGAGGCACAAAAGCCATGCGATCACATGGCTCTGAAATCCAGCCCAGGTCCTATAAATTCAACGCGTTTTGGCCAAAATATATCCACCTATCTCTCTATCCTACAAACGTAATATATATATATATATATATATATATATATATATATATATATATATATATATATATATATATATATATATATATATATATATATATATATATTATAATTTTAATTTTAATTTTAATTCAAATAATAAGGGTATGTTAGCGAATGTTGTAAGGGTGTAAGTCGAAATTCTGTCCGTGTAACGCTACACTATTTTTAATCATTGTAAGTTATGTTCAACCTTTTTAATTTAATGTCTCGTAGCTAAGTTATTATTATGCTTATTTAATCTGAAGTAATCATGATGTTGGGCTAATTACTAAAATTAGGTAATTGGGCTTTGTACCATAATTGGGGTTTGGACAAAAGAACGACACTTGTGGAAATTAGACTATGGGCTATTAATGGGCTTTATATTTGTTTAACTAAATGATAGTTTGTTAATGTTAATATAAAGATTTACAATTGGACGTCCCTATAAATAACCATATACACTCAATCGGACACGATGGGCAGGATATTTATATGTACGAATAATTGTTCATTTAACCGGACACGGGAATGGATTAATAGCCACTAGAATTATTAAAACAGGGGTGAAATTATGTACAAGGACACTTGGCATAATTGATAACAAAGTATTAAAACCTTGGGTTACACTCAGTCGACATTCTGGTGTAATTATTAAACAAAGTATTAAAATCTTGTTACAGTTTAAGTCCCCAATTAGTTGGAATATTTAAACTTCGGGTATAAGGATAATTTGACGTGGACACTCGCACTTTATATTTATGACTGATGGACTGTTATGGACAAAAACCAGACGGACATATTAAATAATCCAGGACAAAGGACAATTAACCCATGGGCATAAAACTAAAATCAACACGTCAAACATCATGATTACGGAAGTTTAAATAAGCATAATTCTTTTATTTCATATTTAATTTCCTTTATTTTATATTTAATTGCACTTCTAATTATCGCATTTTTATTTATTGTTATTGTATTTAATTGCACTTTTAATTATCGTACTTTTTAATTATCACAAGTTTATTTTATCGCACTTTTATTATTCGCAATTTCATTATCGTTATTTACTTTACGCTTTAAATTAAGTCTTTTATTTATTTAATATTTTACATTTTGTTTTAACTGCAACTAAAGTTTTTAAAATCGACAAACCGGTCATTAAACGGTAAAAACCCCCCTTTATAATAATAATATTACTTATATATATATTTGTATTTTTATAAAAGTAAACTAATATAGCGTTAAGCTTTGTTTAAAGATTTTTCCTGTGGAACGAACCGGACTTACTAAAAACTACACTACTGTACGATTAGGTACACTGCCTATAAGTGTTGTAGCAAGGTTTAAGTATATCCATCCTATAAATAAATAAATATCTTGTGTAAAACTGTATCGTATTTAATAGTATTTCCTGCTAAAATTTAATAGTATTTTATACCCCTTAGCTTTAACATCAGTTATCACTTTCTGAAAGTAATTATTCGACCCTTATTGCTTGGGTTTCACGAATATCACTTTGGGATAAGACAGAGATCATGTTTTTGTTTTTGACAGAAAATAAGAACCCTTTCGTAGAAGAGTATTTAGGTTTCGTATTGCATATATCTCATGAATAATTCATCTAATTATTTATAGGCACCCATAATTAAGGAAGAATATATATTCGGATCAATTGGGCAATTGACTCTCCATAAATATCTCCCATAATATTTAAATTTGTTAAGATTAATAATCTTTTTCATAAACAAGAATTATTCTTTTCACAGATATAGCATAAGTGGTTACAAGAATAATCCTTTTGTATTTTACTAAAACTTTGACAGCACGCTAAAACTCAAAATTCGTGCTAGTATTTACCTTGCTACCCCTAAGAGGGAGTAGTAAAACCTTGATGCCCATGGAATAGCAAAACCTTGATGCTTAGGGAGTAGCAAAACACAATGAATTGTTCTCTTATAATCAAAGTCATTATTAAGGTTATAAGTAAATAGTTATATCAATCTCAAAATATCAATAACTAAGATATAATGAATTCAATCAATTCTTATTAACATCATTTACAGATTTTATCATGTTCAATCAATGAGATCCTCCCTTGGTCAAACTCACGTAAAACCTAGCATATTAAAAGCACTCAAAATAGTCTACACAATTGTGTTGTCACAATATCATTCAATTACTTCCTACACTCTCATGTAGATGTCTAAATCGCTAAGTGTTCAAGTATAAACTATTTATCACTAATTATCTCACAATTATTAGTCAATAATCCATATAATTGAATTAAAGTATATAAACAATCACAACAGTGGATCTATGGAAGAACACAATTAATAAAACATAATAACATCAATAAACCCTAGCATGGAACAATCCAAAATCATGAGTCGTACATTGATATGCCCGAATCGGACGATTTATTTATGCGGTGTCGTTAGGTCGCAAAGCGTCCATTCAGGATATCAACGGAAGAAGTTGATTGTTTAATTTCTATATGTTGGTCCTAAATCTATTATTCCTTCCTATGGGTTAGCAAGGGCAAATATGACCTAGGGTCGTTCCTTGAGCGGTCGAATTTGAAACGGAGCTTATTCAAATAATTTAGTAATTAAGATTGGGTTCGTACACAATTTAGTATCTAAGACTAGTGGCCAGATACACCTTGTGTGGAGAGGCAGGATCCTTTTGGTCCCAATAAATTGGCGACTGTTCGGAAAATCCAACAACCAAGTCCAACCGGTTTATTCTAGACACCACTCTATCTGGAATATCAAATTGTGTAAAGGCAGTTGGGTTAATTTGATTTATAATTGTATTTAAGATATTAAAGCAATATAATTAAAATAAGCTAACTAGCATGCAACAGCTAAGGACAGAGAAGACGTGGTTCACCATGATTTAAGATAACATAGTGTCGGGATGATTGCGAGACACTCATTGGTTAGATATACCTTGGTGTAAGCACTAGATTCCCTACTAATTGATTTTTTGATTAGCATGTCACGAGAAACTAGGCTATCATGATTCTGATCGGATGGACTATGCTCGAATCCCGACGCTTTATCCGATTTAAGGATATAAGCGGCCCATCTTGGATGCAATGCATACCTTGGGCGCACGAATAAAGTAGCATAGCCTTATATAGATAATATCCAACCTTTCTTAACACCTTAGTGTATCACCCAAGTGAGTGGCTATGATTGTGTTTCGAATTCCGTTCTGTCAATGGTTTGGTAAGATCGAAGGGTTTGTAGACAAATTAGAACATCTGATAGTTCTCAGTCATCCTTAAGGATTTATAAGCTTAGTTTGTATTGTAGTGCGTTAAACTCCCATTAATGACTTAAACCAGCCCTTACTTAAATCTACCCAATAAATCCCTTAGTTATCCACAATCTACTAGACTTATAGTAGTTCCATAGCTTCTAACCTTGACCATGCTCAGCTGGTCCTATAGTACATCAACACTGTACCCTACTGATGCAACAGTATTTCCTCGAGTCTTATACTCTTGACCAATGTCTTGATCTGGTCATACGGTAATTCCCCATGTACTTTATAGTATTTCTGTTCGGGTCATACCTTGACCAATGTATAAACACAGATAATTAATTACCTTATAATTGTCGACTTTATAAAAGGTTTTAATCACGTTTATTGGTGGAAGGACGATAATAACGAGGTTTAATATCATAGACGGAAAGCGAGTACGAAATGATAATCATCCCTAACTAGCATTATTAAATCATGGCAAACAATCAATCAATTACTCACACATCATGGCAACAAGCATTTCTAATATTAATAAATCACAAACATCCAACAAGAATAATATAATAAATTAATAAAAGAAATGATAGATATTACTGAATAATGTCGGTAGAATAACACTTGTGTTTCTTCATAATATCCATAGCGTTACAATGCTTGATAGCTTCTACTACTAACTACATACTAATCTCCTACTGATCACTAGAGAGCGACAGTAGAGAGATATCTACATTATTCCTAATCCCTGTACTTTTCTCTCTCTAGAATCTAGAGAGAGAGAGAAGAGAGAGAGAACTAATGTCCTATAGATCACTAAAGAGCGACTATAGAGAGATATTTAGAGAGAGAAGTGAAGATGGTGTGTATTGAAATGGTGGGATGAAACCCTCATTTATAGGAAATGCTTGGTGGAAAAATTGTAATTAAATGGCTGAAAAACCCCTGGCAGGCCGTTTGGCAAGGCCGTTTACGATGCCCGTTTGCCAAGGCAAGTCGTTTTTGGTGCCCATTTGCTGGCAGGCCGTTTTTCCTTATGGCAATCCGTTTGGCAAGCCGTTTGCTGGATCGTAACTTGTCTTTCACCGTTTTCGCTCTAGAATCTTCGTTTTAGCTTCGTTTTTGACGATTCTTGCGCTCACGCCTTCGTAATTAAATATCCTACAACATGAGATTAATTAAATAAACTTTTCCAAAAATTAAAAAATAAGTTATTTAAACGCAAGTTAATCGTCTTAGCCAATTTTGCACGTTTTTCCTCGTTTTTCATCTGTTTTTAGTTATTCTTGAAACATAGCCTTTGTAATGACATAATCTACCAAAAGAAGCAAATAAATGCTTATTTAGATGATAAAGTCAATTACTTTATCATAAATGGGGCTAATATTGGGGATAAAAACTTGATTTTTAGCCGATATCATACATTAAAGTGAACACAATAAAATCTAGCTTAGCATAATTAAAGATGAAACAATCAAACAATTGGACATGATAGAATTCATAAATAAATCACTAAAATAATGAAAATTAAATGTACCAATGATAATCTTGATCCAATGTTCAATTTTGATGATTCCCTAGCTTTAATGTGATGAAAAATAGCTCAACACCCCTTTAATTCGTAGCTGGAATCGTCTGTGATAATGGCAAAAACCCTTCCCTATTTATAAGCTTTCCATTACTTGCTCGCCAATTCAGATACAGATGTGCCAAAATGTAACAACGACCACTCTGGTAATTCTAGAGTAGGGTGCACAAATGAAGGAGGGTCGTGGAATTTAAGTCTCACGTGACTTAAAATGAGATAAACGGTTTTTTAGATTTGGCCCAAAGTAGCTCTCGTTTTTTGACTTTAGCCCCATAAAGGCTCCAATTCACGCAATAACCATTTTTAGGTAGTGAAATGGGTCAAAGCACAACAAATCATTGATTTTAGAATTACGGCACTGAAAAAGTATCAAACCCTAACAAAATCACTCTGGGTGAAAAGGAGTAAGATGGGAATGATACATGAAAATGCGGGTATCCCACTCTTGGTTAAGGCAAGCCTTCCCACAAGACCTTTATATCATAATATGATATTAGGAGAAATTGATGTAGTTTAGGAAGATGCTACACCAATTGGACGGTAATTCAGAAGACTTTACTTTCTCTTAGGATGAAACAGATACATCTTTTAACACACACACACACACACACACACACACACAAAAACACTTAAAACACCACAATTCATTATCAAGGTACTTGCAACAAACTCAACACACCATAGTGATAACATATCCAAATAAGCTCAATAAAAAATTACAACTTGGCTCTTGGCTTTTGAAGGATTCAAAAATTTTAAAAATTCACATATTTTTCAAAAAAATGACTTAAAAATAAGACATAAAGCCAAGTGTATTACATCCGGGAGAATTTATATCTCTCCCCCAAACTTAAGATCATGTAATGCTCTCATTACATGAAATCAGATAATCAAATATAAATTCGAGAGGATAATAGAGTAATGGGAACAAAAGATGCCCGAATGTAGAGCTAGAAATCGCAAAACGGAGTGACAGAAGACTCTGCACTGACGGCCATTCCTTGATTGTCATCAGACAATGTTCAAAAAATAGTACCTGCAACGAATACACAAAAAACACAAAACACAAAAAGCAAAATATTTAGGATTTCCAAAATATTTAGGATTTTTTTCAATTTTAAAACTAAATAAAATACAAACTCTACAAGGATACGTATGAATGTTTATTAACGAGTCGTGCACTCGACTCAGCCCCATATTTTAATGCCCATTGGGGTCATCCTCCCTCACACTTATCGGACAACATGTGAAATCGGTAGAAAAAGTTTTACGAATCAGTAACGTGAGCCAATCATTAACCCCTCGGGTAGTGTATAATGTATCAGATAATTTCCTTTTTCAGTTTCTCAAAAAAATATGACCCAACCTAAGAATCATTAAATGACGCTTTCAAGTGCGGTTTGCAGTACCAAGTAATCTCACCTATGTGGATCCTGCCCAAACAGATCATTTTTTACCGTATTCCATCGGCTAATATCTTGAGGATATATGATTGATGTCAAAGCTAAGGGGTATAAAATACTATTAAATTTTAGCAGAAAATACTTTTAAATACGATACAATTTTACACAAGATATTTATTTATTTAGAGAACGGATATACTTAAACCTTGCTACAACACTTATAGGCAGTGTACCTAATCGTACAGTAGTGTAGTTTTTAGTAAGTCCGGTTCGTTCCACAGGGAATCTTTTTAAACAAAGCTTAACGCTTTATTAGTTTACTTTTATAAAAATAAAAATATATATATAAGTAATATTATTATTATAAAGGGGGGTTTTTACCGTTTAATGACCGGTTTGTCAATTTTAAAACTTTAGTCGCAGTTAAAACCAAATGTAAAATATTAAAAATAAATACAAGACTTAAATTAAAGCGGCAAGTAAATAACGATAATGAAATTGCGAATAATAAAAATGCGATAAAATAAACTTGCGATAATTAAAAAGTACGATAATTAAAAGTGCAATTAAATACAATAACAATAAAAATGCGATAATTAGAAGTGCAATTAAATATAAAATAAAGGAAATTAAATATGAAATAAAAGAATTATGCTTATTTAAACTTCCGTAATCATTATGTTTGACGTGTTGATTTTAGTTTTATGCCCATGGGTTAATTGTCCTTTGTCCTGGATTATTTAATATGTCCATACGGATTTGTCCATAATAGTCCATCAGTCATAAATATAAAGAGCGAAAGCCTTCGTCAAATTATTCTTATTCCCGAAGTCAAATATTCCAACTAATTGGGGATTCGAATTGTAACAAGGTTTTAATACTTTGTTTAATGAATACACCAGGTTATCGACTGCGTGTAAACCAAGGTTTTACTACTTTGTTAACAATTACACCAATTACCCTTGAATGTAATTCACCCCTGTTTCAACAAGTTTATTAACTATTAATCCAGTTCCGTATTCGGTAAAATGAATAATTATTGGTATTTATAGATATCCCGCCCACCGTACCCAGTCAAGCGTATGTGGTTATATATAAATACGTCAAATTATAAGTTTGTATATTAAATTAACAAGGTATTGTTTAGTTAATATAAAACCCATTAATAGCCCATAGTCTAATTTCCACAAGTGTCGTTCTTTTGTCCAAACCCCAATTATGGTACAAAGCCCAATTACCCAATTTTAGTAATTAGCCCAACATCATGATTACTTCGGATTAAATAAGCATAATAATAACTTAGCTACGAGACATTAATGTAAAAAGGTTGAACATAACTTACAATGATTAAAAATAGCGTAGCGTTACAAGGACAGAATTTCGACTTACACCCTTATAACATTCGCTAACATACCCTTATTATTAGAATTATAATTAAAATTAAAATATAAATTATAAATATATATATATATATATATATTTTACGTATGAATGAGGAGAAAAAAGATGATGATAAATGCTCAGAATTCGGTTGGCTTTATAGGCAGTTTCTCATTTTGGGGGTCCGCGACTCGCGGCCAATTTTGCCTTCAAACTCCGCGAGTCGCGGAGTTTGTAATTACAGCTCAGAGGAGTTTGGCTCTTTGTTTACCGACGGTTTTAAATAAATATAATATATTAAATAATTATAAGAATTATTTAAATATTATATTATATTTATGTGCATAGTTAACTTGTAATTTTTAGTCCGTTGCGTCGAGCGTTGAGAGTTGACTCTGGTCCCGGTTCCGGATTTTCGAACGTCCTTGCGTACAATTTTATATTTTGTACTTTGCGTTTTGAATCTTGTACTCTTGTAATTTCGAGACGTTTCTTATCAATAATTGGAACCTCTTTGATTGTCTTTTGTACTCTTGAGCTTTTTGGTCGTTTGCGTCTTCAATTCGTCGAATCTGTCTTTTGTCTTCACCTTTTATTATTTAAACGAATATCACTTTTAAATAGAACAATTGCAACTAAAAGCTTGTCTTTCTTGAGGAATAATGCTATGAAATATATGTTCGTTTTTAGCATTATCAAATATTCCCACACTTGAGCGTTGCTTGTCCTCAAGCAATATCGTCTTGAAAAACTAGAATCACTTCTTTATTCTTCACACTTTGTACATCAGTGATTTTCTATACGGCGGTATAAACAATGGTAGTAACGATATGGTTTACAGTCCCACATGACTATAAAAATTTAGATCCATTAAGAAAATTGGATCTTTATGAAAACATTTGATCTTTTGAAAATTAAATCTAGTTTTTACCCTAGATAAGTTTTTCGGAATAACCCTTTACCGGTGTTTGCAAAATATTTTTGTGGGTTTGGTGGGTTTCAGATTTGAAAATTTTAGCTCAAAACTTATGGTTTTGTGTCACCCACTTGCTAACCTTGTATTTGGAAAGCAACACGTCCAGTTTACTTGTCCCGTATATTACCTTTCGGTAAACTACCGTCCGGTTGTAAAGGAAAGCGTTGAACAAGCAACTGTTAAGGCAATGTCCCCTGACATGCTTTTAATTATGGTCTATAACGTGTCGGACGCAATTTACTATCCTTGGTAGGCGCAATAGTAAAGCCCACCCTTATAATTTTTCGGTATGGCACAAGGTCCTGTCTTTGACCACTATGCAACCACCGTTCTTACGGTTGACACCCGATTTGGTTCAGGTGACCTAATGAATTTCAGGTGAATTTCTAGGATTTTATGTTCAATGGTAATGAACGAATTGAAAATAGGGTTTTCAGAAAACAAATCGGTTTGTAATTTTGATCAAAATATTTTCTCGTTCAAGCTCGAGTTTAGATATCATTGAATTCCATGAGTTTGTAATTCTCAATCTTTAAGGTCAATCTCAAGGATTGAGTAATATCAGTCTTAAAAGCTGATTTTTAATCTTTAAGGAGATTATCCTTTCTGGGGATCTGATTCATTAGTCTTATCCAGCTAATTTGCATGGTGCCCCCCCATTGTACAAGATAAATCCTTCTCATGGTTAGGATAAATCTGACCACTTGGCGACCCTGTTAAATGCTGAGGTCCGTGGATTTCCTGCTGATTTTAGTGATGACTTTTCTAGATTTTTCGTCAACCTACAACTGGTCTGGACGACAACTTCATGACCTAAATCAAGAAGCGCGTTTCTTTTTCGGAAGACTTTACTTCCTTTTAATGATGGAATTGATTCATCGTGTAGATCCATCTCTTCTTTTCTTTCATCGGGTAAAACAGTTTAGTTTAGTCCAAAGCAAAAGTATTTTCAGTTATTTGTTACAGATATATGTGACATATGTTTAAGATAACTTGGTAAATTTTCCCACACTTGACTTTTATTTTCCTTTTTATCGTCCTCTATTCCATTTTAAATGAATTTTAACATTTTGGTTTGTTTCTCAATTTATGTCCTTTCCGAGGTAACAATAATTTTGGTGTTAAAACCTAGTTTTATCGTTCATAAATATGTATAAACATGATTTTGAGTTCATTTAATTGAAAATTTTGAAAAATTTTACTAGAATTGGGTAGTCAGTATATAAGACTAGGACTGTTCTTTATTATCAGAGAGCACTAGATTCTAATACAACTACTGCTTTACTAGTATTTTTAATGGTAACCAAGTGTATAAAGTAAAAAATTTTAAAATCCGAAAGAATTTAACCCCTTCCCACACTTAAGATCTTGCAATGCCCTCATTTGCAAGAAATCAGTAATAATTTAAATTATTGAGGGTGATTTGTGTGAAAATGATTAAATATTTACCAAAGTTTCCAAATATATTGGCATTTGTTTGCTGAATGATAAATGGTGCACATCATTTGTTCATTCCGTCTTGTTGTTATTTCACATATATTTTGTATCTTGTCGTCAAAATTAGTTGCTTTTGCTGAACTTAATGCCAGTCTTTGAAAATGCGTTGTTTTACCCTGTTGTGTACATAAGATAAACTGCAAACATATATACATATTTTTGAAGTTTGGTATATTACCCCACATTCAAAAATTATTAAAATCTAAGAATAAAAGTTAGACAATTATAAAAACTATTACAATATTAACAAAAGTATTAAACGTATCAATCATTACAAATACAAAATAAAAAAAATATAATAAGTAAACTAGGGATGATATTGATACCAATAGGGGTTCCAGGCATAACCATAGGTGCTATAGAATGCTTCGGCAGGGTTATACGTAGGATACGGTGGTTGCATCTCTATAGACCAGGGAGGGAAGATGGGTTTCGGTGTAGGAATATAGTTTCTACCTATATGTTGGCAATGAGCTATGATTTGGTTCTGATAAACTTGCCAATCTTCAAATGCTCTCTGTCTAGCATTTTCGTACTCCTGAGAAGCTATAAACCTTTGCATTTCTTGCATCTCATTCCCCCCTCCTACATTACCTTGCTGTTGGTTTCTCTCAACCTGTGGATGTCTACCATGGTATGGTACTGCGGCGTTATTTCGCCTCTTCAAAACTTTCGCACCATGGTATACATTTAAACCTATAGTATCGCGGGGTTCTGGTTCTTCCACTAATAATCCCCTCCGACTTATATCCACACCGAGATATTCAGCAATCAAAGTAATAAAAATACCACCTCCTATTATGCTATGCGGTCTCATCCCCCTAACCATAGCTGATAAATAATAACCCACACAATACGGTATACTTACAGCGCTTTGTGGGTCTCGAATACACATATGGTAAAACAAATCCTGTTCATTTACTTTTTCTTTGTTCTTACCCCTTTGTGTAATCGAATTAGCTAAAAACCTATGAATTACTCTTAATTCAGCTCTATCTATGTCCAAATAAGAGTAATTTCCCCTTTGAAACGGTGATGGCTTGTCATTTGACTCCACACACCGTGTGTATCAAAATTTTCATCTATCTTTCTACCGTTTAGTATCAACCCTCTACAATCGGCAGATGCTAACTCCTCAGGCGTATATATACGTAAAGCCTGAGCCATGTCTAGTAAAGACATGTGGCGCATCGAACCGCCTAAAAAAAATCTAATAAAAGAACGATCGGTTAAACTAGCTACCCGATCATTCAACTCTATACTACACAACAATTCTTCACACCATACTTTATATACAGGTCTACGCATGGTGAATAGACATACCCAGTCATTAAAAGTAGAATTACCATACCTCTGTACAAGTAATTCCCTAATTGGCCCGGCCAATTCTACAGCTTCTAAGGGTCCCCATTCTATGACCCTCGGTACCTCAACAACCTTAGAATGAAGAGTATGCAAACCCCTTTGATATTTTGGATAATCTATCCAAAGTCTGTCAAATCTCAGGTTCGGGTGCAACTCTTCCAAGTGCATATCAGAAAAGGTAATGACTGGATGCGGTATATCCTGCTTGTAGTAGTTATCCACCTCCTGTTGTTCCGCATTCTCAGCAGGAGCATTGCGAGCTTGGGATGAAGATTCACCCCTTTCAGTCTGCAAAACACATCAAACACAATTTTTGTGCATCCAAATATGCATTAGTGTCAGCAAAATCATCAATCAAAATAATTACAATGACATGATCAATTTATATCAAACTTAAGCTCATTTTCACATTTTTATCAAATCTACACTTTTTCAAATAAGCATATACGAAAATGTTCGCCAAGTTCATAAGCATTCAACTCAAATAACATGTCAAAATAATCATTACTAGCAATTAAACAAGTCTCAAATGGCATTATCTTTCAAAAATCAAGTTCATGAATTTTTAGACTTGAAAAAGTCCACTTTAATTCTCAAAATCATGTTTAGGCTCAAAGTTTGGATCATTTAACTACCTAAACATGTTACACTACTTAATTTAGCAACAATTCATGACAAAAATCGGCCATAACCTGTTTATATCAAAAAGCCCCAAATTTGCTCAAGAACACAAACCCTAGATTACTCAAAATTTGAAGTTTAAGGCTTCTAATCATGTTAAACAGCATCAATCTAGGTTATACAAGCATAATACATAAACAATTTAAGCCTAATTACACTAAAAAGCATCAAAATCAAATTGGGAAAAAAAAATTGCTCAAGAACACTAATTTCGGATTAAATGGTGTTTAGGTGTAGAAATTTACCGTTTTTCTTGAGTAATTCCTTGATAGCATCCTTCTTAACATTATTTTAGTAAAAGATTTGGTGATTAACGGTTAAAAATTGTGATTTTGGAGGTGTTTTTGATGGTTTTTTCGACAGTTTTCGCAGTATTTTTTTTAGTTTTGTGTGTGTTCTGAGCTATTCTGCTCGATTTTATTTTTTCTGATTTTTCGTCCCTCCGCGACTCGCGGTGAATTACTCTTCAAACTACGCGAGTCGCGGAGTTTGCTATTATTTTTTTTTTATAATCTTTAACTTATAAAACAATTAAGTAATTAATTTTAAAATTTTGTTTCCCTTGTTATTTAGGACGAGGTCGTTTCGGATCGATGTCCTAGTCCGTCCTTCGACAAAATTTTAAAATTTGTCTTTTTGTAGCGATTGTTTTAAAAGCTAAGATTTTTGGGTTTTTTAATGTTTTTGGCATACTTTAATTCAATAAGATTAAAAATAATGATAATAAAAGTTCTCGTCCCTCCCTCGGGTAAAGCAATTTCGGTTCAAAGACCTAGTCTTCAACTTACGACGAATTTTAAAAATTATATTTTTAACTTAATGAGATAAAGTAAATTTTTGTTTTTAAATTCACACAACTTAAATATAAAATTCAAAATTAATATTAAAAATTCACACCAAACTTAAAATTTGAAATGCATAAAATTAAAATTTCATATTTTAAAAATTAAAAATTCACACCAAACTTAATTTAAAAATTCATATTATAAATTCACACCAAACTTATATTAATTTTTCAAATATTTACAATTTTAAAAATATTGTTTTTACAAAGTTTACAATATTAATTTAAGATTTAAATATTAATTTTAAAAACATGGTAAAAATAAAATTAAAAATCTTTTTGTCTTTTTATCCCACTTTAATCAATCAAATATTATCAAAAATATGCGCCCCTCTTTTCGGTAAAGTAATTTCGGTTCCAAGACCTAATTTAACTCATGACGAATTTTTGAAATATTTTGGGTTGATTGTTTAAAGATATTTATACCTTAAGAATAAACGTTAAATTTCGCAGTGATGTAATAAATTTTTGAATGATATCAATAATTTCGGTCGCCAAACCTAATTTTATTCAATACTAATTTAATACTTTTTAGCGAACAAATTAGCGTTTACTATCAAAAGGTTAAAAATAAAAATAAAAATAAAAACTGTACAGACATACCTGTGAAATAGATTTCTTAGTTATATGATCTATCCCATTCATAAGATAGTCGGTTTAATTGGTTTTCCATAGCTACATAGGCGTAACCTCGAGCATTCAGTGTCTTTTCTTCTAAACATATGAACGGTCCGTCTCTGCATAAAGTAACAAATTCGGTATTTGAATAGGTTTGATTATTTGAACATTTACCTCCATGTGACCATTTTCCACATTTGTGACATCGTTCTAGGTGTCGTGCTCTTCTTTTCGCTGCGGATTTTGATTTTCCTTTACCAAATTGTAACTTATTATCTTCGCATCTGGATTCTTTTCTAACTCCGTCCATTCTTTCTCTGATTACTGATACTAGTTCACTCGGTAGTATGTCATTATTACGTTTAGTGATCAAAGCGTGTAGCATTAGACCATGGTTTAGTTCACAGGCAGTCTTCATTTCGTAAAAACCTAAAAAAAAATAAAAATTCAGAATGGGGGGAGAAGACTAGTTCTTTAGGGTCTGCTAGGGAAAGACCATTCGGGTTCCATTTTCGAGAACTACACGAAAACAGACAATCTAACTCTAACAGAAATACATAAACCCCTTTGATTCTCCCCACACTTAGTTGGCTGTGGTATCGAAATTGTGATTAACATTATTTTCAATTGAATCATCAACAACTTGTATATCTTTGACTTTTACTTCAATCCATTTGTTGATTTCCTCCGTAACTTTCACAAATTCAACTAACATTGCCTTTTCTTTTGATGATAAATTGGATATTAATCGGTTATATAACTTAAAGTTTCCTTTAATCTTAGCATCGTGAATCCGTTTATAAAGTTTCTTCGTTGAACTGTTAAAAATGGATTCATCTAATTTCGTATCATCAACGGCATTCTTTGTGATTGGATCATCATTAAGTGTTTCTTCATCTTCCCCACACTTATGTATTTTTATTGGTCTAACAGTTTTGGTTTGTGGAGATCTAAACTTTCGGTTCACAAAGGTGATCGATGTATCACCATTCCTAAGTGTTATTCTACCTTCTCTTACATCAATGAATGCCTTGGTGGTTGCTAAAAATGGGCGACCTAGAATTAGAGGAATATCAAGGTTTTCCTCCATATTAATCACTATGAAGTTTGCAACAAAGGTCAAACTTCCCACTTTAACAAGTAAATTATCTGCTATTCCAACCGGGTGTTTAATGGTTTGGTCAAATGATTGAACACCTATTTTGTTTGGTTTTAATTTACCCATGCCTAATCTTTTGTATAAGGAAAGAGGCATAATATTTGCACTTGCTCCTAATCTGCGAGTCCATTATATACATCACCATCATTAAGTAAGCAAGAAATGATAAATTCACCCGGGTCTCCTGCTTTAGTAAGTCGAGTTGGTTTGTAAACCTTTTTCAGGTGTTCTTTCCTTGGTTCTTTCATTTCTATTTGAATTTCTTGTTCACATTTTTCTTCGTTTCTTGGAATGGGAGGTTTATATAGGAATTCTTCTTCATCACTCAAATTTGAATCCTCCCTATATTCCAGTTTTGATTTTTCATATGTTGTTGATAACATATTTATGTTTTCATTTTGAAGGTTTTCTTGGTTGGTGAAATTATGATTAACTTCATTGTCAACTTCCATCGGACCATGTATGTAATGTTTAACTCTGTGACCATTAACTTTAAATTCAATCCCATTTGAATTTATCAATTCTATCGTTCCGTATGGGAAAACTCTTTTGACTATGAATGGCCCAGACCATCTTGATTTCAATTTTCCAGGAAATAGCTTGAATCGTGAATTGAAAAGAAGAACTCTGTCTCCTTCTTTAAATTCTTTTGAACTTCTGATTCTTTTATCATGCCATTTCTTCGTTCTTTCTTTATAGATTAACGAATTTTCGTATGCTTCATGTCTTAATTCTTCTAATTCGTTTAGTTGACTTAATCGTAGACGTCCGGCTTCATGTATATCAAGATTACATGTCTTCAAAGCCCAAAATGCTTTGTGTTCAATTTCTACTGGAAGATGACATGCTTTTCCATAAACAAGTCTAAAAGGTGTGGTTCCAATTGGAGTTTTGTAGGCTGTTCTAAAAGCCCAGAGTGCATCCTCCAATTTAATGGACCATTCCTTCGGATTTGATCCTACGATTTTCTCTAGAATACGTTTTAAATCTCGGTTGGTATTTTCAACTTGTCCACTTGTTTGTGGATGATATGCGGTGGAGATTTTATGAGTTACTCCATATCTTTTAAAAACTTTCTCAAGTTGATTATTACAGAAATGAGTACCCCGATCACTTATTAAAGCTTTCGGTGTTCCAAACCTTGCAAAAAGACGTTTTAAAAAGTTGACTACAACTCGTGCATCGTTAGTTGAGAGATCTTGTGCTTCCGCCCATTTAGATACATAATCAATGGCTACGAGTATATATAGATTATTATGAGATTTTGGAAATGGACCCATAAAGTCAATACCCAAAATGTCAAATACTTCACATACTTGGATGACATTTTGTGGCATTTCATCATGTTGACTTATTTTTCCGGCCCTTTGACATGCATCACAGGATTTGCAAAGAAGGTGTGCGTCTTTGTAAATTGTAGGCCAATAGAATCCAGCATCATAAACTTTTCTTGCTGTTAGTTGAGGCCCATAATGCCCTCCTGTTGGTCCTGTGTGACAATGGTTTAATATTTTACTAGCTTCATCTCCAAATACACATCGGCGTATTATTCCATCGGGATAACTTTTAAACAGATGTGGATCTTCCTAAAAATAGTGTTTTATATCACTGAAGAATTTCTTTCGTTTTGGTACGATAATCCTTTCTCAAGGAATCTACAAACTAAGTAGTTTGCATAGTCTGCAAACCATGGAATTTCATTATAATCTATCTTCAATAGATATTCGTCAGGAAAGTTGTCTTGTATGGCCGATTCATTTAGAACTTCTAATTCAGGATTTTCAAGACGAGAAAGATGATCAGCGGCGAGATTTTCTGCTCCTCTTTTATCTCGGATTTCAATATCAAACTCTTGTAATAATAAGATCCAACGGATTAATCTTGGTTTAGCATCTTGTTTTGAAAATAGGTATCTAAGAGCAGAATGGTCGGTATAGACCACCGTTTTTGCTAGAACGAGATATGATCGAAATTTGTCAAAAGCAAAGACAATAGCAAGGAGTTCTTTTTCAGTAGTTGTATAGTTCGTTTGTGCTCCTTGTAACGTCTTACTAGCATAATATATAGGTTGAAATCGTTTTTCAATCCTTTGTCCTAAAACGGCTCCCATTGCAAAATCTCTTGCATCGCACATTAGTTCAAATGGTAGATTCCAATTTGGTGTTATCATGATCGGCGCATTAGTGAGTTTTTCTTTAAGAATATTAAAAGATTTGATACACTCATCTGAAAAGATGAATGGAGCATCCTTTTCTAGGAGTTTATTCATAGGAGTGGCAATTTTAGAAAAATATTTTATAAAACGTCGGTAAAAACCGGCATGCCCTAGAAAACTCCTAACTCCTCTAACATTGGTGGGATGTGGAAGTTTAGCAATTACATCTACTTTAGCTCTATCCACTTCAATTCCTTCTTTTGAAATTTTATGTCCAAGAACGATGCCTTCTTCAACCATGAAATGGCATTTCTCCCAATTAAGTACTAGATTTGATTGTTCGCATCTAAGAAGCATTCGTTCCAGATTAACTAGACATGATTCAAATGTATCACCGAAGACTGAAAAGTCATCCATGAATACTTCCATGCATTCTTCTATCATGTCGTGAAAAATCGCCATCATACACCTTTGAAAGGTTGCAGGGGCGTTGCAAAGTCCAAATGGCATGCGTTTGTAAGCAAAAGTACCATAAGGGCACGTGAATGTGGTTTTCTCTTGATCTTCTGGTGCTATTGGAATTTGAAAATATCCGGAAAATCCATCTAGAAAACAATAGTAACTATTTCCGGCTAATCTTTCCAACATTTGATCTATGAAAGGTAAGGGAAAGTGATCTTTTCTGGTGGCGTCATTTAATTTTCTATAATCAATACACACACGCCATCCTGTTACACTCCTAGTAGGAATAAGCTCATTTTTCTCATTTGTAATGACAGTCATGCCACCCTTCTTAGGCACGCATTGAACTGGGCTTACCCATGGACTATCAGAGATTGGATAAATTAAAAATGCATCTAGCAGTTTAATAATCTCTTTCTTAACTACATCTTGCATATTAGGATTTAGTCTTCGTTGGCGTTGCACATACGTTTTATGACCTTCTTCCATAAGGATTTTATGTGTGCAATACGAAGGACTTATTCCTTTAATATCATGAATCTTCCATGCAATGGCTGGTTTATGAGCTTTCAACACAGAAATGAGTTGTGATTTCTCATTATCAGTAAGAGAAGACGATATTATTACAGGTAATTCAGATTCACCATGTAAATAAACGTATTCCAAATGGTTTGGAAGTGGCTTTAACTCTAATTTCGGAGGTTCTTCTATCGATGATTTATATCGATATCTGACTTCTTCTTTTAGCATTTGGATTTCTTCTGTTGTTGGTTCATATCCATTAGCTATAAGTGTAGCTAACATGTCAGCTTCATCAATTGGTTCATTACCTTCTCCTAAAGAACATTCTCCTGTTCCTTGTAATTCTGGAAATTCTTCTAATAATTCTGCATGTGCATCTATAGTTTGAATATAATAACATGTATCATCTGCAGATTGTGGTTGTTGCATTGCTCTATCAACTGAAAAGGTAACACTCTCATCCTCTATACTTAAGGTCAGTTTCTTACCGAACACGTCTATCATTGCTTTAGCCGTGTTTAAGAATGGTCTTCCTAATATGAGAGGAACTTGAGAATCTTCTTCCATGTCCAAAACAACAAAATCTACTGGAAATACTAAAGTACCAACTTTAACTAGCATGTTCTCCATTATCCCTCTAGGATATTTTATTGATCTATCGGCTAATTGTATGCTTATTCTTATTGGTTTCAATTCTCCAAGGTCTAGTTTAGTGTATAGTGAATACGGCATTAGATTTATACTAGCACCTAAGTCTGCCAATGCTTCTATTGAACTGAGACTACCCAGAAAACATGGAATTGTGAAACTTCCTGGATCAGATAGTTTTTCTGGTATCTTATTCAACAGCACTGCTGAACAATTAGCATTCATAGTAACAGCCGAGAGTTCTTCCATTTTCTTTCTATTTGAGATTAGATCTTTCAAGAATTTAGCATATCTAGGCATTCCTGAAATCACATCAATGAAAGGAAGATTTACATTTATCTGTTTAAACATATCCAAGAATTTGGATTGCTCGGCTTCAAGTTTCTCTTTCTTCATTTTACTCGGGTAAGGAAGTGGTGGTTGGTATGGTTTAACATAAGGTTTATCCTTAACTGTGTTATCTTCATTAACCTTTTCAACTACTGGTTCTTTTTCCTTATCTTGATCAGGTTGTGGTTCTTGTGGAGTAGGAATAGCTTCATCAGAAGTTACAGGTATTTCAGGTGGTTTAAGTGTTGTACCACTTCTTGTGGTAATGGCTTTAGCTGTTTCATTCCGGGGGTTGGCATTTGTATCACTAGGTAGACTTCCTGGCTTTCTTTCACCTATTAACCTTGCTAGGTTACTTACTTCTTGTTCCAGATTTTGAATAGAAGCTTGTTGATTTCTAAATGCTTGAGCATTTTGTTCATTGGTTTGTTTCTGAGATGTGAAAAACTGCGTTTGAGTTTCAACTAGCTTTGTCATCATATCTTCTAAATTCGGCTTTTTATCATCGATTTGTTGTGGTGGTTTGTTTTGAAAATTAGGTCTTTGCTGATTGTAAGTATTATTGGATACTTGTTGATTGCTAGGACCTTGTTGGTTGTTGTATGGAATATTTCGGTTATAATTCTGGTTTTGATTGTAAATCGGTCTTGGCGGTTGATAATTATTCTGATAATTATTTCCAGGCCTTTGGTTTATGTATGAAATATTCTCTCTTTGTTCCATTGTTAATTCAATACTGAGACAATCTTTTGTCAAATGTGGTCCTCCACACTGCTCACAACTAATTCGTATTGAGTGAATATCTTTAGTCATCTTTTCCATTCGTCTCTCCACAGCATCTATCTTTGTGGAAATGGAATCTAAGTCATGGCTAGAATCGGCTCTAGCTGCTTTAGATGATCTAACGATGTATTTTTCTTGGTGCCACTCATGTTAGTGGGAAGCAGTGTTATCAATAATTTTATAAGCATCAGTTTCGGTTTTCTTCATAATAGAACCACCAGCTGCTATATCTATGTCTTTCCTTGTAGTGATGTCGCATCCTTGGTAGAATATTTGTACTATTTGACAGGTGTCTAAACCATGTTGCGGACATCCTCTTAACAACTTTCCATATCTAGTCCATGCCTCATATAGAGTTTCATTCGGTTTCTGTGTAAACGTAACAATTTCTGCTTGAAGTCTTACGGCTTTAGATGCAGGAAAGAATTGTTTAAGAAATTTGTCAACTAAAACATCCCATGTATCGATCGCCCCTTCAGGTAACGATTCCAACCAATATTTGGCTTCCCCCTTTAAAGTCCAGGGAAATAACATGAGATATATCTGTTCATCCTCCACTTCTCGGATTTTAAATAGTGTGCAGATCCTATTAAAGGTACGTAGATGTTCATTTGGAACTTCCTTCGGCGCACCACTAAATTGGCATTGATTAGTCACCATGTGTAGAATTTGTCCTTTGATTTCATAATCTGGCGCATTAATGTCTAGATGAGTAATTGCGTAACCTTGGCCAGTGCGTTTAGCTCTCATTCGGTCTTCCATACTTAAAGGTTCCAGATTCTCCATATTTGAATTTGTTGAATCGGAATCACTAGAGGATTCTGATTTAATGGTTCGTTCCTCAACAATCTCTGTTTGAATGATTGGTGGTTCCGGAGGAAAGTTTAATGGTTCAGGATCTACGAACCGTTCCTGAATATTCTCCGGATTCTCAATTGTGAGGTCGGGTTCAAAAAATGGATTATCGGAAATTTGAACTGAAGTACTGGGTCGACTGGATGACGATTCTAAAGAAAAATCAACGGCGGTTATATTTGCTAAATTTCTTGATCTAGTCACAGGTGGTGAACGTACAAAAGGTGGTGATCGTCTTGCTCGGTGCATTCACTGAATATCCTATTAGTTTTTAAAAGGAAAGAAAAATTATAATAAGTTATCCAATTAATAGACTTTTCTGATTTTGCCCACGTTTTGAATAGCCAAAAGATGCAGCAGAGGGGCAGGATTCGTTTGGTCTCAATATAATTGAGGACTGTTTGGCTCCAATAACCCGGTCCACGTACAAATCCAACTATTACTACGAACCAGAAAATTTTGATGTCTATTAATTTAACCACTTAAAATAAATTTTCGTAATTTTAATAAAATTAGATAAGAAGTAAAATAAAAATCTATGTCCTAAAAACTAGAATAGCGAGAAATAAGAAAGAAAAAGAGTTCGTCGGAAAAGGAAAAATGGTTGAAAAATAAAAGGTGACGGAAAAATTAAAGAAACTTATAAAACTTAAAAGTACTTGACTAACCTAACCTTATTACTACAACTAACTTAAAATTATAATCGCAAATTGAGATTACTAATTGGAATGATAATTGATACATAGTAAAAGGTGTCTAAAAATATTAAAGCTTATAGGAAAAACTATATCCCAAATGGAAATAACTTAAAAAGAAACTAAAACTTAAAAAGGCGTCGCAAAATTCTAAAGCACCTAAATCTTAGTCTAAAGAAAAAAGCACTTAAGGAATTCTACGGCAACGACTAAAAATCTAGGAGTAAAAATAACTATGGCAAAATCTAAGTTTAAAACTAAATATGAGCGAAAAATACAAATATTACGCTAAAACGATTAAAAGGGACAAAATATAAAAATATACAAAAAGTTGTAAAAAGTACAATTTTTATAAAAATATTATTTTTATATTAATTATTTATTAAAACTATTAATTTTACAATTTAATTAAACTTAATAAACTAAAATATAAATTAAATAAAACTTAAATTAAAATAAAACTAATTATAATAATAATAATAATTAGGGTTAATAATAATTATAATTAATAATTATCCGTAATAAATGCAGTTTAGGGTTTCTGTCGCGTGTCAGAATTACTCCGCGAGTCGCGGTATTCAATGCAGAAAACCCCGCGAGTCGCGGGGTTCCAAAATTCAACTCTGGAGCAGTTTGAAATTTTACGCGTTTTTCTTTTTTTATTTTTTTTATTTTTCTGTTTTATATTTTTTTTCTATTTTTATATAAATAAAAGATATTTAAATAAAACTTATATTTTTATAAACATAAAATAAAAATAAAGAAACTTATAAAACTTAAATATTTAACAAAATCTTAAAAATACTTATATTTTTGTTTTTCTTTTTATATTTTTGAATACTTAAAACGTATTTTTACAAAAACGAATTTTAATAAAAGTTAACTAAAAATCTTTTTTTTTTTATATATAGCGTTGCGCTTCCGGCGTTTAAGAGAGTCCCCGGCAGCGGCGCCAAAAATACTTGATGTCAAAGCTAAGGGGTATAAAATACTATTAAATTTTAGCAGAAAATACTTTTAAATACGATACAATTTTACACAAGATATTTATTTATTTAGAGAACGGATATACTTAAACCTTGCTACAACCCTTATAGGCAGTGTACCTAATCGTACAGTAGTGTAGTTTTTAGTAAGTCCGGTTCGTTCCACAGGGAATCTTTTTAAACAAAGCTTAACGCTATATTAGTTTACTTTTATAAAAATACAAATATATATATAAGTAATATTATTATTATAAAGGGGGATTTTTACCGTTTAATGACCGGTTTGTCGATTTTAAAACTTTAGTCGCAGTTAAAACCAAATGTAAAATATTAAAAATAAATACAAGACTTAAATTAAACCGGCAAGTAAATAACGATAATAAAATTGCGAATAATAAAAATGCGATAAAATAAACTTGCGATAATTAAAAAGTACGATAATTAAAAGTGCAATTAAATACAATAACAATAAAAATACGATAATTAGAAGTGCAATTAAATATAAAATAAAGGAAATTAAATATGAAATAAAAGAATTATGCTTATTTAAACTTCCGTAATCATGATGTTTGACGTGTTGATTTTAGTTTTATGCCCATGGGTTAATTGTCCTTTGTCCTGGATTATTTAATATGTCCATACGGATTTGTCCATAATAGTCCATCAGTCATAAATATAAAGAGCGAAAGCCTTCGTCAAATTATTCTTATTCCCGAAGTCAAATATTCCAACTAATTGGGGATTCGAATTGTAACAAGGTTTTAATACTTTGTTTAATGAATACACCAGGTTATCGACTGCGTGTAAACCAAGGTTTTACTACTTTGTTAACAATTACACCAATTACCCTTCAATGTAATTCACCCCTGTTTCAACAAGTTTATTAACTATTAATCCAGTTCCGTATCCGGTAAAATGAATAATTATTGGTATTTATAGATATCCCGCCCACCGTACCCAGTCAAGCGTATGTGGTTATATATAAATACGTCAAATTATAAGTTTGTATATTAAATTAACAAGGTATTGTTTAGTTAATATAAAACCCATTAATAGCCCATAGTCTAATTTCCACAAGTGTCGTTCTTTTGTCCAAACCCCAATTATGGTACAAAGCCCAATTACCCAATTTTAGTAATTAGCCCAACATCATGATTACTTCGGATTAAATAAGCATAATAATAACTTAGCTACGAGACATTAATGTAAAAAGGTTGAACATAACTTACAATGATTAAAAATAGCATAGCGTTACACGGACAGAATTTCGACTTACACCCTTATAACATTCGCTAACATACCCTTATTATTAGAATTATAATTAAAATTAAAATATAAATTATAAATATATATATATATTTTACGTATGAATGAGGAGAAAAAAGATGATGATAAATGCTCAGAATTCGGTTGGCTTTATAGGCAGTTTCTCATTTTGGGGGTCCGCGACTCGCGGCCAATTTTGCCTTCAAACTCCGTGATGTTTTAGCAGAGTAGTATATAAAATAGCTTATATTTTTACAGAAAATACTATTAAATATGATACAATTTTACACAAGATATTTATTTATTTATAGAATGGATATACTTAAACCTTGCTACAACACTTATAGGCAGTGTACCTAATCGTACAGTAGTGTAGTTTTTAGTAAGTCCGGTTCGTTCCACAGGGAATCTTTTTACACAAAGCTTAACGCTATATTAGTTTACTTTTATAAAAATACAAATATATATATATATATATATAAGTAATATTATTATTATAAAGGGGGGTTTTTACCGTTTAATGACCGGTTTGTCGATTTTAAAACTTTAGTCGCAGTTAAAACCACATGTAAAATATTAAAAATAAATACAAGACTTAAATTAAAGCATAAAGTAAATAACGATAATGAAATTGCGAATAATAAAAGTGCGATAAAATAAACTTGCGATAATTAAAAAGTACGATAATTAATTGTGCAATTAAATACAATAACAATAAAAATGCGATAATTAGAAGTGCAATTAAATATAAAATAAAAGAAATTAAATATGAAATAAAAGAATTATGCTTATTTAAACTTCCGTAATCATGATGTTTGATTTTTGTTTTCTGCCCATGGGTTAATTGTCCTTTGTCCTGGATTATTTAATATGTCCGTCTGGTTTTTGTCCATAACAGTCCATCAGTCATAAATATAAAGTGCGAGTGTTCCCGTCAAATTATCCTTATACCCGAAGTTAAATATTCCAACTAATTGGGGACTTAAACTGTAACAAGATTTTAATACTTTGTTTAATAATTACACCAGGATGTCGACTGAGTGTAATCCAAGGTTTTAATATTTTGTTATCAATTATACCAAGTGTCCTTGCACATAATTTCACCCCTGTTTTAATTATTCTAGTGGCTATTAATCCATTCCCGTGTCCGATTAAATGAACGATTATTCGTACATATAAATACCCCGCCCATCGTGTCCGATCGAGTGTATATGGTAATTTATAGGGACGCCCAATTGTAAATCTTTATATTAACATTAACAAACTATCATTTAGTTAAACAAATATAAAGCCCATTAATAGCCCATAGTATAATTTATACAAGTGTCGTTCTTTTGTCCAAACCCCAATTATGGTACAAAGCCCAATTACCCAATTTTAATAATTAGCCCAACATCATGATTACTTCGGATTAAATAAGCATAATAATAATTTAGCTACGAGACATTAATGTAAAAAGGTTGAACATAACTTACAATGATTAAAAATAGCGTAGCGTTACACGGACAGAATTTCGACTTACACCCTTACAATATTCGCTAACATACCCTTATTATTAGGATTAAAATTAAAATTAAAATTAAAATATAAATTATATATATATATTTTACGTATATATGAGAGAAGAGAAAGATAGATATATATTTGTGGTGCACCAAAGCTCGATTTTTATAGGCATGTGGGCTGGAACTGGGGCTCATGCGATCGCATGGATTTATGCCTTCCAGGCCATGCGATCGCATGGCCAGCTGGGGAGGCTCATATTTGGTTGTTTTCTTCTGCCGACGGTTTTATAAATAATATAATATATTAAATAATTATAAGAATTATTTAAATATTATATTATATTTATGTGCATAGTTGACTTGTAATTTTTAGTCCGTTGCGTCGAGCGTTGAGAGTTGACTCCGGTCCCGGTTCCGGATTTTCGAACGTCCTTGCGTACAATTTTATATTTTGTACTTTGCGTTTTAAATCTTGTACTCTTGTAATTTCGAGACGTTTCTTATCAATAATTGGAACCTCTTTGATTGTCTTTTGTACTTTTGAGTTTTTTGGTCGTTTGCGTCTTCAATTCGTCGAATCTGTCTTTTGTCTTCACCTTTTATTATTTAAACGAATATCACTTGTAAATAGAACAATTGCAACTAAAAGCTTGTCTTTCTTGGGGAATAATGCTATGAAATATATGTTCGTTTTTAGCATTATCAAATATTCCCACACTTGAGCGTTGCTTGTCCTCAAGCAATATCGTCTTGAAATACTAGAATCACTTCTTTATTCTTCACACTTTGTACATCAGTGATTTCTATACGGCGGTATAAACAATGATAGTAACGATAGAACCATGGTTAAAGGTGGGTGTGTCATCCACAATTACCTCGGGTTTAGGTCAACGACACTTGCAATTAAATAGCCGATTTACTTTCGGTTTCCAAAGCAAAGTGCACATTTGAAAGGCGGTTTACAGTCCCACATGACTATGAAAATGTAGATCCTTAAGGAAATTGGATCTTTATGAAAATATTTGATCTTTTGAAAATTCAATCTAGCTTTTACCCTAGATAAGTTTTCCGGAATAACCCTTCACCGGTGTTTACAAAATATTTTTGTGGGTTTGGTGGGTTTCAGATTTGAAAATTTTAGCTCAAAACTTGCGGTTTTGTGTCACCCACTTGCTAACCTTGTATTTGGAAAGCAACACGTCCAGTTTACTTGTCCCGTATATTACCTTTCGATAAACTACCGTCCGGTTGTAAAGGAAAGCGTTGAACAAGCAATTGTTAAGGCAATGTCCCCTGACATGCTTTTAATTATGGTCTATAATGTGTCGGATGCAATTACTATCCTTGGTAGGAGCAATAGTAAAGCTCACCCTTATGATTTTTCGGTCTGGCACAAGGTCCTGTCTTTGACCACTATGCAACCACCGTTCTTACGGTTGACACCCGATTTGGTTCAGGTGACCTAATGAATTCCAGGTGAATTCCTAGGATTTTACGTTCAATGGTAATGAACGCATTGAAAATAGGGTTTTCAGAAAACAAATCGGTTTGTAATTTTGATCAAAATATTTTCTCGTTCAAGCTCGAGTTTAGATATCATTGAATTCCATGAGTTTGAATTCTCAATCTTTAAGGTCAATCTCTAGGATTGAGTAATATCAGGCTTAAAAGCTGATTTTTAATCTTTAAGGAGATTTTCCTTTCTGGGGATCTGATTCATTAGTCTTATCAAGCTAATTTGCATGGTGCCCCCCCCATTGTACGAGATAAATCCTTCTCATGGTTAGGATAAATCTGACCACTTGGCGACCCTGTTTAATGCTGAGGTCCGTGGATTTCCTGCTGATTTTAGAGATGACTTTTCTAGATTTTTCGTCAACCTACAGCTGGTCTGGACGACAACTTCTTGACCTAAATCAAGAAGCGCGTGTCTTTTTCGGAAGACTTTACTTCCTTTTAATGATGGAATTGATTCATCGTGTAGATCCATCTCTTCTTTTCTTTCATCGGGTAAAATGGTTTAGTTTAGTCCAAAGCAAAAGTATTTTCAGTTATTTGTTACAGATATATGTGACATATGTTTAAGATAACTTGGTAAATTTTCCCACACTTGGCTTTTATTTTCCTTTTTATCGTCCTCTATTCCATTTTAAATGAATTTTAACATTTTGGTTTGTTTCTCAATTTATGTCCTTTCCGAGGTTACAATAATTTCGGTGTTAACACCTAGTTTTATCGTTCATAAATATGTATAAACATGATTTTGAGTTCATTTAATTGAAATTTTTGAAAAATTTTACTAGAATTGGGTAGTCAGTATATAAGACTAGGGCTGTTCTTTATTATCAGAGAGCACTAGATTCTAATACAACTACTACGTTACTAGTATTTTTAATGGTAACCAAGTGTATAAAGATAAAAATTTTAAAAATCCGAAAGAATTTAACCCCTTCCCACACTTAAGATCTTGCAATGCCCTAATTTGCAAGAAATCAGTACAATTTAAATTATTGAGGGTGATTAGCGTAGAAATGATTAAATTTTACCAAAGTTTCCAAATATATTGATGTTTGTTTGCTGAATGATAAATGGTGCATAGCATTTGTTCATTTCGTCTGTTGTTACATCACATTTATTTGTCATCTTGTCGTCAAAATTAGTAGCTTTTGCTGAACTTAATGCCAGTCTTTGAAAATGCGCTGTTTTACCCTGTTTTGAACAATCGACAATATACATACATACAAATATAATCATGCATGGCAATTTGAAATGGGACTTAATATCCCACTTTCAAATTCTAAATATGAAATATTAGTACACAATAATAATAAAATAATAAAAATTACACAAATATATCCAATAACATAAGTTTAAACATGAAAAAGTCAAAAGATAAAAACATAAAAATCATAAAAATAACCAAATGGAACTAAATCAGTCTGGATAGGGGTTCCAGTTCATCTCATCGGGTGGGTTCCATTGTTGGTTATAGGTGTTCTGATAGGCTTGGTTATAGTCATACCGGTTAAAGGGTGGTCGGATATCGGGGCTATGTGGCGGAAAATGAGCAGGTCGAGTAGGTACATAGTTATTTGGTACCTGATATGATAGCTGGCTCATGATTTGGTGCTGATGAACTAACCAGCTATCGTGTTGGCGTCGCCTATAATCCTCGTATACTCGCTCGGAGTTCCACTGCTCATACATACTCTGTCTTGCCGCGTTCGTCATTGCTTCCTCATCTATACGAACGTGGACGTCAAGAATAGCATCTCGAAAGACATCCCTAATGTCTTCCGCCTCCTCCATTTCCTCGTCTGAGCCTCTCTCTACCTGAGGATGAGATCCCTCATAGGGTACTACCTGGTTACGTCTACTTTTCAATACCTTAGCACCCACATAAACTTTCAATCCTAAGTGCTCAACCTGTTCTCTACAAATCTGTAATGGACCCCCTTGGTTCCTATCAACACCTAAATACTCTCCAATGAGAGTAACAAAAATACCTCCTCCTATTATACTCCCGTCCTGCATTCCCTCTACCATTTTAGATAAATAAAAAGCAACACAGTAAGGGATATTGACAAAGCTTCTAGGATCCCGAATACACTTTAGGTAGAATAAATCATATAAGGTAATTTTTTCTTTATTATGACCTCTTTGTGTAATCGAGTTAGCCAAAAATCTATGAATAATACGAAGCTCGGCTCTGTCAATATGTTTATAGGAGTATCCTCCAGCTCGTGTAAAAACATCAAAATGTGACATACGCCTCCAAATGGCGTCAGCGTCAAAGTTACTATCTACCCGTTCACCATAATGAATCAAGTTTGTACAATCGGGTAATAGCAACTCACCAGGAGTATATATCTGTAAAGCCCTGGCCATGTCCAGCATAGACATTCTGTACATCCTACCGCCAAGGATAAACCTAAGAAATCTTCTATCATCTATCCTAACTATATTTGTATCAAGTGATACAGTACTCATCAACTCAACACACCATTCCTTATATACAGGTCTACGAATGGTGAAAAGACGTTCCCAATCTGTAAAAGAAGAACTGCCATACCTTTGAACTAAAAGCTGTCTAACACGGTCAGCTAGATGGACCGTTTCCAAAGGGGCCCAATCAATTACCCTTGGCACCTCTACATTTTTTGTTACCAATTTGAATTTGTTCCTTTGATATGTCTCGTAATCTCTCCATCTTCTATCAAATCTCAGATTAGGATGTAGAGTGTGCTCAGGAATCGTTGGAAATTCTACTGGCGGCCTCATTGGGAATACTATGAATTCATCAACAAACTGTACCGGATTATAATAAGGTATGTGCTGATCAGGCTGTTGTTGTTCCTGTTGTGGTTCTTGTTCGTATTGCATTTCTGGTTCTGGTTCTGGTGCTGGTCGTCTAGATGATGATGCTCCTGAACCTCCAGTATCGGCTCTCTGTAAAACACATTAAACACAAAAATTGTGCATCCAAATATGCATTAGTGTTAGCAAAATAACAACTTAAAACGATCACTATAACATGTTAAATCAAAATTAAACTTATACACATTTTCACAATTTTTCACAATTCTACACTTTTCAAATAAGCACATATGAAAATGTATATAAAATTCATAAGCATTTAACTCAAATAACATGTCAAAATATTCATTATTAATAATTAAACAAGTCTCAAATGGCAAATATATCAAATTAATCAAGTTCATGAATTTTGGACTTAAAAAGTCCACTTTAATCTCCAAAAATCATGTTTAGGATCATTGTTTGGATCATTTAACTATCTAAACATGTTACACTACTCAATTTAGCAATAATTCATGAAAAAAATCGACCATAACCTGTTTATATCAAAAAGCCCCAAATTGCTCAAGAACACAAACCCTAGATTTCTAAAAATTTTGAAGTTTTTGGCTTCAAATCATGTTAAATAGCATCAATCTAGGTTATACATGCATAAAATACTAACAATTTAACACTAATTACACTAAAAATTAACAAAATTGCATTAGGTAAAAAATTGGTAATTATCACAAAAACTTGGAATTTATAGAGTTTAGGGGTGTAATTTTTACCAATTTGCTGAAGAATGAGAATCTAGGCATGATTAGAGCAAGAAAAATGACGAATTGCGGTGGAAAAATGGCGAAAATTGGTGAATTTTTGGGTTTGGTTCGGGTGTATGTGTGTGTGTTGTGGTGAAGAACAGACCCGCTGCTGTTATTTGTTTCTGACCTGCATTTGGTCCCCATGCGATCGCATGGGTTCCAAGTGCAAACTCCATGCGATCGCATGGGGTGCCGGCTACAGTGTTTTCAGCTTTTTTTTTTATATATAAAACCTTATGCTTTATAAAACTTATCATTAATTAAATTTTAAAAATTTTGTTTTCCTTTAGGAGCGAGGGCGTTTCGGATCGTTGTCCTAGTCTGTCCCTCGACAAAATTTTAAAATTTGTCAAATCAAAGCGCGGTTTTTGAAAGTAAAGATTTTTGAGTTTTTTAATGTTTTTGGCATACTTTAATTCAATAAGATTAAAAATAATGATAATAAAAGTTCTCGTCCCTTCCTCGGGTAAAGTAATTTCGGTTCAAAGACCTAGTCTTCAACTTACGAAGAATTTTAAAAATCATATTTTTAACTTAATGAGATAAAGTAAATTTTTGTTTTTAAATTCACACAACTTAAATATAAAATTCAAAATTAATATTAAAAATTCACACCAAACTTAAAATTTGAAATGCATAAAATTAAAAATTCATATTTTAAAAATTAAAAATTCACACCAAACTTAATTTTAAAAATTCACATTATAAATTCACACCAAACTTATATTAATTTTTCAAATATTTACATTTTTAAAAATATTGTTTTTACAAAGTTTACAATATTAATTTAAGATTTAAATATTAATTTTAAAAACATGGTAAAAATTAAATTAAAAATCTTTTTGGCTTTTTATCCCACTTTAATCAATCAAATATTATCAAAAATATGTGCCCCTCTTTTCGGTAAAGTAATTTCGGTTCCAAGACCTAATTTAACTCATGACGAATTTTTGAAATATTTTGGGTTGATTGATTAAAGATATTTATACCTTAAGAATAAACGTTAAATTTCGCAGTGATGTAATAAATTTTTGAATGATATCAATAATTTCGGTCTCCAAACCTAATTTTATTCGATACCAATTTAATACTTTTTAGCGAACAAATTAGCGTTTATTATCAAAAGGTTAAAAATAAAAATAAAAAGAAAAATAAAAACTGTACAGACATACCTGTGAAATAGATTTCTTAGTTATATGATCTATCCCATTCATAAGATAGTCGGTTTAATTGATTTTCCATAGCTACATAGGCGTAACCTCGAGCATTCAGTGTCTTTTCTTCTAAACATATGAACGGTCCGTCTCTGCATAAAGTAACAAATTCGGTGTTTGAATAGGTTTGATTATTTGAACATTTACCTCCATGTGACCATTTTCCGCATTTGTGACATCTTTCTAGGTGTCGTGCTCTTCTTTTTGCTGCGGATTTTGATTTTCCTTTACCAAATTGTAACTTATTATCTTCGCATCTGGATTCTTTTCTAACTCCGTCCATTCTTTCTCTGATTACTGATACTAATTCACTCGGAAGTATGTCATTATTACGTTTAGTGATCAAAGCGTGTAGCATTAGACCATGGTTTAGTTCACAGGCATTCTTCATTTCGTAAAAACCTAAAAAAAAATAAAAATTCAGAATGGGGGGAGAAGACTAGTTCTTTAGGGTCTGCTAAGGAAAGACCATTCGGGTTCCATTTTCGAGAACTACACAAAAACAGACAATCTAACTCTAACAGAAATACATATTATCCTTTAAAGACTTGATTCTCCCCACACTTAGTTAGCTGTGGTGTCGAAATTGTGATTAACTTCGTTGTCGACTTCCATCGGACCATGTATGTAATGTTTAACTCTGTGACCATTAACTTTAAATTCAATCCCATTTGAATTTATTAATTTTATCGTTCCGTATGGGAAAACTCTTTTGACTATGAATGGTCCAGACCATCTTGATTTCAATTTTCCAGGAAATAGCTTGAATCGTGAATTGAAAAGAAGAACTCTGTCTCCTTCTTTAAATTCTTTTGAACTTCTGATTCTTTTATCATGCCATTTCTTCGTTCTTTCTTTATAGATTAACGAATTTTCGTATGCTTCATGTCTTAATTCTTCTAATTCATTTAGTTGACTTAATCGTAGACGTCCAGCTTCATGTAAATCAAGATTACATGTCTTCAAAGCCCAAAATGCTTTGTGTTCAATTTCTACTGGAAGATGACATGATTTTCCATAAACAAGTCTAAAAGGTGTGGTTCCAATTGGAGTTTTGTAGGCTGTTCTAAAAGCCCAGAGTGCATCCTCCAATTTAATGGACCATTCCTTCGGATTTGATCCTACGGTTTTCTCTAGAATACGTTTTAAGGCTCGGTTGGTATTTTCAACTTGTCCACTTGTTTGTGGATGATATGCGGTGGAGATTTTATGAGTTACTCCATATCTTTTAAGAACTTTCTCAAGTTGATTATTACAGAAATGAGTACCCCGATCACTTATTAAAGCTTTCGGTGTTCCAAACCTTGCAAAAAGACGTTTTAAAAAGTTGACTACAACTCGTGCATCATTAGTTGGGAGAGCTTGTGCTTCCGCCCATTTAGATACATAACCAATGGCTACGAGTATATATAGATTATTATGAGATTTTGGAAATGGACCCATAAAGTCAATACCCCAAATGTCAAATACTTCACATACTTGGATGACATTTTGTGGCATTTCATCACGTTGACTTATTTTTCCGGCCCTTTGACAAGCATCACAGGATTTGCAAAGAAGGTGTGCATCTTTGTAAATTGTAGGCCAATAGAATCCAGCATCATAAACTTTTCTTGCTGTTAGTTGAGGCCCATAATGCCCTCCTGTTGGTCCTGTGTGACAATGGTTTAATATTTTACTAGCTTCATCTCCAAATACACATCGGCGTATTATTCCATCGGGATAACTTTTAAACAGATGTGGATCTTCCCAAAAATAGTGTTTTATATCACTGAAGAATTTCTTTCGTCTTTGGTACGATAATCCTTTTTCAAGGAATCCACATACTAAATAATTTGCATAGTCTGCAAACCATGGGATTTCTTTATAATCTATCTTCAATAGATATTCATCAGGAAAGTTGTCTTGTATGGCTGATTCATTTAGAACTTCTAATTCGGGATTTTCAAGACGAGAAAGATGATCAGCGGCGAGATTTTCTGCTCCTCTTTTATCTCGGATTTCAATATCAAACTCTTGTAAGAGTAAGATCCAACGGATTAATCTTGGTTTAGCATCTTGTTTTGAAAATAGGTATCTAAGAGCAGAATGGTCGGTATAGACCACCGTTTTTGCTAGAACGAGATATGATCGAAATTTGTCAAAAGCAAAGACAATAGCAAGGAGTTCTTTTTCAGTAGTTGTATAGTTCGTTTGTGCTCCTTGTAACGTCTTACTAGCATAATATATAGGTTGAAATCGTTTTTCAATCCTTTGTCCTAAAACGGCTCCCATTGCAAAATCACTTGCATCGCACATTAGTTCAAATGGTAGATTCCAATTTGGTGTTATCATGATCGGCGCATTAGTGAGTTTTTCTTTAAGAATATTAAAAGATTTGATACACTCATCTGAAAAGATGAATGGAGCATCCTTTTCTAGGAGTTTATTCATAGGAGTGGCAATTTTAGAAAAATCTTTTATGAAACGTCGGTAAAAACCGGCATGCCCTAGAAAACTCCTAATTCCTCTAACATTGGTGGGATGTGGAAGTTTAGCAATTACATCTACTTTAGCTCTATCCACTTCAATTCCTTCTTTTGAAATTTTATGTCCAAGAACGATGCCTTCTTTAACCATGAAATGGCATTTCTCCCAATTAAGTACTAGATTTGATTGTTCGCATCTAAGAAGCATTCGTTCCAGATTAACTAGACATGATTCAAATGTATCACCGAAGACTGAAAAGTCATCCATGAAAACTTCCATGCATTCTTCTATCATGTCGTGAAAAATCGCCATCATACACCTTTGAAAGGTTGCAGGGGTGTTGCAAAGTCTAAATGGCATGCGTTTGTAAGCAAAAGTACCATAAGGGCATGTGAATGTGGTTTTCTCTTGATCTTCAGGTGCTATTGGAATTTGAAAATATCCGGAAAATCCATCTAGAAAACAATAGTAACTATTTCCGGCTAATCTTTCCAACATTTGATCTATGAAGGGTAAGGGAAAGTGATCTTTTCTGGTGGCGTCATTTAATTTTCTATAATCAATACATACACGCCATCCTGTTACAGTCCTAGTAGGAATAAGCTCATTTTTCTCATTTGTAATGACAGTCATCCCACCCTTCTTAGGCACGCATTGAACTGGGCTTACCCATGGACTATCAGAGATTGGATAAATTAGACCTGCGTCTAGTAGTTTAATAATCTCTTTCTTAACTACATCTTGCATATTAGGATTTAGTCTTCGTTGGCGTTGCACATACGTTTTATGACCTTCTTCCATAAGAATTTTATGTGTGCAATACGAAGGACTTATTCCTTTAATATCATGAATCTTCCATGCAATGGCTGGTTTATGAGCTTTCAACACAGAAATGAGTTGTGATTTCTCATTTTCAGTAAGAGAAGACGATATTATTACAGGTAATTCAGATTCACCATGTAAATAAGCGTATTCCAAATGGTTTGGAAGTGGCTTTAACTCTAATTTCGGAGGTTCTTCTATCGATGATTTATATCGATATTTGTCTTTTTCTTTTAGCATTTGAATTTCTTCTGTTGTTGGTTCATATCCATTAGCTATAAGTGTAGCTAACATTTCAGCTTCATCAATTGGTTCATTACCTTCTCCTAAAGAACATTCTCCTGTTCCTTGTAATTCTGGAAATTCTTCTAATAATTCTGCATGTGCATCTATAGTTTGAATATAATAACATGTATCATCTGCAGATTGCGGTTATTGCATTGCTCTATCAACTGAAAAGGTAACACTCTCATCCTCTATACTTAGGGTCAGTTTCTTACCGAACACGTCTATCATTGCTTTAGCCGTGTTTAAGAATGGTCTTCCTAATATGAGAGGAACTTGAGAATCTTCTTCCATGTCCAGAACAACAAAATCTACTGGAAATACTAAAGTTCTTCCATTTTCTTTCTATTTGAGATTAGATCTTTCAAGAATTTAGCATATCTAGGCATTCCTGAAATCACATCAATGAAAGGAAGATTTACATTTATCTGTTTAAACATATCCAAAAATTTGGATTGCTCGGCTTCAAGTTTTTCTTTCTTCATTTTACTCGGGTAAGGAAGTGGTGGTTGGTATGGTTTAACATAAGGTTTATCCTTAACTGTGTTATCTTCATTAACCTTTTCAACTACCGGTTCTTTTTCCTTATCTTGATCAGGTTGTGGTTCTTGTGGAGTAGGAATAGCTTCATCAGAAGTTACAGGTATTTCAGGTGGTTTAAGTGTTGTACCACTTCTTGTGATAATGGTTTTAGCTGTTTCATTCCGGGGGTTAGCATTTGTATCACTAGGTAGACTTCCCGATTTTCTTTCACCTATTAACCTTGCTAGGTTACTTACTTCTTGTTCCAGATTTTGAATAGAAGCTTGTTGATTTCTAAATGCTTGAGCATTTTGTTCATTGGTTTGTTTCTGAGAGGTGAAAAACTGCGTTTGAGTTTCAACTAGCTTCGTCATCATATCTTCTAAATTCGGCTTTTTATCATCGGTTTGTTGTGGTGGTTTGTTTTGAAAATTCGGTCTTT
Source organism: Rutidosis leptorrhynchoides (assembly GCF_046630445.1). Taxonomy (NCBI): domain Eukaryota; kingdom Viridiplantae; phylum Streptophyta; class Magnoliopsida; order Asterales; family Asteraceae; genus Rutidosis; species Rutidosis leptorrhynchoides. Next base: position 630,861,082 of record NC_092334.1, on the reverse strand, counting down.
GCTGATTGTAATTATTATTGGATACTTGTTGATTGCTAGGACCTTGTTGGTTGTTGTATGGAATATTTCTGTTATAATTCTGGTTTTGATTGCAAATCGGTCTTGGCGGTTGATAATTATTCTGATAATTATTTCCAGGCCTTTGGTTTATGTATGAAATATTCTCTCTTTGTTCCATTGTTAATTCAATACTGAGACAATCTTTTGTCAAATGTGGTCCTCCACACTGCTCACAACTAATTCGTATTGAGTGAATATCTTTAGTCATCTTTTCCATTCGTCTCTCCACAGCATCTATCTTTGCGGAAATGGAATCTAAGTCATGGCTAGAATCGGCTCTAGCTGCTTTAGATGATCTAATGATATCTTTTTCTTGGTGCCACTCATGTGAGTGGGAAGCAGTGTTATCAATAATTTTGTAAGCATCAGTTTCGGTTTTTTTCATAATAGAACCACCAGCTGCTATATCTATGTCTTTCCTTGTAGTGATGTCGCATCCTTGATAGAATATTTGTACTATTTGACAGGTGTCTAAACCATGTTGCGGACATCCTCTTAACAACTTTCCATATCTTGTCCATGCCTCATATAGAGTTTCATTTGGCTTCTGTGTAAACGTAACAATTTCTGCTTGAAGTCTTACGGCTTTAGATGCAGGAAAGAATTGTTTAAGAAATTTGTCAACTAAAACATCCCATGTATCAATCGCCCCTTCAAGTAACGATTCCAACCAATCTTTGGCTTCTCCCTTTAAAGTCCAGGGAAATAACATGAGATATATCTGTTCATCCTCCACTTCTCGAATTTTAAATAGTGTGCAGATCCTATTAAAGGTACGTAGATGTTCATTTGGATCTTCCTTCGGCGCACCACTAAATTGGCATTGATTAGTTACCATGTGTAGAATTTGTCCTTTGATTTCATAATCTGGCGCATTAATGTCTGGATGAGTAATTGCGTGACCTTGGCCAGTGCGTTTAGCTCTCATTCGGTCTTCCATACTTAAAGGTTCCAGATTCTCCATAATTGAATTTGTTGAATCGGAATCACTAGAGGATTCTGATTTAATGGTTCGTTCCTCAATAATCTCTGTTTGAATGATTGGTAGTTCTGGAGGAAAGTTTAATGGTTCAGGATCTACGAACCGTTCCTGAATATTCTCCGGATTCTCAATTGTGAGGTCGGGTTCAAAAAATGGATTATCGGAAGTTTGAACTGAAGTACTTGGTCGACTGGATGACGATTCTAAAGAAAAATCAACGGCGGTTATATTTGCTAAATGTCTTGATCTAGTTACAGGTGGTGAACGTACAAAAGGTGGTGAACGTCTTGCTCGGTGCATTCACTGAATATCCTATTAGTTTTTAAAATGAAAGAACAATTATAATAAGTTATTCAATCAATAGACTTTTCTGATTTTGCCCACGTTTCGAATAGCCAAAAGATGCAGCAGAGGGGCAGGATTCGTTTGGTCTCAATATAATTGAGGACTGTTTGGCTCCAATAACCCGGTCCACATACAAATCCAACTATTACTACGAACCAGAAAATTTTGATGTCTATTAATTTAACCACTTAAAATAAATTTTCGTAATTTTAAGAAATTTAGATAAGAAGTAGAATAAAAATCTATGTCCTAAAACTAGAATAGCGAGAAATAAGAAAGAAAAAGAGTTCGTCGAAAAAGGTCGAAAAAGAAAAATGGTTGAAAAATAAAAGGTGACGGAAAAATAAAAGAAACTTATAAAACTTAAAACACTTGATTAACCTAACCTTATTACTACAACTAACTTAAAATTATAATCGCAAATTGAAATTACTAATTGGAATGATAATTGATACATAGTAAAAGGTGTCTAAAAATATTAAAGCTTACAGGAAAAACTAAATCCCAAATGGAAATAACTTAAAAAGAAACTAAAACTTAAAAAGGCGTCGCAAAATTCTAAAGCACTTAAATCTCAGTCTAAAGAAAAAGCACTTAAGGAATTCTACGGCAAAGCCTAAAAATCTAGAAGTAAAAATAATTATGGCAAAAACTATGAATTAAAACTAAATATGAGCGAAAAATACAAATATTACGCTAAAACGATTAAAAAGGGACAAAATATAAAAATATATAAAAAGTTATAAAAAGTACAATTTTTATAAAAATATTATTTTTATATTATTTATTTTATAAAACTATTAATTTTACAATTTAAATAAACTAATTAAACTAAAAATACAAATTAATAATAAAAACTAAATTAATATATATTATATATAACCCTAATTAGGGTTTAAATATAATAATTATTATTATTATCCGTAATTAATGCAGGCTGCAGTCTGGCGTGTCAGATGGGCTCATGCGATCGCATGAGTCCTCAGTTGCCCAGCCATGCGATCGCATGGGCTAGGGTTTCGGGCCAAGAGCTGGGCTGCTACAGTGTTCGGGCCGAATTAATTTTTTTTTTTCTGTTTTTGCTGTAAAATATAAAATATATTTATTAATTAAATAAAACTTAAATTTTTACAAATTAAAAAAAAATAGAAATAAAGAAACTTTATAAAACTTAAATATTTACCAAACTCTTAAAAAAAATATTTATATTTTTGTTTTTCTTTTAATATTTTTGAATATTTAAAACGTATTTTTACAAAAGCGTACTAAAAATAAAAATCTTTTTTTTTTATATTAGCGTTGCGCTTCCGGCTTTTAAGCTAGAATGATGTCCCCGGCAGCGGCGCCAAAAATACTTGATGTTTTAGCAGAGTAGTATATAAAATAGCTTATATTTTTACAGAAAATACTATTAAATACGGTACAATTTTACACAAGATATTTATTTATTTATAGAATGGATATACTTAAACCTTGCTACAACACTTATAGGCAGTGTACCTAATCGTACAGTAGTGTAGTTTTTAGTAAGTCCGGTTCGTTCCACAGGGAATCTTTTTACACAAAGCTTAACGCTATATTAGTTTACTTTTATAAAACTACAAATATATATATATATATATATATATATATATATATATATATATATATAAGTAATATTATTATTATAAAAGGGGGTTTTTACCGTTTAATGACCGGTTTGTCGATTTTAAAACTTTAGTCGCAGTTAAAACCAAATGTAAAATATTAAAAATAAATACAAGACTTAAATTAAAGCATAAAGTAAATAACGATAATGAAATTGCGAATAATAAAAGTGCGATAAAATAAACTTTCGATAATTAAAAAGTACGATAATTAAAAGTGCAATTAAATACAATAACAATAAAAATGCGATAATTAGAAGTGCAATTAAATATAAAATAAAAGAAATTAAATATGAAATAAAAGAATTATGCTTATTTAAACTTCCGTAATCATGATGTTTGATTTTTGTTTTATGCCCATGGGTTAATTGTCCTTTGTCCTGGATTATTTAATATGTCCGTCTGGTTTTTGTCCATAACAGTCCATCAGTCATAAATATAAAGTGCGAGTGTCCTCGTCAAATTATCCTTATACCCGAAGTTAAATATTCCAACTAATTGGGGACTTAAACTGTAACAAGATTTTAATACTTTGTTTAATAATTACACCAGGATGTCGACTGAGTGTAATCCAAGGTTTTAATATTTTGTTATCAATTATACCAAGTGTCCTTGTACATAATTTCACCCCTGTTTTAATTATTCTAGTGGCTATTAATCCATTCCCGTGTCCGGTTAAATGAACGATTATTCGTACATATAAATACCCCGCCCATCGTGTCCGATCGAGTGTATATGGTAATTTATAGGGACGCCCAATTGTAAATCTTTATATTAACATTAACAAACTATCATTTAGTTAAACAAATATAAAGCCCATTAATAGCCCATAGTATAATTTCTACAAGTGTCGTTCTTTTGTCCAAACCCCAATTATGGTACAAAGCCCAATTACCCAATTTTAATAATTAGCCCAACATCATGATTACTTCGGATTAAATAAGCATAATAATAATTTAGCTACGAGACATTAATGTAAAAAGGTTGAACATAACTTACAATGATTAAAAATAGCGTAGCGTTACACGGACAGAATTTCGACTTACACTCTTACAATATTCGCTAACATACCCTTATTATTAGGATTAAAATTAAAATTAAAATTAAAATATAAATTATATATATATATTTTACGTATATATGAGAGAAGAGAAAGATAGATATATATTTGTGGTGCACCAAAGCTCGATTTTTATAGGCATGTGGGTTGGAACTGGGGCTCATGCGATCGCATGGATTTATGCCTTCCAGGCCATGCGATCGCATGGCCAGCTGGGGAGGCTCATATTTGGTTGTTTTCTTCTGCCGACGGTTTTATAAATAATATAATATATTAAATAATTATAAGAATTATTTAAATATTATATTATATTTATGTGCATAGTTGACTTGTAATTTTTAGTTCGTTGCGTCGAGCGTTGAGAGTTGACTCCGGTCCCGGTTCCGGATTTTCGAACCTCCTTGCGTACAATTTTATATTTTGTACTTTGCGTTTTAAATGTTGTACTCTTGTAATTTCGAGACGTTTCTTATCAATAATTGGAACCTCTTTGATTGTCTTTTGTACTTTTGAGTTTTTTGGTCGTTTGCATCTTCAATTCGTCGAATCTGTCTTTTGTCTTCACCTTTTATTATTTAAACGAATATCACTTGTAAATAGAACAATTGCAACTAAAAGCTTGTCTTTCTTGGGGAATAATGCTATGAAATATATGTTCGTTTTTAGCATTATCACTCCGCGAGTCGCGGAGTTTGAAATTACAGCTCAGAGGAGTTTGGCTCTTTGTTTACCGACGGTTTTAAATAAATATAATATATTAAATAATTATAAGAATTATTTAAATATTATATTATATTTATGTGCATAGTTAACTTGTAATTTTTAGTCCGTTGCGTCGAGCGTTGAGAGTTGACTCTGGTCCCGGTTCCGGATTTTCGAACGTCCTTGCGTACAATTTTATATTTTGTACTTTGCGTTTTGAATCTTGTACTCTTGTAATTTCGAGACGTTTCTTATCAATAATTGGAACCTCTTTGATTGTCTTTTGTACTTTTGAGCTTTTTGGTCATTTGCGTCTTTAATTCGTCGAATCTGTCTTTTGTCTTCACCTTTTATTATTTAAACGAATATCACTTTTAAATAGAACAATTGCAACTAAAAGCTTGTCTTTCTTGAGGAATAATGCTATGAAATATATGTTCGTTTTTAGCATTATCAATGATTCCCAAGAAAGAGAAAACTCCACATGTCGATCCGCTAAAACAAGTTCCTCAACCTCAACGATATTCGATGACTCCACAACTTCGATCCCGGACTTAATCCTCATCTTCATCAGTATCATACCTAAGAGTATAAGCCAGACAGAACTTGGGTATCAGTAGAAATGTTTCAACCACTTCGACCTCAGAAGGAAAATCTTCCTCAAAAGAAGAATCAGCAATGCCAATACCTGATATTTTTGGAATTTCAGGTTTTGGAATCATTAAATCTTCGTCCCCTCCATACCATTTATAGCTTATATTTGGTGAGGTGCCAGTCAAGGACTCCCAAATATCTTTCAGACCGCTTAAATTCATCTTTTGGCGAATTACCTAAGCTTACTTGCAAAACAAAACACAAAAACACAAAAACACAAAAAATAAAGTAAAGCAAGTAACTTTTGCTGATCACGCCTAAATCTAATTTGGTGATTTTAGATTTAGACTTGAGTGCTTAATTTGGGAAAATTGTATTGATCGATTGTTTTAACTTCAATTACTATGCAAATCACGTTTGAAATATGGATTCCAAGGGTGTAAAACGATCGATTAGATTAACCTCACTTGATTAGAGCGAATGAGTTAATATCATAAGTGTTAAAGAACTCCGATATCGACCGAAATCTCAATCGTAGTTGTATTTTTGACTGAACAATGTTATAATATAATTTTGGCAGAGTAACAGTACGTGTCCAGTATGTCGTGATGAATAACCCCTGGAGTGTATTTATAGGTATTTTGGGGGAACACTGACGTGGTGCACGTCCCCTTCATAATCGTAACAAACTTTACCAAATTCGTGGGCTGACGTGGCACTTGTCCCTTTCATTGGCATAACAAATAAATCCTAACAAACCTTTCTAGATTCGTGGGCTGACTTGGCATATGATCTATCCGTATGTTTGTTCTGGGACCATTTGTTTGTTCAGGGGCCAAATGCCTGTTTCGAGACCATGCTTTGTTCCGGGATTGTGTGATTTTTTCAGAATGGCGTGCCGCATCCGTCTATGATGTGACGGATGGGCGGCACACTTTTGGTTAGGTAGGCGGCACACCTTCGCGGTACTCTCCTGACCGGGTAAGGTTATAGCCAGCTCTTACGTTTGTTCGTAATATTCTTGTAGAGATTGTAGCGACCCGACCAAATCGTCATTGACGGCGCCGTCTACTTAGGTCCCGTTACGTGGTCATAAGTCTTTAAAACAACGTTTGACCAAAAGATATGTCGCATTCATTTCAAATGTAAAGGTTGTTCAAGTTTACAAGAATAGTTCCACCACAAGTTACGATACATAGTTTTAAGTACAAATGAAACTTATGCGACACAATTTAAAAGTATCCAAAAGACGCTCCATGTATGCATATATACTCGACATCCAATGCAAGTATCAAAATAATGAGCGGAAGCATGTATCATGTATCGTTCAAGGACCTGAGAAAAACATAGAAATCTGTCAACGAAAACGTTGGTGAAATCATAGGTTTAAGTAAGTAAGTACAAGTGAACCACAAGATTTGCATCAATGAAATAATAGTAATACATTCCAAAAGTTTGTTTCACGAGCACCCAATTATCAAAGCTTAACATTCCTTCCATTGTATACCCCATCACTTAGTGCTAGAACAAACACTGATTCTCGAAAATATATTTCATCCGTAGACGGTAGCGAACCGTCAGGGATGAGGGTTGTCAACCCATATGGCCATATAACATAAGTTCTCGCTTACACCCGGCAAGTGTAACTAATGATAATCGAATTGAGGATTTTTGTTCTAAACTCGTATGTAGAATGTTTGTTTTCCCGTTCTTGTGTTCACTTAGTTCAAAAGAATCGTTTATGTTTTCTCATCCCAAATATAAGTTCAAAAAGAGTAAAAGTGGGACTATGATCTCACCTTGAGTGCACGAGTAGTAAAGTACTTCGACAAGTAAACGTGTGCAAAGAACAATGCTAGTCTTGACCTAAACAATAGGTTTGTATCAATAACGGTAAACACGATAGGTCAAGGATGTTCAATTAGTCCTATGGCTCGTTAAGACTCGATCATAATAGCATGTGAATCAAATTGTCATGTTTCATGCAAGGTACAAGTATAAAAACATGTTAGAACGATTGCACAAATATTTGGTTAAGTTTGATTAAAAGTCAAACTTTGGTCGGTCAAAGTCAACGAAAGTCAACACGTTCGGGTCGGGTTCCGAACTATTTTTCTGAGGTTTTTAATCATATATGAACATGTTAGAACAAGTTTCATGTGAATCGGAGGTCCGTAGTATGCCAAACATTTTCCATAAAATGGACACCGGAGACAGAAGCTGGGCACGGCTTATGCCGCGCCGCGGCACCCTTCTGTCGCGCCGCGACAATAGGCGGGTGCTGGTGCCTGGTCTGTTTCACTTGTCCAACTTGATCCAAACTTCAAATAAGCATAAAACGCAAACCACAAACACTTAGGACTCGCACCTTATATCGTTGGAAAGCTCTTTTGACATAGAATGCAACTAAACACAATTTAACAATCAAAAACCTCATTTGTAACAACCGAGTTTTCCAACCAAGTGATCATTCAATGCCCACATTAATGCTTCAAACTCACCAATGCACATTTAATGATTTGGGCATTCAATGCATACATGTGACATGCCATTTTGTAGGTAATGGAGCATACAATACAACTAACAACTTACTAACAACAATTCATGGCAATCAACGCATCAAATAATCACTTCAAGTTCTTCAAACCCTAACTCAATTCCACCAAAAATCAATAATCAAGCTCATGAAGTTTTCTAAGGCAACCTACACATCAAATTGAAGCTAGTGATGCTAGTAACACAATTAAAACATCAACTTTCAACATCTAACAACATATGATCATCCAAAATTCAAGAACAACACACCAAAATTCAAGTTCATGCTAGTTACACTAAAACAACGAGATCGAGCATATAAATCATATATTCATGTTAGACTTGAGCCATAGACACTAATTAACACTTTTATAAGTTAAAAACATCAAGAACACAAAATCTAGTGATTTTAGAAAGTTACCCAAATGAGATGAAGTTGGTACCAAAATGAAGAGGATGAAGAGAGGATCACGAATATGTAATTTATTTGGTTGCTAGCTCCCTAATCCGGATTTAGATGATGAATGAATGAGAAAGGAAATTGGGTGTGTTCTTGCTAGAGAGAAAGAGAGAGAGATAGGGAGATGGTAATGAATGGGTGAAAGGGGTTTGACCCTTTGACCTAGTCAAGGGTTTGATCCCTTGTCAAGTTTAGTCCCTCAACTTTCGTTCGGGTGCGGGAATTACCTAAACGAGATAATTTAAAACGCGTATCAACGGGAGATGTTATAAACATATAACGGAGTTTAAATTAGTATAACGGAAAAGTAAATGGAAAAAGGCGGGATGTTACATTACCTACTCCTTAAAAGAAATTTCGTCCCGAAATTTAAGTAGGCGTAGTAGTCGTTGTTTCTTCCTCGAGATCTTGCGTTTCCGAATTCACGAATAGATGAGGATACTTCCTTTGCATTTGATCTTGTCTTTCCCAAGTAAACTCGGGTCCTCTTTTGGCATCCCAACGAACCTTGACAATCGGGATTCGGCTTTGTTTCAATGTCTTGACTGAGGTGTCCACAATTTCAACCGGTTCCTCCACAAAATGAAGTTTGTCATCAATAGTAAGTTCCTCGAGAGGGATGACGATATCGGGTTCGGCAAGACACTTTTTCAAGTTAGAAACATGGAAGGTAGGATGAACGGAGTTCAATTGAGGCGGAAGATCTAAACGATAAGCAACGGTTCCAATACGCTCCAAGATTTCGAAAGGACCAATATACCGCGGATTTAGCTTCCCGCGTTTCCCAAAACGGATTACACCCTTCCAAGGTGCGACTTTTAACATTACTCGGTCACCGACTTGAAATTCAAGATCGTTGCGTCGTTTGTCGGTATAGCTCTTTTGACGACTTCGGGCCGTCCTAAGCCTATCTCGGATTTGAACGATTTTCTCGGTGGTTTCGTGAATGAGTTCGGGTCCGGTGATTTGCACGTCGCCTACCTCGGCCCAACAAAGAGGTGAACGACATTTGCGGCCATATAGCGCTTCAAAAGGTGCGGCTTTAATACTCGCGTGATAACTATTGTTGTAAGAGAACTCGGCGAGAGGTAAGTGCTTGTCCCAAGCTTTTCCGAAATCAACCACGCAAGCTCGTAACATGTCCTCTAAGGTTTGAATTGTACGTTCGCTTTGTCCATCGGTTTGAGGATGATATGCGGTGCTCATGTCTAAACGCGTTCCCAACGCTTCTTGCAATGTACGCCAAAATCTAGAAACGAAACGGCCATCTCGGTCGGAGATAATCGATAAAGGTACACCGTGTCGGGCTATGATCTCCTTAATGTAAAGTTGTGCAAGTTTCTCCATTTTGTCCGTTTCTTTCATGGCCAGGAAGTGTGCGGATTTGGTGAGACGGTCAACAATAACCCAAATGGTATCATAACCGCCCGTCGTTTTTGGTAGTTTGGTGATAAAATCCATCGTTATCCTTTCCCACTTCCATTGCGGGATCTCGGGTTGTCGAAGTAGTCCGGACGGTCTTTGGTGTTCGGCTTTGACTTTGGAACATGTCAAACACTTGGAAACATAAGTAGCTACGTCCCTTTTGATGTTCGGCCACCAATATAGCTGTTTAAGGTCGTGGTACATCTTATTGGCACCGGGGTGAATCGAGTATCGTGACTTATGGGCTTCATCTAAAATAAGGCTTCGTAGGTCCCCATAACTAGGCACTCAAATCCTTCCGGCGAAATATCGGAGTCCGGTTTCTTTAACTTCGAATCGAGAGGTGAGGACGTTTAAGTGTTCGAGAGAGATGTTTTCATCCTTGAGAGCCTCATCTTGGGCTACCCGAATTTGGCTATTAAGGTTTGTGTGGATGGTGATGTTTAAGGCTCGGACACGAAGAGGCACCGCTCTTTCTTTTCGACTTAAGGCATCGGCTACTACGTTTGCCTTCCCGGGATGGTAACGAAGCTCGCAATCGTAATCGTTCAAAGTTTCAATCCACCGTCGTTGTCTCATGTTTAGTTGCTTTTGATCGAAAATGTGTTGGAGACTTTTGTGGTCGGTAAAGATAGTACTCTTGGTTCCATAAAGATAGTGTCTCCACATTTTAAGTGCAAAGACAACGGCTCCGAGTTCGAGATCATGTGTCGTATAGTTTCGTTCATGAATTTTGAGTTGTCGAGAAGCATAAGCAATGACTTTCGTTCGTTGCATCAATACACACCCAAAACCATGTTTTGAGGCATCGCAATATACAACAAAGTCATCATTGCCTTCGGGAAGTGACAAGATAGGAGCGGTGGTTAGCTTCGTTTTCAAGATTTGGAATGCAGATTCATGTTCGGTCGCCCAAATGAATTTCTTTCCCTTGTGAGTCAATGCGGTTAGAGGACGTGCAACCAAAGAGAAATTTTCGATGAATCTACGATAGTACCCGGCGAGACCCAAAAATTGACGAATGTGAGTAGGAGTAGTAGGAGTCTCCCATTTGCTAATGGCTTCGATTTTCGTTGGATCGACTTTAATACCTTGGTCACTTACAACATGACCAAGAAATTGAACTTCCTTTAACCAAAATTCACACTTGGAGAATTTGGCATAGAGTTGTTCTTGTCTTAAAAGTTCAAGCACAAGTCGGAGGTGTCCCTCGTGTTCTTCTTCGCTTTTTGAATAGACTAAAATATCATCGATGAACACGATAACGAATTTGTCAAGATACGGTTTGCACACGCGGTTCATAAGATCCATGAACACCGCCGGTGCGTTAGTGAGACCAAATGGCATTACAAGAAATTCATAACTACCATAACGAGTTCGGAAAGCGGTTTTGGAGACATCTTCCCCCTTAACCCTTAATTGATGATAACCCGAGCGGAGATCGATTTTCGAATATACACAAGACCCTTGTAGTTGATCAAAGAGGTCATCGATGCGAGGAAGAGGATATCGGTTCTTAACCGTCAATTTATTTAGTTCACGATAATCAATGCACATTCGTAGGGATCCGTCTTTCTTTTTAACAAACAAAATCGGAGCGCCCCAAGGTGAATGGCTAGGTTGGATAAAACCACGGTCAAGTAGTTCTTGGATTTGACTTTGCAATTCTTGCATTTCGGATGGAGCAAGTCTATACGGTGCACGTGCTACGGGTGCGGCTCCCGGAATAAGATCGATTTGGAATTCAACCGGTCGATGAGGCGGAAGACCCGGCAATTCGTCGGGAAATACATCGGAATAGTCACTAACAATTGGCACATCATCGATGTGCTTCTCATCGGACTCGACTTTGTTAACGTGAGCAAGGATCGCAAAACAACCCTTACGGAGTAGTTTTCTAACTTTAAGGCACGAAACGAGGTTGAGTCTGGTGCAACTCTTATCGCCATAAACAATCAAAGGTTCACCATTCTCGATAGGAATTCGGATTGCGTTAAGATCACAAAGAATGTGAGATTTCGTTTTGACTAACCAATTCATACCGATTATTACATCAAAGCTTCCTAATTCCATGGGTATCAAGTCAATTTCAAATTCCCTACCCAAAATGTTTAACGTACACCCCCGGTAATATGTGTCGGCACTTAATAGTTTTCCGTTAGCCACTTCAATGGTATAAGTGGTATCTAATGGAAAAGGTGGAGTGCTAAAAGAATGAGTCAAAGTCTTGGATACAAAGCATTTATCGGCACCCGAATCGAATAAGCAAGAGACATAAGAATTGTTGAGAAGAAACGTACCCGTGACTAGTTCAGTGTCATCCCGGGCTTCCTCGGTGTTTATGTTGAAAGCTCGGCCGCGCGTATTGGGGTTATCTTTCCTCTTCGGGCATGCATTTCTATAATGGCCCGTTTGGCCACATTCATAACAAGTGCCCGTCTTTGGTGCATTGGGCCACTTTCGAGCGATGGGAGTGGCACTTTTACAATCGTTGGCCTTATGACCAACTCCTTGGCACCGGTGGCAAATTATCTTACTACATTCGCCAAAGTGATGTTTGTTGCATTTGTTGCAAAGAGGCAGGTTCCCGGCATAACCTTTCTTGCCGTCGGAGGTGTAAGGCTTCTTAGCAAAGTTGTTGTTGCTTGATTGGGAGGGTTCCCACTTTCTTTTGTTGCCGCCCGATTTATCCTCGGCCTTAGGTGCCGAAACTACGATTTCGTCAACCGTTTCAATTAGTTGGCGAGCCATGTTCATAGCGGCTTGATGAGTAGTGGGTTTGGATGACATCACCCCTTGTTTGATGCTTTTTGGAAGACCGAGCATGTAGAGCTCAATCCTTTGAGATTCGGGGTTAACAAGATTAGGACACATCAAGGATAGTTCGGCGAAGCGTTGATTATAAGCTTTAAGATCGTTTCCAACCGCTTTCAAAGCTCTTAGTTCTTCCTCAAGCTTTCGGGTTTCTTCGCGCGGAAAATATTCAACAATCATCTTTTCCTTTAGATCGGCCCAAGAGAGGGCATGAGCTTCATCGGTACCCACCGATTGAACATAGGTGTTCCACCATGTTAGAGCAATTCCGGAGAAAGTGTGAGTGGAGTATTTGACCTTGTCTTGGTCCCGACAACCGCTTATGCTAAAGACGGCTTCCGTTTGCTCAAACCATCGGGTGAGCACGACCGGTCCCCCGGTTCCATCAAAAGTGTGAGGTTTGCACCCCATGAAAGCTTTATAGGAGCATCCCTCGTTTGAGTTTCCGGCTCCATTGTTGTTGTCGTTGTTGTTGTTGTTGTGGTTGTTATTATTATTGTTGTTGGATGAGTGACCGGCCATGGCCGCATCTACGGCGGTAGCTATCATCCGTTCGAGAGCTTGTTCGGGAGTTTCATTGCGGCGTACACGACGAGGAGCCATTGTTCCTTCAAGACACAAGAATATCATTGATTAGTATTCTCAATAATACTAACCGTGATATAGAATAAAGATAAAGAGAAGTTTTTCCTCGACTCGCCTTAAATTCTTTATGCCATAATGTCGGAATGTTCATATGAGTCACCGTAATATAATCCCGGAAATTATATTACCCTGATTCATATGTGCATTCGACATTATTCTATAAAGTCAAGGTGGCGTGTCAATCAAATTAAACAACGTGAGATTAAGATGAACTAAGAGTAGATATGAGTAGAAGCGTTCGAGTATAAATGCACAAGTAGTCAAGTAATTCCTACTTCAAGTCTATATGCCGGTTGTAGTCTAGACTCATCAATGTACCCTATGACTCGGGGTTGACACTAATGAACTCTAAATCCCTACAACCAACGCTCTGATACCATCTGTAGCGACCCGACCAAATCGTCATTGACGGCGCCGTCTACTTAGGTCCCGTTACGTGGTCATAAGTCTTTAAAACAACGTTTGACCAAAAGATATGTCGCATTCATTTCAAATGTAAAGGTTGTTCAAGTTTACAAGAATAGTTCCACCACAAGTTACGATACATAGTTTTAAGTACAAATGAAACTTATGCGACACAATTTAAAAGTATCCAAAAGACGCTCCATGTATGCATATATACTCGACATCCAATGCAAGTATCAAAATAATGAGCGGAAGCATGTATCATGTATCGTTCAAGGACCTGAGAAAAACATAGAAATCTGTCAACGAAAACGTTGGTGAAATCATAGGTTTAAGTAAGTAAGTACAAGTGAACCACAAGATTTGCATCAATGAAATAATAGTAATACATTCCAAAAGTTTGTTTCACGAGCACCCAATTATCAAAGCTTAACATTCCTTCCATTGTATACCCCATCACTTAGTGCTAGAACAAACACTGATTCTCGAAAATATATTTCATCCGTAGACGGTAGCGAACCGTCAGGGATGAGGGTTGTCAACCCATATGGCCATATAACATAAGTTCTCGCTTACACCCGGCAAGTGTAACTAATGATAATCGAATTGAGGATTTTTGTTCTAAACTCGTATGTAGAATGTTTGTTTTCCCGTTCTTGTGTTCACTTAGTTCAAAAGAATCGTTTATGTTTTCTCATCCCAAATATAAGTTCAAAAAGAGTAAAAGTGGGACTATGATCTCACCTGGAGTGCACGAGTAGTAAAGTACTTCGACAAGTAAACGTGTGCAAAGAACAATGCTAGTCTTGACCTAAACAATAGGTTTGTATCAATAACGGTAAACACGATAGGTCAAGGATGTTCAATTAGTCCTATGGCTCGTTAAGACTCGATCATAATAGCATGTGAATCAAATTGTCATGTTTCATGCAAGGTACAAGTATAAAAACATGTTAGAACGATTGCACAAATATTTGGTTAAGTTTGATTAAAAGTCAAACTTTGGTCGGTCAAAGTCAACGAAAGTCAACACGTTCGGGTCGGGTTCCGAACTATTTTTCTGAGGTTTTTAATCATATATGAACATGTTAGAACAAGTTTCATGTGAATCGGAGGTCCGTAGTATGCCAAACATTTTCCATAAAATGGACACCGGAGACAGAAGCTGGGCACGGCTTATGCCGCGCCGCGGCACCCTTCTGTCGCGCCGCGACAATAGGCGGGTGCTGGTGCCTGGTCTGTTTCACTTGTCCAACTTGATCCAAACTTCAAATAAGCATAAAACGCAAACCACAAACACTTAGGACTCGCACCTTATATCGTTGGAAAGCTCTTTTGACATAGAATGCAACTAAACACAATTTAACAATCAAAAACCTCATTTGTAACAACCGAGTTTTCCAACCAAGTGATCATTCAATGCCCACATTAATGCTTCAAACTCACCAATGCACATTTAATGATTTGGGCATTCAATGCATACATGTGACATGCCATTTTGTAGGTAATGGAGCATACAATACAACTAACAACTTACTAACAACAATTCATGGCAATCAACGCATCAAATAATCACTTCAAGTTCTTCAAACCCTAACTCAATTCCACCAAAAATCAATAATCAAGCTCATGAAGTTTTCTAAGGCAACCTACACATCAAATTGAAGCTAGTGATGCTAGTAACACAATTAAAACATCAACTTTCAACATCTAACAACATATGATCATCCAAAATTCAAGAACAACACACCAAAATTCAAGTTCATGCTAGTTACACTAAAACAACGAGATCGAGCATATAAATCATATATTCATGTTAGACTTGAGCCATAGACACTAATTAACACTTTTATAAGTTAAAAACATCAAGAACACAAAATCTAGTGATTTTAGAAAGTTACCCAAATGAGATGAAGTTGGTACCAAAATGAAGAGGATGAAGAGAGGATCACGAATATGTAATTTATTTGGTTGCTAGCTCCCTAATCCGGATTTAGATGATGAATGAATGAGAAAGGAAATTGGGTGTGTTCTTGCTAGAGAGAAAGAGAGAGAGATAGGGAGATGGTAATGAATGGGTGAAAGGGGTTTGACCCTTTGACCTAGTCAAGGGTTTGATCCCTTGTCAAGTTTAGTCCCTCAACTTTCGTTCGGGTACGGGAATTACCTAAACGAGATAATTTAAAACGCGTATCAACGGGAGATGTTATAAACATATAACGGAGTTTAAATTAGTATAACGGAAAAGTAAATGGAAAAAGGCGGGATGTTACAGAGATCACCAGGTGGCCAGTGTATTTGGCTAAGTATACCTTGATATGGAAATATGATCCGTAACATCTCGGTGCTTCGTATCTGGTTGAGTGTTGCCGGTATTTGGCACATTTGTCCGGGTAGGATGGGCTTATGTAGAGTCACGGTCGGCTTCTATCCAGGAGGTATTTTCTTGTGGACCGTTATGCGGGTTTAAGTCCGGATGGAATTTTGACAAATGGTAAGTCATATTGAAAATATGACTTTTTGATACGGATTCAGTATGTTTATCATCATTTGCGAAAATTAAATTCCTACAAAATGATCGACTAAGTAAAAGTAAACTTAAATTCCTAAATAACACCGCTCTCCGGCAGCGGCGCAAAAAAATTGATGTGTGAAATCTACTTATAAGATTAACTCGCAAAATACTTAACAATTATCACACAAGTCAGGCAACTAAAGCCGATCGTATATCAATTAATAAGTA
This sequence comes from Rutidosis leptorrhynchoides, assembly GCF_046630445.1. Taxonomy (NCBI): domain Eukaryota; kingdom Viridiplantae; phylum Streptophyta; class Magnoliopsida; order Asterales; family Asteraceae; genus Rutidosis; species Rutidosis leptorrhynchoides. Next base: position 630,844,666 of record NC_092334.1, on the reverse strand, counting down.
ATAGACCAGTTCGTTCCACATAGAACAATTAATTAAGACTTTAAGAACTAATAGTTATCCAAAGTAAATGGAGAGTTTTAAAATTAATTAAACTAAAGTAAAACGAATTGAAACTAAATGAATAACCAGATGAGAGAAACAGTGTTCACTTTAATGCTCAACAAATTATTAGGATTGTTCTTTTATAATTAAAGTCATTAAATTAATGTTATAAGTAAATTGTTATATCATTCTCACAATATCAATAACTAAGATCTATAGATCTATTGAATTCAATCAATTCACATTCACATCATTCATAGATTTTATCATGGTCAATCAATGAGATATTTTCTTGATCAAACTAAGTGAATATCTATTCAATTAATTTTTTGTCATCTCTACTACTTAAGGACACGTATGAAAATTTAGAATTACCAATTTTACTAGGATTGCATCAAAAGGAGTCAATAAAAAAATGTAAGCATTTCCAAAATGATCGTCCAATGTTGACAACCCTATTTATATAATTTGTGATTTACACATTTATCATTAGTGTTGTATCATTACTTTGTATACGTCTGAATTTCCCCAATAAATAAAAACGTGCAAAACGATAAATTGTGTGTGATGTCAACGTTTAGGTATGTCTTGATATATTGGTCGGTATATAAGAAATTATGCTTTTAATCTTTTAATAGTGACAATTTATTTGGTGCGTCTCTAAAAGGTGATTTCGAGTAGTGAATCATATATAACTTTCGTCGTCGGATGTTTCATGAAATTGGAATTAAAGTTAAATTTGAACCTAAAAGTGCTAAATCTGAATCTAAAAATGCTAAATTTGAAATGCTTTATTGTAGAGAAAGTATATAAATTGTCCCAAATCGATGCGTAATTCACACTTATTAATATAAGAAACAAAAGCGAAGTTGAAACGTAGTTCTACTATCATTGTTTTATAACTTTCAAAGCAAAGATTTTATATTAGTTCAAACTAGATAAAATAATTTTCTAACGATAACTTTTAGAACTCTCGTTAAAATACTTTAATATTATGCAAAGTGGTTAAATATTAACTTGTACATGACATATATTAAAAACTACAAGTATTTTTATACACTTTAACGACAACTCTTAAGAGTATTTGAAAAAATGTGAAATGGTCTGAAAAGGTAATTTAAGCTACCTACATTGCTAATAACAGAAGATAATGTCTTTTTTAATTTTTACCAAAAATGATTATAATTTGAAAAAGAGTGAAATTGAGATAATATTGTCTAGCTGACAACCAAGTCATCGCCATGTTGAAACCACGCAAATGTCACGTCATCGACATTATTTCCCAATTATAAAATATTACATTACTTTTATTGATCATTTTTCGTATTTTATGTTACCTTTTTGAAATTTTAGATCATTAAATATTCATACATGTATAATTTGATTGAAATCTTGTTATTGAAATTAAAATAAAAATTAGTGTGAATTACAAGTGTGATTAAGTGTGAATTAAGAGTACAATTATGAATATAGATTACACAAACAAATTGATGATTTATTACGAATCACTTAAATTAGAATAGTAATTTACAATCGGACTCGCAATCCACATAAATCGAAATAGTAATTCACACTTAAATCGAGCTCACGATTCACACTAAATTCAATTTAAATTCAATAAGAAACTTTCAATTAAAATTATAAATCTATGAAGGTTAATGGTCTAAGATCCTAAAAAGGTAACATAAATTACGAAAATAACCAATAAAAGAAATGTAATTTTTATAATTGTCAAAAAAGGATGATGATGAGATGTCTACGTCGCATTTATGTCGATGACGTGGCTATCAACTGGACAATATTACGTGGGGGGAAGCGGGGGGATTCAATTTTTTTTTTCTGTTTTTTGAAAAAACTTTGTTCACGAACATTATAGATTGGATGAAAATATGAACATTTAAAAAAGACACTTTGTGATAAATGTTTTTATTTTGGAGGGAAAATGCTCGAAGAAATAATATATAACAACATCGTGTTTTTTGAGCGTATTTTGAGGGTTTAGAAATTAGGGTATTAATTATTAGGGTTTAGATATTATGGTTTAAATATTAGAGTTTAGAAATTTAGGGTTTAGGGTTTAGATTTAGGATTTAGATTGAGTTTTTAATACGAACGGTTTAGAGTTTAGGGTTTAGGGTTTAGCGTTTTAGGTTTAGGGACTAAACCCAAAACACTAAACACTAAACTCTAAATCGGGCTAAATTTTGACAAAAAGTACTTCACAAAACATGAAAAAAACGTTCGAAGATTAACATTCTTCACGATCAATATTATCTTGAATGTTATTTTTGTCGATCGTTTTCCCGCCTAAATAATAACATTCATCTCGAAGTGTCTTTTTTAAATGTTCATATTTTCGTGTGATCTTGATGCCTGAAATTTTTTTCGAAAAAACCGAATTTTTTTTTGCTTCCCCCCGGTTCTCCCCAATTGGTTTCTTCCCCATTGACACACACACACACACACACACACACACACATATAATACGAAAAAAAATGAAATTTTTTTTCTTCCCCCGTTTCTCCCCAATTGGTTTCTTCCCCATTGATTCTACAGATATATATATATATATATATATATATATATATTACATATATATATAAACCAAACAATTTACTCAAATTTACAATTTACTCGCTTCACTTTTGGGCACTACTTGTAAATTTATCAGGGATATAAAAAATAATTTCAGGGGTATAAAAGGTAAATTCACTATTTAATATAAACCCACCAAACAAAACCCAACGAATTTTTTTAGCGGATTTATGATTATGTTCGTCGTGAGTTAGGTTCCACCGCCATTAGCGTTCAACTCAAAATAACTTCATGAACTAAACGCAATAATTTATATTCAAAACGGAGCTTCGAACGAAGCATTTCTTTTTAGAAATAAATAGGACGTGATTTGAATTTTCAGTTTAAGTCCTTAAAATATTTATGAACATGCAAATATGACTATTATAATATTAACTATACATGACTACTCCCCCGAGTACCATTATTTTGCAGAAATGACTGACAACTTTTCTAAAATCAAACTATCGGGTTACACTTTTATTCAAAAAATGATTGTATATAATAATTTTAAAATAATATAACTTAGACTTTACTAATGTTACGTTCCATGACAAATTTTCAACACTAAGGGCTCTTAAAATCAAAAGAATAATTGTTTGAAAAAATCAATTAATTTTGCACGATTATTTTACCCACTGTGCAACACACAAATTTTAAAATTTGTCAATACCACGGGCTCTTAAATAATTATTATAGTTTTCCTATATTTTTGGAATCGCTATTTCCATACCAATATGAACTGCAAATTACATTTTTGCACGGATTTCTATAGACTCTTGCTACGCACGGGCTCAAAAATAGCGAGAACTGCGAGAACTTTTTAATTTTATAGTTTTTATGCATTTAAATGTATCAAATTACATGCAAATGTTAATTAATGCTCATATCACTAACAAATATATGTTCATTATCACAAATTACATGTTAAATTGTTGTCCATAGAAAGTGTTCACATGTTACACAAACAAATATGCACATGTGAACGGTAAAAACAAACTAATAAATATTGTTTTTCTATAAAACAGAAAAATTCTCACAAAAATATAATAAAACCGTAATCGACTTTTAATTTTAATAACCTTCTTCTCTCTATTAAAACAGGATGAGTCGTAGAACGATCATATGTTATACTTACTCTATCAACTTGTTAGAGAAAAATGAGTCCGAATTTAGACCAATACACTTATGAATAATTAATACCTCTGATACCTCGTACAATAGGTGGCACTCTCAGAAAGCTGAAGGGTCCAACTTTTGAAACGACTAGAGAGATGCAAACATGACTGACCAATGATGTTGTATCCATCCTAACTGAAATAAAGACGACCGTCGCATGCATATGAAGTTGCAAACTATTATTCTTAGTCTTAGAGTTGTCAATTTATAAAAATAAGTTTAATAACCATGTGATGTTATGCGAGGTGTATACGAAATAGTTATATTTTTATTACGAAATACTATTAAATATGATACAATTTTACACAAGTTATTTATTTATTTATAGAGTGGATATACCTAAACCTTGTTACAACACTTATAGGCAGTGTACCTAATCGTATAGTAGTGTAGTTTTTAGTATGTCCGGTTCGTTCCGCAGGGAGCTAGCCAAGTTTAACGCTATATTTTTATTTTAAACTATATTTGTATATATATATATATATATATATATATATATATATATATATATATATATATATATATATATATATATATATATATATATATATATAAGTAGTATTATTATTATTATAAAAGGGGGTTTTTACCGTTTAATGACCGGTTTGTCGATTTTAAAACTTTAGTCGCAATTAAAACCTAATGTAAAATATTAAATTTACAAATGACTTAATTTAAAGTGTAAAGTAAATAACGATAATAAAAATGCGATAAATTAAAAGTGCGATAAATAAAATGACGATGAAATAAAATTGCGATAATTAAAAGTACGATAAACAAAATGACAGTAAATAAAAGTGCGATGAAATATGAAATAAAGGAATTATGCTTATTTGAACTTCCGTAATCATGATGTTTAACGTGGTAATTTTAGTTTATTACCATGGGTTAATTGTCCTTTGTCCTGGATTATTCAATATGTCCATCTGGTTTTTGTCCATAACAGTCCATCAGTCATAAATATAAAGTGCGGGTGTCCTCGTCAATTTATCCTTATATCCGAAGTCAAATATTCCAACTAATTGGGGACTTAAACTTTAACAAGGTCTTAATACTTTGTTTAATAATTACACCAGGATATCGACTGTGTGTAACCCAAGGTTTTAATACTTTGTTAATAATTACGCCAAGTGTCCTTGTACATAATTCACCCATGTTTTAATGAGTCCATTGACTATTAATCCATTCCCGTGTCCGGTTAAATGAACGATTATTAGTACTCATAAATATCCCGCCCATCGTATCCGATCGAGAGTATATGGTTATTTATAGGTACGTCCAATTGTAAATCTTTATATTAAATTAACGAACTATCATTCAATTAAACAAATATAAAGCCCATTAATAGCCCATAGTCCAATTTCCACAAGTGTCGGTCTTTTGTCCAAACTCCAATTATGGTCCAAAGCCCAATTACCCCGTCTTTAATATTTAGCCCAACATCATGATTACTTCGATTTAAATAAGCATAATAATAACTTAGCTACGAGACATTAATTTAAAAAGGTTGAACATAACTTACAACGATTAATAATAGCGTAGCGTTACACGGACAGAATTTCGACTTACACACTTACAACATTCGCTAACATAACCTTATTATTATTAATCTTAAATTAAAATTAAAATTATAATATATATATATATATATATATATATATATATATATATATATATATATATATATATATATATATATATATATATATATATATATATATATATATATATATATATATATATATATATATATATATATATATATATATAGTGGACCAATCCATGGATAAGCACTAAATGGGGCACAAACTGGATAAGTAAAATTTCAAATTTTTTTTTATAAAAAAAACGATCCTTTAATATGCAAATAGAAGAAAACAAAAAAATTTTAAAAAGTTTTTGAACAAAATCGTTCGAAAATCGACGATGAATGGTAAACATCGATGATGAATGGTAAAAATTGATGATGAATGGTAAAATTAACCATTCATCTGGTTAATTTATCATTCATTTTTGTTCGCGATGAATGATAAAATTAATCAATGCTAAAAAAAAGCAGATGAATGGTTAATTTAACCATTCATCTGTTTATGATGAATGATAAAAAAACAGATGAATGGTTAATTTAACCATTCATCTAGTTTTTTTTAGCATTGATTAATTTTATCATCAATCGTAAACAAGATGAATGATAAATTAACCCGATGAATGGTTAATTTTACCATTCATCATCGTTTTTTGAAAGATTTTGAACTTTTTTTGTGTGAAAAAAATTGATTAGAGGTGCATTTTAATGCAGATTTATGAATGTAAAAAAAATTCAAAAAAAAAAAATTTTATTTTGCTTATCCGGTTTGTACTCCTTTTAAGCTTATCCATGGATCGTGCCCCTATATATATATATATATATATATATATATATATATATATATATATATATATATATATATATATATATATATATATATATATATATATATATATATATATATATATATATATATATATATATATATATCGTAGAGAGTGAGAGATTGAATTATGTGTGTTAAATTTGGCCAAAACACGCAAAATTTATAGGACTTGGCCTGCTACAGGCTGCCATGCGATCGTATGGATTTAAAGCTTCCAGGCCATGCGATCGCATGGCCCTCGGATCCAGCTCACATAATTTTTTTTCTTGTTGCCGACGGTTTTAATAAATATATATAATATATATATAATTTTAAGAATTATTTATATATTATATTATATTTATGTGCATAGTTGACTTGTAATTTTCGCTCCGTTGCGTCGCGCGTTGAAAGTTGGTTCATGTCCCGGTTCCGGATTTTCGAACGTCCTTTCGTACTATTTAATATCTTGTACTTTGCGTTTTGCGGCTCGTACTCTTGTAATTTTTAGACGTTTCTCATCAATAATTTGAACTACTTTGATTGTACTTTGTACTTTTTTAGCTTTTTGGTCGTTTGCATCTTCAAATCGTCGAATCTGTCTTTTGTCTTCACCTTTTATTATTTAAACGAATATCACTTGTAAATAGAACAATTGCAACCAAAAGCTTGTCTTTTTTGAAGGATAATGCTATGAAATATATGTTCATTTTTAGCATTATCAAATATTCTCACACTTGAGCGTTGCTTGTCCTCAAGCAATATAGAACTTGAAATAAAAACATACTTGAATCACTTCTTTATTCTTCACACTTTGTACATCAGTGATTTCGATTTGGCGGTATGAACAATGATAGTAACGTTGTGGTTTACAGTCCCACATGACTATGAAAATTTAGATCCTTTAGGAAATTGGATCTTTATGAAAACATTTGATCTTTTGAAAATTCAATCTAGCTTTTACCCTAGATAAGTTTTCCGGAATAACCCTTCACCGGTGTTTGTAAAATGTTTTTGTGGGTTTCAGATTTGAAAATTTTAGCTCAAAACTTATGGTTTTGTGTCACCCACTTGCTAACCTTGTATTGGGAAAGCAACACGTCCAGTATACTTGATCCGTATATTACCTTTCGGTAAACTACCGTCCGGTTGTAAAGGAAAGCGTTGAACAAGCAACTGTTAAGGCAATGTCCCGTGACATGCTTTTGATTATGGTCTATATCGTGACGGATGCAATTACTATCCTTTGTAGGAGCAATAGTAAAGATCACCCTATATTTTTTCGGTCTGGCACAAGGTCATGTCTTCGACCATGCTATGCAACCACCGTTCTTACGGTTGACACCCGATTTGGTTCAGGTGACCTAATGAATTCCGGTGAGTTCCTAGGATTTTACGTTCAATGGTAATGAACGCATTGAAAATAGGGTTTTCAAAAAACAAATCGGTTTGTAATTTGATCAAAATATTTTCTCGTTCCAGCTCGAGTTTAGATATCATCGAATTCCATGAGTTTGAATTCTCAATCTTTAAGGTCAATCTCAAGGATTGAGTAATATCAGGCTTAAAAGCTGATTTTTGATCTTTAAGGAGATTATCCTTTCGGGGGGTCTGATTCATTAGTCTTATCAAGCTAATTTGCACGGCGCCCTCCCCATTTTATGAGACAGATCCTCTCATGGTTAGGATAAGTCTGACCACTTGGCGACCTTGTTTGATGCTGAGGTCCGTGGATTTCCAGCTAATTTTCGAGGAAACTTTTCAAGGTTTTTCGTAGACTCTACAACTGGTCTGGACGACAACTTCCTGACCTAAATCAAGAAGCGCGTGTCTTTTTCTCGGAAGAATTTACTTCCTTTTAAATTCCATTTATATTATAATAAACTGGGTAAAACTGATTAATATCGTCCAAAACAAAAGTATCTTCAATTATTTGTACAAAAATATGTGACATATTGTAGTGACCCGAACTTTTCCATGTTTATATATATTAATTGAGATTGATATTTACATGATTAAATGTTTCCAACATGTTAAGCAAATCAAACTTGTTAAGACTTGATTAATTGAAATATGTTTCATATAGACAATTGACCACCCAAGTTGACGAGCGATTCACGAACGTTAAAACATGTAAAAATGACATGACGATATATATATGGATATACATATGGTTAACATGAGATTATGATAAGTAAGTATCTCCATAAGTATATTAACAATGAGTTATATACATATAAACAAGACTACTAACTTAAGGATTTCGAAACGAGACATATATGTAACGATTATCGTTGTAACGACATTTAAATGTATATATATCATATTAAGATATATTAATATATCATAATATCATGATAATATAATAATTTAACATCTCATTAGATATAATAAACAATGGGTTAACAACATTAATTGAGATCGTTAACTTAAAGGTTTCAAAACAACACTTACATGTAACGACTAACGATGACTTAAAGACTCAGTTAAAATGTATATACATGTAGTGTATTTAGATGTATTAAAATACTTTTGGAAGACTTCAATACATATATCAAAACACTCATACTTAACGAAAATGGTTACAGTTACTTTTCCATTCTTTTCTTTCATCAAGAATTCTAGTCGTATTCTTACCCGTATTATACACAGCTTCAAAACGTACTTACTGTGAGTATATACCAATAGGAACTAGCATGGGATTCCACTCTTGATTATGTCATGTATGACTAATCAATTTTAACTTCTACCATGAGCTAGTCAACTAACGAGAACTCCTTTTAACCCCACTCCCCACTCACCAATTACCACTCATCATTCACTCCATTTCACTTCCAATTCTCTTTCTAATTCTCTCTCAACACACACACACACACTATTATGAACGTATTTTTCCAGTAGTTAATCATCATCTTCATCAAAAATCACTTCAAGAATCAAGCTATAATCATCATAGGAAGAACACTTCAAGAACACTTCAAAAATCCCTTCAAGTTTACTAATTTACTTCCAAGCTTTCTAATCCATTCCAAGTAATCATCTAAGATCAAGAAAACTTTGTTATATACAGTAGGTTATCTTTCTTATTCAAGGTAATATTCATATTCAAACTTTGATTCAATTTCTATAACTATAAACTATCTTAATTCGAGTAAAAATCTTACTTGAACTTGTTTTTGTGTCATGATCCTACTTCAAGAACTTTCAAGCCATCCAAGATCCTTTGAAGCTAGATCATTTCTTGTCACTTCCAGTAGGTTTACCTACTAAACTTGAGGTAGTAATGATGTTCATAACATCATTCGATTCATATATATAAAACTATCTTATTCGAAGGTTTAAACTCGTAATCACTAGAACATAGTTTAGTTAATTCTAAACTTGTTCGCAAACAAAAGTTAATCCTTCTAACTTGACTTTTAAAATTAACTACACACATTTTCTATATCTATATGATATGCTAACTTAATGATTTAAAACCTGGAAACACGAAAAACACCGTAAAACCAGATTTACGCCGTCGTAGTAACACCGCGGGCTGTTTTGGGTTAGTTAATTAAAAACTATGATAAACTTTGATTTAAAAGTTGTTATTCTGAAAAAATGATTTTTATTATGAACATGAAACTATATCCAAAAATTATGGTTAAACTCAAAGTGGAAGTATGTTTTCTAAAATGGTCATCTAGACGTCGTTCTTTCGACTGAAATGACTACCTTTACAAAAATGACTTGTAACTTATTTTTCCGACTATAAACCTATACTTTTCTGTTTAGATTCATAAAATAGTGTTCAATATGAAACCATATCAATTTGATTCACTCAAAATGGATTTAAAATGAAGAAGTTATGGGTAACACAAGATTGGATAATTTTTCTCATTTTAGCTACGTGAAAATTGGTAACAAATCTATTCCAACCATAACTTAATCAACTTGTATTGTATATTATGTAATCTTGAGATACCATAGACACGTATACAATGTTTCGACCTATCATGTCGATACATCTATATATATTTCGGAACAACCATAGACACTCTATATGTGAATGTTGGAGTTAGCTATACAGGGTTGAGGTTGATTCCAAAATATATATAGTTTGAGTTGTGATCAATACTGAGATACGTATACACTGGGTCGTGGATTGATTCAAGATAATATTTATCGATTTATTTCTGTACATCTAACTGTGGACAACTAGTTGTAGGTTACTAACGAGGACAGCTGACTTAATAAACTTAAAACATCAAAATATATTAAAAGTGTTGTAAATATATTTTAAACATACTTTGATATATATGTATATATTGTTATAGGTTCGTGAATCAACCAGTGGCCAAGTCTTACTTCCCGACGAAGTAAAAATCTGTGAAAGTGAGTTATAGTCCCACTTTTAAAATCTAATATTTTTGGGATGAGAATACATGCAGGTTTTATAAATGAGTTACAAAATAGACACAAGTACGTGAAAACTACATTCTATGGTTGAATTATCGAAATCGAATATGCCCCTTTTTATTAAGTCTGGTAATCTAAGAATTAGGGAACAGACACCCTAATTGACGCGAATCCTAAAGATAGATCTATTGGGCCTAACAAACCCCATCCAAAGTACCTGATGCTTTAGTACTTCGAAATTTATATCATATCCGAAGGGTGTCCCGGAATGATGGGGATATTCTTATATATATGCATCTTGTTAATGTCGGTTACCAGGTGTTCACCATATGAATGATTTTTATCTCTATGTATGGGATGTGTATTGAAATATGAAATCTTGTGGTCTATTGTTACGATTTGATATATATAGGTTAAACCTATAACTCACCAACATTTTTGTTGACATTTAAAGCATGTTTATTCTCAGGTGAATACTAAGAGCTTCCGCTGTTGCATACTAAAATAAGGACAAGATTTGGAGTCCATGTTTGTATGATATTGTGTAAAAACTGCATTCAAGAAACTGATTTCGATGTAACATATTTGTATTGTAAACCATTATGTAATGGTCGTGTGTAAACAGGATATTTTAGATTATCATTATTTGATAATCTACGTAAAGCTTTTTAAACCTTTATTTATGAAATAAAGGTTATGGTTTGTTTTAAAAATGAATGCAGTCTTTGAAAAACGTCTCATATAGAGGTCAAAACCTCGCAACGAAATCAATTAACATGGAACGTTTTTAATCAATAAGAACGGGACATTTCAGTTGGTATCCGAGCGTTGGTCTTAGAGAACCAGAAAATTTGCATTAGTGTGTCTTATCGAGTTTGTTAGGATGCATTAGTGAGTCTGGACTTCGACCGTGTTTTCTTTAAAAATGATTGCTTAACATTTTTGTTGGAAACTATATATTTTTAACATATGAATATTATGTGATATATTAATCTCTTAACGTGTTTGATATTATGTGATAGATGTCTACCTCTAGAACAAGTCCCATTGACTCACCTAATAATAATGAAGAGTCAAATGTAAATTGGAATGATTCGTGGACTGATTCACAAGTTCCCGAAGAGGAACCGGAAGAAGAGTCGGAACCGGAAGAAGAATCGGAAACAGAAGAAGAATCGGAACCGGAAGAAGAAATAGAACCGGTGGGAGAAATAATAAAACGGTTAAGTAAAAGAGAATCCTCAACCAACCAACCAAGGTTAATTATGGTCAATGGTGTTTCCGCCAAGGAAGCAAAATATTAGGAGGATTACCAATTCTCCGATGAATCGGATTCCGACGAGAATTCCGATGATGTTATAGAAATTACCCCAACTGAATTTAAAAAGGCAAAAGAAAATAATAAGGGAAAGGGCATAAAAATAGAGAAATCTAATTCCAACCCCGATGAACTTTATATGTATCGTCAACCCCCGAAGTCCTTAAGTTGTAACAATGACCCGGGAACCTCTAAACCACCAGGTTTTTCTAAACCAATGTGGACAACGACGGCTCGTATTAGGGGAACATCATATATCCCTAGAAACTTGGCAAAACGAACCAAAACCGAACAAGAAGAAACGAGCGAGTCGGAATAAGATAGTTGTATTCGCGTGGTGTAATATATGTAATATAGTGTGCTTATGCTTTATGATATATGTAAAAATTGCTTGTATTAATAAGTATTTTTTTTATGAATCTAACTCTTGTCTATTTTGCAGTATAAAAACACAAAATGGATAGACAACCCAATATTTTAAGAGACCTACCCGGAGACATGATTGATAAAATCTTGTCTAGAGTCGGTCAGAATTCCTCGGCACAACTATTTAAGGCGAGATCAGTTTGTAAGACATTCGAAGAACGTTCCAAGAATGCATTGGTTTATAAAAGGCTTTCGTTCGAAAGATGGGGGATATCACATTGGGAAATCCATAAGTTACGATGTGTTTACTTTGACGCATATATTGCGGGGAACCCAAATGCTATTTTACGCAACGGGTTAAGAAATTTTTTTGACTCAGTATATCCGAATATAGGACTTCGTGATTTAGAAAAAGCGGCTAACATGCAACATAAAAAAGCATGTTATGCTTACGGGTTAGTAATGTTCGCTTCTCACCAAAGTGAGAACAAGAACATCGGGCTACAACTATTAAACAAAACGTTCCCACAAGTGACGGAGTCGGTAATTGGGTTAAGAAATGAGGTTTTTAGGTTATTACGAGACTGTTGGTCATTACGTAACCCTCGTCCCTTTGACGACGTTACAACACGCTGTCTTATCAACGGCCATAACGGTTATGTTCCACAAGACCAAGGATGGGAAGTAGTCCTAGTAAAACCAGAATGCATGACTTATTTCTGGACGTATGAATTACGTGTCTTTATTGCCTTTGCTGAACGACTTGTGTAGTAGCTAGAATTATCTTCACAACTATCTTGTATCAAAGTTATTGTGTGCTATATTTCATGGTTTATGTAAAATAAGCGGTATTGTAAGTTTGTAAAATATTGTATAAAAGTTTGAACGCGAAATATTATTACAATCAGTTTTTCATATAGAATTGTAGTAGTTGAATTGTATATTAGCTACTAAGTATGAACTTAACGGGTAGGTACTACCCGAATTTAAACTTATAAAACGCTAATATGAAGAAAAAGCTTTTATAAATGAGTTCATATTATGCTACGAAATACTATTAACTACTCTTAATATTCTGTATGATTAACTTGTTCCATTTGACTATTTTGAAGGAAATGGCACCGACTACTCGACACACCGTGAATATGAATGAAGAGGAATTCCGTACTTTTCTAGCTTCAAACATAGCCGAAGTACAGGCTACGCTACATACCAACAATAACCTTGGATCTGGAAGTACAGGAAATCGTGTAGGATGCACCTACAAAGAATTCACTGCCTGCAAACCTTTGGAATTTGATGGAACCGAAGGACCGATCGGATTGAAACGGTGGACCGAGAAGGTCGAATCGGTGTTTGCCATAAGTAAGTGTACTGAAGAGGACAAAGTGAAGTACGCTACGCATACCTTCATAGGTTCTGCGTTAACATGGTGGAATACCTATCTAGAGCAAGTGGGACAAGATGATGCGTACGCACTACCGTGGTCAGCATTCAAGCACTTGATGAACGAGAAGTACCGTCCCAGAACCGGGGTCAATAAGCTCAAGACAGAACTTAGAGGGTTACGAACCCAAGGATTTGATATTACCACGTACGAAAGACGATTCACAGAATTGTGCCTATTGTGTCCGGGAGCATTCGAAGATGAGGAAGAGAAGACCGACGCGTTTGTGAAAGGATTACCGGAAAGAATCCAAGAAGATATAAGTTCACACGAGCCCGCCTCCATACAACAGGCATGTAGAATGGCTTACAAACTAGTGAACCAGATTGAAGAAAGAATTAAAGAACAGACTGCTGAAGAGGCCAATGTGAAGTAAGTCAAAAGAAAGTGGGAGGAAAACGGTGATAAGAATCACCAATACAACAACAACAACAGCAATTACAACAATAATCGCAACAATTATCCCAACAATCGCAACATCAATCGCAACTACAACAAACGGCCCAACAACAACAACAACAACAGCAACTACAGCAATCATCCCAACAACAATAATAACCGCAACAACAACAACAATCAGAAGCAGCTATGCCAAAGGTGTGAAAAGTATCACTCGGGGTTCTGCACCAAATTTTGCAACAAGTGTAAAAGAAATGGTCATAGCGCGGTGAAGTGTGAGGTCTACGGACCAGGGGTTAATAGAACGAAAGGAACAAATGGTGTCGAAACGAGTAATGGCGGAGCAAGTAGTGTCGGAGCAAGTTATGCCAATGTAGTTTGTTATAAATGTGGAAAACCGGGCCACATTATTAGAAATTGCCCGAACCAGGAGAACACGAATGGACAAGGCCGCGGAAGAGTTTTCAATATTAATGCGGCAGAGGCACAGGAAGACCCAGAGCTTGTTACGGGTACGTTTCTTATTGACAATAAACCTGCTTACGTTTTATTTGATTCGGGTGCGGATATAAGCTATATGAGTAGAGATTTTTGTGCTAAATTAAGTTGTCCATTGACGCCTTTGGATAGTAAATTTTTACTCGAATTAGCAAATGGTAAATTAATTTCAGCAGATAATATATGTCGGAATCGAGAAATTAAACTGGTTAGCGAAACATTTAAGATTGATTTGATACCAGTAGAGTTAGGGAGTTTTGATGTGATAATCGGTATGGACTGGTTGAAAGAAGTGAAAGCAGAGATCGTTTGTTACAAAAATGCAATTCGCATTATACGAGAAAAAGGAAAACCCTTAATGGTGTACGGAGAAAAGGGCAACACGAAGCTACATCTTATTAGTAATTTGAAGGCACAAAAACTAATAAGAAAAGGTTGCTATGCTGTTCTAGCACACGTCGAGAAAGTACAAACTGAAGAAAAGAGCATCAATGATGTTCCCGTCGCAAAAGAATTTCCCGATGTATTTCCGAAAGAATTACCGGGATTACCCCCACATCGATCCGTTGAATTTCAAATAGATCTTGTACCAGGAGCTGCACCAATAGCTCGTGCTCCTTACAGACTCGCACCCAGCGAGATGAAAGAACTGCAAAGACAATTACAAGAACTTTTAGAGCGTGGTTTCATTCGACCAAGCACATCACCGTGCGGAGCTCCTGTTTTGTTTGTCAAGAAGAAAGATGGTACATTCAGGTTGTGTATTGACTACCGAGAGTTGAACAAACTTACCATCAAGAACCGCTACCCACTACCGAGAATCGACGACTTATTTGATCAACTACAAGGCTCATCTGTTTATTCAAAGATTGACTTACGTTCCGGGTATCATCAAATGCGGGTGAAAGAAGATGATATTCCAAAGACTGCTTTCAGAACATGTTACGGTCATTACGAGTTTATGGTCATGCCGTTTGGTTTAACTAATGCACCAGCTGTGTTCATGGACCTTATGAACCGAGTGTGTGGACCATACCTTGACAAGTTTGTCATTGTTTTCATTGATGACATACTTATTTACTCAAAGAATGACCAAGAACACGGTGAACATTTGAGAAAGGTGTTAGAAGTATTGAGGAAGGAAGAATTGTACGCTAAGTTTTCAAAGTGTGCATTTTGGTTGGAAGAAGTTCAATTCCTCGGTCACATAGTGAACAAAGAAGGTATTAAGGTGGATCCGGCAAAGATAGAAGCTGTTGAAAAGTGGGAAACCCCGAAAACTCCGAAACACATACGCCAGTTTTTAGGACTAGCTGGTTACTACAGAAGGTTCATCCAAGACTTTTCCAGAATAGCAAAACCCTAGACTGCATTAACGCATAAAGGGAAGAAATTTGAATGGAATGATGAACAAGAGAAAGCATTTCAGTTATTGAAGAAAAAGCTAACTACGGCACCTATATTGTCATTGCCTGAAGGGAATGATGATTTTGTGATTTATTGTGATGCATCAAAGCAAGGTCTCGGTTGTGTATTAATGCAACGAACGAAGGTGATTGCTTATGCGTCTAGACAATTGAAGATTCACGAACAAAATTATACGACGCATGATCTGGAATTAGGCGCGGTTGTTTTTGCATTAAAGACTTGGAGGCACTACTTGTATGGGGTCAAAAGTATTATATATACTGACCACAAAAGTCTTCAACACATATTTAATCAGAAACAACTGAATATGAGGCAGCGTAGGTGGATTGAATTGTTGAATGATTACGACTTTGAGATTCGTTACCACCGGGGGAAGGCAAATGTGGTAGCCGATGCCTTGAGCAGGAAGGACAGAGAACCCATTCGAGTAAAATCTATGAATATAATGATTCATAATAACCTTACTACTCAAATAAAGGAGGCGCAACAAGGAGTTTTAAAAGAGGGAAATTTAAAGGATGAAATACCCAAAGGATCGGAGAAACATCTTAATATTCGGGAAGACGGAACCCGGTATAGGGCTGAAAGGATTTGGGTACTAAATTTGGAGATATGAGAGAAATGGTACTTAGAGAAGCTCATAAAACCAGATACTCAATACATCCTGGAACGGGGAAGATGTACAAGGATCTTAAGAAACATTTTTGGTGGCCGGGTATGAAAGCCGATGTTGCTAGATACGTAGAAGAATGTTTGACGTGTTCTAAGGTCAAAGCTGAGCATCAGAAACCATCAGGTCTACTTCAACAACCCGAAATCCCGGAATGGAAATGGGAAAACATTACCATGGATTTCATCACTAAATTTCCAAGGACTGCAAGTGGTTTTGATACTATTTGGGTGATAGTTGATCGTCTCACCAAATCAGCACATTTCCTGCCAATAAGAGAAGATGACAAGATGGAGAAGTTAGCACGACTATATTTGAAGGAAGTCGTCTCCAGACATGGAATACCAATCTCTATTATCTCTGATAGGGATGACAGATTTATTTCAAGATTCTGGCAGACATTACAGCAAGCATTAGGAACTCGTCTAGACATGAGTACTGCCTATCATCCACAAACTGATGGGCAGAACGAAAGGACGATACAAACGCTTGAAGTCATGCTACGAGCATGTGTTATTGATTTCGGAAACAGTTGGGATCGACATCTACCATTAGCAGAATTTTCCTACAACAACAGCTACCATTCAAGCATTGAGATGGCGCCGTTTGAAGCACTTTATGGTAGAAAGTGCAGGTCTCCGATTTGTTGGAGTGAAGTGGGGGATAGACAGATTACGGGTCCGGAGATTATACAAGAAACTACCGAAAAGATCATCCAAATTCAACAACGGTTGAAAACCGCCCAAAGTCGACAAAAGAGCTACGCTGACATTAAAAGAAAAGATATAGAATTTGAAATTGGAGAGATGGCCATGCTTAAAGTTGCACCTTGGAAAGGCGTTGTTCGATCTGGTAAATGAGGGAAATTAAATCCAAGGTATATTGGACCATTCAAGATTATTGATCGTGTCGGACCAGTAGCTTACCGACTTGAGTTACCTCAACAACTCGCGGCTGTACATAACACTTTCCACGTCTCGAATTTGAAGAAATGTTTTGGTAAAGAAGATCTCACTATTCCGTTAGATGAAATCCAAATCAACGAAAAACTCCAATTCATCGAAGAACCCGTCGAAATAATGGATCGTGAGGTTAAAAGACTTAAGCAAAACAAGATACCAATTGTTAAGGTTCGATGGAATGCTCGTAGAGGACCCGAGTTCACCTGGGAGCGTGAAGATCAGATGAAGAAGAAATACCCGCATCTATTTCCAGAAGATTCGTCAACACCTTCAACAGCTTAAAATTTCGGGACGAAATTTATTTAACGGGTAGGTACTGTAGTGACCCGAACTTTTCCATGTTTATATATATTAATTGAGATTGATATTTACATGATTAAATGTTTCCAACATGTTAAGCAAATCAAACTTGTTAAGACTTGATTAATTGAAATATGTTTCATATAGACAATTGACCACCCAAGTTGACCGGCGATTCACGAACGTTAAAACTTGTAAAAAAGACATGACGATATATATATGGATATACATATGGTTAACATGAGATTATGATAAGTAAGTATCTCCATAAGTATATTAACAATGAGTTATATACATATAAACAAGACTACTAACTTAAGGATTTCGAAACGAGACATATATGTAACGATTATCGTTGTAACGACATTTAAATGTATATATATCATATTAAGATATATTAATATATCATAATATCATGATAATATAATAATTTAACATCTCATTAGATATAATAAATAATGGGTTAACAACATTAATTGAGATCGTTAACTTAAAGGTTTCAAAACAACACTTACATGTAACGACTAACGATGACTTAACGACTCAGTTAAAATGTATATACATGTAGTGTATTTAGATGTATTAAAATACTTTTGGAAGACTTCAAGACATATATCAAAACACTCATACTTAACAAAAATGGTTACAGTTACTTTTCCATTCTTTTCTTTCATCAAGAATTCTAGTCGTATTCTTACCCGTATTATACACAGCTTCAAAACGTACTTACTATGAGTATATACCAATAGGAACTAGCATGGGATTCCACTCTTGATTATGTCATGTATGACTAATCAATTTTAACTTCTACCATGAGCTAGTCAACTAACTAGAACTCCTTTTAACCCCACTCACCACTCACCAATTACCACTCATCATTCACTCCATTTCACTTCCAATTCTCTTTCTAATTCTCTCTCAACACACACACACACACACACACACACTATTATGAATGTATTTTTCCAGTAGTTAATCATCATCTTCATCAAAAATCACTTCAAGAATCAAGCTATAATCATCATAGGAAGAACACTTCAAGAACACTTCAAAAATCCCTTCAAGTTTACTAATTTACTTCCAAGCTTTCTAATCCATTCCAAGTAATCATCTAAGATCAAGAAACCTTTGTTATATACAGTAGGTTATCTTTCTTATTCAAGGTAATATTCATATTCAATCTTTGATTCAATTTCTATAACTATAAACTATCTTAATTCGAGTAAAAATCTTACTTGAACTTGTTTTTGTGTCATGATCCTACTTCAAGAACTTTCAAGCCATCCAAGATCCTTTAAAGCTAGATCATTTTTTGTCACTTCCAGTAGGTTTACCTACTAAACTTGAGGTAGTAATGATGTTCATAACATCATTCGATTCATATATATAAAACTATCTTATTCGAAGGTTTAAACTCGTAATCACTAGAACATAGTTTAGTTAATTCTAAACTTGTTCGCAAACAAAAGCTAATCCTTCTAACTTGACTTTTAAAATTAACTACACACATGTTCTATATCTATATGATATGCTGACTTAATGATTTAAAACCTGGAAACACGAAAAACACCGTAAAACCAGATTTACGCCGTCGTAGTAACACCGCGGGCTGTTTTGGGTTAGTTAATTAAAAACTATGATAAACTTTGATTTAAAAGTTGTTATTCTGAAAAAATGATTTTTATTATGAACATGAAACTATATCCAAAAATTATGGTTAAACTCAAAGTGGAAGTATGTTTTCTAAAATGGTCATCTAGACGTCGTTCTTTCGACTGAAATGACTACCTTTACAAAAATGACTTTTAACTTATTTTTCCGACTATAAACCTATACTTTTCTGTTTAGATTCATAAAATAGAGTTCAATATGAAACCATATCAATTTGATTCACTCAAAACGGATTTAAAATGAAGAAGTTATGGGTAAAACAAGATTGGATAATTTTTCTCATTTTAGCTACGTGAAAATTGGTAACAAATCTATTCCAACCATAACTTAATCAACTTGTATTGTATATTATGTAATCTTGAGATACCATAGACACGTATACAATGTTTCGACCTATCATGTCGACACATCTATATATATTTCGGAACAACCATAGACACTCTATATGTGAATGTTGGAGTTAGCTATACAGGGTTGAGGTTGATTCCAAAATATATATAGTTTGAGTTGTGATCAATACTGAGATACGTATACACTGGGTCGTGGATTGATTCAAGAAAATATTTATCGATTTATTTCTGTACATCTAACTGTGGACAACTAGTTGTAGGTTACTAACGAGGACAGCTGACTTAATAAACTTAAAACATCAAAATATATTAAAAGTGTTGTAAATATATTTTAAACATACTTTGATATATATGTATATATTGTTATAGGTTTGTGAATCAACCAGTGGCCAAGTCTTACTTTTCGACGAAGTAAAAATCTGTGAAAGTCAGTTATAGTCCCACTTTTAAAATCTAATATTTTTGGGATGAGAATACATGCAGGTTTTATAAATGATTTACAAAATAGACACAAGTACGTGAAAACTACATTCTATGGTTGAATTATCGAAATCGAATATGCCCCTTTTTATTAAGCCTGGTAATCTAAGAATTAGGGAACAGACACCC
This sequence comes from Rutidosis leptorrhynchoides, assembly GCF_046630445.1. Taxonomy (NCBI): domain Eukaryota; kingdom Viridiplantae; phylum Streptophyta; class Magnoliopsida; order Asterales; family Asteraceae; genus Rutidosis; species Rutidosis leptorrhynchoides. Next base: position 630,824,059 of record NC_092334.1, on the reverse strand, counting down.
TAATTGACGCGAATCCTAAAGATAGATCTATTGGGCCTAACAAACCCCATCCAAAGTACCGGATGCTTTAGTACTTCGAAATTTATATCATATCCGAAGGGTGTCCCGGAATGATGGGGATATTCTTATATATATGCATCTTGTTAATGTCGGTTACCAGGTGTTCACCATATGAATGATTTTTATCTCTATGTATGGGATGTGTATTGAAATATGAAATCTTGTGGTCTATTGTTACGATTTGATATATATAGGTTAAACCTATAACTCACCAACATTTTTGTTGACATTTAAAGCATGTTTATTCTCAGGTGAATACTAAGAGCTTCCGCTGTTGCATACTAAAATAAGGACAAGATTTGGAGTCCATGTTTGTATGATATTGTGTAAAAACTGCATTCAAGAAACTGATTTCGATGTAACATATTTGTATTGTAAACCATTATGTAATGGTCGTGTGTAAACAGGATATTTTAGATTATCATTATTTGATAATCTACGTAAAGCTTTTTAAACCTTTATTTATGAAATAAAGGTTATGGTTTGTTTTAAAAATGAATGCAGTCTTTGAAAAACGTCTCATATAGAGGTCAGAACCTCGCAACGAAATCAATTAATATGGAACGTTTTTAATCAATAAGAATGGGACATTTCACATATGTTCTAAATAACTTGGTAAATTTTTCCCACACTTGGCTTTTATTTTCCTTTCTTTGCCTTTTTATTTTCCTCTATTCTATTTTAAATAAATTCTAACATTTTGAGTTGTTTCTCAATTTATGTCCTTTAAGAGGTAACAATAATTTCGGTGTTAACACCTAGTTTTATCGTTCATAAATATGTATAAACATGATTTTAAGTTCATTTAGTTGAAAATTTTTGAAAAATTTTACTAGAATTGGGTAGTCAGTATATAAGACTAGGACTGTTTTTTTATTATCAGAGAGCACTAAATTCTAATACAACTACTGCGTTACTAGTATTTTTAATGGTAACCAAGTGTATAAGTCAAAAATTTAAAAAATCCGAAAGAATTTAACCCCTTCCCACACTTAAGATCTTGCAATGCCCTCATTTGCAAGAAATCAGTAGCAATTTTAAATTATTGAGGGTGAGTAGCGTAGAAAAATGATTAAATTTTACCAAAGTTTCTAAACATATTGGCGTTTGTTTATTGAATGATAAAGGTGCACATCATTTGTTCATTCCGTCTTGTTGTTACATCATATTTGTTTTTGTGACGATCGCTCCAAATCCATATGGATGAACACGTCATTCATCGATTTCATTGCGAGGTATTTGACCTCTATATGATACGTTTTGTAAACATTGCATTCTTTTGAAAAGGCACACCATAAATGAATATTTAAATCAAAGGTTTTCGACATCTGATGATTTCTACATATAGACAATCACCGTAAATAATTGTTTACAATAGTAATTCCATTGACAATGCAGTCAAAATAAGATACATGGTGATGATTTGGTGAATGCAACGTTTCTTTGATAAATATGCCATGTAAGACTCCATGCACATAGCTTGTCTAACATATAAGCAAACAGCGGAAGACTTCTAGGGAACCTGAGAATAAACATGCTAACAAATGTCAACACAAAGGTTGGTGAGTTCGTAGTTTTAGTGTTTCGTATAATCTGTGTATAAAGGTGGATCACAAGATTTCAGTTGTTTCATCCGAAATGTTTATCAAAATATTCTACGAAATTGAGCACCCTGGTAACTAAACTTAACGTATATATAATTTATACCCTTTGTATAATCATCTTAATAATAAACGCAAACCAACGTGTACGCTTCTCAAATAGCATACGTCCGTTAAAAGGCTAGTGCTCTAGCTCAGACGGGGATATCAAGCCCTATGGATCCATATACTACTACTCGTGCCCGCCAGTTCTTATAACCGACAGTTACTAGTTACCAAAGCTAAGGGATTTTCGGTTCAAACTCGGTGTAGAATTTAGTATGTACTTGTATCCATTGCGTTTAAAATAAAGTGCATGTATTCTCAGCCCAAAAATATAGATTGCAAAAGCAATTAAAAAGGGAGCAAATGAAACTCACGCATATAAATCTAGTATTTTTAGTATTTATAAACAGTCGCATGTATTCTCAGCCCAAAAATATATTGAGTAAAAGGGATCATATGAAACTCACGCATATAGATCTAGTATTTTCAGTATTTATAAACAGTCGCATGTATTCTCAGCCCAAAAATATAATGAGTAAAAGGGATCATATGAAACTCACGCATATAAATCTAGTATTTTTAGTATTTATAAACAGTCGCATGTATTCTCAGCCCAAAAATATATTGAGTAAAAGGGATCATATGAAACTCACCTTAGCCGCATATAAAGTCGTTCACCAAAATGTGACCGAAACTCGGATTACCAAATAACTGTAGATCTCAACCTAGAGAACATATGTTGGTCAATAATTGTTTATCAAGCTAGGTCGGGTCATAGTGTATCACAATCCTAATGCTCGAGATCGACATACAATAGTTATCAAAAGTCATTTCAAAAAGTCAATTTTGACAATTGTTCAACAAAACGAGACGTGCCTTATATAAGGATTCATTTACTTGGCTAGTAGTATTTTATCAATCTCATAAACAGGTTGTTTAAATATTAATTACAGATTCAAAAGCAATTCCGATTAACGTCAATTATAATTCAGTTGACCATATCTTTTGATTCGTTCTTCGAAATTACGCGATTTCTAAATGAAAAGTTATTGATTTTTCGCCAGCTTTCCGAAAACATGTATATCATATACCTTTTACCAGTAATATATGTATTTAATTCGTGATTCATTATAAACTGTTTAACGACGAAATTTAGCATACAATCATGTATAAATATATATATACTCGAGCACTAGACATGTATACACTATTAATATATAAAAGATAAGATATGAATGCTCACGTATCAATATTGAGATTCAATATTGCAGGAAAGTACGTAGACGCAACAGAGATGATAAATACTAGGTTTGACTTGCGAACAATACCCATGAACATTACCCATAACCTCCATAGCTATAACCCATAATTTCCTTAGTTCTATCCCGTTAGAAGCTTGTTTTGAAAGTGACACGCTCATGACCTCGTCGTAATATTTTATGTATAATATTACTAAAAATATTAAGATTAATAATAATAATAATCTTAATAATATAATAATAATAATAATAATAATAATAATAATAATAATAATAATAATAATAATAATAATAATAATAATAAATAAATACTTACATAGTAATAGGTGTAAAAAAACATGCGCAAGAAACCTGGTATTTATAGCCATAATTCCTGATTCTGATGCTCATGCGATCGCATGGGTTTTATGCCTATTTCTCATGCGATCGCATGGCCGTCAGATCCAGCTCACATATTTTTTGTTTTCTTGTTTGTCGACATAATTAAATATAATATATATAATATATATAATTTAAATAATTAATTATATATTATATTAAATTCATGTGCATAGTTAACTTGTAATTTTCGTTCCGATGACTCGTACGTTGTCACTCGACTTATGTCCCGGTTCCAGTTTCTCGAACGACGCTTAGAAAACTCGCAATTTACGTTTTGTGACTCGTACTTTTGTCAAAATATTGTCTTAAATTATCAATAAACTATATCATTCAAAGTGTATCTTAAACTTTCGAGTGTTTTGGTCATTTACTTCTATAAATCATTGTCTCCCTATTTGTTAATATATATATATATATATATATATATATATATATATATATATATATATATATATAATAACAAATCGTTTTATGACCAAGTTAATATATATTTTCAACATTCATAAACACGTTTTAAATATACGTCGTAAGTTATTCATACAATTAATATTCCAACTTATCATATATATTCAAATAAATATTTAAATCAATAAGTTTAATGTACGGTATCAAAAAAATTAATACATTGTTACGTTTTCAAGTTATAGTATATATATATATATATATATATATATATATATACATATATATATATATATATATATATATATATAAATATATATATATATGTATCTATATACATATAATTGTTCGCGAATCGTCGAGAACAACTGAAAGGTATTTGAATATATGAAAATAGTTCAAAAATTTTGAGATTCAGTTTTACAGACTTTGTTTATCGTGTCGAAAATGTTACTCATACAAAGATTAAGTTTAAATTTGGTCAGAAATTTTCGGGTCATCACAGTACCTACCCGTTAAAGAAATTTCGTCCCGAAATTTGAGTGAGGTCGTCATGACTAACAAAAAAAAATTTCATGCCGTATATATGTTGATAAATAGAGTTTTATCACCGTTGAATAATATGGATAAAACAATCCGATTATTCGAAGCGTATGAGAGAAGTTATCGTAAAAGAGTGAAATGGAGAATAGAGATTCGTCTTAACTCTTGACGTATTAACGATTGATTTCCGTAATTTAAGGAATAGAAAATCTTCATAATCTAAATAAGATTTGATTCTTCGGAATTTAAGGAAATTAAGATTTCTTTTGATTAAATGCGTAATTTGCCTCGATTGCTATGTTTGATATTTCGCTATAAATTGACCTCTTCCGTTTCATTATTTTCATCACTCTTACATCTTCTTCCTCATTTTCTATTTTCAAAAGATTGTAAAAATGCTTCATCCAGTTCTGATTCTTGATATACTCCTAACTTTCATATCTGTCATTCTTCTTTTTCATCTACCACCGAAGGAAGTTATTTTCTTCTACCATTACTTTGGGGTTATAGTGTTTTTCATTCTCCCGTGTCTTTATATTGCTATACGCATTGATATACACGGTTTGTAATTTCTGGGTGGTTGTTGGGTTTTATATCTTCCCTTATATTTCGATGTCTCTGCTTCTGTCTTTCCATAATCATTGACATCCACAGTTAATACTCTCTCCAATTTACTGTGATTTATATATACTCCCATTGATATTTTGAAGCTTCATGCTTTTGTCTTATCTTCCCGACTTTAAATCAAGCGAATAATGGTCCAGAATTCGTAGGTATGAATTTCAGAATGAACATAATTAATGCTCTAAAAAAGTGGTAATAGCACAATCTGACTTGTCAAATTACCAGAATACCTCGAAAAAGACTGAATCATTAAGAAAATATTTTCTTGATAGTTTAGAGGTTAAATAGAATGAAAGAGTTATGTAACATGGTTTATAATGAGGGTATGATCTGTGAACCTTTATCACGTTCCATTAGAAACTCAGCATGACTTACTGTAATATAATCACGTTGATCAAGTGTCATTATATTATAATAACTCATGCTTCAGTTCCCAACACCACTTCAAAAATATTCATATTTTAAACTCGAAGGTTTCAGAATTTAGAAACTAAAATAGTTTCTTTTATGATGTTACACAGATATCGCAAGGAGAAAATTGATTTCCGATGAGAATGATTATGGAATTATCTCCAAAAATATGGAGGATATTTATAATGAAAGATACGATGATATCTTAGAATTTCTAATATCAGAAGATGATGAAGGATATTGTCCGCAAGGGTTTAGATTCGGAAGCAAGGTATTCGTTAATGGCTTCAGCAGATACTGAATAATTTGGATTCTTTTAGGACAGGTTTAGTCTTTGTGATTTATCCACAGCCTCCTTCATACTTTGCTCAATTCGTTTTCCAGTTCCAAACCTTCTCTTTTTCTGAGCTTTGCCAACACACTATTCTTTATCATCAAACTTTTGGCTGTTAAGGTCGTTTACAGTTTTTGCTGCTTCATCAGCATTCAAAGTTATCATAACCGAATCATTGGTTATCAATCCGAGGTGTTTTCAAAAGTTTGAAGGGTTTGCATGAAGATTATAATTGTCAAGATACATATGATGTTCTAGAATTTTGAACGATACATTTTTTTTTCTTTTTTTTTTGGGTTTATGAATAGAAGTGATGTTCTAGCACAGTTTTGAAGTCAAAGTATAGCATTTGAAAGATGTAAGAATCTAAGAGTGATGTTTTCTGTTAAATCTTGGCTTAGATTCTGATTTTTCAAAATCAGAATATGTAATTGAATTTGTATGGAAACGATTGTATATCGCTGTGAGCATAGTTAATAATTTTTGAATCAAAGTAGAAGAATGTACAGTATAACATATTAATTGTGAACTTATATATTTCCCGAGTATTACCTACCCGTTAAAGATTTCACAATTAATGCTTTGTACAAAAGAATTTTTTTTATTACCGTCTTTATGAAAATATATGTATGTATATTTTCTTTAGATGTAATACAGATTTGATGAGTTAATATCATATTAAGCTCATTTGATTTTTGAATTGAATGAATAATCTCTAAAACATTAAGGATTACATAATCTTCGCGGAGTATTTCAATAATGAAATCAATACTTCATTATTTATTCTTATTCCTCGGTGAAGGATGTTGATGCTCGAGGAATTCTTATGAACTTCATAAGATATAAATGATGTTTTCTAGAAAGTTTCGAGTACATCGAAGATAAAAGTGTAAAATCAAACATGTAATTGATTAATACACTAAGTTCATTATGAAATGGAATTCATTGAGTTGAAACATATATTTGTAGTTAACGATGGTTAAGTTGTTAACGAAGGATGTACATCATAGCATATTAGTAATATGAATTAACCGAGTAGTATCTACCCCTTAAAATTCACACGTAATAGCTTAGTACGAAAAGATTCATGATGGTTTTAAAATTTATATATATAAGATATACATATAAAATATTTAGATGAATTGAGTTATTACTTCATAACTCATTGATACAATATACTCGTTGTTGACTCGTAATGATGTCCACGGTGCTTTCTTGAACTGACGGAGCTTGTGATGTTAGAGGTGCTGCTGATTCTGACGATGTTGACAGCACTGACTGTGCTGGTGAGGCTAAGGGTACTGTTGATGCTGTTGGTAAAACAAGTCTAGCTTGTATCTTACACCATTCGGATAAGGGTTTCTACTCTATCTGATTTAGGGTTAAGGCTAGAATAGATAATCTCTAAACTTTAGAAATTACATAATCGCCGTAGAATGTTTCTCCGATGAAGTTATGAATCCATACTACATCGTTTGTCGTTGCTGGTACTTCTTGGTACCTATGGTGTGTATGATGTTGATATCCGAGGTAAAAATCGTGATGTTGAGGCGTGTGATGCGGATGTGGTTGTTGGTGGTGGTAATGATCCTGTTGGTGTGGATGATGGTGGTACCGGTTATGCTGCGGGTGCTGTTGCTGGTGTTCGTAACCCTTGCACCATATTCTCCAAATCCACTACCAGAGCACGAAGCTCGTTGACTTCTTCTATTATACCGGGATGATCGGTGGTTCGAACGATCGGATAAATAAGATTTATAATATGGGATAGTATATAATCATGATGCGATACTCTGAAAATGAGAGAGAAAATAGTATTACGAATAGGTTCACCGGTAAGTGCTTCAGGTTCTTCGCCAAGAGGTGAATGTGGTGGATGGAAGGGATCACCTTCTTCTTGTCTCCAATGATTATGTAGGCTACAAACCCATCCCCAATTCATCCAGAATAGGTGATGGCTGATTGGTTGATCCATTCCGGTTACACTTTCTTCAGAGTTCAGGTGAATATCCGTATCGGAATAGCTATCGGAGTTTAAGGAATTTGAACTAGATACGGGATCCATCTTGTATAATTAGAGAGATGATTTTTGATATGAAATAGATTATAGAATTTAGATTGGTACTCTTCAATACATAATTTTCATATGTATGTATAATACCAAAATCTCGTAAATTACGGAGAAATTTTCGGAAGATGGCAGTCAAAGTTTACTGTAACAGATATGCTAAGATATGAATTTTGTCTATACACTATCTATGCAATCAATGCAATAAGATGCGTTTAGACTTAAGATGATAAACATGTAATTTCCGACAAGAAATGATAAGCAAAACTTTTAACATGCAGACACGGTCGAAATCCAGACTTACTAATGCATCCTAACCACTATCAGTTAGATACACTCATGGAAGACCTGGTTCGCTAGGACCAACGCTCTGATACCAACTGTGACAATCGCTCCAAATCCATATGGATGAACACGTCATTCATCGATTTCATTGCGAGGTATTTGACCTCTATATGATACGTTTTGTAAACATTGCATTCTTTTGAAAAGGCACACCATAAATGAATATTTAAATCAAAGATTTTCGACATCTGATGATTTCTACATATAGACAATCACCGTAAATAATAGTTTACAATAGTAATTCCATTGACAATGCAGTCGAAATAAGATACATGGTGATGATTTGGTGAATGCAACGTTTCCTTGATAAATATGCCATGTAAGACTCCATGCACATAGCTTGTCTAACATATAAGCAAACAGCGGAAGACTTCTAGGGAACCTGAGAATAAACATGCTAACAAATGTCAACACAAAGGTTGGTGAGTTCATAGTTTTAGTGTTTCGCATAATCTGTATATAAAGGTGGATCACAAGATTTCAGTTGTTTCATCCGAAATGTTTATCAAAATATTCTACGAAATTGAGCACCCTGGTAACTAAACTTAACGTATATATAATTTATACCCTTTGTATAATCATCTTAATAATACACGCAAACCAACGTGTACGCTTCTCAAATAGCATACGTCCGTTAAAAGGCTAGTGCTCTAGCTCAGACGGGGATATCAAGCCCTATGGATCCATATACTACTACTCGCGCCCACCAGTTCTTATAACCGGCAGTTACTAGTTACCAAAGCTAAGGGATTTTCGATTCAAACTCGGTGTAGAATTTAGTATGTACTTGTATCCATTGCGTTTAAAATAAAGTGCATGTATTCTCAGCCCAAAAATATAGATTGCAAAAGCAATTAAAAAGGGAGCAAATGAAACTCACGCATATAAATCTAGTATTTTTAGTATTTATAAACAGTCGCATGTATTCTCAGCCCAAAAATATATTGAGTAAAAGGGATCATATGAAACTCACGCATATAAATCTAGTATTTTCAGTATTTATAAAAGTCGCATGTATTCTCAGCCCAAAAATATATTGAGTAAAAGGGATCATATGAAACTCACGCATATAAATCTAGTATTTTTAGTATTTATAAACAGTCGCATGTATTCTCAGCCCAAAAATATATTGAGTAAAAGGGATCATATGAAACTCACCTTAGCCGCATATAAAGTCGTTCACCAAAATGTGACCGAAACTCGGATTACCAAATAACTGTAGATCTCAACCTAGAGAACATATGTTGGTCAATAATTGTTTATCAAGCTAGGTCAGGTCATAGTGTATCACAATCCTAATGCTCGAGATCGACATACAATAGTTATCAAAAGTCATTTCAAAAAGTCAATTTTGACAATTGTTCAACAAAACGAGACGTGCCTTATATAAGGATTCATTTACTTGGCTAGTAGTATTTTATCAATCTCATAAACAGGTTGTTTAAATATTAATTGCAGATTCAAAAGCAATTCCAATTAACGTCAATTATAATTCAGTTGACCATATCTTTTGATTCGTTCATCGAAATTACGCGATTTCTAAATGAAAAGTTATTGATTTTTCGCCAGCTTTCCGAAAACATGTATATCATATACCTTTTACCAGTAATATATGTATTTAATTCGTGATTCATTATAAACTGTTTAACGACGAAATTTAGCATACAATCATCTATAAATATATACTCGAGCACTAGACATGTATACACTATTAATATATAAAAGATAAGATATGAATGCTCACGTATCAATATTGAGATTCAATATTGCAGGAAAGTACGTAGACGCAACAGAGATGATAAATACTAGGTTTGACTTGCGAACAATACCCATGAACATTACCCATAACCTCCATAGCTATAACCCATAATTTCCTTAGTTCTATCCCGTTTGAAGCTTGTTTTGAAAGTGACACGCTCATGACCTCGTCGTAATATTTTATGTATAATATTACTAAAAATATTAAGATTAATAATAATAATAATCTTAATAATATAATAATAATAATAATAATAATAATAATAATAATAATAATAATAATAATAATAATAATAATAATAATAATAATAATAATAATAATAATAATAATAATAATAAATAAATAAATAAATACTTACATAGTAATAGGTGTAAAAAAACATGCGCAAGAAACCTGGTATTTATAGCCATAATTCCTGATTCTGATGCCCATGCGATCGCATGGGTTTTATGCCTATTTCTCATGCGATCGCATGGCCGTCAGATCCAGCTCACATATTTTTTATTTTCTTGTTTGTCGACATAATTAAATATAATATATATAATATATATAATTTAAATAATTAATTATATATTATATTAAATTCATGTGCATAGTTGACTTGTAATTTTCGTTCCGATGACTCGTACGTTGTCACTCGACTTATGTCCCGGTTCCGGTTTCTCTAACGACGCTTAGAAAACTCGCAATTTACGTTTTGTGACTCGTACTTTTGTCAAAATATAGTCTTAAATTATCAATCAACTATATCATTCAAAGTGTATCTTAAACTTTCGAGTGTTTTGGTCATTTACTTCTATAAATCATTGTCTCGCTATTTGTTAATATATATATATATATATATATATATATATATATATATATATATATATATATATATATATATATATATATATATATATATATATATAATAACAAATCGTTTTATGACCAAGTTAATATATATTTTCAACATTCTTAAACACGTTTTAAATATACATCGTAAGTTATTCATACAATTAATATTTCAACTTATCATATATATTCAAATAAATATTTAAACCAATAAGTTTAATGTACGGTATCAAAAAAATCAATACATTGTTACGTTTTCAAGTTATAGTATATATATATATATATATGTATCTATATACATATAATTGTTCGTGAATCATCGAGAACAACCGAAAGGTATTTGAATATATGAAAATAGTTCAAAAATTTTGAGATTCAGTTTTACAGACTTTGTTTATCGTGTCGAAAATGTTACTCATACAAAGATTAAGTTTAAATTTGGTCAGAAATTTCCGGGTCATCACAGTTTTTCATTTTGTCGTCAAAATTAGTAGCTTTTGCTGAACTTAATGCCAGTCTTTGAAAGTTCGATGTTTTATCCTGTTGTGTACAATTGACAATATACATACATACAAATAATAACTTGCATGGTAATTTGAAATGGGACTTAACATCCCACTTTCAAATTATAAATACAAAATATTAGTAACAAAATAAAAAAAAATATTAAAAATTACATAAAAGTATCACAATATTATATGTTTTAAACATAAGTAAATAAAAATAATAAAAGATAAAAATCACCAACGGGAACTGTATCAATCTGGATAGGGGTTCCAGTTCATGTCGTCGGTCGGGTTCCACGGTTGGTTATAGGTGTACTGATAGGCTTGGTTGGGGTCGTAGAGAGCAAATGGTGGTCGCATATCGGGCTGGTGTGGCCGATAGTAAGCAGGTCGGGTTGGTACGTAGTTATTTGGTACCTGAGGTGATAGCTGGCTCATGATCTGATGCTGATGATAGTGCCATCTATCATGCTGTCATTACCTGGAATGCTCGTACACATTCTCGGCGTGCCACTGCTCGTACTGACTATGTCTAGCCTCATTTGTCATTTCTACCTCATCTATACGCTGGTAAACTTCAGTAACAGCCTCCCTAATGACATCCCTAATGTCATCCTCTTCCTCCATTTTCTCATCTGAACCTCTCTCTACCTGTGGATGAGGGCCCTGATATGGTACTGCCTGATTGCGTTTGCTCTTTAATACCTTTGCACCCTGATAGACCCGCAATCCTAAAGTCTCAACCTGTTCCCTACACACCATCAATGGACCCTCTTGATCCATATCTACACCCAAATACTCTCCAATGAGAGTAACAAAATTACCTCCTCCTATTATTCCCCCATCCTGTATTCCTTCCATCATTTTGGACAGATAAAAACCAACACAGTAGGGGATATTAACAAAGCTTCTAGTATTTCAAATATACTTAAGGTAAAATAAATCGTGTAAGGTCATTTTCTCCTTGTTGTTACCTCTTTGTGTAATCGAATTAGCTAAAAATCTATGTATAATACGAAGCTCTGCTTTGTTAATATCTAAATAGGAGTGTCTTCCTCCCCGCGTAAAAACATTATAATTTGACATACGCCTCCAGACGGCGTCAGCGTCAAAATTCCTATCTACCCTTTCACCATGATAAATCAAATTTGTACAATCAGGTAGTAGTAATTCAGCAGGTGTATAAATTTGTAAAGCCCTGGCCATGTCCAGCATGGACATCCTATACATCCTACGGCCAAGTAAAAATCTAAGAAAATTCCTATCGTCTAACCTAACTACATCCGTATCAAGTGATATAGTACTCATAAGCTCAACACACCATTCCTTATATACAGGCCTACGAATGGTGAATAAACGTTCTCAATCGGGAAAAGAAGAGTTCCCATACCTTTAGATCAGATGCTGCCTAACTGAGTTAGCTAGTTGGACCCTTTCCAAAGGCTCCCAATCGATTACCCTCGGTACTTCTATATTTTTTGGTACCAGTTTAAATTTGTTACTTTGGTACATCGGGTAATCTCTCCAGCTTCGATCAAATCCCAAATTGGGATGCAACAACTCTTCATGAATCGTTGGGTGTTCTATTATTGGATGAATCGGAAATTGTACGTAGGCATTAACATATTCTTGTTGCGGATCATAATATGGTATGTGTTGATCATTATGATATTGTTGTTCTTGTTGTTGTTCCTGTTCAGATTCTGGTTCATATTGTGGCTCATATTGCATTTCTGGCTGTGTTTCATTTTCAGGTTGTTTGGATGATGATGCACCTCCAGATTCGGTATATTTCTGCAAAACACATTAAACACAAAATTTGTGCATCCAAATATGCATTAGTGTTAGCAAAATAACAAATTAAAACAATTACAATAACATGTTTAATCCATATAAAACTCATGCTCATTTTCACATTTTTATCAATTCTACATTTTTTTTAAATAAGCACATATGAAAATGTTTACAAAGTTCTTAAGCATTCTACTCAAATAACATGTCAAAATAATCATTACTAGCAATTAAACAAGTTTCAAATGGCATTTACATCAATTTAATCAAGTTCATGAATTTTAGATTTGAAAAGTCCAATTTAATTCTCAAAAATCATGTTTAGGATCAAAGTTTGGATCATTTAGCTACCTAAACATGTTACACTACTTAATTTCGCAATAATTCATGACAAAAATCGGCCATAACCTGTTTATATCAAAAAGCACTAAATTGCTCAAGAACACAAACCCTAGATTTCTAAAAATTTGAAGTTTAAGGCTTCTAATCATGTTAAATAGCATCAATCTAGGTTATACATGCATAATATACTAATAATTTAACTCTAATTACACTAGAAATTAATAAAATCAAATTAGGACAAATATTTGTAATTATCACAAAAAATAGGAAATTTATGAGTTTAGGGGTGAAATCTTTACCTTTCTGCTTCCCCATCTGAGAAAAGACATGATTGTAGCGGATTATTGCAAGTAATTTGGTTGATTTTGGTTGAAAATTGGTGATTTTTGGTGATAATGCGTGTGTATGCTCGTGTATGTGTGTGTTGATGTTATGAGACAGAAGCAGCTCGTGGAGCTTTTGTTCCTGACCAGTTTTCTGGCCTCATGCGATCGCATGGGTCCCTGCTCTTTTTTTTTTTTTTATAAAAACCTTATACTTTTAAAACAAATAATTATTTAAAATTTAAAAATTTTGTTTCTTTTTAGGATAAGGGCGTTTCGGATCGTTGTCCTAGTTCGTCTCTCGACAAAATTTTAAAATTTGTCATTTTTAAGCGTTGTTATAAAAGCAAAGATTTTTGGGGTTTTTTTTTTTTGGCATACTTTAGATCAATGAGATTAAAAATAATGATAACAAAATTTCTCGTCCCGCCCTCGGGTAAAGCAATTTTGGTTCAACGATCTAGTCTTCAACTCACGACGAATTTTTAGAAATTACATTTTTAACTTAATGAAATAAAGTACATTTTTGTTTTTAAATTCACACCAAATTTAAATTTAAAATGCATAAAATTAAAAATTCATATAAATATCATTAATATTTTTATACATTAATTTTACAAACTTATATTAAAATATTAATTTTTAAAATATTTAAAAACTTAAATATATTGATTTTTAAAAATTTACAATAATAATATAATATTAATTTAAAAACAAGGTAAAAATTAAAATTAAAATTTTTTTTGGTCTTTTATCCCACTTTAATCAATCAAATATTAACAAAAATATATGTCCCTCTTTTTGGGTAAAGTAATTTCGGCTATTTTACCTAGTTTTACTCCTGACGAATTTCTGAAATATTTTGGATTGATTGATTAAAGATATTTATACCTTAAGAATAAACGGTAAATTTCGCAGTGATATAATAAATTTTTGTATGATATCAATAATTTCGGTTTCGCATACCTAATTTTATTGAATACCAATTTAATACTTTATAGCGAACGATTCAGCGTTTATTATCAAAAGGTTAAAAGCAATAAAATAAAATTAAAAACTGTACATACTTACCTGTGAGATAGAATTCTCAGAGACCTGCTTTAGCTGACTCATAGGAGAGTCGTGTGATTTGGTTTTCCATAGCTACGTAAGCGTAACCTCGATTCTTCAATAACTTTTCTTCTAAACATATGAACGGTCCTTCTCTGCATAGAGTAACAAATTCGGTATTTGAATATGTTTGATTGTTTCAACATTTACCTTCGTGTGACCATTTTCCGCATTTATGACATCTTTCAAGGTGTCGTCCTCTTCTTTTTATTGCGGATTTTGATTATCCTTTACCAAAATGTGTCTTATGATGATCTTTCCCGAGTTCTTTCCTCACTTCGTCCATTTTTTCTCTTATGAATGATACCAGTTCACTCGGAAGTGTGTCATTATTACGTTTAGTAATCATAGCGTGTAGCATTAGACCATGGTTCAGATCAAAGGAATTCTTCACTCGTAAAACCTAAAAAAAAATAAAAATTCTGAATGGAGGAAGAAGACTAGTTCTTTAGGGTCTGCTAGAGAAAGACCATTCGGATTCCATTCTCGGAAACTACACGAAAATAGAATATCTAACTCTAACAGAAATATATATTATACTTAAAAGATTTGAACCTTCCCACACTTAGTTAGCTGTGGTTTCGAAATTGTGATTTACTTCATCTTCAACTTCCATTGGATTATCTATGTAATGTTTAACTCTGTGACCATTAACTTTAAATTCATTCCCATTTGAATTTATTAATTCTACTGTTCCGTATGGGAAAACTCTTTTGACTATGAATGGTCCAGACCATCTTGATTTCAATTTTCCAGGAAATAGCTTGAATCGTGAATTGAAAAAGAAGGACTCTGTCTCCTTCTTTAAATTCTTTTGAACTTCTGATTCTTTTATCATGCCATTTCTTCATTCTTTCCTTTTAGATTAACGAATTTTCATATGCTTCATATCTTAATTCTTCTAATTCGTCTAGTTGACTTAACCATAGACGTCCAGCTTCATGCAAATCAAGATTACATGTCTTCGAAGTCCAAAATGATTTATGTTCAATTTCTACTGGAAGGTGACATGCTTTTTTGTAAACGAGTCTAAAAGGTGTGGTTCCAATTGGAGTTTTGTAGGTGTGGTTCTAAAAGGAGTTGAAAGAAAAGAGGGATGCAGGGTAAACTTCAGGTAATGTATATATGGTATACATTGAGCTTAGTATTACTTCTTATAATACATGGGTATTAGACACAGGATGTGGAACTCATATTTGCAATTCTTTGCAGGGGTTCAAAAGAAGTAATCAAGATGCGGGAACAACAAGTCTCTTCATGGGTAATGGAGCAAGGGTGCAAGTGAAAGCTCAAGGAGACTTTGTTTTAAAGCTTCCAAGTGGTTTGGAGCTTATTTTGAAAAATGTTTTGTATGCACCCGATTTATCTCGAAACATTATTTCTATTTCCTGTTTAAGACAATGTGGTTTTGATTTCAATTTTATTGATGATGATATCCATGTTTCTTTAGATAATGTGTTGTATTTTAAGGCTTCGCCTTTGAATGGTATTTATGAATTGGTTCAGGATGACACATCATACAATAGCTCAATGTTCCATGCAAACATCAAGAAACTCAAAAGGGATTTGAGTGATTCCTACTTATGGCATTGTCGCCTTGGTCACATAAACAAGAATCGAATGCATACACTTCAAAAGAATGGACTTTTGAAATCAAATGAACCAGACTCGTTTGATGTATGTGAATCTTGTTTACAAGGCAAAATGACTAAAGCGCCTTTCAAAGGGACCTACGAAAGGGCTAAAGACTTATTAGGATTAATACATTTGGATGTATGTGGACCTTTTAAGCCCATGACTAGGAAAGGTGAAAGATACTTCGTCACTTTCATTGATGACTTTAGTCGTTTCGGATATGTCTACTTATTAAGACACGAGGACGAAACTTTTGAAGCATTCAAAGAATATCAAAACGAAGTACAAAATCAACTCAATAAGACAATCAAGGTACTTCGTACCGATAGAGGAGGTGAATACCTAAGCGATGCTTTCTAAGATCATCTTAAAGGTTGTGGGATTATCTCGCAACTTACTCCTCCTGGAACATCCCAACTTAATGGAGTTTTCGAAAGGAGGAACCGAACCCTAATGGATATGGTTCGATCTATGATGGCTAGAAGATCATTACCTCTATCATTTTGGGGTTATTGTCTATGCTCCGCGGCTCGTATTCTAAATATGGCCCCAACCAGGAAAGTGGAACGAACTCCTCATGAGATGTGGTTTAGAAAACCTCCATCTCTATCATACTTAAAGGTATGGGGATGTGAAGCTTATCCTAAGCGTTACGTCCCTAATAAGTTGAATGCTCGATCCACGAAGTGTATCTTCATAGGATATCCCAAGGATGATATGGGATATTATTTCTATGATCCATCCAAACAGAATGTATTTGTTGCTCGGAAGGCTGAATTCCTTGAAACTAAGTTCCTAATGGAAGGTAATAGTGAAAGGAAGATAGATCTTGAAGAGCTTCAAGATCAAGTAGATGATACACAATTGGTTGACACTAGCACTCAACATGAAAATGTTGAGAATGATCAAATGGATGATCAAAGTATACATGACGTTCGCAGATCTGGTAGGATTAGTAATCCTCCTGAGAGATATGGGTTTCTCATGTATGGTTGCTATGTGGTTGACTTGGATAAACCAACAAACTACCAATATGCTTTATCAAGGACTGATAAAGATAAATGGCAGAAAGCCATGAATGCTGAGATGCAATCCATGTATGATAACCAAGTTTGGGAACTTGTTGCACAACCTACTGGCTCAAGGCTAGTTGATTGTAAATGGCTTTTCAAAATGAAAACCGACATACATGGAAACTTGGATACATATAAAGCTAGACTTGTAGCAAAAGGTTTCACTCAAACTCAAGGGGTTGACTATGATGAAAATTTTTCGCCTGTGGCAATGCTAAAGTCTATTAGGATATTACTTGCCATTGCTGCTCATTATGATTATGAAATATGGCAAATGGATGTCAAGACCGCTGTCCTAAATGGACATCTTGAGGAAGATGTCTATATGGTTCAGCCTGAAGGTTTTGTTGATCCTAAATATCCTAAAAGGGTATGCAAGTTAAAGAAGTCAATCTACGGATTGAAACAAGCATCTAGAATGTGGAATCATCGTTTTAATAAGGACGCCAAGAAATTTGGCTTCATTAAAAATGGTGATGAAGCTTGTGTATACAAGAAAGCTAGTGGGAGCACAATCATGTTCCTTGTACTATATGTGGATGATATATTGTTATTTGAAAATGATATTCCGACAATGCAAGGTGTTAAAACTTTGCTAAGTAAATGCTTCTCCATTAAGGATCTTGGAGAAGCACAATACGTTTTGGGAATAGGGATCTACAGGGATAGATCCAAGAAACTGATAGGTTTGAATCAAAGTGCATACATTGAAAAGATCTCGAAAAGGTTCAAGATGGACAACTCTAAGAAAGGTTTGGTACCTATTCAAAAAGGAACGCTTCTCAGTGCATCTCAGTGCCCTACCACGAAAGATGAACAAGAGAGAATGAAGAAAGTCCCGTACGCATCTGCTATTGGGTCAATCATGTATGCAATGATATGCACTAGAATGGATGTGTCATGCGCTCTTAGCTTGACAAGTAGATATCAGAATAACCCAGGAAACAGTCATTGGATTGCGGTTAAAAGTATATGGGTCTGGTGAGGAAGAACTCGCTGTAAAAGGTTACGTGGACGCGAGTTTCCAAACTGATCGAGATGATTCTCGATCACAGTCCGGTTATGTCTTCACGTTAAATGGAGGTGCGGTCTCTTGGAAGAGTTCAAAACAGGATGTTGTTGCATTATCCACTACAGAGTCAGAGTACATTTTCGCCTCATTGGCAGCTCAGGAAGCTGCATAGATGAAGAAATTCATCGACGACTTAGGAGTTGTCCCTTCCATTCAGGACCCTCTTGAGATCTTTTGTGACAACGAGGGTGCGATTGCTCAAATTAAAGAACCTCGTCACATTGAGCGGAGATTCAACTACATAAGGGATGAAATTGAAAAGGGAAAGATATGTATTCGCAAAGTTCACACAGATCTTAATATAGCGGATCCACTCACGAAGCTCTTGCATGGTTCAAAACATCAAGGGCATGTTAGTGCATTAGGGCTTCGATATTCTAATGATTGGTTGTGATCTGTTTTAAGTATTGTAACGGAACGAAATTGTTCATACTCATTAATATAATTATGGTATTAATTTATTTTGAGTCAAGTTCCTATTTTGCATATTTTATCCATGAATAAGTAATTATTCTAAACTCCGTAGTCGATTACATTTGTGGGAACAAGTGTGAGGTTTAGACTATTATGAACTTGGATTGGTATACATTCACGGGATGAATGTGGGGCAAGGTTGCAACCAAGGTTCATAGATATTTGTGGGATACAAATATTGGAAGACCCGCCCTAAAGATTTACTAAATGGAGCCTTTGTGGTTGATCACATGTAATCTTGAGTAAAGGCGAATATCATTGTATCCTCTGACCTGAGATACATATTGGGTTCGGATATTCACTAAGTATTGTGCCTTGATTCTTTCCTTCGCTATTCTGAAATATGGTAGTTCATAAGGAAGAGCTCAGGTGTGATACAAAGTGTATATCTAGGACGTATGTAGTCAAGAAGGGATTTGTCCCTCTTATTGGTTGAGAGTCAGATGTCTAAGGCCTGATAAAGTTAAATCTAAAAGAGAGTGATCACTCTGTATCTCTTGGATTTAACATGACATCTAGGACGAAAGGATGTGATGAAAGATTCACCTATTCATATTCGAGAGGGGAACTCGAAAGGGATGATGTTATTGAATGGCACTAAGTCATAACATATTGGGAGTGATGGACGGTCGTTAGGTGGTATCCATCACTTGCATTAATTTCTTATGGTTTCTCGTGCAAGTGGGAGATTGAAGGTATTTCATATGCCCGAGAGACATATTAAATTAATGTGGCTAATGTGTTATGATCCAAGTCAGGTCATACCCAATAACAAGCTTACCGACACTTTATACGTATTTAATCTTAATGATTGGATCATTGATTAAATACGCGACACTTGAACTTTAAGAAAAATGGTTTTCTGGAATATTACTTGATGTGTACATATATATATAAATTATGGAATAATTTATATAATATGGATTTAATTATTTATAGGTTAAATAATTAATAATGTTATGTTACATTTTTTATAATTGGTTTTATATAAAATGTATATAATTAATATGCAAGTTTATAAAATGTATTTTATAAAAACTAGTTTTATAAAATCTAGTTTTATAAAAACCATTTTATAAAATATAATGGGAGTGGCATGGGAGTTGAAGCACACATGCTCTTAGATTCCTTCTTGGTCAAATATAATTCCCATTTCCATATACATGCAAGACTTGACTCTTTGGAACACACACTTGCATTCAAACACATCAAATTAGCAAAAAATTCTGCCCATTTACTTGCTGCTGGCCGTGGGGTTTGAGTGAGCAAAAGAGGGTTCATTTTATTTTTGCAAGCTTATTTACAAGTGTTATTAAATCCTAACCAAAGGCTAGGGTGTTGGTGCACAAGTTTGGGGTATAACAACTTGAGGTTTCATTCTTTTGGAGCTCCATTCATCATCATCATCTTCATCACTTATCAACAAGCTTGGAGTAGGTATAATCTCTTTTCTTGCTTGTAGTTTGTAAGCATATTCATAACTTGATCCTAATTGGGATTTAACTTTAATTGGTTAAAGATATACAATGTTCTAAAATGGTAATTACATTGATGTGCGTAGAGGTGTATACGAAATAGTTATATTTTTACTACAAAATACTATTAAATACGATACAATTTTACACAAGTTATTTATTTATTTATAGAGTGGATATACCTAAACCTTGCTACAACACTTATAGGCAGTGTACCTAATCGTACAGTAGTGTAGTTTTTAGTAAGTCCGGTTCGTTCCACAGGGAGCTAGCCAAGTTTAACGCTATATTTTTAAAACTATATTTGTATAAATATAAATATAAATATAAGTAGTATTATTATTATAAAAGGGAGTTTTTTACCGTTTAATGACCGGTTTGTCGATTTTAAAACTTTAGTCGCAGTTAAAACCTAATGTAAAATATTAAAAATAAATATAACTTAATTTAAAGCGTAAAGTAAATGAAAATAATTAAAGTGCGATAAATTAAAGTGCGATAAATAAAATGACAATAAATAAAATTGCGATAATTAAAAAGTGCAATAATTAAAATGACAATAAATTAAAGTGCGATAATTAAGAGTGCAATTAAATATGAAATAAAGGAATTATGCTTATTTAAACTTCCGTAATCTTGATGTTCGACATGTTGATTTTAGTTTATTACCATGGGTTAATTGTCCTTTGTCCTGGATTATTCAATATGTCCATCTGGTTTTTGTCCATAACAGTCCATCAGTCATAAATATAAAGTGCGAGTATTCTCGTCAAATTATCCTTATATCTGAAGTCAAATATTCTAACTAATTGGGGACTTAAACTATAATTACACCAATTTTCCTTGTATATAATTCACCCCTGTTTTAATAAGTCCATTGACTATTAATTCATTCCCGTGTCCGGTTAAATGAACGATTATTAGTACATATAAATATCCCGCCCATCGTGTCCGATCAAGTGTATATGGTTATTTATAGGTACGTCCAATTGTAAATCTTTATATTAAATTAACAAACTATCATTTAATTAAACAAATATAAAGCCCATTAATAGCCATAGTCTAGTTTCCACAAGTGTCGTTCTTTTGTCCAAACCCCAATTATGGTACAAAGCCCAATTACCCCTTCTTAATATTTAGCCCAACATCACAATTACTTCGGCATTAAATAAACATAATAATAAATTAGCTACGAGACATTAATTTAAAAAGGTTGAACATAACTTACAATGATTAATAATAGCGTAGCGTTACACGGACAGAATTTCGACTTACACCCTTATAACATTCGCTAACATACCCTTATTATTAAATTAAAATTAAAATTATAATATATATATATATATATACATATATATCGTTGAGTGATAGAGAGAAAAAGATGTTTTCATTCGACTGAAACTGCGCCTTTTATAGCAATTTGGCCTCACTTTTTGCTCCATGCGATCGCATGGCATTTGGTCTTGCTGGCCATGCGATCGCATGGCCTGGGATTCCAGCTCACATTCGATTGTTTGCTTCTTACCGACGGTTTTATTAAATAATATAATATATATATAATTTTAAGAATTAATTATATATTATATTATATTCATGTGCATAGTTGACTTGTAATTTTTAGTCCATTGCGTCGAGCATTAAGAGTTGACTCTGGTCCCGGTTTCGGATTTTCAAACGTCCTTGCGTACAATTTAATATCTTGTACTTTGCGTTTTGCAGCTCGTACTCTTGTAACTTTTAGACGTTTCTCATCAATAATTTGAACCACTTTGATTGTACTTTGTACTTTTTAGCTTTTTGGTCGTTTGCGTCTTCAAATCGTTGAATCTGTCTTTTGTCTTCACCTTTTATTATTTAAACGAATATCACTTGTAAATAGAACAATTGCAACTAAAAGCTTGTCTTTCTTGAGGGATAATGCTATGAAATATATGTTCATTTTTAGCATTATCAAATATTCTCACACTTGAGCGTTGCTTGTCCTCAAGCAATATAGTCTTGAAATAAAAAAAAACAAGAATCACTTCTTTATTCTTCACACTTTGTACATCAGTGATTTTGATTTGGCGGTATAAACAATGATAGTAACGTTGTGGTTTACAGTCTCACATGACTATGAAAATTTAGATCCGTTAGGAAATTGGATCTTTATGAAAACATTTGATCTTTTGAGAATTTAATCTAGCTTTTACCCTAGATAAGTTTTCCGGAATAACCCTTCACCGGTGTTTGCAAAATATTTTTGTGGATTTTGTGGGTTTCAGATTTGAAAATTTTAGCTCAAACTTATGGTTTTGTGTTACCCACTTGCTAACCTTGTATTGGGAAAGCAACACGTCCAGTATACTTGCTCCGTATATTACTTTTCGGTAAACTACCGTCCGGTTGTAAAGGAAAGCGTTGAACAAGCAACTGTTAAGGCAATGTCCCGTGACATGCTTTTAATTATGGTCTATAACGTGTCGGATGCAATTACTATCCTTGGTAGGAGTAATAGTAAAGCTCACCCTATGGTTTTTTGGTCTGGCACAAGGTCCTGTCTTTGACCATGGTATGCAACCACCGTTCTTACGGTTGACACCCGATTTGGTTCAGGTGACCTAATGAATTCCAGGTGAATTCCTAGGATTTTACGTTCAATGGTAATGAACGCATTGAAAATGGGTTTTCAGAAAACAAATCGGTTTGTAATTTGATCAAAATATTTTCTCGTTCAAGCTCGAGTTTAGATATCATCGAATTCCATGAGTTTGAATTCTCAATCTTTAAG
This sequence comes from Rutidosis leptorrhynchoides, assembly GCF_046630445.1. Lineage (NCBI taxonomy): Eukaryota > Viridiplantae > Streptophyta > Magnoliopsida > Asterales > Asteraceae > Rutidosis > Rutidosis leptorrhynchoides. The sequence continues at coordinate 630,800,822 of NC_092334.1, read as the reverse complement.
GTCAATCTCAAGGATTGAGTAATATCAGGCTTAAAAGCTGATTTTTGATCTTTAAGGAGATTATCCTTTCTGGGGATCTGATTCATTAGTCTTATCAAGCTAATTTGCACGGCGCCCTCCCCATTTTACGAGACAGATCCTCTCATGGTTAGCATAAGTCTGACCACTTGGCGACCCTGTTTGATGCTGAGGTCCGTGGATTTCCAGCTGATTATCGAGAAAACTTTTCAAGGTTTTTCGTAGACTTTACAACTGGTCTGGACAACAACTTCCTGACCTAAATCAAGAAGCGCGTTTCTTTATCGGAAGACTTTACTTCCTTTTAATGATGGAATTGATTCATCGTGTAGATCCATCTTTCTTTCAAATATATTACAATTTACCTGGTAAAACGGTTAATTTTGTCCAAAACAAAAGTATCTTCAATTATTTGTACAAAAATATGTGATACATGTTTTAAATAACTTGGTAAATTTTTCCCACACTTGGCTTTTATTTTCCTTTCTTTGCCTTTTTATTGTCCTCTATTCCATTTTAAATGAATTCTAACATTTTGGGTTGTTTCTCAATTTATGTCCTTTCCGAGGTAACAATAATTTCGGTGTTAACACCTAGTTTTATTGTTCATAAATATGTATAAACATGATTTTGAATTCATTTATTTGAAAATTTTGAAAGTTTTTACTAGAATTGGGTAGTCAGTATATAAGACTAGGGTTGTTCTTTTTTATTAGAGAGCACTAGATTCTAATACAACTACTGCATTACTAGTATTCTTAATGGTAACCAAGTGTTTAAATTAAAATTTTAAAAATCCGAAAGAATTTAACCCCTTTCAACACTTAAGATCTTGCAATGCCCTAATTTGCAAGAAATCAGTAACAATTTAAATTATTGAGGGGGATTAGCGTAGAAAAATGATTAAATTTTACCAAAGTTTCCAAACATATTGGCGTTTGTTTGTTGAATGATAAATGGTGCACATCATTTGTTCATTCCGTCTTGTTGTTACATCACATTTGTTTTTCGTTTTGTCGTCAAAATTAGTAGCTTTTGCTGAACTTAATGTCAGTCTTTGAAAATGCGCTGTTTTACCCTGTTATGTACAATTGACAAAATACATGCATACAAATAATAACATGCATGGTAATTTGAAATGGACTTAACATCCCACTTTCAAATCAAATATGAAATATAAGTACAAAATAATAAAAATATTAAACATTACATTAAAGTATCACAATATCATATGTTTAAACATAAAAAAATAATAATAATAATAATAAAAAAAAAATCACCAACGGGAACTATATCAATCTGGATAGGGGTTCCAGTTCATGTCGTCGGGCAGGTTCCATGGTTGGTTATAGGTGTACTGATAGGCCTGGTTAGGGTCGTAGAGAGTAAATGGTGGTCGCATATTGGGCTGGTGTGGAGGATAGTAAGCAGGTCGGGCCAGTACGTAGTGATCCTGAGGTGATAGCTGGCTCATGATCTGATGCTGATGATAGTGCCATCTATCATGCTGTCGTTGCCTAGAATGCTCGTACACATTCTCGGCTTGCCACTGCTCGTACCGACTATGTCTATCATGGTTTGTCATTTCTACCTCATCTATACGGTAGTAGACGTCGGTCATAGCCTCCTTGATGACATCCCTAATGTCATCCAGTTCCTCCATTTCCTCATCCGAACCTCTCTCTACATGTGGATGACGGCCATCATATGGTATTGCCTGATTGCGTCTGCTCTTTAATACCTTAGCACCCTGATAGACCTTCAATCCTAAAGGATCAACCTGTTCCCTACAAACCATCAGTGGACCCCCTTGGTCCCTATCTACACCCAAATACTCTCCAATGAGAGTAACAAAAATACCTCCTCATATTATTCTCCCGTCCTGTATTCCTGCTACTACTTTGGACAGATAAAAACCAACACAGTAGGGGATATTAAAAAAGCTTCTAGTATTTTGAATATACTTAAGGTAAAATAAGTCATGTAAGGTCATCTTTTCCTTGTTTTTACCTCTTTGTATAATCGAATTAGCTAAAAATCTATGTAGAATACGTAGCTCTGCTTTGTTAATATCTAAGTAGGAGTGTCTTCCTCCTAGCGAAAAAACATTATAATCTGACATACGCCTCCAGACGACGTTTGCGTCAAAATTCCTATCTACCCGCTCCCCATGATAAATCAAATTTGTATAATCGGCTAGTAGTAATTCACCAGGAGTGTAAATCTGTAAAGCCCTGGCCATGTCCAGCATGGACATCCTGTACATCCTACGGCCAAGTAAAAATCTAAGAAAACTTCTATCATCTAACCTATCTACATCCGCATTAAGTGAAACAGTACTCATAAGCTCAACGCACCACTCTTTATATACATGCCTACGAATGGTGAATAAACGTTCCCAATCGGGAAAAGAAAAGCTGCCATACCTTTGGATCAGATGCTGCCTAACTGAGTTAACTAGTTGGACCCTTTCCAAAGGCTCCCAATCGATTACCCTTGGCACTTTTACATTTTTCGATATCAGTTTAAATTTGTTACTTTGATACGTCGGGTAATCTCTCCAACTTTGATCAAATCTCAAATTAGGATGCAACTGTTCTTCATGAATCGTTGGGTGTGCTATTATCGGATGAATTGGGAATTGTACGTAGGCATTAACATATTCTTGCTGCGGATCATAATATGGTACGTGTTGATCAGGTTGTTGTTGTTCCTGTTGTTGCTCCGGTTCATATTGTGGCTCATATTGCATTTCTGGTTCAGGTTCTAGAGCAGGTTGCCTAGATGATGATGATGCACCATCAGTATCGGTAAATCTCTGCAAAACACATTAAACACAAAATTTGTGCATCCAAATATGCATTAGTGTTAGCAAAATAACAACTTGAAACAATTACAATAACATGTTCAATCAAAATTAAACTTATACACATTTTCACAATTTTAACAATTCTACACTTTTTCAAATAAGCATATATGAAAATGGTTACAAAGTTCATAAGCATTCAACTCAAATAACATGTTAAAATAACCATTACTAGCAATTAAACAAGTTTCAAATGGCATTTACATCAATTTAATCAAGTTCATGAATTTTAGACCTAAAAAGTCCACTTTAATTCTCAAAAATCATGTTTAGGATCAAAGTTTGGATCATTTAGCTACCTAAACATGTTACACTACTTAATTTAGTAATAATTCATGAAAAAAATTGGCCATAACCTGTTTATATCAAAAAGCCACAAATTGCTCAAGAACACAAACCCTAGATTCCTAAAATTTTTGAAGTTTTTGGCTTCAAATTATGTTAAATAGCATCAATCTAGGTTATAATGCATAATATACTAACAATTTAACTCTAATTACACTTGAAATTAACAAAATTAAATTAGGTAAAATATAGCTCAAGAACACTAAATATCAAATTTAAAGAGGTTTAGGGGTGTAATTGTTACCTTCTTTGAAAAGCTTATGAACAATTTCATGATTAGAGCGGATTATAGCAAGAAATTTGGTAAATTTTGGTGAAAAAATGAAGATTTTAGGGGTGTTTTGGAGAGTATGCTCGTATATGTGAGTGTGTTTGTGGAAGAACAGAACAGCTCGCTGGACTTTGTAACCTGACCAGTATTTTCACTCCATGCGACCGCATGGATTTTAAGGGGAAACCCCATGCGATCGCATGGGGTCTGTTTTTTTATATATAAAAACCTTATACTTTTTAAAACATAAATTAATAAATTTTAAAAATTTTGTTTCTTTTTAGGAGTGAGGGCGTTTCGGATCGTTGTCCTAGTCCGTCTCTCAACAAAATTTTAAAAATTTGACATTTCAAAGCGTTGTTTTAAAAGCAAAGATTTTTGGGTTTTTTAATTTTTTTGGAATACTTTAATTCAATAAGATTAAAAATGATAATAAAAGTTCTCGTCCCTCCCTTGGGTAAAGCAATTTCGGTTCAACGACCTAGTTTTCAACTCACGAAGAATTTTAAAAATCAAATTTTTAACTTAGTGAAATAAAGTAAATTTTTGTTTTTAAATTCACACCAAATTTAAATTTAAAATGCATAAAATTAAAAATTCATATTATTATAATTAAAAATTCACACCAAACTTATATTATATTTTTTTATACATACAAACTTATATTAAAAATATTAATTTTTTAAATATTTACAAACTTAAATATATTGATTTTAAAAAGTTTACAATATTAATTTAATATTTATATATTAATTTTAAAAACATGGTAAAAAAAATAAAATTAAAAATCTTTTTGGTCTTTTATCCCACTTTAATCAATCAAATATTATCAAAAATATACGCTCCTCTTTTGGGTAAAGTAATTTCGGCTATATTACCTAGTTTTACTCCAGACGAATTTTTGAAATATTTTGGTTTGATTGATTAAAGATATTTATACCTTAAGAATAAACGGTAAATTTCGCAGTGATGTAATAATTTTTTTTATGATATCAATAATTTCGGTTACGCATACCTAATTTTATTGAATACCAATTTAATACTTTATAGAGAACGATTCAGCGTTTATTATCAAAAGGTTAAAAGCAATAAAAATAAAAATAAAAACTGTACATACTTACCTATTAGAAAGAATTCTCAGAGACCTGGTTTAGCCGACTCATAGGAGAGTCGTGTGATTTGGTTCTCCATAGCTACATAAGCGTAACCTCGATTCTTCAATATCTTTTCTTCTAAACATATAAACGGTCCTTCTCTGCATAGAGTAACAAATTCGGTATTTGAATATGTTTGATTATTTGAACATTTACCTTCGTGTGACCATTTTCCGCATTTATAACATCTTTCAAGGTGTCATGCTCTTCTTTTTGTTGCGGATTTTGATTTTCCTTTACCAAAATGTATCTTATGATGATCTTTTCTGAGTTCTTTTCTTACTCTGTCCATTTTGCCTCTTATGAATGATACCAGTTCACTCGAAAGTGTGTCATTATTACGTTTAGTAATCATAGCGTCTAGCATTAGACCATGGTTTAGATCAAAGGAATTCTTCATCTCGTAAAACCTAAAAAAAATAAAAATTCAGAATGGGGGGAGAAGACTAGTTCTTTAGGGTCTGCTAGGGAAAGACCATTCGGATTCCATTCTCGGAAACTACACGAAAACTGAATATCTAACTCTAACAGAAATATATATTACCCTAAAAAGATTCGAAACTTCCCACACTTAGTTAGCTGTGGTGTCGAAATTGTGATTAACTTCATCTTCAACTTCCATTGGACTATCTATGTAATGTTTAACTCTGTGACCATTAACCTTAAATTCAATCTCATTTGAATTTATTAATTCTACTGTTCCGTACGGGAAAATTCTTTTGACTATGAATGGTTCAGACCATCTTGATTTCAATTTTTCAGGAAATAGCTTGAATTGTGAATTGAAAAGAAGAACTCTGTCTCCTTCTTTAAATTCTTTTGAACTTCTGATTCTTTTATCATGCCATTTCTTCGTTCTTTCTTTATAGATTAACAAATTTTCGTATGCTTCATGTCTTAGTTCTTCTAATTCGTTTAGTTGACTTAACCCTAGACGTTCGGCTTCATGTAAATCAAGATTACATGTCTTCAAAGCCCAAAATGCTTTGTGTTCAATTTCTACTGGAAGATAACATGTTTTTCCATAAACGAGTCTAAAAGGTGTGGTTCCAATTGGAGTTTTGTAGGCTGTTCTAAAAGCCCAGAGTGCATCCTCCAATTTCATGGGCCATTCCTTCGGATTTGATCCTATGGTTTTCTCTAGAATATGTTTTAATGCTCGGTTGATATTTTCAACTTGTCCACTTGTTTGTGGATGATAAGCGGTTGAGATTTTATGAGTTACTCCATATCTTTTGAGAACTTTCTCAAGTTGATTATTACAAAAATGAGTACCCCGATCACTTATTAAAGCTTTTGGTGTTCCAAACCTAGCAAAAAGTCGTTTTAAAAAGTTGACTACAACTCGTGCATCGTTAGTTAGGAGAGCTTGTGCTTTCGCCCATTTAGATACATAATCAATGGCAACGAGATTGTAGAGATTATTATGAGATTTTGGAAATGGACCCATAAAGTCAATACCCCAAATGTCAAATACTTCACATACTTGAATGACATTTTGTGGCATTTCATCACGTTGACTTATTTTCTCAGCCCTTTGACAAGCATCACAGGATTTGCAAAGAAGGTGCGCGTCTTTGTAAATTGTAGGCCAATAGAATCCAGCGTCGTAAACTTTTCTTGCTGTGAGTTGAGGCCCATAATGCCCTCCTGTTGGTCCTGTGTGACAAAGGTTTAAGATTTGACTAGCTTCATCCCTGAATACACATCGGCGTATTATTCCATCGGGACAATTTTTAAACAAATGTGGATCTTCCCAGAAATAGTGTTTTATATCACTAAAGAATTTCTTTCGTTTTTTGTACGACGACCCTTTTTCAAGGAATCCACATACTAAGTAGTTTGCATAGACTGCAAACCATGGAATTTCACTATAATATTTTTTCAATAGATATTCATCAGGAAAGTTGTCTTGTATAGCCGATTCATTTAGAATTTCTAATTCAGGATTTTCAAGACGAGAAAGATGATCAGCGGCGAGATTTTCTGCTCCCTTTTTGTCTCGGATCTCAATATCGAACTCTTGTAAGAGTAAGATCCAACGGATTAATCGTGGTTTAGCATCTTGTTTTGAAAATAGGTATCTAAGAGCAGAATGGTCGGTATAGACCACCATTTTAACTAGAACTAGATATGAACGAAATTTGTCAAAAGCAAAGACAATAGCAACGAGTTCTTTTTCAGTAGTTATGTAATTCATTTGTGCTCCTTGTAACATCTTACTAGCATAATAAATAGGTTGAAATCGTTTTTCAATCCTTTGTCCTAAAACGGCTCCCATTGCAAAAACACTTGCATCGCACATAAGTTCAAACGGTAGATTCCAATTTGGAGTTATCATTATCCGCGCATTAGTGAATTTTTCTTTAAGAATATTAAAAGATTTGATGCATTCATCTGAAAAGATGAATGGAGCATCCTTTTCAAGGAGTTTATTCATAGGAGTGGCAATTTTAGAAAAATGTTTTATGAAACGTCGGTAAAAACCGGCATGCCCTAGAAAACTCCTAACTCCTCTAACATTGGTGGGATGTGGAAGTTTAGCAATTACATCTATTTTAGCTCTGTCCACTTTAATTCCTTCCTTTGAAATTTTATGTCCAAGAACGATGCCTTCTTTAACCATGAAATGTCATTTCTCCCAATTGAGAACTAGATTTGATTGTTCGCATCTAATAAGCATTCGTTCAAGATTAACTAGGCATGTTTCAAATGTATCACCGAAGACTGAAAAGTCATCCATGAAAACTTCCATGCATTCTTCTATCATGTCGTGAAAAATCGCCATCATGCACCTTTGAAAGGTTGCAGGGGCGTTACAAAGTCCAAATGGCATGCGTTTGTAAGCAAAAGTACCATATGGGCACGTGAATGTGGTTTTCTCTTGATCCTCGGGTGCTATTGGAATTTGAAAGTATCCGAAAAAACCGTCAAGAAAACAATAGTAATTATTTCCGGCTAATCTTTCCAACATTTGATCAATGAAAGGTAAGGGAAAGTGATCTTTTCTGGTGGCGTCATTTAATTTCCTATAATCAATACAAACACGTCATCCTGTTACAGTCCTAGTAGGAATAAGCTCATTTTTCTCATTTGTGATGACAGTCATGCCACCCTTCTTAGGTACGCATTGAACTGGGCTTACCCATGGACTATCAGAGATTGGATAAATTAAACATGCATCTAGCAGTTTAATAATTTCTTTCTTAACAACATCTTGCATATTAGGATTTAGTCTTCGTTGGCGTTGCACATACCTTTTATGACCTTCTTCCATAAGGATTTTATGTGTGCAATACGAAGGACTTATTCCTTTAATATCATGAATCTTCCATGCAATAGCTGGTTTGTGAGCTTTTAGCACAGAAATGAGTTGAGATTTTTCATTTTCAGTAAGAGAAGACGATATTATTACAGGTAATTCAGATTCACCATGTAAATAAGCGTATTCCAAATGGTTTGGAATTGGCATTAACTCTAATATCGGTGGTTCTTCTATCGATGATTTATATCGATATCTGTCTTCTTCTTTTAGTATTTGAATTTCTTCTGTTGTTGGTTCATATCCATTAGCCATGAGTGTAGCTAATATTTCAGCTTCATCAATTGATTCAGTTCCTTCTCCTAAAGAACATTCTCATGTTCCTTGTAATTCTGGAAATTCTTCTAACAATTCTGCATGTGAAACTATAGTTTGAATATAATAACATGTATCATCTGCAGATTGCGGTTGTTGCATGGCTCTATCAACAGAAAAGGTAACACTCTCGCCCTCTATACTTAGGGTCTGTTTCTTACCAAACAAGTCTATTATTGCTTTAGCCGTGTTTAAGAATGGTTTTCCTAATTTAAGAGGAACTCGAGAATCTTCTTCCATGTCTAGAATAACAAAATCTACTGGAAATACTAAAGTACCAACTTTAACTAGCATGTTCTCCATTATCCCTCTAGGATATTTTACTGATCGATCGGCTAGTTGTATGCTTATTCGTGTTGGTTTCAATTCTCCAAGGTCTAGTTTAGCGTATAGTGAATACGGCATTAAATTTATACTAGCACCTAAATCTGCCAATGCTTCTATTGAACTAAGATTTCCCAGAAAACATGGAATTGTGAAACTTCCTGGATCTGATAATTTTTCTGGTATCTTATTCAACAGTACTGCAGAACAATTAGCATTCATAGTAACAGCCGAGAGTTCTTCCATTTTATTTCTATTTGTGATTAGATCTTTCAAGAATTTAGCATATCTAGGCATTCCTGATATCACATCAATGAAAGGAAGATTTACATTTATTTGTTTAAACATATCCAAGAATTTGGATTGCTCAGCTTCAAGTCTCTCTTTTTTCATTTTACTCGGATAAGGAAGTGGTGGTTGGTATGGTTTAACATAAGGTTTAGCCTTAACTGTGTTATCTTCATTAACATTTTCAACTACCGGTTCTGTTTCCTTATCTTGCTCAGGTTGTGGTTCTTGTGGAGTAGGAATAGCGTCATAAGAAATTACAGGTATTTTAGGTGGTTTAAGTGTAATACAACTTCTTGTGGTAATGGCTTTACCTGTTTCATTCCGGGGGTTAGCATTTGTATCGCTAGGTAGACTTCCCGGTTTTCTTTCACCTATTAACCTTGCTAGGTTACTTACTTCTTGTTCCAAATTTTAAATAGAAGCTTATTGATTTCTAAATGCTTGAGCATTTTGTTCATTAGTTTGTTTCTGAGATGTGAAAAACTGCGTTTGAGATTCAACTAGCTTCGACATCATATCTTCTAAATTTGACTTTTTATCATCGGTTTGTAGTGGTTTATTTTGAAAAATAGGTCTTTGCTGATTGTAAGTATTGTTGGATACTTGTTGATTGCTAAGACCTTGTTGATTGTTGTATGGAACATTTCGGTTATAATTCTGATTTTGATTGTAGATTGGTCTTGGCGGTTGATAATTATTCTGATAATTATTTCTAGGCCTTTGGTTCATGTATGAAACATTCTCTCTTTGTTCCATTGTTTGTTCAATACTGAGACAATCTTTTGTCAAATGTGGTCCTCCACACTGCTCACAACTAATTCTTATTGAGTGAATATCTTTAGTCATCTTTTTCATTCGTCTCTCAACAACATCTATCTTTGCGGAAATGGAATCAAAGTCATGGCTAGAATCGGCTCTAGCCGCTTTAGATGATCTAACGATATTTTTTTCTTGGTGCCACTCATGTGAGTAGGAAGCAGTGTTATCAATAATTTTGTAAGCTTCAGTTGCGGTTTTCTTCATAATGGAACCACCAGCTACTATATCGATGTCTTTTCTTGTAGTGATGTCGCATCCTTGGTAGAATATTTGTACTATTTGATAAGTGTCTAAACCATGTTGCGGACATCCTCTCAATAACTTTCCAAATCTTGTCCACGCCTCATATAGAGTTTCATTTGGCTTCTGTGTGAACGTAACAATTTCTCCTTGAAGTCTCACGGCTTTAGATGCCGGAAAAAATTGTTTAAGAAAATTTTCAACTAAAACGTCCCATGTATCAATCGCTCCTTCAGGTAATGATTCTAACCAATCTTTGGCTTCTCCTTTTAAAGTCCAGGGAAATCACATGAGATATATCTGTTTATCCTCCACTTCTCTTATTTTGAATAAAGTACAGATCCTATTAAAGGTTCGAAGATGTTCGTTTGGATCTTCCTTCGGCGCACCACTAAATTGGCATTGATTTGTTACCATGTGTAGGATTTGTCCTTTGATTTCATAATCTGGCACATTAATGTCAGGTTGAGTAATTGTGTGACCTTGGCCAGTGCGTTTAGCTCTCATTCGGTCTTCCATACTTAGAGGTTCCAGATTTTCCATGATTGAATTGTTGAATCTGAATCACTAGAGGATTCTATTTAATGGTTTGTTCCTCGACAATCTCTGTTTGAATGATTGGTGGTTCCGGAGGAAAGATTAATGGTTCAGGATCTCTGAATTGTCCCTGAATATCCTCCGGATTCTCAATTGTGAGGTCGGGTTCAAAAAATGGATTATCGGAAATTTGAATTGGAGTACTTGGTCGACTGGATGACGATTCTAAAGAAAAGTCAACTGCAACAATATTGGCTAGATGTCTTGATCGAGTTACAGGTGGTGAACGTATAAAAGGTGGTGAACGTTTTGCTCGGTGCATTCACTGAATATCCTATTAGTTATAAAAATAAAAATTATATAAGTTATCAAATTAATAGACTTTTCTGATTTTGCCCACGTTTCGAATAGCCAATAGATGCAGCAGGTAGCCAGGACCCTTGAAATCGGAAGCCCACAACTCGCCACTAACAAATCCAACTATTACTACGAACCAGAAAATTTTGGATGTCTATCAATTTAACCACTTAAAATAATTTTTCGTCGAAATTTAAAGAAATTTTAGAGAAGAAATAGAAAATTCTATGTCCTAAAAACTAGAACGTCGAGAAATAAGAAAGAAAAAGAGCGCGTCGAAAAACGTCGAAAAAGGTCGAAAAATAATAAAATGAACTTAGCGCATCGAAACTTAAAAGTCTAAAAACTATGAATTAAAAGTTGCGTCTAAAAGTATTAAAGCTTAAAAGGAATACTATATTCAAAATGACAATAACTTAAAAAGTACTAAAATCTTAAAATGGCGTCGCAAAATTCTAAAGCACCTAAATCTTAGTCTAAAGAAAAAGCACTTAAGGGATTTTACGGCAAAGCCTAAAAATATAGATAAAAATAACTACGGCAAATACTATATCTTAAAACTAGTTACGAGCGAAAAATATAAACATACGCTTTAACGATTAAAAATATACAAAATATAAAAATAGGCTTAAAGTTATAAAAATACAATTTTTATAAAAATATTATTTTTATATTATTATTTTATAAAAGTATTAAGTTTATATATTTAATAAAACTAAATTAAAACTAAAAATACAAAATAAAACTAAATAATACTAATTATTATTTTAATTAACCCTAAATCTAAATTAATTAATAATAATTATATATATATTAAACCCTAATTCGATTTAACTAAGGTAGCAGGCCTGTCTTTTCACCTCATGCGACCGCATGAGGTTTGTGAACGTTTTCCATGCGTTCGCATAGAGCTGGTTACCAGGCCGGATAGTTGGGCCTCTAGAGTTGAGCCCGTAAACTTTTTATTTATATTTTTGATTTTTAATTTTATGTTTTATAATTATTTAAAGTATTTATACAAAATAAATAAAACTTATATTTAAAAACTTAAAATAGAAATAAAAATACTTTATAATTTTATATATTTTATATAACTCTTAAAAATATATATTTTGTTTTTTTTATTTTTATATTTTTGTATTTTTAATATTTAAAACGTATTTTTACAAAAGCGTATTTTTACAAAAGTAAACTAAGAATTTTTTTTTTATATAACGTTTCGCTTCCGGCGTTTAAGTAGTCCTCGGTAGCGGCGCCAAAAATACTTGATGTGCGTAGAGGTGTATACGAAATACTTATATTTTTACTACAAAATACTATTAAATACGATACAATTTTACACAAGTTATTTATTTATTTATAGAGTGGATATACCTAAACCTTGCTACAACACTTATAGGCAGTGTACCTAATCGTACAGTAGTGTAGTTTTTAGTAAGTCCGGTTCGTTCCACAGGGAGCTAGCCAAGTTTAACGCTATATTTTTAAAACTATATTTTTATAAATATAAATATAAATATAAGTAGTATTAGTATTATAAAAGGGAGTTTTTTACCGTTTAATGACCGGTTTGTCTATTTTAAAACTTTAGTCGCAGTTAAAACCTAATGTAAAATATTAAAAATAAATATAACTTAATTTAAAGCGTAAAGTAAATGACAATAATTAAAGTGCAATAAATTAAAGTGCGATAAATAAAATGACAATAAATAAAATTGCGATAATTAAAAAGTGCAATAATTAAAATGACAATAAATTAAAGTGCGATAATTAAAAGTGCAATTAAATATGAAATAAAGGAATTATGCTTATTTAAACTTCCGTAATCATGATGTTCGACGTGTTGATTTTAGTTTATTACCATGGGTTAATTGTCCTTTGTCCTGGATTATTCAATATGTCCATCTGGTTTTTGTCCATAACAGTCCATCAGTCATAAATATAAAGTGCGAGTATCCTCGTCAAATTATCCTTATATCTGAAGTCAAATATTCCAACTAATTGGGGACTTAAACTATAATTACACCAATTTTCCTTGTATATAATTCACCCCTGTTTTAATAAGTCCATTGACTATTAATTCATTCTCATGTCCAGTTAAATGAACGATTATTAGTACTTATAAATATCCCGCCCATCATGTCCGATCGAGTGTATATGGTTATTTATAGGTACGTCCAGTTGTAAATCTTTATATTAAATTAACCAACTATCATTTAATTAAACAAATATAAAGCCCATTAATAGCCATAGTCTAGTTTCCACAAGTGTCGTTCTTTTGTCCAAACCCCAATTATGGTAGAAAGCCCAATTACCCCGTCTTAATATTTAGCCCAACATCACGATTACTTCGGCATTAAATAAGCATAATAATAACTTAGCTACGAGACATTAATTTAAAAAGGTTGAACATAACTTACAATGATTAATAATAGTTTAGCGTTATACGGACAGAATTTCGACTTACACCCTTACAACATTCGCTAACATACCCTTATTATTAAATTAAAATTAAAATTAAAATTATAATATATATATATATATATATATATATATATATATATATATATAGATATATATATATATATATATATATATATATATATATATATATATATATATATATATATATATATATATATATATATATATATATATATATATATATATATATATATATATATATCGTTGAGTGATAGAGAGAAAAAGATGTTTTCATTCGACTGAAACTGCGCCTTTTATAGCAATGTGGCCTCACTTTTTACTCCATGCGATCGCATGGCATTTGGTCTTGCTGGCCATGCTTTCGCATGGCCTGGGATTCCAGCTCACATTCGATTGTTTGCTTCTTGCCGAAGGTTTTATTAAATAATATAATATATATATATATATATATATAATTTTAAGAATTAATTATATATTATATTATATTCATATGCATAGTTGACTTGTAATTTTTAGTCCGTTGCATCGAGCGTTGAGAGTTGACTTTAGTCCCGGTTCCGGATTTTTGAACGTCCTTGCGTACAATTTAATATCTTGTATTTTGCATTTTGCAGCTCATACTCTTGTAACTTTTAGACATTTCTCATCAATAATTTGAACCACTTTGATTGTACTTTGTACTTTTTAGCTTTTTGGTCGTTTGCGTCTTCAAATCGTCGAATCTGTCTTTTGTCTTCACCTTTTATTATTTAAACGAATATCACTTGTAAATAGAACAATTGCAACTAAAAGCTTGTCTTTCTTGAGGGATAATGTTATGAAATATATGTTCGTTTTTAGCATTATCATACATGCTTCCGCTTTATTTGATTCTTAAAATGTTTTAAGCATAATGGAACTTGTTAAATCCCAACAATGGTATCTTGAGCCGAAGTTGTTGAAATATGCTTCGAGATGGTTATTAAAACCCACTATATCTTTGCATTTTATGTACATGCATTATAGTAAAATGCAAAAATTATATGTTTGGGTGGGTTAGTTGGTTTGGCCGAATTTTAGGAGGTTCCAAATGGGTTTGGAACTTGCCATTTGGTCAATTTTTGTTGTATGTTAAAGTTCACAATCAAGCCTTAACCTTGTGTTTGAATGGTTGCATGTTTGGTTGATTTATTATTCATTTGATATTGTTGTAATATTCATTCATTTTGGTTTGTAATATTAATTGTTCAATTGGTTTGTAATATTATTCATTTAGTCATGTAATTTATTTTATATTTGGCATTTAAAATAGATTAGATTGTATTTCATTTTTTAGAGAAAAATGTATTAGGTTATATTTTGTAAAAATGAAGATACAAGAAGGTGACAATGAAGAACACAAGGAAGGATGCAAGATTAAGTGGGAGATTTTGAAATCTCCTACTTTGTGTTATAACCCTTTACCGGTGGCATTTGTTTTCGGCTAAACAAATGTCTACCAAATTGGCTTGATTGTGAACATATTTGTTTTGCATGCATGGTTGTTTATTGTGTTTGTATGTTTGATTGCTACAAGTAAATCACATGTTAACAACAAGCAAAATGACAATTTAATTGGTTAAATTAGACTTATTAACGATAATTTAATTGGTTAAATTAAAAGTGGCAAAAGGACATTGATAAACGGTTATTAAGAATATGAAAAGGATTTAATAATTGGTTATTAAGACATAATAAAATAGTTTATTTTCAAAGTAATAAAATTGGCTTTATTACATAATATGAAAAATGGATTTTCACATGAACCACACACTAAATGCATGTTAGTGTATGGTACAAGAGTTTTCTTAAACTAGAAATAATGAAAAGTTAAAATCCCTTATTAACAAGGCAAACAAGTTAAACGCCATCCTTTTGTGTGACACTTACAAATATTAGGGAACTCATAATGGGATAAAGGTCACCTAACCATTATGAGCAAACTAATATGATTAAGGTGAATTTCGCACACTTGTGGGATAAAGGTCACCTAACCACTTGTATGTTGAATTTACACGTTTACACAAGTAGGATGACTTGATTTGGGAATCATGAACTTAGGGTCACCGAAGCATGAGGAACAAATAGGCGTTGATGGGATAAATATGCCATGCAAAAGGATTGCATGATCCCATAACTTAGAAATTGCAAAAGGATTGCAATTGTCATATAATGACTACCTAGCTAAATCAAATGACGGGATAAAGGTCACCTAACCGAAATTTGGTTTACCGTTGGATTCTAAAATTTAATAAATATCAATTGGATTTAAAGGGTATTGATTGTTAAAACTAAAATTGATACTTAAACAACTTTGTTAAATTTTGTAGATGGCCGCCAATAACAACAACATTCCAAACGCACCAATCAACTTTAACAACCTATCGTTGAGGTCAATCTTCGAAAAGGAAAAACTCTACCATACGAACTTCATGGATTGGTTTCGCAATCTAAGAATTATCCTCAAACTAGAGGATAGGGCGTATGTGTTGGAAGACCCCATTCTCGATCAACCGGATGAGGATGATACGGAAGGCATGGCTTATTGGGAGAAATATTGCACCGATTCGGTGCAAGTTTCTTGCCTCATGCTTGGGACTATGATACCAGAACTCCAAAAGGATTTCGAGCATCATAGTGCATATGACATGATCACACAATTGAAGGAGATGTTCCTTCAACAAGCTCGTGTCGAGCGCTTCGAAACAGTTCGAGCGCTTCATGCATGTCGGATGGACGACTCCCAATCCGTTTCATCTTATGTCCTTAAGATGAAAAGCCTAATTGATCGAGCGAACCGTCTAAACTGCAATGTGTCTAGTGAATTAGTCACGGACCTTATCCTTAATTCCTTGTCAAAGAAGTTTGACACATTTGTAATGAATTACAATATGAATGGTTGGGATAAGAGCATTGGCGAATTACATGCCATGCTTAAGACGGCCGAAGGAAGCATGGGTAAAAGGGCTTCACCAATGTTTATGATCAATGAAGGCGGGTCCAAAACCAATAACACTTCTAAGCCAAAGGTGGCTAAGAGGAAAGGACTCGCCTACCAAGGCAAGGGCAAGGGAAAGGGGAAGATGGTTACCCTAACCAACAATAACAAGAAGCAAAAGGTTGCCAGTAAATCTAACCCCAAGGAAGATCCGTGCTTTGGTTGCGGTGAAATGGGTCACTGGAAACGCAACTGCCCGGTCTACCTAAAGGAGTTAAAAGAAAAGAGGGATGCAGGGCAAACCTCAGGTAATGTATATATGGTATACATTGATCTTAGTATTACTTCTTCTAATACATGGGTATTAGACACAGGATGTGGAACTCATATTTGCAATTCTTTGCAGGGGTTCAAAAGAAGTAATCAAGATGCGGGAACAACAAGTCTCTTCATGGGTAATGGAGCAAGGGTGCAAGTGAAAGCTCAAGGAGACTTTGTTTTAAAGCTTCCAAGTGGTTTGGAGCTTATTTTGAAAAATGTTTTGTATGCACCCGATTTATCTCGAAACATTATTTCTATTTCCCGTTTAAGACAATGTGGTTTTGATTTCAATTTTATTGATGATGATATCCATGTTTCTTTAGATAATGTGTTCTATTTTAAGGCTTCGCCTTTGAATGGTATTTATGAATTGGTTCATGATGACACATCATACAATAGCTCAATGTTCCATGCAAACACCAAGAAACTCAAAAGGGATTTGAGTGATTCCTACTTATGGTATTGTCGCCTTGGTCACATAAACAAGAATTGAATGCATACACTTCAAAAGAATGGACTTTTGAAATCAAATGAACTAGACTCGTTTGATGTATGTGAATCCTGTTTACAAGGCAAAATGACTAAAGCACCTTTCAAAGGGACCTATGAAAGGGCTAAAGACTTATTAGGATTAATACATTCGGATGTATGTGGACCTTTTAAGCCCATGACTAGGAAAGGTGAAAGATACTTCGTCACTTTCATTGATGACTTCAGTCGTTTCGGATATGTCTACTTATTAAGACACAAGGACGAAACTTTTGAAGCATTCAAAGAATATCAAAACGAAGTACAAAATTAACTCAATAAGATAATCAAGGTACTTCGTACTGATAGAGGAGGTGAATACCTAAGCGATGCTTTCCAAGATCATCTTAAAGGTTGTGGGATTATCTCGCAACTTACTCCTCCTGGAACACCCCAACTTAATGGAGTTTCCGAAAGGAGGAACCGAACCCTAATGGATATGGTTCGATCTATGATGGCTAGAAGCTCGTTACCTCTATCATTTTGGGGTTATTGTCTATGTTCTGCGGCTCGTATTCTAAATATGGCCCCAACCAAGAAAGTGGAACGAACTCTTCATGAGATGTGGTTTGGAAAACCTCCATCTCTATCATACTTAAAGGTATGGGGATGTGAAGCTTATCCTAATAGTTACGTCCCTAATAAGTTGAATGCTCGATCCACGAAGTGTATCTTCATAGGATATCCCAAGGATGATATGGGATATTATTTCTATGATCCATCCGAACATAATGTATTTGTTGCTCGGAAGGCTGAATTCCTTGAAACTAAGTTCCTAATGGAAGGTAATAGTGAAATGAAGATAGATCTTGAAGAGGTTCAAGATCAAATAGATGATACACAATTGGTTGACACTAGCACTCAACATGAAAATGTTGAGAATGATCAAATGGATGATCAAAGTATACATGACGTTCGCAGATCTGGTAGGATTAGTAATCCTTCTGAGAGATATGGGTTTCTCATGGATGGTTGCTATGTGGTTGACTTGGTTGAACCAACAAACTACCAAGATGCTTTATTAAGGATTGATAAAGATAAATGAAAGGAAGCCATGAACGCTGAGATGCAATCCATGTATGACAACCAAGTTTGGGAACTTGTTGCACAACCTACTGGCTCAAGGCTAGTTGATTGTAAATGGCTTTTCAAAATGAAAACCGACATACATGGAAACTTGGATACATATAAAGCTAGACTTATAGCAAAAGGTTTCACTCAAACTCAAGGGGTTGACTATGATGAAACTTTTTCGCCTGTGGCAATGCTAAAGTCTATTAGGATATTACTTGCCATTGCTGCTCATTATGATTATTAAATATGGCAAATGGATGTCAAGACCGCTTTCCTAAATGGACATCTTGAGGAAGATGTCTATATGGTTCAGCCTGAAGGTTTTGTTGATCCGAAATATCCTAAAAGGGTATGCAAGTTAAAGAAGTCAATCTACAGATTGAAACAAGCATCTAGAATGTGGAATCATCGTTTTAATGAGGAGGCCAAGAAATTTGGCTTCATTAAAAATGGTGATAAAGCTTGTGTATACAAGAAAGCTAGTGGGAGCACAATCATGTTCCTTGTACTATATGTGGATGATATATTTTTATTTGGAAATGATATTCCGGCAATGCAAGGTGTTAAAACTTGGCTAAGTAAATGCTTCTCCATTAAGGATCTTGGAGAAGCACAATACGTTTTGGGGATTGGGATCTACAGGGATAGATCCAAGAAACTGATAGGTTTGAATCAAAGTGCATACATTGAAAAGATCTTGAAAAGGTTCAAGATGGACAACTCTAAGAAAGGTTTGGTACCTATTCAAAAAGGAACGCTTCTCAGTTCATCTCAGTGCCCTACCACGAAAGATGAATAAGAGAGAATGAAGAAAGTCCCGTACGCATCTGCTATTAGGTCAATCATGTATGCAATGATATGCACTAGACCGGATGTGTCATGCGCTCTTAACTTGACAAGTAGATACCAGAATAACCCAGAAAATAGTCATTGGATTGCGGTTAAAAGTATATTGAAATACCTTAGGAGGACTAAGGATATGTTTCTAATATATGGGTCTGGTGAGGAGGAACTCGCTGTAAAAGGTTACGTGGACGCGAGTTTCCAAACTGATCGAGATGATTCTCGATCACAGTTCGGTTATGTCTTCACGTTAAATGGAGGTGCGGTCTCTTGGAAGAGTTCAAAACAGGATGTTGTTGCATTATCCACTATAGAGTCAGAGTACATTGCCGCCTCATTAGCAGCTCAGGAAGCTGCATAGATGAAGAAATTCATCGATTACTTAGTAGTTGTCCCTTCCATTCAGGACCCTCTTGAGATCTTTTGTGACAACGAGGGTGCGATTGCTCAAATCAAAGAACCTTGTCACATTGAGCGGAGATTTAACTACATAAGGGATGAAGTTGAAAAGGGAAAGATATGTATTCGTAAAGTTCACACAGATCTTAATATAGCGGATCCACTCACGAAGCTCTTGCATGGTACAAAACATCAAGGGCATGTTAGTGCATTAGGGCTTCAATATTCTAGTGATTGGTTGTGATCTGTTTTAAGTATTGTAATGGAACGAAATTGTTCAAACTCATTAATATAATTATGGTATTAATTTATTTTGAGTCAAGTTCCTATTTTCTATATTTTATTCATGAATAAGTAATTATTCTAAACTCCGTAGTCGATTACATTTGTGGGAACAAGTGTGAGGTTTAGACTATTATGAACTTGGATTGGTATACATTCACGGGATGAATGTGGAGCAAGGTTGCAACCAAGGTACATAGATATTTGTGGGATACAAATATTGGAAGACCCGCCCTAAAGATTTACTAAATGGAGCCTTTGTGGTTGATCACATGTAATCTTGAGTAAAGGCGAATATCATTGTATCCTCTGACCTGAGATACATATTGGGTTCGGATATTCACTAAGTATTGTGCCTTAATTCTTTCCTTCGCTATTCTGAAATATGGTAGTTCATAAGGAAGATCTCAGGTGTGATACAAAGTGTATATCTAGGACGTATGTAGTCAAGAAGGGATTTGTCCCTCTTATTCGTTGAGAGTCAGATGTCTAAGGCCTGATAAAGTTAAATCTAAAAGAGAGTGATCACTCTGTATCTCTTGGATTTAACATGACATCTAGGACGAAAGGATGTGATGAAAGATTCACCTATTCACATTCGAGAGGGGAACTCGAAAGGGATGATGTTATTGAATGGCACTAAGTCATAACATATTGGGGGTGATGGATGGTCGTTAGGTGGTATCTATCACTTGCATTAATTTCTTATGGTTTCTCGTGCAAGTGGGAGATTGAAGGTATTTCATATGCCCGAGAGACATATTAAATTAATGTGGCTAATGTGTTATGATTCAAGTCGGGCCATACCCAATAACAAGCTTACCGACACTTTATACGTATTTAATCTTAACGATTAGATCATTGATTAAATACGCGACACTTGAACTTTAAGAAAAATGGTTTTCTGAAATATTACTTGGTGTGTACATATATATATAAATTATGGAATAATTTATATAATATGGATTTAATTATTTATAGGTTAAATAATTAATAATGTTATGTTACATTTTTTATAATTGGTTTTATATAAAATGTACATAATTAATATGCAAGTTTATAAAATGTATTTTATAAAAACTAGTTTTATAAAATCTAGTTTTATAAAAACCATTTTATAAAATATAATGGGAGTGGCATGGGAGTTGAAGCACACATGCTCTTAGATTCCTTCTTGGTCAAATACAATTCCCATTTCCATATACATGCAAGACTTGACTCTTTGGAACACACACTTGCATTCAAACACATCAAATTAGCAAAAAAATTCTGCCCATTTACTTGCTGCTGGCCATGGGGTTTGAGTGAGCAAAAGAGGGTTCATTTTATTTTTGCAAGCTTATTTACAAGTGTTATTAAATCCTAACCAAATATTAGGATGTTGGTGCACAAGTTTGGGGTATAACAACTTGAGGTTCATTCTTTTGGAGCTCCATTCATCATCATCATCTTCATCACTTATCAACAAGCTTGGAGTAGGTATAATCTCTTTTCTTGCTTGTAGTTTGTAAGTATATTTCATAACTTGATCCTAATTGGGATTTAACTTTAACTGGTTAAAGATATACAATGTTCTAAAATGGTAATTACATGCTTCCGCTTTATTTGATTCTTAAAATGTTTTAAGCATAATGGAACTTGTTAAATCCCAACAATGAAAACTTTCATGCATTCTTCTATCATGTCGTGAAAAATCGCCATCATGCACCTTTGAAAGGTTGCAGGGGCGTTGCAAAGTCCAAATGGCATGCTTTTATAAGCAAAAGTACCATAAGGGCACGTGAATGTGGTTTTCTCTTGGTCCTCGAGTGCTATTGGAATTTGAAAATATCCGGAGAAACCGTCAAGAAAACAATAGTAACTATTTCCGGCTAATCTTTCTAACATTTGATCAATGAAAGGTAAGGGAAAGTGATCTTTTCTGGTGGCGTCATTTAATTTTCTATAATCAATACAGACACGACATCCTGTTACAGTCCTAGTAGGAATAAGCTCATTTTTTTCATTTGTGATGACAGTCATGCCACCCTTCTTAGGTACGCATTAAACTGGGCTTACCCATGGACTATCAGAAATTGGATAAATTAAACTTGCATCAAGCAGTTTAATAATTTCTTTCTTAACAACATCTTGCATATTAGGATTTAGTCTTCGTTGGCGTTGCACATATGTTTTATGACCTTCTTCCATAAGGATTTTATGTGTGCAATACGAAGGACTTATTCCTTTAATATCATGAATCTTCCATGCAATAGCTGGTTTATGAGCTTTTAGTACAGAAGTAAGTTGAGATTTTTCATTTTCTGTAAGAGAAGAAGATATTATTACAGGTAATTCAGATTCACCATGTAAATAAGCATATTCCAAATGGTTTGGAAGTGGCTTTAACTCTAATGTCGGTGGTTCTTCTATCGATGATTTATATCGATATATGTCTTCTTCTTTTAGCATTTGAATTTCTTCTGTTGTTGGTTCATATCCATTAGCCATGAGTGTAGCTAATATTTCAGCTTCATCAATTGATTCAGTTCCTTCTCCTAAAGAACATTCTCCTGTTCCTTGTAATTCTGGAAATTCTTCTAACAATTCTGCATGTGAAACTATAGTTTGAATATAATAACATGTATCATCTGCAGATTGCGGTTGTTGCATGGCTCTATCAACAGAAAAGGTAACACTCTCGTCCTCTATACTTAGGGTCAGTTTCTTACCGAACACGTCTATTATAGCTTTAGCCTTGTTTAAGAATGGTATTCCTAATATGAGAGGAACTCGAGAATCTTCTTCCATGTCCAGAATAACAAAATATACTGGAAATACTAAAGTACCAACTTTAACTAGCATGTTCTCCATTATCCCTCTAGGATATTTTACTGATCGATCGGCTAGTTGTATACTTATTCGTGTTGGTTTCAATTCTCCAAGGTCTAGTTTAGTGTATAATGAATACGGCATTAAATTTATACTAGCACCTAAGTATGCCAATGCTTCTATTGAACTAAGACTATCCAGAAAACATGGAATTGTGAAACTTCCTGGATCTGAGAGTTTTTCTGGTATCTTATTCAATAGTACTGCAGAACAATTAGCATTCATAGTAATAGCCGAGAGTTCTTCCATTTTCTTTCTATTTGTGATTAGATCTTTCAAGAATTTAGCATATCTAGGCATTCCTGATATCACATCAATGAAAGGAAGATTTACATTTATTTGTTTAAACATATCCAAGAATTTGGATTGCTCGGCTTCAAGTCTTTCTTTTCTCATTTTACTCGGGTAAGGAAGTGGTGGTTGGTATGGTTTAACATAAGGTTTAGCCTTAACTGTGTTATCTTCATTAACCTTTTCAACTACCGGTTCTTTTTCCTTATCTTGCTCAGGTTGTTGTTTTTGTGGAGTAGGAATAGAGTAATCAGAAATTACAGGTATTTCAGGTGGTTTAAGTGTGATACCACTTCTTGTGGTAATAGCTTTAGCTGTTTCATTCCGGGGTTTAGCATTTGTATCACTAGGTAAACTTCCCGATTTTCTTTCACCTATCAACCTTGCTAGGTTACTTACTTCTTATTCCAGATTTTGAATAGAAGCTTGTTGATTTCTAAATGCTTGAGCATTTTGTTCATTGGTTTGTTTCAGAGATGTGAAAAATTGAGTTTGAGATTCAACTAGCTTCGACATCATATCTTCTAAATTTGGCTTTTTATCATCAGTTTGTGGTGGTTTATTTTGAAAAACAGGTCTTTACTGATTGTAAGTATTACTGTATACTTGTTGATTGCTAGGACCTTGTTGGTTCTTGTATGGAATATTTCAGTTATAATTCTGGTTTTGATTGTAGATTGGTCTTTGCGGTTGATAATTATTCTGATAATTATTTCTAGGCCTTTGGTTCATGTATGAAACATTCTCTCTTTGTTCCATTGTTTGTTCAATACCGAGACAGTCTTTTGTCAAATGTGGTCCTCCACACTGCTCACAACTAATTCGTATTGCATGAATATCTTTAGTCATCTTTTCCATTCATCTTTCGGCAGCATCTATCTTTGCGGAAATGGAATCAAAGTCATGGCTAGAATCGGCTCTAGCCGCTTTAGATGATCTAACGATATCTTTTTCTTGATGCCACTCATGTGAGTGGGAAGCAGTGTTATCAATAATTTTGTAAGCTTCAGTTGCTGTTTTCTTCATAATGGAATCACCAGCTTCTATATCTATGTCTTTTCTTGTAGTGATGTCGCATCCTTGGTAAAATATTTGTACTATTTGATAAGTGTCTAAACCATGTTGTGGACATCCTCTCAAAAACTTTCCAAATCTTGTCCACGCCTCATATAGAGTTTCATTTGGCTTCTGTGTGAACGTAAAAATTTCTCCTTTAAGTCTCACGGCTTTAGATGCCGGAAAGAATTGTTTAAGAAATTTTTCAACTAAAACATCCCATGTATCAATCGCCCCTTCAGGTTACGATTCTAACCAATCTTTGGCTTCTCCCTTTAAAGTCCAGGGAAATAACATGAGATAGATCTGTTCATCCTCCACTTCTCTGATTTTAAATAGAGTACAGATCCTATTAAAGGTTCGAAGATGTTCGTTTGGATCTTCCTTCGGCGCACCACTAAATTGGCATTGATTAGTTACCATGTGTAGGATTTGTCCTTTGATTTCATAATCTGGCGTATTAATGCCTGGTTGAGTAATTGCGTGACCTTAGCCAGTGCGTTTAGCTCTCATTCGGTCTTCCATACTTAGAGGTTCCAGATTTTCCATGATTGAATTTGTTGACTCTGAATCACTTGAG
Organism: Rutidosis leptorrhynchoides; assembly: GCF_046630445.1. Classification (NCBI taxonomy): domain Eukaryota; kingdom Viridiplantae; phylum Streptophyta; class Magnoliopsida; order Asterales; family Asteraceae; genus Rutidosis; species Rutidosis leptorrhynchoides. The sequence goes on along the minus strand of NC_092334.1, from coordinate 630,776,317 downwards.
GATTCTGACTTAATGGTTATTTCCTCGAAAATCTCTGGATGAGTGATTTGTGGTTCAAGAGGAATGATTAGTGGTTCAGGATCTCTAAATTGTCCCTGAATATCCTCCGGATTCTCAATTGTGAGGTCGGGTTCAAAAAATGGATTATCAGAAATTTGAATTGGAGTACTTGGTCGACTAGATGACGATTCTAAAGAAAAATCAACGGCGACAATATTGGCTAGATGTCTTGATCGAGTTACAGGTGGTGAACGTATGAAAGGTGGTGAACGTTTTACTCGGTGCATTCACAGAATATCCTATTAGTTATAAAAGTAAAATTATATAAGCTATCAAATTAATAGACTTTTCTGATTTTGCCCACGTTTCGAATAGCCAATAGATGCAGCAGGTAGCCAGGACCCTTTAAATCGGAAGCCCACAACTCGCCACTAACAAATCCAACTATTACTACGAACCAGAAAATTTTGGATGTCTATCTATTTAACCACTTAAAATAATTTTTTGTTTTAAAATTTTAGAGATAAAAATCTATGTCCTAAAAACTAGAGCGTCGAGAAATAAGAAAGAAAAAGAGTGCGTCGAAAAACGTTGAAAAATAAAAGGTCGAAAAATAAAAGGTCGAAAAACAAGCAGTCGAAAAATAAAAATAAGAAAATAAGAGTCGAAACTTAAAATTCTAAAAACTAAAAATTAAAACTTACGTCTAAAGGTATTAAAGCTTAAAAGGAATTCTATATCCAAAACGGCAATAACTTAAAAGGTACTAAAATCTTAAAACGGTGTCGCAAAATTCTAAAGCACCTAAATCTTAATCTAAAGAAAAAGCACTTAAGGGATTTTACGGCAAAGCCTAAAAATCTAGAGATACTACGGCAAAATACTAAGCTACAAACTAGTTACGAACGATAAATATATAAATTACGAATTAAACGATATAAAATACAAAAATAAAACTTAAAGTTATAAAAATACAATTTTTATAAAAATATTATTTTTATATTATTATTTTATAAAAGTATTAATTTATTATATTAATAAAACTAATTATAACTTAAAAATACAAAATAAATAAAACTAAAACTAATTAATATAATAATTAACCCTAATTAGGGTTTAATAATAATAATAATTAATAATACTCTGTAATTAATGCTGTACCAGGTCAAACCTGGCGTGTCAGAATGAACCTTGCGGTCGCATGGATTTTAGCCTACGGGTTCATGCGGTCACATGGCCCAGATATTCAGATCACAAATTGGGCTGCTACAGTTTCCAAGCCCGGATACTTTTTACTTATTTTTTTTTTTCTGTTTTAAACGTATATAAAATATTTATATAAATAAAAACTTATATTAAAAAAAAATTACCTATTAGTTTTTGTAATTAAAAAAAATACAAACTATTTAATTTTAAAACGTAAAAATATAGTAATATATATATATATATATATATATATATATTTATTTATTATGTTTTTATATTTTGTATATTTAACAAAATATTTTTATAAAATAAGAAAGATTATATTTTTACAAAAATATATTAAAAACTAATTTTTTTATAGCTTTTCGCTTTCGGCGTTGTTAAGTTTCCCCGGCAGCGACGCCAAAAATACTTGATGTTATGCGAGGTGTATACGAAATAGTTATATTTTTATTACGAAATACTATTAAATATAATACAATTTTACACAAGTTATTTATTTATTTATAGAGTGGATATACCTAAACCTTGCTACAACACTTATAGGCAGTGTACCTAATCGTACAGTAGTGTAGTTTTTAGTAAGTCCGGTTCGTTCCGCAGGGAGCTAGCCAAGTTTAACGCTATATTTTTATTTTAAACTATATTTGTATATATATATATATATATATATATATATATATATATATATATATATAATTAGTATTATTATTATTATAAAAGGGGGTTTTTACCGTTTAATGACCGATTTGTCGATTTTAAAACTTTAGTCGCAATTAAAACCTAATGTAAAATATTAAATATACAAATGACTTAATTTAAAGCGTAAAGTAAATAACGATAATAAAAATGCGATAAATTAAAAGTGCGATAAATAAAATGACGATGAAATAAAATTGCTATAATTAAAAGTACGATAAATAAAATGACAGTAAATAAAAGTGCGATGAAATATGAAATAAAGGAATTATGCTTATTTGAACTTTCGTAATCATGATGTTTGACGTGTTGATTATAGTTTATTACCATGGGTTAATTGTCCTTTGTCCTGGATTATTCAATATGTCCATCTAGTTTTTGTCCATAACAGTCCGTCAGTCATAAATATAAAGTGCGAGTGTCTTCGTCAATTTATCCTTATATCCGAAGTCAAATATTCCAACTAATTGGGGACTTAAACTTTAACAAGGTCTTAATACTTTGTTTAATAATTACACCAGGATATCGACTGCGTGTAACCCAAGGTTTTAATACTTTGTTAATAATTACGCCAAGTGTCCTTGTACATAATTCACCCCTGTTTTAATGAGTCCATTGACTATTAATCCATTCCCATGTCCGGTTAAATGAACAATTATTCGTACTCATAAATATCCCGCCCATCGTATCTGATCGAGTGTATATGGTTATTTATAGGTACGTCCAATTGTAAATCTTTATATTAAATTAACGAACTATCATTTAATTAAACAAATATAAAGCCCATTAATAGCCCATAGTCCAATTTTCACAAGTGTCGGTCTTTTGTCCAAACCCCAATTATGGTCCAAAGCCCAATTACCCCGTCTTTAATATTTAGCCCAACATCATGATTACTTCGATTTAAATAAGCATAATAATAACTTAGCTACGAGACATTAATTTAAAAAGATTGAACATAACTTACAATGATTAATAATAGCGTAGCGTTACATGGACAGAATTTTGACTTACACACTTACAACATTCGTTAACATAACCTTATTATTATTAATCTTAAATTAAAATTAAAATTATAATATATATATATATATATATATATATATATATATATATATATATATATATATATATATATATATCGTAGAGAGTGAGAGATTGAATTATGTGTGTTAAATTCTGCCAAAACACACGAAATTTATAGTACTTGGCCTGCTACAGGCTGCCATGCGATTGCATGGATTTAAAGCTTCCAGGCCATGCGATCGCATGGCCCTCTGATCCAGCTCACATAATTTTGTTTTCTTGTTGCCGACGGTTTTAATAAATATATATAATATATATAATTTTAAGAATTATTTATATATTATATTATATTAATGTGCATAATTAACTTGTAATTTTCGCTCCGTTGCGTCGCGCGTTGAAAGTTGGTTCATGTCCCGGTTCCGGATTTTCAAACATCCTTTCGTACTATTTAATATCTTGTACTTTGCGTTTTGCGGCTCGTACTCTTGTAATTTTTAGACGTTTCTCATCAATAATTTGAACCACTTTGATTGTACTTTGTACTTTTAAGCTTTTTGGTCGTTTGCGTCTTCAAATCGTCGAATCTGTCTTTTGTCTTCACCTTTTATTATTTAAACGAATATCACTTGTAAATAGAACAATTGCAACCAAAAGCTTATCTTTCTTGAAGGATAATGCTATGAAATATATGTTCGTTTTTAGCATTATCACCATCTATCTACTTTAGATAATACTAAACAAGAAGCAATCTTTACAAGACAATAAATTATCACACAGCCAATAATATTATCATTAAAATAAAATCGTCTCAACATAATTAGTATTTAAACCGACTAAACATTATAAGGCTAGCAAACAATCATGCTAGAAATACTAAAACAATTGTTCAAACAAGAATTCATTATGAAAAAGTAAAAATTTAACCTAAGTGTTTAAGCAATCAAACCAGGACATGAGCTTCTCCTTGATGATTGTAACGTGTTTCTGTTGGTCCCTTAGATAACAACAGGAGTATTGTAGGGGGGATACAATTCTTTTTGCTTAAATTAGTTATATAGCAGTTAAGTGTATTTAAACAGATAATTAAATAAGAGTCTTGGGTAATTCTCAACGTTATTCCTTTATTGATATAAATCTCAAAGAATCACAACTGTTCAATGGCGTAATAAACAGTTGGTTGATACAAATTATGCCTAAGTTAAGCTAAAGAAGATATCTTAAAGCTATTACATGCTTGGACTCTATTTAATAAACCCACACCACTGAATATTACAATAGTAGAAAACATCTATTTATAGGAGTCCTATTATCTATGCAATTGATCTATTGTCCATTGGTACATAGGATGTCCGTACTTGTGTAGACAACATCATCAGAGAGTGTGCTCTCTTTCTATCCTCTTTGGTAGCTATTTGCAGGAACACCCCAATTCAGTTTGGCACCACTATTTGAATAAACAAATAGAATATTGGGTTCTCTAGGCGTTGATAAAGTATTAACACGTGTCTGAACATGCGTTCAACTTCAGCATTCTCACGTGGTATTGTAAGGTCACTTGTCAGCCACCGACGTGTGTCATTTTCTGTACAACTTGGTTTCCGACTGGTGTTGAATAGTACAATTGATGTAGACCACACGGAAAACTATTATACTTGTAATGGAGCATAATTGTCTAAGTGTTGTATGATGCTACCAGCTCTACAGGTTCTTCTACTGTTTCACTTAATCTTCATAATTTGCTGGGAACTCATCCTGTGTTGGTTGAAGAATACTGTCTACCTTGTGCTGGTAGACCATGTAGCATACTGGCACAATTAACACATCAACGAATGTTGTCTATACAGGAATAAACCTATGCTGGCTGCACATAACATCCTAGTGTACATAATTGTTGTTTTGTCATAATTAAATCCTTAATCATTTTGAGGAATCAACAATCTCCCCGTATTTGATGATGACAAAACCTATGACTTGTAAAGAAAAACACTAAAGTTAGCCCTAAGAGATTTAAGAGAAATACAGTGATTTTATCCCTTTTAGGTTTATTTTGGGATCTTTTCTAAGTTATCTATATCTTATAAATTGATATGATTTTGAAGATTAACTCATTTCACACACACCATGAATATATACAAAAATTACAAAACAATACAATGAATATGAAGTATTACAAAAGATAACTTATAAAACAGAATGCTATATATCTTTATCTTTTTCCTTTTGCCTCTCTTCTTCAGATAACTCTTCTTCTTTAACCTTCCAGGCTTCAGGAAATAATACAGGCAAGTCTTCAGGCTTGAAGGGTTCAAAATGTTCTGGAATGATGATTAGATCTCTTCTGAATGGACCACCAGTAGATTTCTTCTTCTTCTTTTTAGATAGTTCATCACCTACATTCACTAATGGTGCATTGCCATGCTTAGCTGCCTTTGTAAATAAATCTTGTAATCCAGGGAGCAGTGACCTCTTGAGATCACTATCTTTTTTGCCAATAAAATACTGCAGCATTTCCATCCATTCATGAAAGCTAAACAATCTCGTATCTTTGAATTCTAGCTTTTCATTGACATTGTTGTCTCTTCTGATGCTGAAAGATCTCTTTGTGCCTCTGTGACACTTGATGATTTTACTAGGATTAGCTCTACGTATCATTACATCAGCATATTTGCTTCTAAGATGCATATCAGTCAAGACCCTTGTACGTGTAACCACTTGTGGGCTCACTTCTGGTACCTTTTCAGCAGCTTCAATTTTGTCCAAGGCCTTATCATGTGCCTTAATGATGGATTTTTCTAATTTAACAGATTTTGCAGCTTGAGCTCTATCAGCAGCTAATCTTTCTTCTTGTTCCTGAAGCCTTAATCTTTCAAGATACTCAGCATTATCTTTTGCTTGTTGTTTCAGTTGAACACTTAGGACATATTCATTCATTGTGATGTTCAAGGAACGTGCTGAGTGAATAAACTGCATACCTTCATCAGAAGTCATGAGGTTGCAGTATTGTTCCAAATCCATTCCCAATTGTATAACTTCATAGAATAGTGCCTTCTCATGATTAGTGGAATCTCTGGCCACAGTTTTTCAGATACACACCAACATCAATGTTTAATTCAAGAGGATGATACAACATTCTGATTTGATGAATCCTCTCGGCTCTTCTGGCTTCTTCCCTTCTTAGCCATTCATCGACAGTAATTTGAAGCATGTGAGCTTCCCTTTTATCTGGATTCATTCTTCTAGGATCAGGCATTCTGTGTACAACTGGTTCATCTTCCCAAGCGATATGCTTGTCATTTTTCTTTGGGGAAGATGGAGGATATGAATGAGGTAGTTCTGATGTACCAGAAGGACCCACTGGTTCATAGTGATGAAGATCACCCATTATCTTATCAAAGTCAGCACGAAAGACTGCAGGTAGAGGAGATAAGACAAAAGTAAAATCACCATTAACCAGACAGAAAATTTAGCAGCATCAGAAACATCACCAGTATTAGAACCTAGCTCATCCTCCTTTGCTGGGTCATCAGGACTTCTTTCACCCAACAACACACTTCTAGATGGATCTTCAATCACAGCACTCCTTGTTGTGCCTTCATTACCAGCTGACTAATTAGTATCAGCTGATACAATACTTGCCACATTACTTTCATCAGCTACCTCAAATAAAGGTTCCTTTCTTAGGGGCTGGTTATCCCTAGGAGCAGATTTCATCCTTTGTTTATCAATTGGATTGGGTTCGGCTGATGGTTCTTCTGTTATGTAACGACCCAACCCGTTATCCAACCGATTACGTAAAATATATTTTTTTATAACAGAAGGGTGCGCGGCGCGTGACCCTTGAAGTGCGCGGTGCGCACAAGGCCTGTGTGACGACCCGGAAATTTCCGACCAAATTTAAACTTAAACTATATATGTGATCCCGACACGATAAGCAAAGTCTGTAATATTGAGTCTCGAAAATTTTGGAACTATTTCATGATACCATTTGACTTTTGAGTATTTCCCCGACGATTCATGAACCATTTTGTGTAAATAAATATGTAAATAAATATGTAAATAAATATATATATATATATATATATATATATATATATATATATATATATATATATATATATATATATATATATATATATATATATATATATATATATATATATATATATATATATATATATATATATATATATATATATATATATATAACGTAAGTGTATATATAATATGTTGAGTTAATAAAATACACTTTAAATTACTTAAATTATAAGGTAAAATAATAAACAGAATAATTAAGTATTATCATTAAAAGTAATATAATTTATTAATATTATCATTAATAATATTATTATTAACATTATTATTAACAATTATTATTATCATTGTATTATCATTATGATAATTATTATTAATATTAACTGTATTATTATTTTAATATTATTATTAATATTACAGCATTATTATTAATTAATTTATTTATATTTATTAGTTAATAAAATTATTATTATTATTATTAATAGTATTATTATTAATATATTTATATTTATTAATTATCAATAGAAAATTAAATTATAAAAAAAACATATATTTTATGTTAATTTGTTAACCATCGCAATATGGTCCCATTTTTTCTCCATCTCCTGATGATGAATTCGTCCTCTGATCTGTTATATGTCATAATCCATTCACAATATAAACAAAACTTGTTAGCTTTCTGTATCTCCTAATCGTACGAATTTTTGTCATCTGCCATATTTTATTTTTATTTCTATCTTTGCCAACTGCTCTTGATTTGATTCTGTCGACTCAATTCGCTATAAATCAAACATACTCCTCAATGATATTGATTAAATTAATCACTCATCTATCCTCATTTTCAAACGTATCAACTTGTATCTGTTAATATCAATTAGATTGGGCAGAAGGAAGAATTAAGCTCGTACCCCTGTTCTTGAATAGAAATTTCCAAAAGCTTAATTTCGTATTAAAAATTCAAAATCTATAAATAGAGTTGTGTTAAGAATCCTTTACTCAAACTATCTTCGAATTTTCAAGTTTTAATTCACGAAATCGAGCTCAAATTTTGGAGTCAAAGATTCGGTTTTAAAAGTCAAACAAATGTTCTTCGAATAAATTCAAGCTATCTGTTATGAATCAGGCTCAATTGATGATTCATAAAGTTTCTAGGAGAGATTTCCAACTTATTTCATGTGGGAATTGTGAGCTAAAATATTCGGAAAATCAAAATCAGTGTTGGAGTTCAAGAGTGCCTTACGCGAGCTGTTCCTGCTATTACATTTTTTTCTTTTCTGTTAATGATAATTCCAGCCATCTATCAATGTTTATGTTTCAAATGGAAAGTATTAGAACGAACAAATGAATTGTGGTTAATAACAATCATTACCACAGTAGATTGATTCTTGAGGTAGAAGATGATACAGACGTATTATATATTAAATAAATATAAGTATGGTATAAATCAAGAAAGGCAGAGATGGAGGAACGGTCTGGTGTGTTTTCGGGTGAGCGAGAGGTCTAGGGTTCGAGCCCGGGCGGAGGCAGAATTATTTTTAAAGCTGTTTCTTCAAAGTTTGTAAATTTTTTTTTATTATTATCATTATTTTTATTACTAGTATTATCATTACTATAAGTATCATTAATTTTAATATATTATTATTATCATTATTATTATTACTTCAAATAACATGACTAATATTATTATCAAAATTATTATTATCAATATCATTATTATATCTAATTATTAGTATTATTATCTTTATTTTAGTATTATTATAATTATTAATTTTACAAACAAAAGAGAATTATATATAAAAAGTATATTACATACTATATTTTTATATGAAATGTTATTAACTATAATAATAACTAAATTACATATAGTGTATAAATATATTTTAAGATATTATAAGTAATAATATAAACACATATATAAATATAAATAATAATTTTAATACATTATATATACATAACAATAAGTTACAATTTAATAATATATTATAATAAATATATATACAACTTTGTTCGATTACAATTATATGTGTTAATATATATATAAATGATATAGGTTCGTGAATCCGTGGCCAACCCTGCATTGTCCAATATCGTCATATGTATTTTTACTACAAAATACAATAGAGTGAGTTTCATTACTCCCTTTTTAAATGCTTTTGCAATATATATTTTTGGGACTGAGAATTCATGCGCTTTTATAAATGTTTTACGAAATAGACACAAGTAATCGAAACTTCATTATATCGTTAATGATCGAAGCCGAATATGCCCCTTTTTGCTTGGTAGCCTAAGAATTAGGGAACATCACTAATTTTGAGAATTAGTGCACCCCTAATTGACGCGAATCCTAAAGATAGATCTATCGGGCCTAACAAACCCCATCCAAAGTATCGGATGCTTTAGTACTTCGATGTTGTTTTATCATGTCCGATGGATGTCCCGAAATGATAGGGGATATTCTTATATGCATCTTGTTAATGTCGGTTACCAGGTGTTCAATCCATATGAATGATTTTTGTCTCTATGCATGGGACGTATATTTTTGAGAAATGAAAATGAAAATCTTGTGGTCTATTAAAATGATGGAAATGATTATTTATGTTAAACTAATGAACTCACCAACCTTTTGGTTGACACTTTAAAGCATGTTTATTCTCAGGTATGAAAGAAATCTTTCGCTGTGCATTTGCTCATTTTAGAGATATTACTTGGAGTCATTTATGACACATTTCAAAAGACGTTGCATTCGAGTCGTTGAGTTCATCAAGATTATTATTAAGTCAATTATAGTTGGATATTTTATGAAATGGTATGCATGCCGTCAACTTTCGATAAAATGAAAGTTTGTCTTTTAAAAACGAATGCAATGTTTGTAAAATGTATCATATAGAGGTCAAGTAACTCGCGATGTAACCAAATGTAATGTATTCATCCAGATGGATTAGGACGGGTCTCTACAGGTGGTATCAGAGCGGTGGTCTTAGCGAACCAGGTCTTGCATTAGTGTATCTAACTGATAGTTGTTAAGATGCATTAGTGAGTCTGGACTTCGACCGTGTCTGCATGTCAAAAGTTTTGCTTATTATTTCGTGTCGAAAATCATCTACTTATCATCCTTAGGAAATTACCTGCTTATCATTCCTAGTCTAGACATATCTTACTACATTGATTGCATGAATAGTGTATAGACAAAATTCATATCGTAGCGTATCTGTTACTATAAACTTTGCCTGACATCTTCCGAAAGTTCCTCCGTAGTCTACGAAATCTTTAGTACTATATATATATATATATATATATATATATATATATATATATATATATATATATATATATATATATATATATATATATATATATATATATATATATATATATATATATATATATATATATATATATATATATATATATATTCTATGTAGTTAGAATATCATCCAATATTCGAAAATCATTTCATATAGAAAAATCCTTTATTCAATAGTACGAAATGGAATTCGCCACTAGTTCAAGTCCCTCTGATTCTGATATGGATTTCCATTCGAGCTCTGAAAGCAGTGTGACCGGAAATGAATCAACCAATCAGCCATCATCAATTCATCTGATGGGTTTGTAGCCTGCTTAATTATTGGAGACAAGAAGAAGGTGATCCCTTCCATTCACCATATTGCCCTCTTGGCGATGAACCTGAAGCACTTACCGGCGAATCTGTTCGAAACACCATTTTCACCCTCATTTCCCGAATACCTCGCCATGATTATATACTATCGCAAATTCAAAACCTTATACATTCGCTTGTTTCAACCGCCAATCATCTCGGCGTGATAGAAGAAGTTAACAAGCTTCGCGCCCAAGTTATAGCTTTGGAAAATATGGTGCAAAATTTACCAGCTTCAGCAACATCACCGGCACGAACAGTACCATCAGTAACAGCACCAGTACCACCAACAACCCATGTTCAAACATCACACGCCTCAACATCTCATTTTGTACCTCGAGCATAATCATCGTTCTACGTATCGTTCTACATCAATTATCTTCGTTCTTCATGGCAATTATGTAATCTCTAAAGTCTTAGAGATTATTTATTCTAGCTTAAACCAAAAAGTAAATGAGATTAATATCATATTAACTCATTAAATCCATGATTACATCTGAAGAATATATATATGTATATATGTTTTCATAAAGATTGTAATTAAAAATTATTTTGTACAAACTGTTAATGGTGAAAATATTTTAACGGGTAGGTAATACCCGGAGAATATTTAGATTTCACATTAATAAGTTACAATGTATATTCTTCGAATCTGATTCAACAGTCATTTACTATCCTACTTACAACCACCGATATACGTATCCGTTCACCGCAGAATAAACATTTTCATCCAATTTCATATTTGGATTTTGATTTACCAGAATCCAACAAGTGGCATAATGAAGAAAACATTGAACAAAATAAAATTTATTAGAAACAAACAAATTAACTATGAGAAATTTTGTTAAGAATCCACGCTAACTGATCCTAGCTAACTGTTCCTAGCTAACTGATTACATTTTATTTATCGCAATTTAATTATCGCAATTTATATTCTCGCAATTTTATTTATCGTCATTTAATTTCTGTTATTTATTTTACGCACTTTATTTATCGTCATTAAAATACTGTTATTTACGCATTTTAAATATCAGGACACGTATACAAGGTTTTGACATATCATATCGACGCATCTATATATATTATTTGGAATAATCATAGACACTCTATATGCAGTATTGATCGAGTTCTCTATACAGGGCTGAGATTGAATCTATAATAATATATATACTTTGAGTTGTGATCGAGTCTGAGACATGTATACAATGGGTCACGATACGTATTAATTAATTCAAATATTATATATTAAACTATATATGAATTATTGAATTACTAATTGTGGACTGCTAACTGTGGAATACCAACATTGGACAATAAAAATGAAATAAAATATTGATTATAACATATGAAACTAAACATTTCTTCAAGTTTGCCACTTGATTTCATCTTAAACCTCATTTGTATCTTGACAATTACAATCTGCATTCAAACCTTTTATAATTCTTTAAAACACCTCAATTGAGAGGATGAACCAACCACATTTCATCTACGGAAGAAAATATTGATTCATATAGTTAAGCACCTGAAAAACTCTTGGAACCTGAGTAAATGTTTAACACGTATCTGTGCTAACTCCTTTGGCATTGCTATTACCGAAAATAACATTGCAATTCCTTTCCAAATTAGCCAATTTTGTCACAGCTTCAGCAAATCAATTTCGACTTTTCATTCGAATAAACTCGATTATAACCTTGATATATAAGTTTGCCTTTTGTCATCATTACCGGGGAACCGTTTATATTCCACCACATTTGCATTAAACTTACCAGCAACTTCATTACTCGTTAGCTTAAATCTCTCCGAAAAACCATTATATTTGTTCATTAAAACTCTATCATATACTCATCCACATCTTGTAACAAGAATTGCCATACCAATTATCGGGAATCAGCAATCAGTATTTTGAATCTCGCAATGTTTCTACATCAACAGTTATATGTATACATATAACATTTATCTTTTAAAATTATGATCTTTCATTCTGAAATTCTGAAAAGCACCCAGTCTGCGAATCAATATTCTGATTTTTGAAAAGTCGAATGAAGCAACAAGAACTGTAAACTACCTGAACGGTCAAAAGTTTGATGATAAAGAATATTATGTTGAAAAAGCTCAGAAAAGTTGAAATTGGAAACGGATTGAGCAAACCATGAAGGAGACTGTGGATAAATCACAAAGACTAAACCTGCCTTCAAAGAATCCAAATAATTCAGTATCTGCTGAAGTCATTAACGAATACCTTACTCCTGACTCTAAACCTTTACGAACAAATCTTCTTTATCATCCTTCGATATTAGAAATTCTAAGATATAATCGTATCTTTCATTATAAATATCTTCGATATTTTTGAAGATACCTTCATAAATATCTTTGTCCAAAATTATCTATCTCCTCGTGCTATCTAAGTTATATCATAAAGGAAACTGTTTTAGTTTCTAAATTTTGAAAGATTCAAATTTAAAATATGAATAATATTGAAGTAGTGTTGGGAACTGAAGCATGAGTTAGTATAATATAATGACACTTGATCAACGTGATTATATTACAGTAAGTCATGCTGAGTTTCTAATGAAACGTGATGATTCACAGACCATAACGTCATCATGTACCATGTTACACGACTCTTACATTCTATTTAACCTCTAAACATACCAAGAACATAATTACTTGATAGTTCTATCCTTCCCGGATATTCTGATAATTCGACGAATCAAGTCATGCTATTACCTTTCCTTTCTGCAAAGTATATTATGAACTTCATATCTACAAATTCTGGACCATTACTTGCTTTATATAAAGTCGGGAAGAGGAAACAAAAGCATGGAGCTCCGAAATATAAAGGAGGATATAAAGTCCGATAACAACACATAAATTACAAACTGTGTATGTCAATATTTATCGCAACATAAAGACACGGGAGAATTAAAAACACTATAACCACAAGTGCAAAGTAGAAGAAAACAGATTTCTCCGGTGGTAGTTGGAAAATGAGAATGATTGTTGCGATAGTAAGGATAAGGAAAAGAATCAGAACTGGATTAAGCATTTTCACAATCTTTTGGATGTATGAACTAAGAAAGAAAGTATATGAATGGTGAAAATAATGGAACGGAAAAAGTTTAATTTATAGTGGGAATATTAGACAGAGTAATCGAGGCAGATCACCGTATTTAATTATAGAGATCTTAATTTCCTTATTCGCCGAAGAATCAAATCTTTCGGATTTTGAAGGTTTTCTTTAAATCCCTTGAATTTCGGAAATCCACTGTGACTACGTCAAAAGTTGAGACGAATTCCTATTTACTTATTTTCATTCTTTTGTGATAGCTTCACTCGTACTCTTCACATAAATGAATTGCTTTATCCATATTACTCAATATCGATAAAATTCTAATTATCAACTAATATTCGTAATGAAAACATACTTATTGTCAGCCATGACCATCCCAATCAAATTTTGGGACGAAATTTCTTTAACAGGTAGATACTGTGACGACCCAGAAATTTCCGACCAAATTTAAACTTAAACTATATATGTGATCCCGACACGATAAGCAAAGTCTGTAATATTGAGTCTCGAAAATTTTGGAACTATTTCATAATACCAATTGACATTTGACTATTTCCTCGATGATTTACGAACCACTGTGTGTAAATAAATATGTTAACATATATATATATATATATATATATATATATATATATATATATATATATATATATATATATATATATATATATATATATATATATATATATATATATATATATATATATATATATATATATATATATATATATATATATAAATATAAACGTAAGTGTATATATAATATGTTGAGTTAATAAAATACACTTTAAATTACTTAAATTATAAGGTAAAATAATATACAGAATAATTAAGTTTTATCATTAAAAGTAATATAATTTATTAATATTATCATTAATAATATTATTATTATTAACATTATTATTAACTATTATTATTATCATTGTATTATCATTATGATAATTATTATTAATATTAACTGTATTATTGTTTTAATATTATTATTAATATTACAGCATTATTATTAATTAATGTATTTATATTTATTAGTTAATAAAATTATTATTATTATTATTATTATTATTATTAGTATTATTATTAATATATTTATATTTATTAATTATCAATAGAAAATTAAATTATAAAAAAACAGATATATTATGTGAATTTGTTAACCATCGCAATCTGGTCCCATTTTTTCTCCATCTCCTGTTGATGAATTCGTCCTCTGATCTGTTATATGTCATAATCCATTCACAATATAAACAAAACTTGTTAGCTTTCTGTATCTCCTAATCGTACGATTTTTTGTCATCTGCCATATTTTATTTTTATTTCTATCTTTTCCAACTACTCTTGATTTGATTCTGTCGACTCAATTCGCTATAAATCAAACATACTCCTCAATGACATTGATTAAATTAATCACTCATCTATCCTCATTTTCAAACGTATCAACTTGTATTTGTTAATATCAATTAGATTGGGCAGAAGGAAGAATTAAGCTCGTAACCCTGTTCTTGAATAGAAATTTCCAAAAGCTTAATTTCGTATTAAAAATTCAAAATCTATAAATAGAGTTTTGTTAAGAATCCTTTACTCAAACTATCTTCGAATTTTCAAGTTTTAATTCACGAAATCGAGCTCGAATTTTGGAGTCAAAGATTCGGTTTTAAAAGTCAAACAAATGCTCTTCGAACAAATTCGAGCTATCTGTTATGAATCAGGTTCAATTAATGAATCATAAAATTTCTAGGAGAGATTTCCAACTTATTTCATGTGGGAATTGTGAGCTAAAACATTCGGAAAATCAAAATCAGTGTTGGAGTTCAAGAGTGCCTTAGCGAGCTGTTCCTGCTGTTACATTTTTTCTTTTCTGTTAATGATAATTCCAGCCATCTATCAATGTTTCTGTTTCAAATGGAAAGTATTAGAATGAACAAATGAATTGTGGTTAATAACAATCATTACCATAGTCGGTTGATTCTTGAGGTAGAAGATGATACAGACGTATTATATATTAAATAAATATAAGTATGGTATAAATCAAGAAAGGCAGAGATGGAGGAACGGTCTGGTGTGTTTTCGAGTGAGCGAGAGGTCTAGGGTTCGAGCCCAGGCAGAGGCAGAATTATTTTTAAAGCTGTTTCTTCAAAGGTTGTAAATTTTTTTTTTATTATTATCATTATTTTTATTACTAGTATTATCATTATTATAAGTATCATTATTTTTAATATATTATTATTATCATTATTATTATTACTACAAATAACATGACTAATATTATTATCAAAATTATTATTATCAATATCATTATTATATCTAATTATTAGTATTATTATCTTTATTTTAGTATTATTATAATTATTAATTTTACAAACAAAAGAGAATTATATATAAAAAGTATATTACATACTATATTTTTATATGAAATGTTATTAACTATAATAATAACTAAATTACATATAGTGTATAAATATATTTTAAGATATTATAAGTAATAATATAAACACATATATAAATATAAATATTAATTTTAATACATTATATATACATAACAATAAGTTACAATTTAATAATATATTATAATAAATATATATACAACTTTGTTCGATTACAATTATATGTGTTAATATATATATATATAAATGATATAGGTTCGTGAATCCGAGGCCAACCCTGCATTGTCCAATATCGTCATATGTATTTTTACTACAAAATACAGTAGAGTGAGTTTCATTACTCCCTTTTTAAATGCTTTTGCAATATATATTTTTGGGACTGAGAATACATGCGCTTTTATAAATGTTTTACGAAATAGATACAAGTAATCGAAACTTCATTATATGGTTGAATGATCGAAGCCGAATATGCCCCTTTTTGCTTGGTAGCCTAAGAATTAGGGAACATCACTAATTTTGAGAATTAGTGCACCCCTAATTGAAGCGAATCCTAAAGATAGATCTATCGAGCCTAACAAACCCCATCCAAAGTACCGGATGCTTTAGTACTTCGATGTTGTTTTATCATGTCCGATTGATGTCCCGGAATGATAGGTGATATTCTTATATGCATCTTGTTAATGTCGGTTACCAGGTGTTCAATCCATATGAATGATTTTTGTCTCTATGCATGGGACGTATATTTATGAGAAATGAAAATGAAAATCTTATGGTCTATTAAAATGATGGAAATGATTATTTATGTTAAACTAATGAACTCACCAACCTTTTTGTTAACACTTTAAAGCATGTTTATTCTCAGGTATGATAGAAATCTTCCGCTGTGCATTTGCTCATTTTAGAGATATTACTTGGAGTCATTCATGACACATTTCAAAAGACGTTGCATTCGAGTCGTTGAGTTCATCAAGATTATTATTAAGTCAATTATAGTTGGATATTTTATGAAATGGTATGCATGCCGTCAACTTTCGATAAAATGAAAGTTTGTCTTTTAAAAACGAATGCAATGTTTGTAAAATGTATCATATAGAGGTCAAGTACCTCGCGATGTAACCAAATGTAATGTATTCATCCAGATAGATTAGGACGAGTCTCTACAGCCTAGCAGCCCGCTGTCCAAAATTTCCATTTTTCGTTTAAAGATCTCACACTTTCTGACACTTTTAGACTAAACGCTTTTCACAACATTTTATATTAGGTAAAACTAACACGTTCCAATAATAAAACTAGTTTTACGACACCGGGCCTACACATGCCCAAATTACCCTTAAGTACAAAGTTACAATTTCGACCATATGAGTTTAAGTTTCAAACAAAACTATGAGCATGATGTTTAGGGATAAACTACACAATCCTAAGTCGATTCCAAAAGTAATCCAAGAAAGCATCAAAAGGCAAATCATCTAAATCCCGAGCATACCTTTGCCACGTTCGCCTCCGAACCTAAAAATGTAAATAACGAGAGGGTAAGCTAATGCTTAGTGAATGCAATACTTATACGCATACATACATAATTTAATCACTTGCATACACCTACACAAACAACGTAATAACATTAGCAAACCACAATAGTCGAAATAATCATACGTACAACGCTATTAAAACTCACACAACCCAAAATACACAATGTCGACATTCGACTCGATGGTGGCCGACGAAGAGCGGTAGGTCAAATATGTTAACCGCTCACCACCCATCGCAACGCGTACGTAGATGACGAAGAGCGGTAGGTCAAAATCATTAACCACTCACCACTACGCACCATGAGGCCGATGAAAAGTGCAACCAAAACGTTAACACTTACCTCAATCATAAGGATGGCCGACGAAAAGCGAAACCGCTTACCATCCTACGATAAGTGGCCAACGAAGAGCGGATCCCCAAACGAAT
Organism: Rutidosis leptorrhynchoides; assembly: GCF_046630445.1. Taxonomy (NCBI): domain Eukaryota; kingdom Viridiplantae; phylum Streptophyta; class Magnoliopsida; order Asterales; family Asteraceae; genus Rutidosis; species Rutidosis leptorrhynchoides. The sequence goes on along the minus strand of NC_092334.1, from coordinate 630,758,292 downwards.
AACACTCACCACTTACCCGAACACACACATGTGGCCGACGAAGAGTGATAGGTCAAACATTAATCACTCGCCACATAACCAAACACACACATGTGACCGACTAAGAGTGATAGGTCAAATATTAACCACTCGTCACATAACCAAACACACACATGTGACCGACGAAGAGTGATAGGTCAAACATTAACCACTCATCACATAACCAAACACACACATGTGACCGACGAAGAGTGATAGGTCAAACATTAACCACTCGTCACATGCCTCACCTCCAATCGTGGTCGACAAAGAGTCATTCCTTCCGGATATCACTCACCACATAACGCAAACCAAATATAGCCAACGAAGAGCTAACCATACGGATATTGTAGCGACCCCGACAAATCATCAAGTGACGGCGTCGTCTACGTAGGTCCCATTGCATGGTCATAAGTCTTTAAGACTAAGTTTGACCAAAATATGTCGCCTTCATTTCAAAATAAAGATTGTTTCCAAAGTTTACAAGAATTGTTCAACCAAAAGTTAAGTTACAAGGTTATAAGTACAAATGAAATCTAGGCGACACGGTTTAAAGTGAAGTCAAAAGACGCTCCATGAAATGCATGTATACTCGACATCCAATACAAGTATCAAATAATGAGCGGAAGCATGTTTCACATATCGTGCAAGACCTGAGAAAAACATAGAAATCTGTCAACGAAAACGTTGGTGAAATCATAGGTTTAAGTAAGTAAGTGAGTAAAAGTAAGTAAGTCGAACCACAAGGTTTGAAAAGTTGAAATAATAGTAATACATTCTAAAAGTTAATATTCACGAGCACCCAATTATCAAAGCTTAACATTCCATCCATTGTATACCCCATCCATAGTGCTAGAACAAACACTGATTCTCGAAAATATATTTCATCCGTAGACGGTAGTGAACCGTCAAAGATGAGGGTTGTCAACCCATATGGCCATATAACATAAGTTCTCGCTTACACCCGTCAAGTGTAACTAATGATAATCGAATTGAGGATTTTTGTTCTAAACTCGTATGTAGAATGTTTGTTTTCCCGTTCTTGTGTTCACTTAGTTCAAAAGAATCGTTTATGTTTTCTCATCCCAAATATAAGTTCAAAAAGAGTAAAAGTGGGACTATGATCTCACCTTGAGTGTAAGAGTTAATAAAGTACTTCAACAAGTAGACGCGTGCAAAGACAAAGCTAGTCTTGACCTAAACATATAGGTTGTATCAATAACGGTAAACACAAACGGTCAAAGATGTTCAATTAGTCCTATGGCTCGTTACGACTCGATTAATATAGCATGTGAATCAATTTGTCAAGTTTCATGCACGATACAAGTAGTTAAGTATGTTAGAACGATTGTATAATCGTTTGGTTAAGTTTGACTAAAAGTCAAACTTGGTCAAAGTCAAAGTCAACGGGGTCGGGTCGGGTATCCGACAATTTTCCCAAGACGAGAAGTCATATAAGAGCCTAATAGTCAAGTTTCATGTTAAACGGAGTTTTAGTTAAGCGGAAACATTTTTGTGACATTTAAAAACAAAAGAGAGTGGCCTGGGGCTTTTGCGCGGCGCGCACTGGGTTGCGCGGCGCGCACCCAAGTGAAATTTCTGGTCAGAACTCAACCAAGAAGGCAAACATCTGGGATCTCTGATTCTGCGCGGCGCGCGGGTAAATGCGCGGCGCGCAATACCTGGGAATCATGCAGTTTGCAGAAAAATGGTCCAAGTCACGAACCAAAATACAATATAACACATTTCATGCTCCGAAAACACTTAAAACACATAACCTATATCATTAGAAAGGTAATTTGACAAGGAAAACAACTAAGCACATTTCATCAAGCAATTCATCACTAACAACAACCAAAAACCGCATTAAACGTTCATAATCAAAGTTTCAAGTTCTAAAACGCATTTTATGATTCGGGCAACCAATTTAAATGTATGATATGCCGTTTCGAAGGTAATCATACACACATTGCAACAAAATTCTTATCTACAATATTTCATAGCATTTGGTGCATCAAAAGTTCATCTAAAGCTTATCAAACCCTAATCCAAGTTCACAAAATCACTAATCATGTTCTTAGAGTTTCCTTAATCAACCTATACATCAAAACGAAGCTAATGATACTAGTAACACTTTTAAAACATGCACTTTAACAATCTAACAACATTTGATCATTCAAAATCAAAGATTTAGCAAGCAAATTTTCATAATGAACTAGTTACACCAAAAACAACGAATCGAGCATACAAATTACATACACGACATCACGATGAGCCATAGACACTAATTAACAACTTTATAAGTCAAGAACATGAATTTAAAGAAATCTAGTGTTTTAGAAATGTTACCCAAAATCGAAGTGGTTAGCATCAAATCGAAGAGGATGGTGAGAGGATCAAGAATATGTAGTTTGTTTTGATGTTTGATTGCTTGAATTGAAATGGATGATGAATCTTCAAATTGGAGAATTGAAAGGAAAATGGAAAGTATGAAGGAAAAAGGAAAATGAAAATAGAATTAATGAATGGTGGAGAGTGGTTTGACCACTTTGACCTAGTCAAAAGTTTGGTCTTTTGGCAAGTTTAGTCCCTCAAGTTTGTAGTCGGGTGCGTGGATTATCCAAACGAATTATTTTGAAACGCCCGAGTAAACGGGTGACGTTATAATTAAATAACGAGAATATTATGAACGATAGTTAACGAAGGATACAAATTTAAATGACGAAAGATATTATATATATATATAAAAAAAGACGGTGTTAAAATAAATTTAACGGAAAAACGCGGGATGTTACATTATCCACACCTCAAAAGAAATTTCGTCCCGAAATTTAGTTGGAAGTAATAATCGATGCCTCTCACTCGAGACCGGAGATGTCAATGCTATGAATAAGTGAAGGTACGTCCTTGAGTGTTCTCATGAATTTGGATAGTTAGGGTTTCACGTTGTATTAAGGTTTGGTTTTTACGATCCCCGGTTTCAACTGGTTTTCCTATGAAGAGTAGTTTGTCATCGATAGTTGATGTATCTAGCAGGATTGCACGTTCCTGTTCCGCAGGACACGTTTCTAAGTTTGTTACACGAAATGTAGGGTAAACGGAAACTTAATTGAGTCGGAAGTTCTAAACGGTAGGAAGCGGTTCCAATACGCCCCAAGGTTTCAAAAGGTTCAATATTGCGGATATAGCCTTTCTCGATTTCCCAAAATGGATTACACCCTTCCAAGGTGCGGTTTCTCAATATTACGCGGTTACACACTGGGTTTGGTGAGGTTTTCATCTAAGTTTGGTATAACTCTTCTGGCGACAATGGGTTGTCTCGAGCCCTTCTCGGACTTGAACGATCTCAATTGTTGTTTCTTGATGGAGTTCAGATTTCGGTGGTTGATGCTTTGGTTAAATGAACAGGGGTATGACATTAGCAGTCATATAGGGTTTTGGAAAGTGCGTGTGAACACACGAGTGGTAACTACTGTTGTAAGAGGGATCTGCTAAAGGTGACAACACGAGTTTGTAACATGTCTTTCCAAGACGTAAATCGTTCGTTTGTTCGGTTCGTCGGGTTGTGGAAGATACGCGGTACACATGTCTAAGTGGATCCTAAGGTTTCTTGCAAAACTAGAAGTGAAACGAGTATTTCGATACGTGATAATTGACAAAGATGCACCGTGTTGGAATAGAATCTCTTAAGATATGTTTGAACAAGTTAGTTAGGGTTCGAAAATGTTCGTTAGGACTACTCACCCTCGTGGCGAATATTAATGTAATATGAGGAGTTTCTCTATCCATTGAAAAGTTTTACAAAAAGTTCCCTTATACGGGAGTGCGGGCGATAAAGATAGAAGTTGAGGTTTGAAAGAGAATTGCAATGAGAACTTAGAGTAGAGTGAGTTTACATCTCGAGGTAGCCATATCGTGCATCTAGTTGTCAAAAGTTGAGGTTTGAAAAAGGAAACGAGATAGTACACGTAGTTGTATAGTTCGGGGTTGAATAGTAGTTGGCCAATTATCAGCAACACAAGGACGTTAAGTCAAAGAAGAATGAGGTATCCTTGGAGTGTGTGTTATCTTAAATTCCCGTAATATCAGACGGTAACTGTGAAATATCAGAGGTATGTAGTGTGGTATGAGATGACGAGAAAATTGATCGGATCCACAATTTAGTATTCGAATTCTTCGTGCAAAATAACGAATTTTTAGTTACGTTGATTTTGAGTCGAGAGAGTATGCCTTTCGGCGTTCAAGTAGAAATATTTCCATGTTTGAGTTCCATCTGTTGCTATACGAATTTAGCTAGAAATGTTGGTGTGAAAATCACGCTCAGGGCCCGGGCACGGAGGGGTTTGAATTTTCCCTCAATGAGTTAACGAGGTTAGAAGTCGTGTAACACGAGAAAAGTCAGAAATGAATCTTCGGTAATAACCGGCGAGATCTAAGATTTTATAAATACAAGTCTGAGTGGGGAGAGTTTCCTGATTATGTGTGGCTTGATTTCGAGATTGATTGTAATGCCTTGACCATTAGCATCATGGTCTAGAAAATTAGACTTCGTTCAACAAAAATTCCCACTCGGAGAATTTGATATAGAGTTGCTCTTTTCTCAAAAGTTCGAGCGTAAGCTGGTGATGTTGTTCGTTTTCCTTCTTTACTTGAATAAGTTAAGATATCATCTATAAATACGATAACAGACTTGTCTAGATAAGTTTGCATACGTGGGTTAAGAGGTTTATGGATACGGACGAGCCTTGGATAAATCGAATGGTACTAAGAGAGATTTACAACTAACGTTGCGAGTTCGGAAAATACTCCGGAGACATCGTCTCCCTTAACCCCCAATTGATGATAACCGGAACGGAGGTCGATTTGGAACATACGGGATTCATGCAAATAATCATGAGGTCATGGATGCGAGGGGGAGGGTATCGGTTTTCAACCGAAAATTATTTAGTTCACAAAAATCCATACATAATTGTAGGAAAGAAAGAAAAAAAAAAATTTCTCCTTAACGAATAGGTTTTGAGCTCCTTAGTTCTATAGGTGTCAAGTCATAATTCTTAACGTATATCCTCTGATAAAATTTATAGGCACACAATATATTCCGTTGGTCACTTAAATTGCCTAAGTAGTGTCTAGGGAAAAAGTGGAGTGCAAAGAGCACGAGTCAAAGACTTGGTTATAAAACGTCTAGCGGTAATGGAATCGAATAAGTATGAAGTATACGGTTTGTTGTGAAGAAACGTACCCGTTACTAGTCCATCGTCGTTCCGGGCATCCTAGGTGTCGATGTTGAAGGTTCAACGGCGTGCGTTGGGGTTGATTTTCTTATTTGGGCACACATTCCTAAAATGACCCAGTTGGCCACATTCGAAGCAAGCACCCGTTCTATGTGCGTTGGGCATCTTTCGAGCGACGGGTCCTTGGCGCCGGTGGCGAAACCTGCCACATCCTTCAAAGTGATGCTTGTGGCATTCGTTACAAAAAGGTAGTTTTCCGGCATAGCCTTTCTTGTCGTTGGAGGTAAGAGGCTTCTTGGCGGGGTTGTTGTTATTGTTGTGGTTGCTTGATTGAGAGGCTTCCCATGTTCTTTTGTTGTTACTCGGGTGGTTCTCGACCATTGGTGCCGGTGCTTCCATTTCATTCACCGTTTCTAAGGCTTGGCGGGCCATTGTTAAAGCCTCTTGTAGGTTAGTGGGTTGAGATGTCATTACCTTGTGTTGAATGCTCTTAGGGAGGCCATCCATGTAAAGTTCGACTCTTAGGGATTCGGGAGTCATGAGATTTGGACACATCGAGACTAGTTCGGTAAACCGTTGATTATAAGCTTCGAGGTCATTTCCGACCGTTTTTAAATTCCTTAGACCCTGTTCGAGCCTTCGAGTCTCGTCGCGCGGGAAGTATTCGGTGATCATTCTTTCTCTTAATTCGGTCCAAGAGAGTGTGTGGGCTTCATCGCTTCCCACTAATTGTACATACATGTTCCACCATGAAAGAGCAATACCGGTGAAAGTGAGGGTGGAAAACTTGACCTTATCTTGGTCTCGACAACCGCTTGTGTTAAAAACGGTCTCCATTTGTTCAAACCATCGGGTGAGAGTAACCGGTCCCCCGGTTCCATCGAAAGTGGGAGGATTGTACTTCATGAAGTTCTTGTAGGAGCAACCTTCGATTGAATTACCGGCTCCATGATTGTTGTTGTTAGAAAAGTGATCGGCCACGGCCGTACCCACGGCGGTGGTTATCATTCGTTGAAGAGCTTGTTCTAGAGTTTCGAGAGGAGTATTGTGTTGACCTTGGTGAGCCATTGTTCCTTCATGAGACAAGAATATCGTTGGTTAGTATTTTCAACAATACTAACCGTGGCATGGAATAAGGATAGAGAGAAAATTTTCCTTGACTCGCCTTAAATTCTCTATGTCATAATGTCGGAACGTCCATGTGAATCACCGTAATATAATCCCGGAAATTATATTACCCTGATTCTCATGTGCATTTAACATTACTTCATAAAGTCAAGGTGGCGCATCAACAAAATTTATCAACGTAAGATCAAGATCGAATACGAGTTAGATATGTTAGAAGAGTTCGAGTATAAATGCACAATTAGTCAAATAATTCCTACTTCAGTCTATATGCCGGTTGTAGTCTAGATTCACCTATGTACCCTATGACTCGGGGTGGACACAAATGAACTCTAAATCCCTACAACCAAGGCTCTGATACCACTTGTAGCGACCCCGACAAATCGTCAAATGACGGCGTCATCTACGTAGGTCCCATTGCATGGTCATAAGTCTTTAAGACTAAGTTTGACCAAAATATGTCGCCTTCATTTCAAAATAAAGATTGTTTCCAAAGTTTACAAGAATTGTTCAACCAAAAGTTAAGTTACAAGGTTATAAGTACAAATGAAATCTAGGCGACACGGTTTAAAGTGAAGTCAAAAGACGCTCCATGAAATGCATGTATACTCGACATCCAATACAAGTATCAAATAATGAGCGGAAGCATGTTTCACATATCGTGCAAGACCTGAGAAAAACATAGAAATCTGTCAACGAAAACGTTGGTGAAATCATAGGTTTAAGTAAGTAAGTGAGTAAAAGTAAGTAAGTCGAACCACAAGGTTTGAAAAGTTGAAATAATAGTAATACATTCTAAAAGTTAATATTCACGAGCACCCAATTATCAAAGCTTAACATTCCATCCATTGTATACCCCATCCATAGTGCTAGAACAAACACTGATTCTCGAAAATATATTTCATCCGTAGACGGTAGCGAACCGTCAAAGATGAGGGTTGTCAACCCATATGGCCATATAACATAAGTTCTCGCTTACACCCGTCAAGTGTAACTAATGATAATCGAATTGAGGATTTTTGTTCTAAACTCGTATGTAGAATGTTTGTTTTCCCGTTCTTGTGTTCACTTAGTTCAAAAGAATCGTTTATGTTTTCTCATCCCAAATATAAGTTCAAAAAGAGTAAAAGTGGGACTATGATCTCACCTTGAGTGCAAGAGTTAATAAAGTACTTCAACAAGTAGACGCGTGCAAAGACAAAGCTAGTCTTGACCTAAACATATAGGTTGTATCAATAACGGTAAACACAAACGGTCAAAGATGTTCAATTAGTCCTATGGCTCGTTACGACTCGATTAATATAGCATGTGAATCAATTTGTCAAGTTTCATGCACGATACAAGTAGTTAAGTATGTTAGAACGATTGTATAATCGTTTGGTTAAGTTTGACTAAAAGTCAAACTTGGTCAAAGTCAAAGTCAACGGGGTCGGGTCGGGTATCCGATAATTTTCCCAAGACGAGAAGTCATATAAGAGCCTAATAGTCAAGTTTCATGTTAAACGGAGTTTTAGTTAAGCGGAAACATTTTTGTGACATTTAAAAACAAAAGAGAGTGGCCTGGGGCTTTTGCGCGGCGCGCACTGGGTTGCGCGGCGCGCACCCAAGTGCAATTTCTGGTCAGAACTCAACCAAGAAGGCAAACATCTGGGATCTCTGATTCTGCGCGGCGCGCGGGTAAATGCGCGGCGCGCAATACCTGGGAATCATGCAGTTTGCAGAAAAATGGTCCAAGTCACGAACCAAAATACAATATAACACATTTCATGCACCGAAAACACTTAAAACGCATAACCTATATCATTAGAAAGGTAATTTGACAAGGAAAACAACTAAGCACATTTCATCAAGCAATTCATCACTAACAACAACCAAAAACCGCATTAAACGTTCATAATCAAAGTTTCAAGTTCTAAAACGCATTTTATGATTCGGGCAACCAATTTACATGTATGATATGCCGTTTCGAAGGTAATCATACACACATTGCAACAAAATTCTTATCTACAATATTTCATAGCATTTGGTGCATCAAAAGTTCATCTAAAGCTTATCAAACCCTAATCCAAGTTCACAAAATCACTAATCATGTTCTTGGAGTTTCCTTAATCAACCTATACATCAAAACGAAGCTAATGATACTAGTAACACTTTTAAAACATGCACTTTAACAATCTAACAACATTTGATCATTCAAAATCAAAGATTTAGCAAGCAAATTTTCATAATGAACTAGTTACACCAAAAACAACGAATCGAGCATACAAATTACATACACGACATCACGATGAGCCATAGACACTAATTAACAACTTTATAAGTCAAGAACACGAATTTAAAGAAATCTAGTGTTTTAGAAATGTTACCCAAAATCGAAGTGGTTAGCATCAAATCGAAGAGGATGGTGAGAGGATCAAGAATATGTAGTTTGTTTTGATGTTTGATTGCTTGAATTGAAATGGATGATGAATCTTCAAATTGGAGAATTGAAAGGAAAATGGAAAGTATGAAGGAAAAAGGAAAATGAAAATAGAATTAATGAATGGTGGAGAGTGGTTTGACCACTTTGACCTAGTCAAAAGTTTGGTCTTTTGGCAAGTTTAGTCTCTCAAGTTTGTAGTCGGGTGCGTGGATTATCCAAACGAATTATTTTGAAACGCCCGAGTAAACGGGTGACGTTATAATTAAATAACGAGAATATTATGAACGATAGTTAACGAAGGATACAAATTTAAATGACGAAAGATATTATATATATATATATATATATAAAAAGACGGTGTTAAAATAAATTTAACGGAAAAACGCGGGATGTTACAGATATCACTCACTATATTTCTCCCAACCCAAATGTGGCCCACGAAAAGCGTATCCTACCGGATAACACTTGCCACGTTGCACGCAAGCAACCAAATTATATACATACGCGTATAAATATTCCACTCACCTCGATTACTTGAAAAGCAATCCCGCTTGAGCTCCTAAACATCTAAATGCAAATCACCTAAGTAATTCACAAACAAATAAGCTAAACACTCTAGCTGATGCCCAAAACACCATAATTGCAATTTCGACCCATTAGCACTTACTTCCACTTTGACTAAGTCAAATCTCACCCGAAAACCCCCATAATCACAACCGACTTGTGATTATGTTCCAACAACTCATTTTACTCAAGGTTTCATCATCAAACATATCACTTGCATCAATTTACACAAAACTCATTTTGACCTAATCTCAAGTCAAAATACCCATTTGCAAGATAACACAATTAATCACTTATAACCTAAGTTAACTAGTGATATTAACACCCGAACATGATTATCAACTAATCAATTTCATCATCTAACCCAAAACCCACCAATAATGGTTATCAACACCATTTACTAGCTTAATCACCCATTTATCAACTAGTGGGTTTACTCAAGAACACCCAAATCAAAACCCCAATTATGAACATTAATCAAACTATGAAAACTCTGAGTTAAAACTTACCAATACTACCACAACGTAGCTAGGAGTGAGATGAATAACTTTAACACTCGAGCTTTTGATCGATTCAAGCTCCTTCTTTCTCAAATCTCTAAATCTCTCTCTAGAAATCTCTCTCTCTCTAGATGAAATGGGAGTGTTTGTGGATGTGAAATATGATCCAAAATTGGATCCCAAACTGATAATATGGCCACACATCTGGCCTCAAGTGAAAAGACCAAAATGCCCTTCATTTAACTCAAAATAGCAAAAAGCAGAATTCTGTCGCAGGATAGGTGAGCGGCATGCACCACTGCCTGTGCGGCGCGCATAAGCTCACTCACAGTTTGTCAGCTTCAGTTTACTTTAGTTTGATTATCCAACGTTTATGTACACATGTACACTTGGGTTTAGGGTCTTACATGTTAGCACTGGTTCTTGTGTGGGAAAGAGGGGAGTTAAATAAAGTTGCTCCCCCTCATTAGAAGACTGAGATGTCTCTACAGGCTTCTTTTCATCATCAGAAAGATGAATAATATCTACTGGCTGTGTTAGAGTTGCTGGCTGTCTAGGAATTGCTGGTTGAGCTAATTTGCTGGTTTTCATTCCACCAGTTATCCATTGCATGAATATATCTGATTTATCTTTTCTGGACCTTTTAGATTGCAATTACTTTTGAAGTCCTTCAACAGTGATATTCCTTATTCTTTCAGCTCTCTCAGCATACAACTTAGCCTTCATTTTGTCAAACTTAACCATAAACTTAGCATCACTTTTTCGTTGAGCCTTTTTGTGCTGATTAATGCTAAGGATCTGGCTTTGAATATCTAATGGTTCACCAGAGAGACCTATACGATAATCAATTTTCTTCTTCTTCTTTTCAGCATAAGCTTCAAATCTGGTATTGAAGGCATCATGTATGCTGCTTAGGAGCCTTTTTATGCTCATGCTCCCCCTCAGATTGTTTTCTTTTCTTTTCCTTCTTTGATTTCTTCTCCCCCTTTTGTCATCAGCAAGGGTAGAAGTGGAGCCAAGGGGAACAGTTACCTCATGATCACTATCAGAGTTAGCTTGTAACCAGGCAAAGTTATTCCAGTCAGCATCAGTAGGAGAGAGGTTAGCACCTGGATCAACACCATGTTGTTGGAGACAAAAGTTAGATGTCCAAACCTCATTTCTAGCCACACCCATGGCAATTTTGTCAACATTTTCCCGAACATCAGACCGAAGTTTGGCCATCCGGTGTAGAGTCTCAACAAGACAAAGGTATGCCAAAACAGGAACCATGTTAGCCATATGATGTTCATAATTTTCAAGCCTCTCCTCAAGCACCCTGTTTTCTTCATTGAGAGCATGAACTTTTAATCTTTCTAGATCCAGTTCCTCTTGAAGTTTGGTAAGATGAGCAGCATATTCATTATGAGAGAGAATGCGTTGATTAAATGCATCTTCTTGTTCATGGTGTCTCCTGATTGCATCAACTGCAAGGTCAGCAAATGTATTGGTCTGACACAATTGTGTTTCAATAGCAGAAGTGGTGATACTGCCAGCAAGCTTAAGTGCTTCTCCCACAGAGTCAACAACCGTTTTTTCAATGCTTTTTTGCACGGCTGGTGTGATTTTGGAAACAGTAAGATAGAAAGCAAGAGTAGATAACCCTTTCATCTCAACAACATCTACTCTACTGGGGGGTGGTGGTGGTGGTGCAATAGCCTGAATAGGAGTACTATTGTGGGGTGGTGGACGTGGAAGGTCATCATCAGACTCATCACCATGATCATCATCATTTTTACCTTCACCAGAAGACTTAGAACCACTAGTATCCTTATCAGCTGAATCAACATTATCAGCTTCAAGATCCACTAGTTTCTCTCTCTAGAACAAGTAGAATTATCAGGAACTACTGGCTCATCCTTACCTGTACCTTTATCAGCATCACCATCAGAAGAAGAAGATGACGAGGAAGAAGTTGATGAATCAGAAGGTACTGGCGAATCAGGAACATCTTGTATATTGAATTACCAGTATTAGGATCAAGATGGAACTTGAGAGGCCTCCAATGTGTAGGCCATGGAGAAACAGCATGATTCATACAAAAATAGTGATAGTGTGGCTGCTCATTTATTTAGTCAAGTGTGGTAAGCCTCTCAAACACTTCTTCCATAGCTGGTGCATTCAGCTGTTGAATTAGTTCTACCAGCTCCTCATCAGGTAGTTTGCTGGCTACAACTAGGGCACTTTGGAGATCAATGGTTAGCTAATCAAATAGTAATGCAATTTTTGGAGCAATGGTTACTCCCTTGTAAACAAACTTAGGAACAACCTCATATGGATATGGTACTCTAGGAACAAACTCGGGCTTTCGTGCAGTACCAGTACCCTTAGAAGATTCAGCTTTAGCAGTAGTTTTAGTACCAGTACTCTAGTAACAAAGTGTAGCAGGTGGGGATTGAACATGTGTCCCTTTAAAACTTTTCAAGCATCTTACCACCAAGCCAACCATTGGGGTATAAATCCCAATTGGTACACCTTTAAGGTTCTAATTTGTAAAAGTGTTTGGTTTGAACTTTAATTTAGTTTTAGTTTTAAAGTTTTGAAAGTTGTTTGATTTGGGATTTGGTGAAGTTGAAAATAGGAAAACGTTAAATGTTAAAACAAGGAGAGAAAAAACTAGCTGGCTTGTTTGTGTAGTAGGGAGAAAGTAAAAGGACTAAACTACTCTCACATGTCTAGCACACGATTAGATTCAACGGATATTTTTAACGATCTTTAGTCAGAGTGACTAAATGTGTAAAATTTATAAACTTCAGTGATTAAACTTGCAAGAAAAAAACTATAGTTACTAAACATGCAAGATTTGAAAAACTACAGTGACCATTCGTGTAATTAAGTCTAATAAAAATTATTTGCTAGCTAATCTCTTGAATGGACGGCTAGATCTCATCTTTTGTAATGATCCTATAGTAATTAGAGTTTTCGTTTTTTTTTAGGAATTTGATTTTTGAACCTCTTTTAATTTTTTTTTTTTTTGAAAGGCAAGCAAGATTTTATTAAAAAAGAACCAGTACACGAGAAAAGACTAGCAAGGAGCTAGACACAACACGAAACAACACATAACTGCATGATTATAATGCACACACACACATAAGCTAATCCCACAATCACGAGAACATTAGAGATAGCACAACACGACAATAAAGCGGACTATGTTTCCTCCTCTGAGTCTGATGAGTCCGATAATGCGCAAGAAGAGCAACATGAGCAGCAACCAATATCCTCCACCGAGTTATTCATCACCTTCTCAATAAAACACCTTTCGTGCCATCGAAAATTATCACGACGTCGGTTGCGCTTCATATTATTCCTACCCCACACATGATTAATAAACCAACTTTTGATCAAAGGAGGAGCTTTTTTCTTTTTAACACGAAAACGAGCAACCGTAGAATATACTGGACCGGGAGGTACGTCCTGTAAATCAACACAATCTTTTTCTTTGGGGTTAGGGTCTGAGCCCGGTTATAACTCGTTTGGGGCCTGGTTGTCCATGATATCCTCACAGGTGGAGTCTGGCCCAATAGGAGATATCGGCCCATTATGATTTTGAAAATAACTTGGTTTAGAAAAAGGAGCATCACGCGCACCCTTTATTTCCTCGAGGCATGTACTATCCACATTGGGATCTTCAACAGACAGCATCGGCGATTGGAAATTCTCAGACCTTGGGACTCCAATAAAATTGAAGTCAGGCGAGGAAATCGAAGCATTGCCGGCCGGAGACTGATCAGAATCTGAAGCCGGCCTGAATTCTCCGTCTTCAACCTCATCATCGTCAGTCTCCGCGACATTTACGGTAGGTTTATCAGGATAAAATTCCTTCTTCTCTTCTTCACAATTCGCATCTATATTTGCTGTTTGATTAGATTCACATGACGAGTCTGGACTAAAATCGGACGGTTCGTTAGCACCCCTAGTGGAAACCTTGGCCGGCTCCGATTGAATCCCATCATCATTCTCTTCGAGACGAGACTTGTTTATTTTGACCAAAGACCACGAAAGTCGGTCTTTATTAATGCTAAACACAAGATTATGATTACTTACCGATTCTGGAAGATCAATTTCGATCCATTTACCCCCGACTTTTAGCTCGATATGATTTGGGTTGTTACTGTGAGACACAATGAGTTGTTGGTAAGACCCAACAAAAGAATCAGTGAATGTTTTACCTTTCCAACTTGGTTTAGATGGGTTTGAAGAATCACGACTCCAAGGAGGAACTGGAAATTCTTCATAATTGTTAATATTCACGTTGGAAACTCGACCAAAATTATCATCATTCCGATTGGCAACACGATCTTTATTCATTACACGATTGGAAACATCTCTCTCTAAGGCCTTATAGGCACGAATCCACCTCCCATTGACCTGAATGTTGTTTAGAACTTTCGTGAAGGAATCAATGTCCGAAACGCCATCAAAACGGACGTACTCGAAGCGTTGGCCACTCGACAATCTCTTCCGAGCAAAGTACACGTCTTTGAGAGTCCCATAGTTCTCGAACACTCTCCGACAATCATCTCGAGACCACGAATCCGGAAAATTGAAAATCAAAAACGATGTAACACGACTAATATTCGACTTTATAGACGACAAGCCATTTGGCTTCGACATAATGATTACATCATCTTCGACGGCCAGGGGTTGACCGGAGGAGAGGAGGAGAGGGTGGTTGAATAGGTGGTTGATCGGGTAGGAAAGGGTGGTTGAAAGGGTGAACTTTTTTGTAAGAATTTCTTTGTACAATTTGAACCTCTTTTAATATATAAAAGAGAAAAGAGATTGCAGAAACTTGCATTAAAAAAACGGAAACATTAAGGTCACTAGGAAAATTGGAAAACGACAAGACTTACTTTATGATACATATATACGACAAATATATATATGATAAGTATGACAGAATTAAAATGCAATCGAGTTGGTGGACTTAACTATCTTGAGTCAAAACATTTATTACAATTTTAAGATGACATATAAACTTCAAAATCAACTAGTTTAACTTTTCAATCATATAGTTCACATATCGATTCTAAGCTATAATTGGTAGACATCTATTACACTATGAAGTTGTTCGCAGGCTTTAGCAATCACGTTTATGACAAACTTAAACCACATACGTTGCTAATTGTTTCATGCATACATAATACTGAAATTTAGAGTTTGACTGCCCTTCTACAGAATTCTAAAGTTGTGAAGATATTTTAAAATATGTATTTTTTTAAGTGTATTATATTTTATCTCTTTTATTGATTAATACTACTCTTATAACTCGCTTTTTGGCGGAATTTAAATATGAGTTATTATGGTAAATATGTTGAAATGAGTTTTATATGATGCAACTGTTAATTGTGATTATTGTGTAAACTATAAATTGTTATTAAATGTCTATACTCTATAGGGATGAGTAGATGACACTTGGTCCCGTGTACTCGTCAACGGGCTAATTTTTTCGTCCATCGTGACCCGCGAATACCCACAACTTGCGAGCAAACCCGCATGTCATAAACACATACAATGTAACTAATTACAAAAACTAACACAATAAAAACTCAGAATTATAAGCAAATGGAGTTGATTATTCCACAATTCAAATTACTTCATACACCATAAATTGTGCATTAATAGATTGTATGTACAACTAAATAATGCATATGTTTGGTGGATATAGTAATTTGAATGATGAATATATCATAAACGAGCAAATGATTCAAAATTATATATGTTAATTACAAGTATAATAATGTTTAGTTAAATATAAGTATATATGTGATAGGTATATTCACGAGTTATTTAGCGGGTAAGATATATCGATGACCCACATGCCATTAATCGGTAGAAGAACTTAACCTACACGTAGGCCGTATCCATGGGTAGATGTTTTTGCATAAACCGGCGTAGTAAAGAATATTTTATTGGCTATATTAATCGAGAAAACAACAAGCATCGATTTATTGACGAATTGACTGTCGCTTAGAGCCTAAATTGAACTTCATGCATGTTTAAAACCTATGAAAATTTGATTCTAACATTTTCATGGCGTCTCACATTCTTTTTTTAACCTACTTATTGGTCGGAGTCCATTTGAAAGCAATCACTCTATCCATTGAATATTGAGAGGAAGGACTTTCTCTACTCTTAGGATGTTTCACTCTGGGTGAAGAAATAAATTCTCTTTATTTTAAGATAGGGGAATAATTGTCTACATCTTACCTCCCACATACCCTACTTTTGTGAGATTGAGTTTTTTTGTTGTTGTAATAATCAAAATATTTTAATCATTATATATGTTGATAATTACGTGTGGATATTTCTTTATTTTTTCATACATATAATGATGTTCTTGTTCCTTGACCCCGTGAGGATAATTACCATAACTGGTGGTATGGTTGAATCGATATTGCTAACTATGTTGCAGTATGTTTGATCTCGGGGGAATAATAAGGTGCTATATATATATATATATATATATATATATATATATATATATATATATATATATATATATATATATATATATTCTATTGTAATATAACAAGGGGGGACAACTTTTGCTTTTTGCATGGTGATGGTCTAAAGGTGGTACTTATTGTTGGAATCCCATGCAACATTTGTAGTAATGGTTAACAAAAATGCTAGTATGTTGGCTCATCTTAATGGGTTTTTGTCCTACATATTAATGGGTCATAAATCCATTAAAATTGGGCTAACTTAAAAGTCCATTAGCTAGAGTAGGGTGGGCTTAAGTCCAATAAGGTAGAAAGTCCAACAAGACTAACGCATTAGTAAATTACTAAGCGTAATTAAGCAACCAATAAGCCAAGTAATTGTCATTAGAAAATAACAATTAGTATTACTGTAACAGACTGAAACCCGGGCTAGTTGTAAGTTGCCTATTTTGCCCTTAGGGTTTGTGCTTAGTCTTAAGTGCTTTTATTTCAATTATTTTATTAGTGTTTTATTATAATTGTGTTGTGATCAATTTGTGACAAGGGTCCCAGAACATGTTGGTTTATTTAATTTGGACTCCGTTAGGGTTGCCAAATTAAGTACGAAAGAAATTAGATAACTGGTAAATACCCATGTGATATGGGGTATGGGTTTATAACCCAATATTAAGTGTATGTCCCGGATTCTTCTACCATTTTCTCAAAATAAAAACACACACACACAAACGCATACCAAACGCACCATGATCATAAACCCTAACTTGATTTGTGAGCTTTTGGATTAATTGAAGTTAGCAATCGATTCCTTGTGTTCTTGTGATCATCTTAAGGTAAGTATTACAAAGATTTATGTATTAATCTTGTTGAAAATTGGGTTTTAGTGTTCTTATGAGTTTTTGAAGAAATTAGCTCAAATCTTGTTGTTTGATGTTTAAAAACATCAATAGATGTTAGAAATAGGTTGTATATATGTTTAGTAGCTTCCATGTGCTTAAAATTTGATCAAAATCGCTCAAAAATCGAGTTTTGGGCGAAAAATGTTCGAAATCAGCGTAAGTGTTCGAACCAGTTGCTACAGTGTTTGCTGCAGTATTTTGCTACAGTACCCGAACTGCTACAGTATCACTATTTGCTACAGTATCACTATTTGCTACATTATTACTATTTGCTGCAGTGTCACTATTTGCTACAGTGTTCGGTATTGCTACGGTACCACTATTTGCTGCAGTACCGTGTTGCTACAGTACCCGTGTTGCTACAGTACCGAGTTGCTACAGTGTTCGGAAATCACTATTTGCTACAGTACCTTTTATGAAATTGAAACGGGCGTAACTTTCAAACCGTAACTCCGTTTTTGATGAATCAAATATCGTTGGAATCGTATTGAAGAGTACTTTTCAATGATGAACTTTTAAGAAACTAGATCAAACTGTTTTTAGGTCGAAAAAGGAGTTTTAGTGTGTATATCGTGTTTTGCACGCACCTGTATGCCATTATTGAATGGAGTCATAATGTAGACTCATAAAATTATGAATATATGGTGTTATGACCTAGTTAATCGTATGAAATGATTATATTATTTATTGGATATGTATATTAACTTTGTTTGTGTTGTTCTCAGGTTATAAGGACAAGGAGGAAGCTCAGAAATAATAACTGAGCAGTTGCTGGTAATTGGTGAGTGGTTCTATCTACATATAGAGTTTAAGTAGCATATCATGCTACTGTGGTTGACTCTTTTACCATGCATAGTGTAGGAATTGCTATGATAGAATAATATCGTTTGCCTGATGTTGTATGTGAATTATGTGTACACTGTGTGAATGGCACCAGTCGGGCCTAGGGAGACTGGGGACTCGAGACCGTGCCTAGGAGAGGTTAGAGTCCGTATGAGGTCAACCGTGCCTAGGGGAGGTTGGGTCCATAGGCTACTGATTGTGGAGTATAGTGTGAATGATGCATCCCCTGCATCTGGATAACTATACTGTGAATTGAGTAGCAGGGACTATTGGTAGACTCAGGCCCGATCAGCTGAGAGTCGTGTGCTCGTACAAGCCGCCGATCCTCGTATTGTCTTATTATATGTTAGTTGGTAGTTAGCAAGTACTGTTGATGTATATAGCTTGTGTGTGGCTTTAGCTATATCTGTTAGATAGATTCCATTCACTTAGCGGTGCGCTAATCCCCCACATATTTTCCCCCTTGAAGGTTTAGGTACTGCCAATTGGGATGGGTGCTATTGCAGAAGACATGTTTGACAATCCAACTCTGATGTTGACTTTTGTATAAATAATGTTTTGTAATAACGTAACACCGTTGTGTAAACTTAAACTTAATGACGTGACTTATATTGTGTTTGTTAATAAAGTCTTCCGCTGTGTTTTAAAAAAAAAAATTGCCGGTGTTACAAGTTGGTATCAGAGCATGGTTTGGCAGCAAATACGTGCGCGTATTTTGTTCCCAAACCCTGAGGCAAGTCAAACATGTCTGTGGGAGTGGGGGCTAAGTGAAAATAGGATATACGTGTGTTAGTTGTGATTGAACTAACTGTTATCCACTAAGCTTTTGTGTGAGCTGTTTTGTAGCACAGGTTTGGCTGATAGAAACGCAACTGGCCCATCTAACCCCGGAACATTCAGAGCACCAGAAGAAGGTGTTGAGTCAGATGATGATCGGAGTAGTTACATCCTTCAGTTAGAAAGCAAGCTAAAAGAGGCCGAGGATAAAATTAATGAGCTTGAATTGGCGAGGCATTCTAGAAATGATGATACACCACCTGGATTCCCAACCGCGCAATCCCAAACGATACCTAATGTGTCCCAGAACCAGTTTCAGAATCAAATACCTAACCAATATTATATGCCACCACAAAACACCTTTACTTACCAAAATCCCATGATGATGAATCCATACCAAATGCAAATGTTCCATCAACCTTACATGCAACCACCCAAAAGATGTACGTATAAGAACTTCCGTGATTGCAAACCCTCCGAGTTCTCTGGAAGTACTGATCCGACTGTAACTCTCAATTGGTTGCGAGAAGTTGAAAGGGTATTTGAAGCGTGTCAGTGTGAACCCGAGCTGAAGGTAACATATGCTAGTAGACTGTTGAAAGGTAGGGCTATGATTTGGTGGGATTCTTTGATTTCTAGTATACCAAAAGAGCAAGTGAGTATGATCACATGGGAGCAGTTTCATGGGAAGGTGTGTGAACAATATTGTAATCCATTTGATATGAACCGAATCAAGACTGAGTTTCTTGAAATGAAGATGACACCTCAAATGACGATCGATGAGGTAGTAGAGAAGTTTATGGATAAACTGAGGTTTGTACAACAATGGGTGCCAGACGAAGCGTCTCGTATCCAGCATTTTGTTAATATCATTCTGCCTGAGTACAGAACTTTTGTTAGAACAGCTACATCATTGTCTCAAGCTGTTGTGATGGCTAAGATGGTAGAAAGTGATGTTCAGGCTGCCAGAAACAGAATGTTTGGTAATGTGCTACAACAAGGTGGACAAGTATCTGGTCAATCAGGATCTAAATTTAAGAAGTCTAGTGGGTTTAAATCGAAGGGTAAAAGTGGTCAGAGTAGTACTGGATCTGGATCAGGTAAAGGGAATTGGTGTCACACGTGTCGATCTTCTCACAGTGGTCAGTGTTCTGAGGCTACAAGAAGATGCTTAAAGTGTGGTGTTGTTGGGCATGAGTCTTCAGCATGCCCGTATCCGAATAGTGTGTGTTGGAGTTGTCACAAACCAGGGCATCGTGCAATTAGTTGTCCGTCGAAGAGTGGTAGTTTCGGGGCAGGGTCAGGGGCGCGTTCAGGGTCAGGGGCGCGTTCTGCATCAGCTGGAGGGTCAACTGCCTCGAGTGGGCAGAAGAGGAAGAACCCTCCAACAGCAGAGGCTAGAGCTTTTCAGATGTCGGTGGAAACTGCTATGGCAACCGACGAAGTAATCACCGGTATGTTTCTAATCAACTCAATACCTGCTCGCGTATTGTTTGATTGTGGTGCCAATAAGTGTTTTATGTCCCTAGATTTCTGTGCTAAGTTGAATTTACCAGCTACTGTGTTACCCAAGCCGGTTAGTGTAGAAGTAGCTGATGGTAAGACCACACCCGTCACAACCTATGTGACTGGGGTTTGTATAGAGATAGAAGGGAAGTCTTTCCCGGTGACTTGTTTAGTGTTACCTATTCCTAGCTTTGATGTAGTACTAGGAATGGATTGGTTGAGCTCGCTTAGGGCTAATATTAAGTGTGATAGGAAAATGATTACCTTTCGTTCGACCGATGAAACCCGTGTTGTGGCCCGAGGGGAGCGGGGAGGGTATAATTTTCTGTTGATAACCATGATGAAAGCAAAAAAGTCGATGGCAAAGGGTTGTGAATCATTTCTTGCATATGTGATTGGTGCGAAGAAAGAAAAGAAAACAGTGGCCGATATTCCAATAGTATCAGAATTTCCCGAAGTGTTCCCAGATGAGTTACCAGGTCTGCCGCCGGTAAGGGAAGTTGAATATAAGATTGAATTGGTTCCTGGAACAACTCCAGTTGCAAAAGCTCCATACCGATTAGCGCCGTCTGAAATCCGTGAAATGATGTCACAGATTCAAGAACTATTAGATCGTGGGTTTATCCGACCGAGTTCTTCACAGTGGGGTGCTCCGGTATTGTTTGTTAAAAAGAAAGATGGGTCAATGCGTATGTGTATTGATTATCGTGAATTGAACAAAAGAACAGTGAAGAATAAGTATCCGTTACCTCGAATAGACGATTTGTTCGATCAGTTACAGGGTGCTTCATTCTTTTCTAAGATAGACTTACGATCCGGATATCATCAGGTTCGTGTTGCTGAATCAGATATACCGAAAACAGCGTTCAGAACAAGGTATGGTCATTATGAATTTCTTGTCATGCCGTTTGGGTTGACGAATGCGCCAGCAATCTTCATGGATCTAATGAATAGAGTGTGTCGCCCGTTCTTAGATAAGTTTGTGATTGTGTTTATAGATGATATACTAGTGTATTCAAAGACCGAAAGTGAACATGCTGAACATCTGAGACAGGTTTTGAACATGTTGAAACGTGAACAACTATTTGCAAAATTTTCAAAGTGTGAATTTTGGTTACGTGAAGTGCAGTTTTTGGGTCATGTGATTTGTGCCGAAGGTATAAAAGTTGATCCGACAAAGATAGAAGCGGTAATGAATTGGAATTCTCCGAAGACTCCGACTGAGATTAAGAGTTTTCTGGGATTAGCCGGTTATTATCGCAGATTTATCAAGGATTTCTCGAAAATAGCGGGTCCGTTGACTAAGTTGACTCGTAAAGATGTAGCCTTTCGATGGACTGATGAACAGGAAAAGGCTTTTCAGATTTTGAAACAGCTACTGTGTCAGGCACCAGTGTTAGCTTTACCAGAAGGTTCAGACAACTTCGTGGTATACTGTGATGCATCATATGCTGGGTTGGGTTGTGTATTAATGCAAAGAGATAAAGTAATCGCCTACGCCTCGCGACAGTTGAAAGTTCATGAGAAGAATTATCCAGTGAATGATCTTGAAATGGCTGCAGTAGTGTTTGCTTTAAAACTGTGGAGACACTATTTGTATGGAACCCATTGTGTTATATGTACAGATCACAAGAGTTTGCAGTATATCTTCTCACAGAAAGAATTGAATATGCGTCAGAGACGATGGCAAGAGTTGATCAAAGATTACGATTGTGAAATTAAATACCATCCGGGTAAGGCAAATGTGGTTGCAGATGCGCTAAGTCATAAAAAGTCAAGTGAAAATGTGAAATTTCTTCGTTTGAATATAACTTCAGATTTGATTAACAGCTTAAAAACCATTCAGGCCTGTGCTTTAGAGGACGAACATATTAAATCTGAACAAATGACCAAACGAAAAGTGGACTTAATTGATGACTCACGTGGACTAAAGACCTTAAACAATCGTGTTTGGGTGCCTAAGCTTGGAGATTTGAGGGATTTAATCATGACGGAAGCTCACAAATCCAGATTGACAGTACATCCGGGTAGTAATAAGATGTATCATGATTTGAAAACAGTGTATTGGTGGCCAACAATGAAATCAGAAATCGCCAGTTATGTCGAAAAGTGTCATATATGTGCTCAAGTGAAGGCCGAACATCAGAAACCTTATGGTTCGTTACGTCAGTTACAGATTCCAGAGTGGAAATGGGAACATATAACGATGGATTTTGTGACCAAATTACCTCGAACTCAGAAAAGACATGATATGATTTGGGTAATAGTGGATCGCCTAACTAAAAGTGCTCATTTTCTTGCTACTCGTGAAACAGCTTCGTTAAATGAGTTAGCCGAATTGTATATAAACGAGATAGTTAGTCGACATGGTGTGCCATTATCGATCGTTTCAGACAGAGATTCCAGATTTGTGTCGAATTTTTGGAATAGTCTTCAACAGAATTTGGGTACACGTGTGAATTTAAGTACAACTTATCATCCTCAGACAGACGGTCAGAGTGAAAGAACGATACAGACTTTGGAGGATATGTTAAGGGCTTGTGTGTTAGAATACGGTGGTTCGTGGGATACACATTTGTCGTTGGTTGAATTCGCGTATAATAATTCTTATCATTCGAGCATAGGAATGCCGCCTTACGAAATGTTATACGGTCGTCGTTGCAGAACTCCGACTTGTTGGTTAGAAGCTGGGGAGAAACAGTTTGCAGGTCGTGAAATTGTTCAAATGACAGCCGAAAAAGTTGCAATTGCTCGAGAAAAGTTGAAAGCCGCTAGAGACAGGCAGAAAATGTATGCTGATCCGCGTAGACATCCGGTAACCTTTAATGTGGGTGAACGAGTGTATCTGAAAGTTTTGCCGTGGAAATGGGTTATCAGATTCGGTAAACGTGGTAAGTTAGCACCGAGATTTATTGGTCCTTTTCCGATCAGAGAAGTGTTGAATGATCAGACTGTGGTGTTAGATCTTCCGCCAGAGTTAGCTGGTATTCATAATACATTCAACGTATGTTATCTTCGTAAGTGTAAAGTCGACGATGAAACACAACTTCTTCCTTTAGAAGATTTAAGGGTCGATTTGAATAAGAAATTGGTGGAAGAGCCGGTCCGTGTGGTTGACCAAAAGGTGACTAAGCTGAGAAAGAAAGAGATTCTGAAGGTGTTGATTGAGTGGAAACACAGTTTGGGTTCTAACTTTACGTAGGAGACAGAAGAGTTGATGAGAAATCGCTACCCTCGTTTGTTTGACCAAGACCAGATTCCGAGGACGGAATCTTTTTAAGGGGGGTGGATTTGTAACAGACTGAAACCCGGGCTAGTTGTAAGTTGCCTATTTTGCCCTTAGGGTTTGTGCTTAGTCTTAAGTGCTTTTATTTTAATTATTTAATTAGTGTTTTATTATAATTGTGTTGTGACCAATTTGTGACAAGGGTCCCAGAACATGTTGGTTTATTTAATTTGGACTCCGTTAGAGTTGCCAAATTAAGTACGAAAGAAATTAGATAACTGGTAAATACCCGTGTGATATGGGGTATGGGTTTATAACCCAATATTAAGTGTATGTCCTGGATTCTTCTACCATTTTCTCAAAATAAAAACACACACACACAAACGCATACCAAACGCACCATGATCATAAACCCTAACTTGATTTGTGAGCTTTTGGATTAATTGAAGTTAGCAATCGATTCCTTGTGTTCTTGTGATCATCTTAAGGTAAGTATTACAAAGATTTATGTATTAATCTTGTTGAAAATTGGGTTTTAGTGTTCTTATGAGTTTTTGAAGAAATTAGCTCAAATCTTGTTGTTTGATGTTTAAAAACATCAATAGATGTTAGAAATAGGTTGTATATATGTTTAGTAGCTTCCATGTGCTTAAAATTTGATCAAAATCGCTCAAAAATCGAGTTTTGGGCGAAAAATGTTCGAAATCAGCGCAAGTGTTCGAACCAGTTGCTACAGTGTTTGCTACAGTATTTTGCTACAGTACCCGAACTGCTACAGTATCACTATTTGCTACAGTATTACTATTTGCTGCAGTGTCACTATTTGCTACAGTGTTCGGTATTGCTACAGTACCACTATTTGCTGCATTACCGTGTTGCTACAGTACCGTGTTGCTACAGTACCGAGTTGCTACAGTGTTCGGAAATCACTATTTGCTACAGTACCTTTTATGAAATTGAAACGGGCGTAACTTTCAAACCATAACTCCGTTTTTGATGAATCAAATATCGTTGGAATCGTATTGAAGAGTACTTTTCAATGATGAACTTTTAAGAAACTAGATCAAACTGTTTTTAGGTCAAAAAAGGAGTTTTAGTGTGTATGTCGTGTTTTGCACGCACCTGTATGCCATTATTGAATGGAGTCATAATGTAGACTCATAAAATTATGAATATATGGTGTTATGACCTAGTTAATCATATGAAATGATTATATTATTTATTGGATATGTATATTAACTTTGTTTGTGTTGTTCTCAGGTTATAAGGACAAGGAGGAAGCTCAGAAATAATAACTGAGCAGTTGCTGGTAATTGGTGAGTGGGTCTATCTACGGATAGAGTTTAATAGCATATCATGCTACTGTGGTTGACTCTTTTACCATGCATAGTGTAGGAATTGCTATGATAGAATTATATCATTTGCCTGATGTTGTATGTGAATTATGTGTACACTGTGTGAATGGCACCAGTCGGGCCTAGGGAGACTGGGGACTCGAGACCGTGCCTAGGAGAGGTTAGAGTCCGTATGAGGTCAACCGTGCCTAGGGGAGGTTGGGTTCATAGGCTACTGATTGTGGAGTATAGTGTGAATGATGCATCCCCTGCATCTGGATAACTATACTGTGAATTGAGTAGCAGGGACTATCGGTAGACTCAGGCCCGATCAGCTGAGAGTCGTGTGCTCGTACAAGCCTCCGATCCTCGTATTGTCTTATTATATGTTAGTTGGTAGTTAGCAAGTACTGTTGATGTATATAGCTTGTGTGTGGCTTAAGCTATATCTGTTAGATAGATTCCATTCACTTAGCGGTGCGCTAATCCCCCACATATTTTCCCCCTTGCAGGTTTAGGTACTGCCAATTGGGATGGGTGCTATTGCAGAAGACATGTTTGACAATCCAACTCTGATGTTGACTTTTGTATAAATAATGTTTTGTAATAACGTAACACCGTTGTGTAAACTTAAACTTAATGACGTGACTTATATTGTGTTTGTTAATAAAGTCTTCCGCTGTGTTTTAAAAAAAAAAAATTGCCGGTGTTACAATTACGTAGTCATAATATTTCAATTACGACAAAAGTTAAACGTGTACCAAGTACGTAGCTCGTTCAAAACGACAAGTGACACTAACGGTCATAAAAGCATTCGGGGATCAAGTTAAGTGATTAAGCACTTAATAACACGCTGTAAAGTATTAACGAAAGTAATTATCATGAAGTAAGATCCTAGAGCATAAACTAGCTCAGTACGCACATATACGCAGATTCGTGAAAGTATAGAGCACAAAAATATAAGTTGAAAAAGTCGGGTCGTTACAGTTAGTCACGTTGTGTTCGTAAAATTATTTCAAGTTGAACGGTGGTCTAGGAAAAATTTAACTCGCACCGAGCGCGAATATATGGCCCGTTATTTAGTTTTTTTAACGATGTTCGTTTCTCGTATAGTTAGTCGCGTTGTGTTCGTGAGATTTTTTCGAGTTGAATGGTGGTCTCAGATAAATTTAACTCGCACCGAGCGAGAAGATAGGGCCCGTTTTAAATTCGGGTGGAATAAGGTTTTTTTATTTTAATAAAATTATATATTTACACTTTTTACCCCGGAATAAGTGTTAAGTTGAGGGGTCGTTATGTAATTTGAGCGGAAGTTGAGGGAACGTTTGTAGTGTGAACGCAAATTTAAAACGACAATCCGTTAAAACTAAAAAGACGAAAATTCCGGTGACTATTAGTATATAAAATAAAATAAAATAAAATAATAATAATAATAATAATAATAATAATAATAATAATAATAATAATAATAATAATAATAATAATAATAATAATAATAATAATAATAAAATATAAGGTATAATATAATATACCAGGATATAATATTTGTAATTCTGTCAAAAGATTTTTTACCAAAATTGTATAGATGAAATTTCATCAAATGAAATTATTTATGTGTGCACACGATAAGATAAGATTTACTACGTTATTTGAGGATAACTCTCAAATATTTCAAGTGTTACAAATGGGATTGATTATTAAATAACTATATATAATATATAAAATAAAATATTAAATCAAATTAAATTAGTCAATAATATTAATTGTTTTTAAGGGCATTATTGATATATTAATTGTAAATTTTTTTATTATAGCACTATAAGTCAAGAAACATTTTAAATGGATGACTAGATTATAGGAGTATCGATTGTAACTTGCTTAATTCAATTGTTGAAATTTAATCATAAATTAAATAATTGCTCTACTATTTTTTTAATATATAGTAGAAATATATATATATATATTTTACATTGTATGTTTATTTATATATATATATATATATTTATATATATATATATATATATATATATATATATATATATATATATATATATATATATATATATATATATATATATATATATATATATATATATATATATATATATATATATATATATATATACTTCATTCGTCTCATTAAAAGTGTCATGTTTTGATTTAAAAAAATTAACTTTAATTTTAAATATTTTATTTGTGTTATATAATATTTGATGAAAAAAATGAATAAAAAAACGGGTCGGACACTTATTTTTTTTTTGTAAACAGCGAATTTGGGATCACCCGAGGGGGACTTAACCACCCGTTGCGATCATCTCCCGTTTCGACTATGTCGATGCAGTGATATTAACCTGCCCCCTATCGCTGCCCGGGAGGAAACCTTGAACCGATCCAAGGGCACGGCCAAGTAAAACTCCCCTCCCCTTTACCCCCCCCCCCCCCCCCCCCCCAACACAATGTGGGAAAAGTGTCATGAGTGGATCCTTACATGGCAGGGATAGAATTGCATTAATTGTTGCACTGGAGTGGAGTCGAACTCCTGACCTCAAGTGTGTTAGAGGCAGACCACTACCACTCAGGTACAACTGCAATCATGGTCGGGCACTTATAGTTGGGAAGAAAGGAATATATTAAACTTCTCAATCTGTCTATTGCATCCACATTTGTGGTTTTTCTTTCTTCCATTCTTTGGTACGTTATAGGTAATAACTAACAGTGATTGCATTTAAATGAATTTTTGAGCGGTCGAAAGTTATCTAAGACTCAATTCACTGGTAAATGAATAATGTTTTTTTTTTTCCAAATTCATGCTACTAAAAAATGAAGAGTATTTTAACTTAGTTTAAGTGCAAAGTTTAAAGATTTAAATATCATTTATCAGGCGACACAATATTTGTTTTATTGTATTTTTTTTTTTAAATCAAGTCGAGCTTCATAACATTAAAACCACTGAAGAATGTACAATAGTCATAGCCCACGAATATTTACAGGAATACATACAGTAAACGATAATTACATTCTAAGAGGAAACTATATGATATGATTAACCGATGCTATCTCTACTTTGATGTAGAACATAAAATCCAGGATTAAGAAGACAATGATTCCACTCAAGGGAAGAATTCTTGAAACGTTTGCTAATCTACTGAAACTCTTTACTTGAATGTCGTTAAGAATTTCTATTGGATTTCAAGAAGTGCCCCGACATATCTACATTATGTAACTACTCACCCATTTTCTTGCAAGTCAAATCTTTTTCCCTTTCGATGTGTTAATAGAACCCGGAGTATCAAACAAGGTTACGCTGACTATTGATGTGTTGATGTAGATTTCCCACCACCGAGATATTTTAGCCCACAAATTGTTGACCAAATTACATTTAACCAAAGCATGATCAAAACTTTCTATAGTATTATCACACAACGGACATCAATCGAGTCTAAATCAAGACCTCTTTTGTCTAACTAAATACGTACCGGTAATCTGTGAAATAAAGATCTCCAACAAAAATCAAACATTTTGTGGCACCGCATTATTGTGTGGAGTTTCAGAGATTGTTGGACGAATTATGAGTTTTAGTTGGTTAATTATAGATGTCAGATCACCGGCAGCTCTTCCTCTAGGTGTGCGAAACAAGTCCCACGAGCCAAAACAGTTGTTGTGGATGAAGATTAACTTGTCCTTCACTGTAGCCTTTTGATCTTTTTCCAGTGCAAATAGTCAAGTGTACTTCTGACTTAGATTTCCTTGTCCAGTCCAGTCTTCAGTCCAAAAGAATGTATCAGCGCCATCACCTATTTGCTTTTGAAATGATTTTGAGAAATCCATCGTGAAAGCATCAATGTGATTACACGCTTTAATTATATGATGCCAAGTTGTTCCCATTCTTGCAGACCTGTAAATGTTAGGAGAAATAAAACCACCCCTCCACATATATGATAGAAATGACTTTAACCCAATGAGCATCATGCTCAATTCGATATCTCCGTCACCTGAAACAAACCTAATCCGTTTACCGAAAATGAAGCACTATTTTTTTTATAAGTTAGGTCCCATTAAAGCGTTCCTAATATATAAAAATCCAACTCTGTTTTAACCAAAAACATAATATCATTATGATACGTTTAACAGTTTATAATGACCCTTGGTACGCAAATGACACATTACAAAAGTATTTGTAATAATGTCTCAATCACACGAAATATGGGTTAATACTCAATAACCCAACCCGATACCAAGAGCATAATCTCGGGGACTACCAAATCCCCAATCCGTGTCCGAATATCCAAAAGCTACCCCATCGAGCCTAAGCGCTCCTATGCATCTAGTCTAACCACTAGTTAGCTTCACAATCACAATACCTGTAAAAAGGTAAACAACGTGAGGGTAAGCATAGAGCTTAGTGAATGCATTAATTATACATATACATATATAATCTACTTGCTTGCAAACACTTACACAAATACCATATACATGCTAGCAATCTAATTAGCATACCATCGCAAAGTATAAAGCTAAAAGTCTCCAATACCGAAAGCTAGCACGATCAATAGCATATAACCAATACAATATAATATGCTAATAATAATACAGCACATAACCATGGTTAACCAATAGTACAAGGGAATGGTGCTCGCAAAAGACCATCGGTGTTCACATCATCCGTTAGTGTACTTAACACGTCGTATCACTAAACCCCCGGGTGGTGTCTTAACATGTTGACACTTCACCCATCATACTTCCCGGAATGGTGTCTTAACACTTCAACACTTCACCCCTCATACTTCCCGGAGTGGTGTCTTAACACGTCGACACTTCACTCATCACGTGAAGTGTGGTGTCTTAACACGTCGACACTTCACATCTCAAATCCGAGAAAGTAACCACCTATAGCACATATAGGCACAATATACACATAAATAACAATTCTCTAAAAGATAACCCGACACTCACATCCCTTAACCGAGGGATCTCACCTTGCTCGTTTAACCCGTCCATTTATCTCGTAATGAGCTCAACACAATTACCACTTCGGGTGGTAATTCAAACCCACACTAATAAGTACAAATTAACCCAATTTGTACTTTACACTAACTAGACCAACCTAGGTCCTGATACTAGATTATTACTTAGGTAGTGATCATTTCAAACGCTATTTACACAAAAACTACAACATGTGCAATATTGATCCATATTTCACTTGACCACATTTGACTTGTTAAAACATCGCTTTGACTAAACATCACTTCTCATGTGTGGTTACTTCCAAAAACACCATTTAACACATAACACGATTGTTTAAACATCCATTTAACCAAAACTAGCGTCATCATCAAATTTGAACCAATTCAATTTACCCATTTTGACAAAAGTTACAAAAACGCCCATAATCACTAATGGCTAGTGAATAATTTCCAAAACACCAATTAACACTCAAACCAAGTATTTACATATTTGATTCACCAAAAATTGACTCAAAACTTAGTTTGACACTAAATCAAAGTCAACACCTATTTTGTGTAACACCCCGTTTTTCTAAACATGACGCTTGGGGCGTCATACGGAGTCCAAAAGTGCGTATTTAATTCTTTGGAACATTATTGCATGACCATGTTTAACTTATGGTGTTTTTAAAAATGAAATCGGGTACGATCAGGTCATCTGTCGCGTTTTGATAAGGATTGTCTCGTTCCAGTTGGTCGCGATCCGCGACACATAAGACTAAAATGCGATGGCTAATTTCGTCAAATCCCTGATCACCTAGTCGCGTTTGAGTTGAATGTATCGCGTATGGGAGTGTCGCGAAACGCGACAGGCAGTCGCGAAACGCGACATATGTGCAGGAGGTCTATTTTAAGCTCGTTTTAAGGGTATTTTAGGGGTGTTTTGGTAATTTCACATATGGACGGTTTTAGAGCCATAAGACTGATTCATGGGTCATTTTTATCCTCATTTTCACACCACAAACTCTCTCATCTTCAAACCCTAGAGAGAGGAAGAGTTTTAGTGAGAGAAAGCTCCATTTGGAGAAGAAGGAGGTTGATTCGGGTTAAAGTGCAAGAGTTAAGGTTTTTCTACTCGTCAACGGCATCATTTTGGTGGTATTGGTAAGTCTCAACTCCGAATTTTATCTTTATGATTTGATATTCAAGTTGGGTTTTTGAACTTGATTTGTTGTAAAACCCATTTAGATGATGAAGTGGGTTTATGGTGACTAGTTATTGTTGATACTTGGCGGGTCTTGGGTTGGTTGACATTTTGGCCATGATTAGGCTTTGATTTTGGGTATAATCACTTAGTTTAGTGATTTTGGAAGTATTGGAACCCATTTAGATGCATTTGGTTGACTAATTTTGAAATGGGCCAAAATTAGGGTTTATGTGTCAAATTGGGCAAGATAAATGTTTAGCATTTATGATTGGATTTGATTGGCATTATTGGAACCACTATCACTCTAGTTAGTGATTATTGGTAAGTTTGGGCATGGGTTGTGTTTAAAAGTGCAATTGGGTCGAAAATTGCACTAGGTGTCAATATGGGTTGATTTGTAATTCACCCTAATTATGTTGTTTATTATGTGATAAATGGAATAGGTGCTTTCCATTGGCGATTTCGTATTTTGGTTTTGCATCCATCAAGATTTCAAGGTGAGTGTCAATATACTATGTGCATATGTATGTATAAGATGGGTGCGGGTTGAGTGAAGTGAACCTCGGCGATAGAATTCACTTCACATATAGGTGGATTTGATGGACTTGTGTAATAGGTCCAATTGGCACGATTGTGCGGTTTGGTTGACCACCTTTGGCGAGGTGCACACTTTGTGTGTGCATTATCAAATGGGCTTGTGATGTGGATTTATATAACCCCGATAGCGAAGGGTTGGTATTTGAGTTGCGGTTGAGTAACCCCGATGGCGAAGGGTTGGTATTGAGTTGCGGTTGAGTAACCCCGATGACGTGGATTTATATAATCCCAGAACCGTGGGTTTTGATTTGGGAGGTGAATCACGTGTGGTGCGGATTCACGATGACGCGTGTAGATTCGGTCATTTTATTGTGGTAGTGGTCACGTATGGTGCGGATTCACTAAGGCTCGTGTAGTTTCGGCCAACCTCGATGTTGTAATGGCATTGAATATAGTAGTCGCGTGTGGTGCGGATTTACTAAGGCTCGTGTAGTTTCGGCCAATCTTCATTTGGTATTGGGTTAAGGGGTTAACCTTGGGCGGTTTACGCATTGTTATATATATATATATATATATATATATATATATATATATATATATATATATATATATTGTCTTATTGTTGTGATGTAGCTAACCCTCCGGGTGTAGCTTGATGGCGTTGTACATATCGTTGTTGGTGTACTTACATTGTTGATATATTAACTTGTTGTATAGTGATCGTACGGTATGCTTAGATTAGCTTGCCCTTATGCTTGGACTCCGGTATGTGCTATTTGATTATTATTGTATGGCGTGTCCATTTTATGCATATATATATATATATATATATATATATATATATATATATATATATATATATATATGTATGTAGTATATTCTCACTCACTAAGCATTAGCTTACCCTCTCGTTGTTTACATTTTTATAGGTTCGCAGGGTGGCGGCTTGGGTAAGCATGGGGACTAGTGCTTTGCGGGTTGCTTTAGAAGTTTGTGCTTTAGAATTTTTATTAGGATTGGGTAGCGTTCCCAATCACCATGCTCGGTGTGACGATCGCTCCAAATCCATATGGACGAACACGTCATTCATCGATTTCATCGCGAGGTTTTGACCTCTATGTGATACGTTTTGTAACATTGCATTCGTTTAAAAAGGTATTTCATAAATGAATATATAAATTCCAGGTTTTTAACATCTGATGATTCCTACGCATAGATAATCACCATTTAAATGGTTTACAATAATACATTTGTTGACAATACAGTCAAAATAAGGTACATGGTGAATGCAAGTTTCTTGTATATAGCATGTATGACTCCAAGAACATATCTTGTATCACGTATAAGCAAACAGTGGAAGACTTCTAGAATCCTGAGAATAAACATGCTTCAAGTTTCAACACAAAGGTTGGTGAGTTCATAGTTTTAATATTACACATAATCCGTATATCAATGTGGATTACAAAAGTTCAGTTGTTTTATTCAAAACGTTTATCAATAGGTTTTACATAAAAGGTGGATCACAAGATTTCAGTTGTTTCATCCAAAACGTTTATCAATCGGTTATACAAAATTGAGCACCCTGGTAACTAAACTTTAACGTTTATATAATTTGTGCCCTTTGTATAATCATCTTAATAATACACGCAAACCAACGTGTACGCTTCTCAAATAGCATACGTCCGTTAAAAGGCTAGTGCTCTAGCTCGGACGGGGATATCAAGCCCTAGGGATCCATATACCACTATTCGCGCCCACCAGTTCTTATAATCGGCAGTTACTAGTTACCAAAGCTAAGGGATTTTCGGTTCAAACTCAGTGTAGAATTAAGTATGTACTTGTATCCATTGTGTTTAAAATATACTGCATGTATTCTCAGCCCAAAAATATATATTGCAAAAGCAATTAAAAAGGGAGCAAATGAAACTCACGCATATAAATCTAGTATTTTCAGTATTTATAAACAGTCGCATGTATTCTCAGCCCAAAAATATATTGAGTAAAAGGGATCATATGAAACTCACGCATATAAATATTGTAAATCAGTTAATAAAGCATTTGCATGTATTCTCAGCCCAAAAATGTAGAGAGTAAAAAGGGATCATATGAAACTCACTGTTTAATATTGATATACAATATTGTAGGAAAGCACGTAGACGCATCGGAAATGATAAACACGAGTTTTGATTCACAAAAAAATATCCCCGAACATTACCCATAACCTCCTTGGTAATAACCCATAATTTCCTTAGCTCTATCCCGCTTGAAAACCCATTTTGAAAATTACTTGGACAGCACTCCGTCGTAATATTTTATGTACATTATTATTTTTGTATTGCAAAAATAATAACACTAATATTAATAATAATAAGATTAATAATAATAATAATCTTAATATTAATAATAATAATAATAATAGTAATAAAATAAAATATATAAATAATTACGGAGTATATATCTGCATATGTGTGTGTGAAAACTGTCAAGCAAACAAGCAATTTATAGGGTGTCAGCTGGAATTGCACCCCATGCGATCGCATGGGGTTTGTTCCTCTTATCCATGCGATCGCATGGCCTATAAAAACAGCTCATAAACTTTTTGTCCACAAGCTTGTCGACATGATTAATTAATTATAATTAATATATATAATTTAAATTAATTAAATAAATATTATATTATATTTACGTGCATAGTTGACTCGTAAATTTAATTCCGTTATTTTGTACGTTGACGTTCGGTTTAAGTCCCGGTTCCGATTTTTCAAACGTGGTTTCGTACACTGAGAAAACTAGCATTTTACGTTTTACCACCTATACCTTTGTCAATAATTAGGCTTATTCTTCACTAAATTATATTCTATGAAATATAACTTATACATTTAAGTATCGTGGTCATTTGCTTTTATAAATCATCGTCTCGCAGTATATACATATACATATATATATTTTATTTATTTATTTTGAAATAGTATTTTACTGTAGCAAAGTTACTGTAGCAAAGTCAATTTTTACTGTAGCAAATAGTGATTTTTGAAAACACTGTAGCATTTTGGGTACTGTAGCAATTTGAAAATACTGTAACAAATTAGTGTTTACTGGTTCATCTTAAACGTTTTAGTTAACTTATCTAAATATCAATCGAATCAATAATCGAATGTTATTATTGTTTAATAAATAACTTGAAATCATATATATTCAAATAGATATATAAACCAATAAGTTTAATGTACGGTATCATGCAATTAAAACTTTGTTACGTTTTCAAGTTATAGTATATATATGTATCTATTTACATATAATGGTTCGCGAATCGTTGAGAACAACCGAAGGGTAATTGAATAGTTCAAAATTTTGAGATTCAATTTCATAGGTTTTGCTTATCGTGTCGAAAACGTTAAAGATTAAGTTTAAATTTGGTCAGAAATTTCCGGGTCATCACACTCGGTTTTGTTGAAAAGTAAAATAGTCGGGTCAAGGTTTATGTTTTGGTTATGTCAAACGGGTCTTGGGTTGTATGCCCGTTTTGTATTTCAACTTATGTAATGTATGTTTTAAAGTCGATTAAACTTACTATTGTAATGAAGATGTTTTTGGAAACATAATTGGGACCTAAATGTTGTAAATATTATTACGTTAAAAAAGAAAAAAAATATGGGCCGGAATACGACGGGTTGGGTCGTTTCAAGTGGTATCAGAACATGGTCTAAGGGATTTAGGCGACTTGAGATAGGTGCCTAGACTAAGACTTTCATGTGTGCTTATTTATTGTAGGACTTGTAGGAGAACGGGTCGGATGGGGATTTGGTTAGTGCCTTAGCGTGTAGGTGAACTAACTAGGATTGTGGCTTGTATCGTGATATT
Source organism: Rutidosis leptorrhynchoides (assembly GCF_046630445.1). Classification (NCBI taxonomy): domain Eukaryota; kingdom Viridiplantae; phylum Streptophyta; class Magnoliopsida; order Asterales; family Asteraceae; genus Rutidosis; species Rutidosis leptorrhynchoides. The sequence goes on along the minus strand of NC_092334.1, from coordinate 630,722,811 downwards.
TCTCGCGTGTGTTTATATCGCGTAGAATTTCTGTTTGTGTTGGTTGATATCATCGAACGAGGCAGTCATTGTACTAACAAGTTGATGCGGCGTGTGCACATAATAATGACTAGCTACCATTGTTACGGGTGCAAATCGTGTTTATCAAGTGAAGTACAACGAGTGTTGAGCAAGATGGGGTGGTGTTGTGCGTGTGGTTTTATACGTTCATGGTCTAATCGTTTTGCATTCATTAGAATGACGACGAGAAAAGGGATCGAGGCAAGTGATAATGAGTTTAACTCTAGAGTTGCGGCCGCCGTTACGGAGCAATTGGGAGCGTTACGAGAAGAAATGGAGATGAAGTATTCCGAATTTTGAAGTAGTGGTGAAACGGAGCGTTGTCATAAGAGCTTCATGAGGACTAAACCTCCAATGTATGACGGAAAACCGGATCCTTTGATAAGCACAACATGGATCTCGGATTTCGAAGGGTGTTTTCGCACTATTGAATGCCCTCCCGAGAAGAGGACAAGACTCGCTACTAGCTTGTTGCGGGGTAGGGCGAAGGATTGGTTGGATGGTAAAATTGATATTGTTGGTGGTGAATCGTTTATGGGGTTATCGTGAGACGATTTTAAGAAGGAATTCTTCGAGGTGTTCCGGACGCAAGCCGATTTGTCGGATTTGCGTGATGAGTTGTGAAATTTGCAACAAGCTTATATGGATTTGAATACTCTCAAGACGACCTTTATGGCGAAGGCTCGTTTTTGCCCTGAGTATAACGGAAGAGATAGTATGTTGATGGGAGATTTCTATCGAACTTTGAATGATGACTTGCGGAAAAAAAATTAGCCTTGGTCAAGTAAACTCGTTCGCAGAGTTATTCACCGTGGCTAGGGGTTTCGAGTCGCATTTGCGATTGGTAGTAGGTGAACCTTCAAGTAAGAAAAGGGTTGTTTCGTATGGTGCTCAAAGTAAGAGAACTAAGGGTGCAAGTGTGAGCACGGGTGGTATACGGACGGGTATATCGGATTCTAGTTCGTCTAGGTGTTACAATTGTGGTGTGAGAGGTCACAAGTCTTAGGAATGTCCGGTGCCAAGGGGTGATGGCATGGTGTGCTTCAATTGCCAGTGAGAAGGACATCGCAAGTCGGAGTGTCACGAGTTAGCGGGGACGGGTGTGGCGAGAAGACGTTAAGGTACTTTTCGTTTTAATAAACATGTCCTTTGATTATTTATTGTGTGCCAATGAGTTTGGGTTGTTAAGTGCATTGTGTTGTGCATATTATTGTTATGGGCGACATTCCTAATGGAATTACCCTGCGGTGGCGTTTGGATTGACAGATGAAGGGCGTAAGACTTGGTGCAACCAAGCATTCCTTAGTGTTCGGGAAATGTTTCTACCAAGCCACGGGAATGGGCTTCGGTGTTCGGTTGTTAAGCACGTGTTCGCTTTTGTGTTGGGGATGGTGAACCATGAGGTTCATCGGGTGGATGGAACCATAGAGATCGAGTGTTTGATCTCGATGTATGTTGATAATAGCATCTACGTGACACGATGTTAGGTGCCTTTTTATACCTGCTGGCGTGATGTGCGACTTCGATGGTTGTGGTTACATTGTACTTAGGGTACCGGCAAGAAACCCTTAGGTGCTTGAGTGACGGTGTGGAAGTTATAAGTGATGGAAACTCGGTGATTGCTAGTGTGATACTTGTACGGTTTGGTAAGTACTTCGGTTGAAGTAGCGAAGGATAATCCGAAATCCTTCGTGTGCTCAAGGATAGGGCAAGGTTTTGTGACGTGTATATCATGGGATACTATTATCTCAACGATGTGGTTACGGAACGAAATTCTAAGTGGGGGAGTTTTGAACTCTCGCACAAAGATGTTCTAGTGTGATGATATTGGACGATGCTCGTAGAGTTTTGAAGCTAGCGTTGAGACCTACGTTGGTCGATTGGGGTACAAGTACGGTTTGGAATAAATCGTACTTATGGTTTTGGATTTAAATCATCACCAAGGTGGTAATGTGGTGAATCACATTGGGAGATAAATGTACGTGTTTGACGAGCAAGGTGAGATCCCCGGTTAAAGGATGTGCGTGTCGGATTCTCTTCTGGAGAATTATTGTTTTTCGCCTATGTGCGATATAGGTGGTTCTTGCTCGATTGTGATGTCGTTGTGTACGCGTACGTATGAAGCGTGTGCAAAGATTCCAAGTGAGTGGAATAATTATACATAGATGTATATAGTGTATTTATTTGTGTGCTATGGCATGAACCATGGGGCCGGTAGTGCCATTAGCATGTGCGGGTGTGGTATGATGTGAACCACGGGGCCGGTAGCATCATGGTACGGGTGTTGTAAGGTTTGAACCATAGAGCCGGTAGCGCCTTGACGTGAGTTTGAATCGAGTTACAATGTGAACCACGGAGCCGGTAGCATCATTTCAATGCGTATGGTGTGATCCACGAAGCCGGTATCACCATGACGCGTGTATGGTTGACCATATTGTTTGTATGGTGTTGGGAGTAGTATTATATCGGCATGGTATAACGTTATCGGGAAATGTAAGTACCGGTGGGGAATGGGAGTACCATTCATGTGTTGTGATTTCAGGGAGTGAGTCGCGTGTAGTGTGGATTCACAATGACACGTGTAGATGCGGTCATTCTATTGGGATAGTGACTCTCGTGTGCTGCGGATTCATTAGGGCGCGTGTATGTTAGGCTAATCCCGATTGTTGTTATGGTGGAGGTAGTGAGTCGCGTGTGGTGCGGATTCGCTAAGGTGCGTGTAGTTTCGGCCAACTTTCATGATGTTGGATTTGAGAACAACTGGTTATTTTATACGTCGGTGGTTCGGTCGTGAGGACCATGTTGTGTGATTAGTGATGCAATACCCGTGTTTTGCTCACGTGTTTGCGGTAGTTGCGTATTAGCCGTGTTTGCGCACTACAATCGATGTTAAGTGATAAGTGTTAACCGTAAGGATTCGCTTTTATTCGGTCTTCATCGGTTTGGTTGTTGACCTTAATTTGTTATGTGATTGTTATTAGCATTGTACCCGACACTCACATCCCTTAACTAAGGGATATCACCTTGCACGTTTAACCCGCCCATTTATCTCGTAATGAGCTCAACCTAATTACCACTTTGGGTGGTAATTCAAACCCACACTAATAAGTACAAATTAACCCAATTTGTACTTTACACTAACTAGACCAACCTAGGTCCCGACACTAGATTACTACTTAGGTAGTGATCATTTCAAACGCCATTTACACCAAAACTACAACATGTGCAATATTGACCCATATTTCACTTGACCACATTTGACTTGTTAAAACATCGCTTTGACTAAAAATCACTTCTCATGTGTGGTTACTTCCAAAAATGCCATTTAACACTTAACACAAGTGTTTAAACATCCATTTGACCAAAACTAGTCTCATCATCAAATTTGACCCAATTCAATTTACCCATTTTGACAAAAGTCACAAAAATGCCCATAATCACTAATGGCTAGTGATTAATTTCCAAAACACTAATTAACACTCAAACCTAGTATTTACATATTTGATTCACCAAAACTTCACTCAAAAATTAGTTTGACACTAAATCAAAGTCAACACCTATTTTGTGTAACACCCCGTTTTTCTAAACATGACGCTTGGGGCGTCATACGGAGTCCAAAGGTGCGTATTTAATTCTTTGGAATGTTATTGCATGACCAAGTTAAACTTATGGTGTTTTTAAAAATGAAATTGGGTACGATCAGGTCATCTGTCGCGTTTTGATAAGGATTGTCGCGTTCCAGTTGGTCGCGATCCGCGACACACAAGACCAAAACGCGATAGCTAATTTCCTCGAATCCTGAGTTATTGTTATTTTGCATCGCAGCCTGTATTGCGGCTATGTTTGCTGCAAGGAAAACCCAGAAGTCTTCCTCATTCATGTTCAAGTTCTGACGAGTTGCCGGTGCCATTTCCTTCAAAAATAGCCAAAAGAATTGAGTTAATCATATAGAATTTAAGAGTTGTCAATAGTATTTCGTAGCATTATATGAACTTATTTATAAAAGCTTTTTCTTCATATTAGCATTTTATAGTTTTAATTCGGGTAGTACCTACCCGTTAGGTTCATACTTACTAGCTACTATACAACTCAACTACTATGCTTCTATCTGAAAAACTTATTAAAATAAAATTTCACGTTCAAACTTTATACAAAATATTACAACTTAGTATACCGCTATTATACATATAGGATAAAATATAACACATAATAACATTGCTGCTCGGCAGCTATAAAGGAAATTCTAGTTAATACGCAAGTTGTTCAGCAAAAGAAATAAAGTCACGTAATTCATAAGTCCAGAAACAAGTCATGCATTCTGGTTTTACTAAGACGACTTCCCATCCTTGGTTTTGTGGAAAGTAACAGTTATGACCATTGGCTAGGCATCATGTTGTAATGTCATCAAAAGGATGAGGGTTTCGTAATGCCCAACATCCCCGTAACAATCTAAAAACCTTGTTTCTCATCTCAACTACCGAGTCCGTCACTTGTGGGAACGTTTTATTTAAAAGTTGCAACCCAATGTTCTTTTTCTCAATTTGATGAGAAGCGAACATTATTAACCCATAAGCATAACATGCTTCTTTATGTTGCATGTTAGAAGCTCTTTCTAACTCAGGAAATCCTATGTTGGGATATGTTGAGTCAAAATAGGTTCTTAACCCGTAGCGTAAAATTACATTTGGGTTCCCTGCATTTAACGATTTAAAGAAAACACAGTGTAACTTACGGTCTCCCCAATGTGATATACCCCACCTATCAAAGGAAAGCCTTTTATAAACTAAGGCATTTTTGGAAAGTCTTTCAAATGTTTGACAAGTTAATTTCGCCATAACTAAATGTGCTGGTGAATTCTGACCGACTCTAGACAAGATTTCCTCAATCATATCCTCTGGTAGGTCTTCTAAAATATTCGGTTGTCTATCCTTAATGTCCATTTTGTTTTTATACTGTAAAATAGACAAGGATTAGATTCGTAAAAGATAATTAACAAACAATACAAGCAATTTTTACATAGAACATAAAAGGACAAGCACACTACAATACATATAATACACAACATGATTACAACCCTCTAATCTGAATCACTGGTTTCTTCTTCTTCGGACTTGGTTCATTTTCCTAATTTTCTAGGGATATATGATGTTCCTCTGATACGAACCGTCATTTTCCACAATGGTTTAGAAAAACCTGGTGGTTTAGAGGTTCCTGAGTTATTGTTACAATTTAGGAAATACGGACGTTGCCGATACATATAAAGTTCATCTGGGTTGGAATCAGGTTTCTCTATTTTTATACCTTTTCCCTTATTATTTTCTTTTGCTTTATTAATTTGGGTCGAGATAATTTCTATAACATCATCGGAATCCTCATCGGGATCCGATTCATCGGAAAATTGGTAATCTTCCCAATATTTTGCTTCCTCGACGGAAACACCATTGACCATTATTGACTTTGGTCCGTTGGTTGAGGATTTTCTTTTATTTAATCGATTTACAGTAGGTATCAATATTTCTTCCTCCGAAACCTCTTCTTCTTCCAGTTCCTCCTCTTCCGGTTCCTCCTCTTTCGGTTCCTCCTCTTCCGGTTCCTCTTCGGGAATTTGTAAATCTTCCCAAAGTATATTCGACTCTTCATTATTATTAGGTGAGTCGATGGGATTTGTACTAGTGGTAGACATCTATCACACAATATCAAACACATTAAGAGGTTAATATATCACATAATATTTACATGTTAATAATATATAGTTTCCGACAAAAGTGTTAAGCAATCGTTTTTTAAGAAAACACGGTCGAAGTCCAGACTCACTAATGTATCCTAACAAACTCGATAAGACACACTAATGCAAATTTCTGGTTCTCTAAGACCAACGCTCGGATACCAACTGAAATGTCCCGTTCATATTGATTATAAACATATATATATATATATATATATATATATATATATATATATATATATATATATATGTTTAACGTTCCATATTAATTGATTTCGTTGCGAGGTTTTGACCTCTATATGAGACATTTTTCAAAGACTGCATTCGTTTTTTTAACAAACTATAACCTTTATTTTATCGACAAGGTTAAAAGGACACCATCTAGATTATCATAAATGATAATCTAAAAATATCACACTTACACACTACCAATACATATTGGTTTACAATATTAATATGTTACAACAAAGTAAATCTCGAATGCAGTTTTAAACAATATAATACAAGCATGCTGACACCAAATCTTGTCCATAATTTAGCATGCAACAGTGGAAGCTCTTAATAATCACCTGAGAATAAACATGCTTTAAACGTCAACAAAAATGTTGGTGAGTTATAGGTTTAACCTTTATATTTATCAAATCGTAATAATAGACCACAAGATTTCATATTTCAGTATACATCCCATACATAGAGATAAAAATCATTCATATGGTGAACACCTGGTAACCAACATTAACAAGATGCATATAAGAATATCCCCTATCATTCCGAGTAATCCTTCGGACATGATAAAAACGAATTCGAAGTACTAAAGCATCCGGTACTTTGGATGGGGTTCGTTAGGCCCAATAGATCTATCTTTAGGATTCGCGTCAATTAGGCGTGCACTAATTCTCAAAATTAGTGATGTTCCCTAATTCTTAGGCTACCAAGCAAAAAGGGGCATATTCGGCTTCGATCATTCAACCATAGAAAGTAGTTTCATGTACTTGTGTCTATTTTGTAAAACATTTATAAAGCTGCATGTATTTTCATCCCAAAAATATTAGATTTTAAAAGTGGGACTATAACTCATTTTCACAGATTTTTACTTCGTCGGGAAGTAAGACTTGGCCACTGGTCAATTCACGAACCTATAACAAATATGTACATATATATCAAAGTATGTTCAAATATATTTACAACACTTTTAATACATTTTGATGTTTTAAGTTTATTAAGTCAGTTGTCCTCGTTAGTAACCTAAAACTAGTTGTCCAAAGTTAGATGTACAGGAATAAATTGATATATATTATCTTGAATCAATCCACGACCTAGTGTATACATATCTCAGGCTAGATCATAACTCAAAGTATATATATTTTTGGAATCAACCTCAACCCTGTATAGCTAACTCCAACATTACTGCATATAGAGTGTCTATGGTTGCTCCAAATAATATATATACATGGGTCGATATGATATGTCAAAACATTTGCATACGTGTCTATGGTATCCCAAGATTACATAATATATTAGAATACATGCATAATACAATATAAGTTAGCTAGGATATGATTAATATATATTTGTTACCAATTTTCACGTAGCTACAACAAGAAAAATTATCCAATCTTATTTTACCCATAACTTCTTCGTTTTAAATCCGTTTTGAGTGAATCAAGTTGCTATGGTTTTATATTGAACTAAGTTTATGAATCTAAACAGAAAAAGTATAAGTTTATAGTCGTAAATACAGGTTACAAGTCATTTTTGTAAAGGTAGTCATTTCAGTCGAAAGAACGACGTCTAGATGACCATTTTGGAAAACATACTTCCACTTTGAGTTTAACCATGATTTTTGAATATAGTTTCATGTTCATAAGAAAAATCATTTTCTTTGAAGAACAACTTTTAAATCAAAGTTTATCATAGTTTTTAATTAACTAACCCAAAACAGCCCGCGGTGTTACTACAACGGCGTAAATCCAGTTTTACGGTGTTTTTCGTGTTTCCAGGTTTTAAATCATTAAGTTAGCATATCATATAGATATAGAACATGTGTTTAGTTGATTTTAAAAGTCAATTTAGAAGGATTAACCTTTGCTAGCGAACAAGTTTAGAATTAACTAAACTATGTTCTAGTGATTTCAAGTTTAAACCTTCGAATAAGGTAGTTTTATATATATGAATCGAATGATGTTATGAACATCATTACTACCTCAGGTTTTGTGGATAAACCTACTGGAAATGAGTAAAATAGATCTAGCTTCAAAGGATCCTTGGATGGCTTGAAAGTTCTTGAAGCAGAATCATGACACGAAAACAAGTTCAAGTAAGATTTCCACTCGAAATAAGATTGTTATAGTTATAGAAATTGAATCAAAGTTTGAATATGAGTATTACCTTATATTAGAAAGATATATTATTGTAAATAAGAAAGATTTCTTGAGGTTGGATGATCACTTTACAAGATTGGAAGTAAGCTAGCAAACTTGGAAGTATTCTTGATTTTATGAAACTAGAACTTATAGGATTTATGAAGGACACTTAGAACTTGAAGATAGAACCTGAGAGAGATCAATTAGATGAAAAAAATTGAAGAATTAAAGTGTTTGTAGGTGTTTTTGGTCGTTGGTATATGGATTTGATATAAAGGATGTGTAATTTTGTTTACATGTAAATAAGTCATGAATGATTACTAATATTTTTGTAATTTTATGAGATATTTCATGCTAGTTGCCAAATAATGGTTCCCACATGTGTTAGGTGACTCAAATGGGCTGCTAAGAGTTGATCATTGGAGTGTATATACCAATAGTACATACATCTAAAAGCTGTGTATTGTACGAGTACGAATACGGGTGCATACGAGTAGAATTGTTGATGAAACTGAACGATGATGTAATTGTAAGCAGTTTTGTTAAGTAGAAGTATTTTGATAAGTGTCTTGAAGTCTTTCAAAAGTGTATGAATACATATTAAAACACTACATGTATATACATTTTAACTGAGTCGTTAAGTCATCGTTAGTCGTTACATGTAAATGTTGTTTTGAAACCTTTAGGTTAACGATCTTGTTAAATGTTGTTAACCCATTGTTTATTATATCTAAAGAGATGTTAAATTATTACATTATCATGATATTATGATATATTAATATATCTTAAGATGATATATATACAGTTAAATGTTGTTACAACGATAATCGTTACATATATGTCTCGTTTCGAAATCATTAAGTTAGTAGTCTTGTTTTTACATATGTAGTTCATTGTTAATACACTTAATGACATGTTTACTTATCATTTATCATGATTAAACATAGTGTATCAATATCTTAATATGATTCATATGTATTTAGTAAGACGTTGTTATAACGATAATCGTTATATATATCATTTCGAGTTTCTTAATTCAATAAACTCAATTTTATGTATATAACTCATTGTTAAAATACCTAATGAGATACTTACTTATCATAATATCATGTTAACTATATATATAATCATATATATATCATCATATAGTTTTTACAAGTTTTAACGTTCGTGAATCACTGGTCAACTTGGGTGGTCAATTGTCTATATGAAACCTATTTCAATTAATCAAGTCTTAACAAGTTTGATTGCTTAACATGTTGGAAACACTTAATCATGTAAATAAGTATTTCATTTAATATATATAAACATGGAAAAGTTCGGGTCACTACATATCGCATACCAGAACTTAAAACCCACATCCCATCTCGCACAAGTAAATACATTACATACACACATGTATAATTATTCCACTCACCTTATCGTATTTTGGTGAATGATAATTCGAGCTCATAACCTTCAATGTAATGCACCTATTACATTATGCACAATATTAATCATACATTCAAGTTGGTGAACCAACTCACTCACCACTCAAGTGTCATTTTGACCCATCTCAAGGTTAACATACTCATTTGGGTCATCAACACACCCGAATAACACCCACTTGCTTAATATCTAGGTGTGCTAGTAATTAACTAACCAATTATGACTCATAAGTCCATTTAACATTTCCAAAACCCTAGGTTAGTCATCCTTGGGTCCTCATGACCCAATCTTACCCAAGAACACCTAAAATCACCAAATATGAATTTTGTGTTCATCACTAACCCAAACTCTAACCCTTAAACAAATTAAAATAAGGAAATCAAGATTAGAGCATACCACCACAATCACAACGAAGCTAGTGATTAGATGAACAACTTTAACACACGCGCTTTGGCCCGAAATCAACTTCTTCCTCTTTGATTTGAGCTTTATCTCTCTCTCAAAGTGTTTCTCACTCTAGAACGTTTAATTGGAGAGATGAAGTGGTTGGTGGAAATAATTAAAGTGTTTCATCCACCACCCAACTGGCCATTTACAGCCTTGAACTCGTCCTCAAGTAAAAAAACAAGAATGCCCCTCATAAACTTTCATTTAAAAAGTAGAAAACTGTGCACAGGGCTAGTACACCACGCGCACCCATAATTATGCGCTGCGCGCACCATGGTCTGGACAGCTTCTGACTTCTGTTCAAATATACAATGCAATCCACACCTTATGTGCTCTATTTACAATCGGTACAATAATTATTTGGGTCTAAAAACTCTCCTCCACTTGAATCGGAGCGCGTCCTCGCGATCCAAGACGCATGACAAGAGGGAAGATAAACCAACACAAACTCTTCGGGCTCCCATGTAAACTCGAAACCTTTACTACGATGCCATTGAACTTTATAAGTCCTCACCTCTTTGTTCCTCAACCTTTTCACCTTTTCATCGAGTATAGCAATCGGCTCCTCAACATACTCTAACTTGTTGTTTATCTCAATTTTGTCTAATGGCATCCATGAAGAATCATCCGCAAGACACTTACAGAGATGAGAAACATAAAATTTATTATTTATCCCCGCAAGCTCTTCGGGTAATTCCAAATGATACACAACTTCACCAGCACGAGCCAAAATCTTAAATGGCCCAATGAACCGAGGAGCTAACTTTCCCCGTTTTCAAAATTGAATAATACCCTACCATGGCGAAACCTTAAGAATCACCATGTCACCTTCTTGGAACCCAATCAATCGCCTATGTTTGTCGGCATACGACTTTTGTCTATCTTGAGCCGCTTTCAAATGAGTCCGAATCATCTCAATCTTGCTATTCGTCTCTAGAACCAAATCGGTACTCCCAATTTCTCTTTGACCCACTTCACCCCAACAAATCGGAGTTCGACACCTCTGCCCATAAAGCATCTCATAGGGTGGCATCCCGATACTAGTATGATGACTATTATTGTACGAGAATTCCACCAAAGGCAAATGCTCATCCCAACTACCACCGAAATCAATAATTTACGCCCGTAACATATCCTCTAATGTTTGATTCGTACGTTCGGTTTGACCGCCCGTTTGAGGATGGTACGCCATGCTCATTCTCAATTGTGTACCCATATCTTCATAAAACTTATTCCAAAACCGAGATGTGAAACGAGTGTCTCGATCCGAAATAATAGATATAGGAACCTCATGCCTTGATATCACCTCCTTGAAAAATAATTTAGCCAAAGTCTCTGACGATATCGTTTCCCGAATGGGAAGAAACAAGGCACTTTTCGTCAACCGATCAACTATCACCCAAATCGAATCAAATTGGACTCTCGCCGTCTTTGGTAACTTTGTAATGAAATCCATGGTTATGTGCTCCCATTTCCATTTCGGGATTTCTAACGGTTGTAACTTACCATACGGCTTTTGGTGTTCGGCTTTAACTTGCAAACACGTGACACATTGTTCAACATAGTTAACAACATCACGTTTCATGCCCGGCCACCAATACTCTTTCCTCAAATCAAGATACATTTCGTCGCGCCCGGATGAATGGAATACTTTAACTTATGTGCTTCATCAAGTAGTACGTCAGAAATCTCCCATTCTAGGTACCCACACTTGTCCTTGAAAAGACAACAAACCATGCGAACCTAAAGTAATAGACTCCGTTTGCCCCATGATTCGTTCCTCATGCTTATTGTTAACAAAAGCTTCAATTTGAATCTCACCGAGCTTTACAATAAAATCGCTAGTAATAATCATTCGTACCGACCCTACTCGTATTGCCGGATGTTGACTCTTCCGACTTAACGCATCCGCGACCACATTCACCTTACTCGGATGATAAAGTATTTCACAATCATAGTCTTTCACCACATCCATCCATCTACGTTGACGATAATTCAAATCTCGTTGATCAAAAAGATGTTTTAAACTCTTGTGATCCGAATAAATCGTACACTTGACACCATACAAGTAATGGCGCCAAATTTTCGACGCATGAACAACCGCCGCCAACTCAAGATCATGAGTCGGATATCTCGTTTCGTGTTCCTTTAATTGTCGAGAGGAATAAGCGATGACTTTACCTCTTTACATTAGAACACACCAGAGCCCATTTAAAGATGCATCACAATAAACCGTCATGTCTACTACCCCTTCCGGCAACACTAACACCGGAGCTTGACATAACTTCTCTTTTAACAATTGAAAAGCAATTTCTTGCTCGTTCTCCCAATTAAATCTCGCGTTCTTCCTCGTCAACTTCGTCAAAGGAGAAGCGATTTTAGAAAAGTCTTGGATAAATCGACGATAATAACTGGCCAATCCGAGGAAACTTCGGATTTCCGTAGGCATAGTCGGTCGTCCCCAACTCTTTACCGTCTCAATCTTTCCCGGATCTACTTGAATACCATCTTTGTTCACAATATGTCCAAGGAATTGAACTTCCCTTATCCAAAATTCACATTTGGAGAATTTTGTATACAACTTCTCCTACCGCAACGTCGTAAACACACCACGCAAATGATGTTCATGTTCCTTCATACTCTTCGAATAGACAAGTATGTCGTCAATGAACACAATCACTGACTTTTCATACATCCTTCCATTGTCAACACACTACCACAAGGGATATTCCGTTAGGAATGTTACCCTATAATCCACAACACACTAACACAACCATTGTCATACAGGTCCCACTTCCATGAGTTTAACGACCCGAAAACTCCTCGATTAGCAAATTCCAAGGCAACTCACAACAATAATCCTAACACGATTCTCTAACCACACACTCTACCGAGTGTAACCCAAAACTACAATCATTAGACTTGTCGCATTCCATTACGAAATTCAAGTCCTCGTCGCACACACACGTATACATAAATCAGTCATCCTAGTTACGATGTGTAACTACAAGCAATGACAACCTCAATAATGACAACCTCAACAAACTAACCGAAACCACCGTAACACTTCCGACTAACAACGAACCTGATGTGTCAACAAGCACATCACCCAAGACAACTATATCCTAGGAACCAATAAAAGATTCCTAATTCATCCCGAATCTACCCCCAAGCATGCCACGTTTCCTCCATTCGGAACTCGTTATGTCATGCTTGATGTCAAGAGACACTTTCGTAATAATGGTGCTCAGTCACTATAACAATTGCAAACCTTACCATTTCCACGTGGTCACTCCAAGTACTTTACCCGGACTAGCGCAACATTCATACAAAATAACACGCGATAACTCCTAGTACCCGAATGACCAAAGTCCTTACGGCGAATTTGATCACTAAAAACCGCCAAACATCCGAATCTCTCCAATAGATTCGTCTCTAGGACACCGCACTAATAGATACCTGTATATACTCCTATCTACAATATAATAATAAATGCACATAATCACAACCGCAAAGTCTTCCCACTACTTAAGGATTTATCGTCAAAGCAACCTCCTATTCAACCTACTACTTTAGGCGACTATCTATCTAAGGTACAAGCACAAACACCAATTAAGGCCCCACATATCTACATGTCCTAGTTAATGTACCTACGCTAAGGCACTAACTATTACCATCCTGACCCGTATCTCTACAAGTCCGCATACAATTCCACACCGTCAAGTCTAAGTCTAGGCACCTATCACAAAGTTACCTAGATCCCTTAGACCATGCTCTGATACCACTTGAAACAACCCGAATCCGTTTACCAAAACCGAAGCACTACTTTTTTTATAAGTTAGGTCCCATTAAAGCGTTCCTAATATATAACATTCCAACTCTGTTTTAACCAAAAACATAATATCATAATGATACGTTTAAAAATTTATAATGACCCTTGATACGCAAATAACACATTACAAAAGCATTTGTAATAATGTCCCAATCACACGAAATACAGGTTAATACTCAATAACCCAACCCGATACCAAGAACATAATCCAGGGGACTACCAAATCCGCAATCCGCGTCCGAATATCCAAAGTTACCCCATCGAGCTCAAGCGCTCCTACGCATCTAGTCTAACCACCAGCTAGCTTCACAATCACAATACCTGTAAAAATGTAAACAACGAGAGGGTAAGCATAAAGCTTAGTGAATGCAATAGTTATACATATACATATATAATCTACTTACTTGTAAATACTTACACAAATACTGCATACATGCTTGTAATTTAATTAGCATACCATCGCAAAGTATAAAGCTAAAAGTCTCCAATATCGCAAACTAGCACGATCAATAGCATATAACAAATACAATATAATATGCTAATAATAACACAATACATAACCATGGTCAACCAATAGTATAAGGGAATAGTGCTCGCGAAAGACCATCAATGTTCACAACATCTGTTAGTGTACTTAACACGTCGTATCACTAACCCCCCGGGTGGTGTCTTAACACGTCGACGTTTCACCCATCATACTTCCCGGAGTGGTGTCTTAACACTTCGACACTTCACCCCTCATACTTCCCAGAGTGGTGTCTTAACACGTCAACACTTCACTACTCACGTGAAATGTGGTGTCTTAACATGTCACGACCCTACTTTTTTCGTTATCTTTTACCGTTTGTAGTTAACGTCCGTTACTTGATATTCGTGCCACGTCATTTTTATGACTTATATTATTATTTTGGTAATAATATATTATTTATTATGTGTTATATGAATATTTGTATTCATATTTAAAATTGTACGTTTCTACGTGTCGTGGATTTCTATCCGGCGAATCATTTCGGTTTTTAAACCAACGGTTAGACTTTTGAGATTTTTGAATCCCAATTATTTTAATTATGATATTTTTATATTATATGAGTATAAAATGTATTTTTTATATTTTATTTTTTCGCCTGTGCGTGGTTCCTCCGAAGATTTAATCGCGTAGCGGTGTTTTCACGAATCGGGGTTCGTTCGAACTTTCAGGCCAAAAGCAATTTATCAAAATAATTTTTTGAGCTAAGTGGAGCCCACCCCATGCTAAAATCGGCCAGCTCACCACCTACATGCCCACCCACCTCACCCCCTACATGCCCACTCATTTTTCTAATTTTTTACTAACACTTCATTTTGCTCTCATTTTGATCATTTCTCTTTCCAAACCCTAAACACACACTTCTCCCCCCTCCCCTCTCTCCTATTGCACGAATTTTTTCACCCTCACATCCCAAAAATCGGCCAACATCATTACACATACAATTGTTCATCATTTTCAAGATTAGTTACATAATCGGATTGTCCTTTTCGCGTCCTACATCATCCTTCTTCTCGATTTTTGATTTGGGTATAATCTTAAACCCTACTTTTTCATTTTTATTTATTTTTACTGATTTTTATATGTATGATAATGTTATAGTACTTGTGTATGATTGTATTGATGATTGGATGCGTAGAAATACTCGTTTGTGTATGATTTCGGTTTGATAATTTTTGAACAGCGGACTTTTGTTTAAAATCAGTAAACTCAACAGTGTTTTTTGTTAAAATAAAGTGTTTAGATGAGTTCCTCTCATCAAGACAATAATTTTAGGCTTTGGATTCATGTTGTTTCGAGTTTCGGATCAAAAGTTATGCTTAATTTAGTGTTTTGATGAAATTGAAATGTAAAAACGAGTGTAATCAATTTTGGTCCTACTTTGTGACCATTTTTAGAGTCTCTAGGTGTACTAGTGGGTTAGGATTTATGATTGGATGAACATTCAAGTTCGGATCATCGAAATCCGAGCCACGGATCACCCGGAATAGCTAAAACAAGATTTAAAGCGGATTAATGTTCTAAGTTGGTTCATGGCTGTTCTTTATGACTCATGAACTGACCTTAGGGTATTCTTGAGTGAACTAATGTGTCAGGTTGATTGGTTAGACGAAGATATATATAAAATTCATCAAAAACCGACACCCGAGGCTCAAGATATGATCCGGCGAACTTTTAATTAAACTTATGGTTATGAAATTTGAAGTTATGTTATAAGTAATGATTTTTATTAGTATTAAATTACTTACGATATAAAAGTAATTATTTTTAATTAAGACTTATGATATATATATATATATTTATTATATCATTTATTAATTACATTATGATTTAATTATACTTTTAATTAAACTTATGATTAATAATACTTTTATTATTAATGAAAAATACTTATGATAAGTATTAAACTTATGTTATGAGATTATTTTATCAAGACTTATAATAAAGATTAATTGATTATTTAATTATTATAAGAATTAGTTATTATTTAATTATAATTTAATTATTAAATACTTATGGTTTAATAATTATAATTAAAACTTATGATATGATTAATAATTCATTATTAATTAATAATACTTATGATATGATTAAAAATTTATTATTAGTTAATAATACTTATGTTATGATTAATATTTAATTAATTAATTAAATACTTATATTATGTTAATTATATCATTTAAACTTATGTTAACTTTATAATTCAATTTAATTTAATTAAACTTATGATATGACATGATTATACGTATATAACTTTAAAAAACATTATAACTTATATTATTAGTATAAATTACATTTTAATTTTCAATGTTGACTAAATTTGACAAAGGTTGACTTTTGAGTTGACTTTCGGTTGACTTTGACTTTCAGTTGACTTATGTTGACTTTCTAATTAAGGAAACTTTCCTAGGTTAAAAACTTTTCAAAAATAGAAACTTTCTAAACATGGAAACTTTTTAAATATATTAACTTTCCAAAAATAGAAACTTTCCAAAAATAGAAACTTTCCATAAATGGAAATCTGCTAAAAATAGAAAGTACGTGATATACCCTGTCCTGATCATACCGAAACATACTGAATGTTGTTCTATGTTTATTTGCAACAAGTACTATGGCTATCATACAAAGACTTGACCTAAGTTAGTTATTTATATCGACCTGCTTTATTTATAGGTCGGCGTTGTGATCATTCTTGATCACTTTACCATTTGATGTTCGCATTTCTGTGTTGTTGCTTCGTTTACTTTAAGGTGATTTATAGTCCCATTTTTCTATTTTAAATCTTTTGGGATGAGAATACATGCAATTTATTTTATATATTGGACACAAGTGGAAATTGGTTTAAATTATTCATTGTGAGTCGAACGAAAATATTCCCTAATCTGGTAATTTTAATTGCTGGTTTCTACTGGTGAACGCGAATCCTATGGATAGATCTATTGGGCCTGATAGCCCCATTTCGTGCTAGTCGTGCTAGCAGTTACAGACGGAATGTATTAGTACTTCGTATTTTGGAAGATACACCTGTTCAGTGTATATTTTTCTATTGGTTTTTGTTAAGGGTATGGAGTTGTTAAGTGATTACCAGGTGGTTCACGGATTAATGGAATAATGTTTTATATGTTTTTAAGCATATAATTTTGTGGTCTAAAATGAGTCTTTATGTTTTCAAGCATAAATTTTTATGGTTTAAATTAAATATTGTTTGCAATATTAAACCTATAATTCACTCAACATTTTTTGTTGACAGTTTACTCGCATGTTTTATTGTCAGGTTCATGATTGATTGCTTCCGCTGTGCTTAAAGAGTCTGCATATTTATGATGGCAGCTTTTGTTAAACATTAACTTGCATTCTATTTTGATACATTAAATTGTGGGTGTTTGTTGACTTTATTTTGGTCAACTTTTGGTTAAGTATTTATGTATGGTTTTTTTCTAAACTTACATATTTTGGTAGGTTTCCTTTATAGGAAATCATTTTTAAATAAAGAATGCAAGGTTATTTATTAAATTCATTTAGAGTTATGATCAAGCTGTGGGACCAAGATAACGATGGTCGTCAAGTATACTTTGATGGGTCGTTAAAGTTGGTATCAGAGCCTTCGTTGTAGGCAATTAAGCTGCATTGATGTCGTTACCCGAGTCAATAGGGTGCATTAGTGGGTCTAGTCTACAGCCCGACCTATAGCGTATTATTATATGTGGTTATTTGTATCCTATAAGTAGGTATATTGTTACCATACATACATCTCTTCTATCTTCTGATTCCGGGAGGAACTCCGATTTCGATTAAACATATTCTCCGACTCTTATGAGATTATCTTTTTACAAGATCATCTCGGTTTTTGAAACCGAGGGATGTCATTCATGACTTCTGAAATTTTCGACATTTCCATGTCATCCATTATGGTTATGTATATAACGTCTGAGTTATATTACGCGAGTTGTCATTCTTGACTTCTAAAATGCTCAGCATTTCAATGTCAGCTATTACGATTATGTATATAACATTCTTGTTATATTACATGCCTTTGTGCTTTGGTTTTCGAACCGGAAAATTTCATTCTTGACTTTTAGAGATTCTTGATACATCAAAGACATTTTTATTTCATCATTACTCATATTCATTACTTTTGATGTTTTTGTCTCTTTGTGCTATCCGTAGCACACTGTTAAAGAAATTGTTTCAGAGAAAATTGTGCAGAAATTCGAGGTTGATCACGTGTCTTGACCTTATGTAGTGCAATTGGAATAGAACTATGAATTAGTGAAATATAATGGCGTCTGGCCAACAGAATTATATTACGGTAATTCATATAGAAATTTTAATATTGTGATATGAGGAATTGAAAGTGAGTCAAAGAAAATTTTTAAACCACTCATTCAGAAATTCTAATGTTATTACATGAGTAAGGAAAATACTCATTATCTTATTTGTTGATATACGAGAAACTCGTAATAATCGAACTACTTATCTCATGCTCTATCCTTCATACCTCGCTTGTTAGCAACAGCTTCGCACGTGAACAGTTTTGGCCCAAGGACTTATGTCCTGATAATAGTCAAAACAACATTTAACTCATTGGTTTTCATGACCTCGTAACATTTTTTTGGTCAAATGTCGCACGACGATTCAAGTTCTTCACTCGATCTTCTATGATCTTACTTCAACTCGTAACCTCTAAAATACGAATACCCTGCTTATCATCAGAATTTTTACACATTTGTTTAATTGGGCGGTCCTCATGAGATTTATGGACAAATAGAAGTAGTAAGATTTTCTGTCATGTATGCAATTTATAAAATCACATATGTACGTATAAAATTAAATAAATAAATTTACCTTAACTTATTTTGGCTAGTACATACTAAATTATACCTTTAAAATTATTTTAAAACCACTCCTTTATTGAGTTGTTTAACGGAGTCAAATTGTTTTATATAAATTGGACACGTTGTACATACTTCTAAATTTGCTAAGAACTTCGTTTCGTTTATGTTGTCATATCAAACGTTTAGAATTTTTTTTTTCAAAATTTCATTGATTGATTATATTAAAATTTTCTCAATTACTCTACCATGTGTTTGGGTCACAGTTCTTCTTGTCCCGTGTTTAAGGTTAAAACTTACCATTAAGTCCATTGATAAAAACTCTTACGCTGATTTGGATGGTGGTTTTATAAAATTTGTTGAAAAATCTTTGCGCTCATAAAATATTCCCTCTTATGGTTGGACATGGCCGAAACGCGGACCGATAAGTCAATTTTCTGAGGTACACTCGGTGGTCGCCCTATTGTAGGAAAGGCACTAGGTAGGTTTCTACCCCAACTGTTGTTATAGTTGGTATCATGGATATATATTACACTAGACCGTTTGAGAAGTTTCTACTCTCAATATTTACGGCTAACCGCAACACCCTCATAAACATCAATTCTAGGATTCAATACTTTGAGGTGCACGAAATTATTTTTGGAGATTCATCTCACCTGGAGTCGACCATTCTTTATAACCCATGATTGACGTTTCTGTTCATCCGTACATAAATTTAAGAATAAGGATGAATCCTAGATTGCCTCGCTCATTGTGCAAGGAAGTTCACTCTCGTTGAAAGATCACACCTTTTGTACGTCTTCCTTTTGAAAATGTAATGAAAATTTACTTTGAAGTCCATGATCCTCGTTATCCCCTCTGAAGGAATTGCGTTAAACATCTATACCACTGATATGACTACTCTATATATTTCTTCATTCGTTGGCTGCAGCTATACCTCATTCGTCCTAGTTCGTCCCCTTGGGAAGCCCCTGTTTTGCTTGTTAAGAAGAAAGATAGTTCGTTTCGATTGTGTATTGATTATCGCGAGTTGAACACGCTTACTGATAAGAATCGTTACCCCCTTTCGAGAATTGATGATCTGTTTGACTAGCTTCAAGGTTCGTCCGTTTATTCTGAGATCGATCTTTGTTTTGGTTATCACCAATAGCGCGTTAAAGAAACTGATATTTAGAAAACTGCTTTCCGAACCCGTTATGGTCGCTACGAATTTCTGGTCATGCCGTTCAGATTGACTAACGCACATGCAGTGTTCATGGACCTCATAAACTGTGTGTGTAGCCCTTATCTGGACACATTCGTTATCATTTACATCAATGATATCCTTATCTATTCCAAGAGTGATCAAGAGCACGAAGAGCATTTGAGATTAGTGCTTGATTTGTTAAGAAAAGAAGAGTTGGATGCTAAATTTTTCTAAGTGTGCGTTCTGGTTGAAAGAAGTTCAATTCCTTGGGCACGTTGTTAGTAAACAGGGAATTCAAGTTGATCCTTCCAAGATTGAGGCAATTGAGAAGTGGGAAACTCCGAAGACTCCTACTCAGATTCGTCAGTTCCTAGGTTTGGCAGGCTATTATAGAAGGTTCATTCAAGATTTTTGACGAGTAGCGAAACCTCTGACTGCCTTAACGCATAAGGGGAAGAAGTACGAGTGGAAGAGTGAACAAGAGTCTGCTTTTTAAACTCTGAAGAAGAAGTTAACTTCCGCTCCGATATTATCACTACCTGAGGGTAATGACAATTTTATTGTCTATTGTGATGCTTCGTGTCATGGCTTTGGTTGCGTTTTGATGCAACAAAAGAAAGACATTGCTTACGCTTCATGCCAGTTGAAGATTCATGAACAGAATTACACGACCCATGATTTAGAATTGGGAGCTGTTGTGTTTGCGCTTAAGATTTGGAGACATTATCTATATGGGGTTAAAAGTACAGTGTACATTGATCACAAAAGTCTTCAACATATCATTGATCAAAAACAGTTAAATATGAGACAGCGAAGATGGGCTGAGTTGTTGAACGATTATGATTGCTAACTCCTTTATCATCCAGGAAGGGCCAATGTTGTGGCCGATGCGTTAAGTTGAAAAGAGAGAGTTGAACCTCGTAAGTTTGGAGCCTTGATTATGACCATTCGAATAAACCTCCCAAGGTAGATTCTTGCGGCTCAACAAGAAGCCTTGAAGGAGGAGAAGTTTGCGAACGAGAAGGTCAGAGGCTTGGGTAAGTAATTTGAGGTACGAGCATATGGTACTCGGTATTTTGCGGGATGTCTTTGGGTTCCGAAATTTGGTGATTTGCGACAACTTGTTTTGGATGAAGCTCATAAGTCTAGGTACTCGATTCATCATGGTTCAGGAAAGATGTATCATGATCTTAAGGAGCTATATTGGTGGCCTAACTTGAAAGCTGATATGGATATTATGTGGCTAAGTGTTTGACCTGTGCTAAGGTTAAAGCTGAACATCAGAAACAGTCCGGACTTCTGGTGCAACCTGAGATTTCCAAGTAGAAGTGGGAAGGTATTACGATGGATTTTATTACGAAGTTACCGAGAGTTATGGGTGTTTATGATACTATTTGGATGATTGTTGATAGACTCACAAAGTCAGATCACTTCTTGCCAATTAAGAAAACGGGTTCGATGGAAAAACTTACTCGTCTATATTTGAAGGAGATTGTATCGAGACATGGTATTCCCATATCAATTATTTCAGACCGAGACAGTCGATTCACATCGAGGTTTTGGTAATCCTTACAGGAAGCTTTGGGAACTAAGTTGGATATGAGCACTGCTTATCATCCACAGTCGGATGGTCAGGGTGAAAGGACCATCCAAACGTTGGAAGACATGATACGAGCGTGTGTGATTAAATTTGGTAAATGTTGGGATAGGTACTTGCCACTGGCTGAATTTTCTTATAATAACAGCTATCATGCAAGTATTAAAGCCGCACCGTTTGAGGCTCTGTATGGTAGAAAGTGTAGGTCTCCTATCTGTTGGAATGAGGTTGGGGATGCTCAACTCACAGGCCCAGATATTATTCATGAGACTACCGAGAAGATCGTACAGATTAAAGAAAGATTGAGAACCGCCAGGAGTCGGCAAAAGAGTTACACCGATGTTAGGAGAAAAGATTTAGAATTTCAAGTCGGTGACCATGTTATGTTGAAAGTATCGCCTTGGAAGGGTGTGGTACGATTTGGTAAGAGAGGAAAGTTGAATCCTCAATTTGTTGCACCGTTTGATATTACTGAGAGAGTTGGACCCGTGGCTTATCGTTTGAAATTGCCACAAGAACTTAGCGCTGTTCATGACGTTTTTCATGTGTCGAATTTGAAGAAGTTTTTGGCCGAGGCCGATGAAACTATTCCTCTTGATGAACTTCATGTTGATAAACAACTATATTTTATTGAGGAACCTTCCGAGATTATGGATCGAGAGGTTAACAAGCTCAAGCAAGGTAAGATTCCTATCATCCGAGTTAGATGGGATGCTAGACGCGGACCCGATTTCACTTGGGAGCGTAAGGAACAGATGAGGCAGAAGTACCCACATTTGTTCTCAAATGGCGAGTCAACCCCTGCACCTGCTTAAATTTCGGGACGAAATTTCCGTAACAGGATGGTACTGTCACGACCCTACTTTTTCCGTTATCTTTTACCGTTTGTAGTTAACGTCCGTTAATTGATATTCGTGCCACGTCATTTTTATGACTTATATTATTATTTTGGTAATAATATATTATTTATTATGTGTTATATGAATATTTGTATTCGTATTTAAAATTGTACGTTTCTGCGTGTCGTGGATTTCTATCCGGCGAATCATTTTGGTTTTTAAACCAACGGTTAGACTTTTGAGATTTTTTAATCCCAATTATTTTAATTATGATATTTTTATATCATATGAGTATAAAAAGTATTTTTATATTTTATTTTTCGCATGTGCGTGGTTCCTCCGAAGATTTAATCGCGTAGCGGTGTTTTCACGAATCGGGCTTCGTTCGAACTTTCAGGCCAAAAGCAATTTATCAAAATAATATTTTGGGCTAAGTAGAGCCCACTCCATGCCAAAATCGACCAAACCACCCCCAACATGCCCACCCATTTTTCTAATTATTGACTAACACTTCATTTTGCTCTCATTTTGGTCATTTCTCTTTTCAAACCCTAAATACACACTTCTCCCTCCTCCCCTCTCTCCTCTTGCACGAATTTTTTTCACCCTCAAATCCCAAAAATCCGCCAACATCCTTACACATACAATTGTTCATCATTTTTCAAGATTAGTTACATAATCGGATTGTCCTTTTCGCGTCCTACATCATCCTTCTTCTCGATTTTTGATTTGGGTATAATCTCAAACCCTACTTTTTCATTTTTATTTATTTTTATTGATTTTTATATGTATGATGATGTTATAGTACTTGTGTATGATTGTATTGATGATTGGATACGTAGAAATACTCGTTTGTGTATGATTTCGGTTTGATAATTATTGGACAGCGGACGTTTGTTTAAAATCAGCAAACTTAACAGTGGTTTTAGTAAAATAAAGTGTTTAGATGAGTTCCTCTCATCAAGACAATAATTTTAGGCTTTGGATTCATGTTGTTTCGAGTTTCGGATCAAAAGTTATGCTTAATTTAGTGTTTTGATGAAATTGAAATGTAAAAACGTGTGTAATCAATTTTGGTCCGACTTTGTGACCATTTTTGGAGTCTCTAGGGTATACTAGTAGGTTAGGATTGATGATTGGATGAACATTCATGTTCGGGTCATCGGAATCCTAGCCACGGATCACCCGGAATGGCTAAAACAAGATTTAAAGCGGATTAATGTTCTAAGTTGGTTCATGGCTGTTCTTCACGACTCATGAACTGAACTTAGGGTATTCTTGAGTGCACTAATGTGTCGGGTTGATTGGTTAGACCAAGATATATATAAAATTCGTCGAAAACCGACACCCGAGGCTCAAGATATGACCCGGCGAACTTTTAATTAAACTTATGGTTATAAAATTTGAACTTATGTTATAAATAATGATTTTCATTATTATTAAATTACTTATGATATAAAAGCAATTATTTTTAATTAAGACTTATGATATATATATATTTATTATATCATTTATTAATTTCATTATGATTTAATTATACTTTTAATTAAACTTATGATTAATAATAATTTTATTATTAATGAAAAACACTTATGATAAGTATTAAACTTATGTTATGAGATTATTATATCAAGACTTATAATAAAGATTAATTAATTATTTAATTATTATAAGGCTTAATTACTATTTAATTATAATTTAATTATTAAATACTTATGGTTTAATAATTATAACTAAAACTTATGATATGATTAATAATTCATTATTAATTAATAATACTTATGATATGATTAAAAATTTATTATTAATTAATACTCCCTCCGTCCCAGATTAATTGTCCCCAAACAAAAAACACACAGTTTAAGAAATGTCATTATCACACTGTACTTTTTCTGTACTTTTTTCTTACTTTACTATTTTACCCTCAACTAATTAATTAGAAATCCCTCTCACCTTTGTAATTTAATTAATTCATTAGGGACAATATTGTAAACTTTATCAAATTTACTTTCCATATTTGAAAGTGGACAATTAATCTGGGACGTCCCAAAAAGGAATACTGGACAATTAATTCGGGACGGAGGGAGTAATACTTATGTTATTATTAATATTTAATTAATTAATTAAATACTTATGTTATATTAATTATATCATTTAAACTTACGTTAACTTTATAATTCAATTTAATTTAATTAAACTTATGATATGACATGATTATACATATATGACTTTAAATAACATTATAACTTATATTATTAATATAAATTACATTTTAATTTTCAATGTTGACTAAATTTGATCAAGGTTGACTTTTGAGTTGACTTTCAGTTGACTTTCGTTGACTTTCTAATTAAGGAAACTTTCCTAAGTTAAAAACTTTCCAAAAATAGAAACTTTCTAAATATGGAAACTTTCTAAATATAGAAACTTTCCAAAAATAGAAACTTTTCATAAATGGAAACCTGCTAAAAATAGAAACTTTATAAAAATAGAAAGTACGTGTTATACGTTGTCCTGATCATACCGAAACATACTGAATGTTGTTCTATGTTTATTTGCAACAAGTACTATGGCTATCATACAAAGACTTGACCTAAGTTAGTTATTTATATCGACCTGCTTTATTTATAGGTCGGCGTTGTGATCATTCTTGATCACTTTACCATTTGATGTTCGCATTTCTGTGTTGTTGCTTCGTTTACTTTAAGGTGATTTATAGTCCCATTTTTCTTTTTTAAATCTTTTGGGATGAGAATACATGCAATTTATTTTATATATTGGACACAAGTGGAAATTGGTTTAAATTATTCATTGTGAGTCGAACGAAAATATTCCCTAATCTGGTAATTTTAATCACTGGTTTCTACTGGTGAACACGAATCCTATGGATAGATCTATCGGGCCTGACAGCCCCATTTCGTACTAGTCGTGCTAGCAGTTGCAGACGGAATGTATTAGTACTTCGTATTTTGGAAGATACACCTGTTCAGTGTATATTTTTCTATTGGTTTTTGTTAAGGGTATGGAGTTGTTAAGTGATTACCAGGTGGCTCACGGGTTAATGGAATAATGTTTTATATATTTTTGAGCATATAATTTTGTGGTCCAAAATGAGTCTTTATGTTTTCAAACTTAAATTTTTATGGTTTAAATTAAATATTGTTTGCAATATTAAACCTATAATTTACTCAACATTTTAGTTGACAGTTTGCTCGCATGTTTTATTGTCAGGGTCATGATTGATTGCTTCAGCTGTGCTTAGAGAGTCTGCATATTTATGATGGCAGCTTTTGTTAAACATTAACTTGCATTCTATTTTGATACATTAAATTGTGCGTGTTTGTTGACTTTGTTTTGGTCAACTTTTGATTAAGTATTTATGTATGGTTTTTTTCTAAACTTACATATTTTGGTAGGTTTCCTTTATAGGAAATCATTTTTAAATAAAGAATGCAAGGTTATTTATTAAATTCATTTAGAGTTATGATCAAGCTGTGGGACCAAGATAACGATGGTCGTCAAGTGTACTTTGACGGGTCGTTAAATAACACGTCGACACTTCACATCTCATGCTACACAAGTAAATACATCATATACATACATGTATAATTATCCCACTCACCTTGGAATGCCCGCAAAAGTCATGTATAACATGATCTTCATCCTCAAATCCGAGCAAGTAACCACCTATAGCATACATAGGCACAATATACAAATAAATAACAATTATCTAAAAGAGAATCTGACACTCACATCCCTTAGCCGAGGGATCTCACCTTGCTAGTTTAACCCGCTCATTTATCTCCTAATGAGCTCAACCCAATTACCACTTCGGGTGTTAATTCAAAC
Source organism: Rutidosis leptorrhynchoides (assembly GCF_046630445.1). Lineage (NCBI taxonomy): Eukaryota > Viridiplantae > Streptophyta > Magnoliopsida > Asterales > Asteraceae > Rutidosis > Rutidosis leptorrhynchoides. The sequence continues at coordinate 630,696,127 of NC_092334.1, read as the reverse complement.
CCACACTAATAAGTACAAGTTAACCCAATTTGTACTTTACACTAACTAGACAAACCTAGGTCCCGACACTAGATTACTACTTAGGTAGTGATCATTTCAAACGCCATTTACACCGAAACTACAACATGTGCAAGATTGACCCATATTTCACTTGACCACATTTAACTTGTGAAAACATCGCTTTGACTAAAAATCACTTCTCATGTGTGGTTACTTCCAAAAAACGCCATTTAACACTTAACACAAGTGTTTAGACATCCATTTGACCAAAACTAGTGTCATCATCAAATTTGACCCAATTCAATTTACCCATTTTGACAAAAGTCACGAAAACGCCCATAATCACTAACGGCTAGTGATTAATTTCCAAAACACCAATTAACACTCAAACCAAGTATTTACATACTTGATTCACCAAAACTTGACTCAAAACTTAGTTTGACACTAAATCAAAGTCAACACCCATTTTGACTAGCAAACGTGTTCTTAAGAACCTCAAAATCACCAATACCCTTACAACCTAGTGTTTTAACACCCAAACCATGACAAATACTTCCAAATCCGTCATCAAACCCTAAACCCATAATAATCAGGTTTACTTACACAATACATACAACAAAACCCCTAATTTCATGAGAAATGGGGTTTATAACCCAACACTAACTCAAACCCTAACTTTCTATCAAAATCAAAGTAAATAAAATTTGAGTTAAGACTTACCACCACTACCCAAACGTATCTAAGAGCAAGAGGAACAACTTTAGTTCTCGCACTTTGAATTGATTCAAGCCCCAACTTCATGTTCTTGAGCTTTCTCTCTCTAAAATCTTTATCTAACTAGCAAGAGGTTGAAGATGAGGGAATGAAATGAGAGGATAAGGTTTGGATGAGGCCAAACCTGCCTCTTATGACCCTCAAACCTGCTCCCATGTGAAAAGACCAAAACATCCCTTGAACCCCTCTTAAAAACGAGTTTAAAATGTTTCCAGCTCAAAACCTCGCGATCGCGAGGCCTTCTATCGCGACCACGATTTTAGTAATCAAATATAGCTTTTCGGAATCAAACATTTCTCGACCGTGATTCTTGATGTCATGACCGCGACTCCCCTTATCGAGACCGCGAGGTCGCTAATCACGACCGCGAATTAGCCTTAAACGTGTCTGTTTTTTCGAGTTGAGATGTTGCGACCGCGAGACAGCGTATCGCGACCGTGAGGTCCTGATTTCCAGTTTTTTCATTTTTCATAATTCAGGGACTGAAGTTGTCTGATTCTAATTCTGAATGAATTCTGAATATGCATAAGTATAGGTAGACTTTTACTGAGAATTTTGAGGACACATTCTGATGCATAAAATTCAGGATCTTACAACTCTCCCCCACTTAAACTGGATCACGTCCAAATCAATGCATTAGGAAAAACGGGGTATTACATCACCACTTCCCCATAAGTGCAAGATTTGTTCAGTGTAAGCTCCCAATGTTTAAACCCCTATCCTGATAAGGTAGTAAGACATGATTCCATTTTACCCCTTGCCCGAACCCGCCCTAAAAGAAAACACACCTTAAGAATTCAAGAAGTTTAATCACAATAGCTGGAGCACGAAATAGCGAAAAAAAATACCGTGGAAAGCTACTTAGGACTAATTTTACCAAAGTCATACGACGCCCAAACGACAATGATTTTGCTTTTAATTCCGAAAACCATTTTCTGAATTTATTAATCACAGGTTTCCATCCGTGGACTTTGTTCATGTTATTGCCAATAGGTAAACCTACATAAGTGAAGGGAAATTCACCTGGAGTGCAACCAAATCTGTTCGTAACTCTGTCTATTTCCTCCTTCCCGATGCCAATGCCGTAAAAACTACTTTTTTGTAAATTTGTCTTTAACCCCGGAAGGTCTTGAAAACACATAAGTAGCTTCATGATGTTTGAAATGTTACCTAGACTCCACTTCTTGAAGATTAACGTATCATCCGCATACTATAAATGATAAACAATTACATTATTCTTACCAACTCTAACACCCTTGAAATGTCTCGTGGAGATGGCGTCTTTCAAAAAGATGTTTAATCCTTCTACTGCTAGATGAATAAAAATTGGGACAACAAGTCTTCTTGCCTAACACCAAACGTAGGCTTAAATTCTTTGGCTGGCGCCCACTAACTAAAACTGAGATGAATGATGATGAAAGGCATGCCCGAATACATCTATTACCAAAGCCCAAACATTTCATAGTGTCGAGAAGGATATCCCACTTTAGACAATTGAATGCTTTTTCGAAGTCAATTTTTAGTGCAAAGCCTTTACTTTTCAGTCTTCTCATGTCATCAATGGTTTCATTAGCAATTAGAACACCATCCTAAAGTTGCCTTTTAAGAACATGCTTTTCTCAACATTTATCACTTTGTGAATCACTTGCACCAGACTTGCGGAAAGCAATTTGGTGATAATCTTGTAATAACTACCCATCAAGCATATAGGACGATGGTCATTTAAGGCTATTGGATTCGGTTTCTTGGGTACAAGGGTGGTAAAGGATAAGTTACAAGCTCTAGAGAATTTTGCATTTGACCAGAACCACTTGGCTGCTTTTTAAGATCATCCTTCACAAGCCAAAAATACCATTTGAAGAATTTTAGATTAAAACCGTCGGGCTTAGGAGCTTTTGAACCACCACAACTCTGAATCGCTTCCCATAAAACTTTTTTCATTATAGAGTGCTTCGAGTTGTTCACGATCAGATTTGTTAAAATTGCCACATAACAACCAAGGCATGTCACAGAAGTTGACAAATCAATGTGGCTAAAATGATACTTATAACTTTAGAATGACTTCCCAACTACATATTTTTTGAAGACTAAGAGGCAAAATATGACCGATAAGTTAATCAAATAACTCCTTAATATGACTTCTTGCTCCATGCTTAGAAAAATGTACATTTATATATAAAATAAATAACTAGGAATTCAATGATCATTTTTTATCGTTTTCCGTGGAACCTTAATATATGTTGTTAAGGAAGTTTGAACTAGAGAACTTTTATTAACTAATTATTGATAATGCGAATCCTGTGACCGTTCACCATTTTGACCATAATTTCTTTACATACACTGTCGGCAGGGTGCCAGGACCCATCCTTACTCACATGAAGCTCCACTCGATCGCGCATTATAGATAATATACAATTGAGTAACTATATATAAACAATAAGCAAAATATGCATACCAGTAGACAGAATTGACATGCAATTATAATCTGAATAGAATTTTTAGAAATAAGAAAGAGATTAAATATAGGACTGATACACATTGATTCTAGATCGACAAACATACAATTTAGCACATATATTGTGTATGACAACCACGTAGATAGTATTTATGATTAAGTATGGTTTAATCGGGTCGGGTTCGGTCCATGCTTGATATTGATGATGGGGGATTTAAGGGTCAATTGAGTTTAACTCTCCGGTCCAGAGTACCGTGAATAACCAATTATGAGATGAGGATCTCAGCAGAGGTGGTTAAACATGGACCCACAATCGACGGGTTACCCAGTTTCAGATGGCTCGCGCTAGGTTATAGGGTTTGTGTTCATAGAACATTAGCTGTAGATCGAGAGTAAGTCTAGTGAAATGCTATGAGTCTGGTAGCGCGGGTTGGAGGTGCGCTAATAGGGATAGCGCGGTCCATTCGTACCTTGATACTAAAAATAATATATGTGTGAATCCCAATGGATCCCCCTCCTTGCATTGTGATCCGAGTCCTTTATTTATAGCCATATGATCGTTTGCTTATTGGTGCCACGTGTTCTTTACTACTTTCTTGTTTATACCGCCTTAATGCTTGGAGGAGGGGACCAGGGAACAATACTTGTTACTTTTATGCTGCCTGTCTGTACCTTCCACTTGTCGTGGGTTATACAGGACACGTTAGCTCTGTATCGCGCACTTTGGTCGTACCTAGCGCACATTTACTTGCGCCAGGCGTGCCTTAGTGCCAGGGTGTTGCAAGCATGGTGCAAGTGTGATGCGCAACAAGAGCTAATCTAGTATGCGTATCATTAATTTACATCCACCGACTCAAGTGGGCTTGGATTACAACTTCTTGGTTGAGAAATCTATATTACTCAACCATTTGAATTAAAGTTATAGTTTATGTCATTATATGTTTATGTTGGTCAGAAGGAAAAAAAAATTTAGGTTCTTCTTTGGATGCAAATTTCAAGTATGTGTAGCTTTTCATGTTTGTTTACATGATGCATATATTATTACCTGCTTGGATACAAGTACGTTAGTTAACCTGCATTATATTCAAATAAAATGCAATTACTTTTAATTATGTTTTTCATTTTACTTTATAAAAACCAGTGTTGTAAAAGTCGGTCGATTTGGCCGACGCGTCGACCGATGCGTCGTTTTTTTGGGTTCTCCGTCCTATTTTTTCTGAAAACGACTCAAAAGACGGTTGAAGCTAAAAGTTCGGTCAAAGTCTGTCGAAGACGGTCAAAGTTGGTCAAAAACGGTCAAAATCAGTAAAAATTTTGTCAAGATGTGATATGTTTTAAAATTAGGGTTTGTTTTCATTTTTTTGGCCGCTCTTTTCTCTGTGTCCTTACTGATTATGTACTCGGTAACATTAATTGAGTTTGAAGTTTGATTATATTTAAATTTAAGTTCTTATTTAAGAAATTTATGGTACTAAATCAACTATTTTATACATATGTAAATATATATTTAAGAAATTATTAATAAAGTCAACGTTGGTCAACGACCGATGCGTCCCCGACATGTCCCCGACTAGGCCGACGCGCCCTTTTTAGGTCTCGACCGATGCGTCCCCAACTCGCGACTTTTACAACCTTGATAAAAAGCCATTTCGTATTGACTAAAAACCAAAGGAGTATAGTAACGGAGCAGTCGCCTTCTGGCCCCGCCCATAACGGCAACTGTGAGGTGGCCTGGCTTTTTACGGTACGTTATCCATACGAACGCAATTAGGTGGGACCGCGAACGAACTTTTATCTAATCTGTCAAGTAATAATGCTCATTATATATATATATATATATATATATATATATATATATATATATATATATATATATATATATATATATATATATATATATATATATATATATATATATATATATTGTTATAATTCAGTAGGCTTATAACTACCTTTAATGGTTATAAGAACAAAGAGAGAAAAAGAGAGAAGAAAGAGAGAAGAAATATTGATATTGATATTTCAAGAGAAATGGTGCACCTTAAATGGTTACCATACATGTCTATTTATAGTATAAAATATTACTATGCAAGAAATATAATAATAATAAAATTAACATCCAATCTAGATATTTTATAACACAATCTAGATATTTTATAACACTCCCCCTTGAATGACAATTTTATTAGAGAATAACTATTACTGCCTCGTTAAAAACCTTGCTAAAGAAAACCCATTGGGATAAAACTTTAGCTAAGGGAAAAAGAGTGCATCATAGAGTTGACTCCCCCTCAAATAGGCAACGCCTGAGTTGTTACATCTTCTGAACATGTCTCATGCCAATATTATGAACGTGTGTTCTGAAAATAGCAGTTGGCAGTGCTTTGGTATAAAGATCAGCAGAGTTGTTGATTGAACGTATCTCATTTTAATCTGGTTGTCTTTTACGAGATCTTGAGTATATGAGAAGAATCTGAGGTTTTCATCTGAAACTGTATCATCTAAATCTTTTATGTACAAGTTTAGCCCTTGTGATTTGTCTACAGTCTCCTTCATGGTTTGCTCAAACCCTTGTTTCAATTCCTATTCCTTTGTAGTCTTTTCTGAGCCTTACCAACATACCATTCTTTTCCATCAAACTTATGACCGTTAAGACCGTCTATGGCTTTGGCGCCTCGTCAGTATTTATATTTTGTTCAGTCACTTTTGATACTCTTCTTTCATTTGTATTATGCAAGCTGCATTATCTTCATATATAGTTGTTGGTGAAGATAGTTGTTAGTCTTTTATAGCGTTCTAGTCCACAAGAATCAATAATGATTTGTGTCATTGATCTCAACCAAACACATTTTCGAGTAGTTTCATATAATGCAATCACTTCGTCATGATTTGATGATGATGTTGCAACAAGTGTTTGTTTTAAGAACGCCATGATTTTGTGGTATCTCCATTTAGGAATACATATCGAGTTTGAGATTTATCTTTATGAGGATTTAATGAATGACCTGCATATATATAATCAACCAAATCTTGTTTTGAAACGTTATAATAAAATAATTTTAAATCAGCAGTTTCTCAAGGGTATCAAAATATGTGTTTGATCCCGCTCCATTGTCATTTGAGCTGAATCTTGCCAACAAATTAACTGCAAGAGAAATGTCAGGTCTTGTACAATCTATAAGATACATAAGAACCTCAATTGCACTAAAATATGGAACTTTCGATCTGTTAAGATTTTCATGATCTTTCATTTCAAAATAATTCTTTAGAAGTTGAATGATTTCATAGATCTCTTTATTCGTTCATATGATGTTAAGAACATTGACATAAACAACTACGATCACATATCCGAACATTGTTTTTATAAAACATACGTGCAAAATAAGTTTATATGTATACCCCTTTTTTTTCAAGTAGTCATTTAATCGGTTATACTATTGTATCAATCCATATAAAAATCTTTGTGATTCAATGGAATACATTTATTTGAGTTTTGCATTAGATACTTATGATACCTTAAACCCTTCAGATATATTCATATATATATCACTATCAAGTGATTCACATAGATAAGTAGTAACAACATCCATGAGATGCATTTAAGTAACTACCAGGTTGATTAAGTATCTAATAAGTAATTGTATTCACTACATAAGGATAAGTTTTCTTCATAATTCATTTCTGGTCTTTGTGGAAAATATTGAGTTACAAGTCTAGTTTTGCCTTGTAACTTCATTTGCACATTTCTTTTCGGATAAAAATTCATTTATATCCCATATGTTTCACATCTTTAAAAGTGATAACGATTGATCCGAAAACTTTTCTTTTATCGAGCGATTCTAATTTAGCTCGTCTTGGTCCTTTCCATTGAGCTCAATCATGTCCACTTTGTATATTCAATGACAGATTTTAGTTCCAGATCATCATCTTTATTCATGATGTCATTGTAACATTATATGAAAATACCTCATAGAGATTTTAGTTTCATTTCGGTTCCATAATATTGCATAATTTATCGCAATTTTAGTATTTACATTTATCAATATCCTCTGCAGAAGGAATATTGATTTGTGGTTCTTCTTGAACACTTTCTCTTACCTCATTATCAGCTGATTTTCTTTTTCGAGGATTTTTATCTTCGGAACCAATTGATCTTCCACGTTTGATGCGTGGCAAAGACTCAACAGTGACATTATTGCCAGCTTTTGGAATTTCAGTTCGAGCTGGAGCATTTATCGCTGGTATATATGATTTAGTCACTTTTTTATATCTGTAAATGCATAAAGTAATTAATTTGCAAGTTCTTGCATATGCATTATTTTTGAACTTTCGTTTCACATTGTTTTGTGCGAGTTCAATATACCTTAATTGATGTTCACATCATGAAGCATCATTTTATTTTTTATTTTTATTTCTCCCCCTAATCTAGGGAACAATGTTTTATTAAAATGACAATCAGCAAAACGTGCTGTAAAAACATCACCCATCATGGGTTCAATATATCTTATGATTGAAGATGTTTTATATCCAAAATATATTATCATCTTTCTTTGAAGAACCATTTTATTGTGTTGTGGTGATACAATTGGAACATACACTGCACAACCAATGTTTTAAGGTAGAAAATATTTGGCTCTTGGCCAAAATCAAGTATTAAGTGAAAATATTTATGACTTCCACATGGTATAATGCGAATTAATGTCGCAGCATGTAAATTTACATGTCCACATATAAATATTGAGAGATTTGTACTCATTATCAATTGTCTAGTTATTAGCTGCAAGCGTTTATCTATTGATTCAGCTAAACCAATTTTGTGTATGCACATGAGCAACTGGATGTTCAACAACAATCCCTGTAGATATATAATGATCATTAAATGCTTGAGATGTTAACTCACCAGCATTATCAAGTCTCATCCTTTTAATGGTGTAATCAGAATAATGTGTTCTCAATTTAATAATTTGTGCAAAAAACTTTGCAAATGCCATATTACGGCTCGATAACATACAAATATGAGACCATCCGCTAGATGCGTCTATTAGAACCATGAAATATCAAAATGGTTCACATGATGGATGAATTGGTTCATATATCTTACCTTGAATTCTTTCAAGAAACATTTGTGATTCTTTTTCACAATATACTTTTCATTAATCACCATATGTGCCTTTTTTATCATATATCCTTTTCACCATATACGCCTTTAATCATATGCGCTGTGTTTTTCACCATATGTGCTTTTAATCATATGCGCTTTTCATCATATGCGCTGTGCTTTTCATCATATTCGCTTTTTATCATATGCGCTTATCATATGCGATGCGCTTTTCATCATATGCGCTTTTTTATGTGAATAGTAAATTTATTAATTTCGTTTTACTATTCATATGAATTAATTTCGATTTACTATTTTGTTAATGGAGTAATATATATACATCATATACTTGTGACTCCGAAGGCTCAAACGAATTTGACCATATAGTTATATGTTGTACCTTGCACATTAATTTTCAGTAGAAGCTTTAGATGCATATTATTTTCAGTAGAAGCTTTAGATGCACTTTTTTTTAATCACCAAATACCACAAACACTTTGTTTGCGTTTGTTCATAGTCATCAATGAAAACCATTTTCTTTAATTTTATTTTATACAATTAAATTAACGCATCATTATTCTTTTCATAAACAATAATCTATTGTTATTGTTCACTTGTGCCATGTTTAACAACAAAAGTCAACAACCTATGTCTTGTTTGTTGTGGCAACCAAAAACAACCTTTGCTTTTGTTACCGAGAATCCAAGACCAAAAAACAATTAATTTTTAATTAATCTTTTATCAAAACCATAAATGATTTTATTGATCTACGTTGATATGGCCATAAAGAATTGACGGTTGACCTACTTTTGTAAGTGTATTTCAGCTATCATCCCGAAAACGCACAACGACCTTTTTTTTTTTTTATGAACTATTTGTTTCATATCTAGCTTAGGCAATTATTGTGAACATTTGGTCCCTATAAGAACATTTATTTTATAGAATTTTAGTTGATTTGTACTTGTCACAATTAGGGATAGCACCCGCGGGTCGTGGATGCGGATCCATTGGATCCATCACCCGTACCCGCGGATTTTTTTTAAGAGACATCCAATTGAACCCTAGTTCGTTGAAACAATTTGACTATATTTTTACTCCCCATTATTAAACGGGCCATTTTGATGCACACTCTTAAAAAAATAATTTGTTTTTTAAGTTTTATTATTCAACCTCCTTTTTTCAACGGTCACGTTTTTAACAAAACATTTGATAAGTTTGGAAAAAAGTTTTTTATTGATTATCATCAAAAGTTTTCTATTATCACTCTACTGGATGGAATTATGGCATACAACCAAAATTGCAACCCAACACTACATAAGAACAAAAAGGTTGTTTTTAATTAACATATGTATATGTGTTAAACTCGGAATAATAATAACTTATTTTAGAAAATTAACATAAGACATGTTGAAACATTTTTGTCACATTTAGCTCATCAAGTCTAATACTTATCATTGATAGATTTTATCACGTCTAGGAGATGTTTACTTTTTTCTTGTATTAAGTCCTACTTTCATTTACCTTTGTTTGGAAAAAAGTTTTTTTTTTACTTTGCTTTCCCTCTTTCTGTAAAACTCATTTAAACACTTTCTTTGTTTTTTTTTTTTTTAAAAAACTTCCTTTTTTTTACGTTACCCGTAAATTATAAATATATAAAAAAAAATTTTGTTTAAATTTTTTTTCTAGTTTTTAAAAGGCCACTTGACCAATTTTTTAATTCTTTCACAACACCTGATATCGTGATCGTGACCTTTCACCAAAGCAAGAGATATTCTTGATAAACTAAACACGGACTCGTGTTTGAAATTGTCGGCCACAAAAAAATTCATTTGATAAAAGTATATATTTTTTTTTTTTAGTTATAGAAGGAGACCACTTCATTTTAAATACTTCATTTTTGACAAAAAACTATTCCATTTTACCATCCCCTTTTTTTCTTACTTTAACTTTTAAGATATACTTTTAATAAAAATACAAACTACTTTTTCTTATTTTAACTTTTAAGATTTACTTTTAATAAAAATACAAACTACTTTTTGTATTTTAACTTTTAAGATTTACTTTTAATAAAAGTACAAACTACTTTTTCTCATTTTAACTTTTAAGATTTACTTTTAATAAAAATACAAACTATTTTTTTATTTTAACTTTTAAAATTATAAATTTAAGAATAAACATTAGTATGCATGAAATAAATAATGATTAATTGCATAAGTAATCATAAATGTTAGATAACATATAAAGACCCCGTCGTATTCGTATTGATCGGAATTAATCTCGACCCATGGTACCGTGTTGTCAAATGACGTGTTGCGTACATAAAGTACCGTGTTGTCAAATGACGTGTTGCGTACAATCATGAGGTCTTATTAACATAAATATAAATGTTAGTGAAGTTAATAAGAGTTAGATTACAGAAAATATAATTCAGGTGGTATAACCGACCATATATAACTTAAATAACATAAATATAAATGTTAGTGAAGTTAGTAAAAGTTAGATTACAGAAATATAATTCAGGTGGTATAACCGACCATATATAACTTAAATAACATAAATATAAATGTTAGTGAAGTTAGTAAAAGTTAGATTACAGAAATATAATTCAGGTGGTATAACCGACCATATATAACTTAAATAACATAAATATAAATGTTAGTAGTCCAAAATTTGATATATTCGAGTCTGAAAATTATTAATAATTTCATACCTTGATTAGTGATTCGTAATCGTTTGAGATATCTTTTAATTACACTAAGCTTTTCGTGCTGATAACGTGTTATAATTCAGTAGGCTTATAACTACCTTTAATGGTTATAAGAACAAAGAGAGAAAAAGAGAGAAGAAGGAGAGAAGAAATATTGATATTGATATTTCAAGAGAAATGGTGCACCTTAAATGGTTACCATACATGTCTATTTATAGTATAAAATATTACTATGCAAGAAATATAATAATAATAAAATTAACATCCAATCTAGATATTTTATAACACAATCTAGATATTTTATAACATATATATATATTTGAAAAATTAACAAAACTTATTATTGGGGAGTGATATGTACACAACCCATTTTTATTATGTACACAATTATTATGTTATACAATGTTGTACAGTACAACAATGTAAAGTATGATGGTTGTGTACATAACAAAAATGGATTGTGTACATATCATCACCCCTTATTATTACCTCACTCCCACTTTCCCACTCAATTATAAATTTGAGACGGATGGTGCACGAATATTTACATGGAGACATATGGGATGAAACTATTGAGAAAATCTTGCATGCCACTTCATGCGTGGCAGGTAAACATGAGCCCAGCTAACTCACTCTTAATTTTTAAAACAGTAAGTTCTACATATGGCACATTTCCCACATCGCGTTGGAAATAACGGGGATGGGAAGTTTTTCCGTCCATGCCTCGTATGGGATTGGTGCAGGTTTCCTCCTGAGCACGCAATTGGGAGGCGGGTATAACTGTGTAGGAGATGAACGTGTGGGTGGTTAAGTCCCTTCTGGGTGATCCTAACAACTGTCTGTCAAAAAAAAAGGTAGATAACACTACATATTGAGTACGCTAGATTTCTTATTAGTTGAATGATTCAAATGGTGAATCGTTCAACATTCATTGCGTTTGTTTGTACTCCCTCCGTCCCATAATAAATGTCATGTTTGACTTTTCACGGTCTTACTTTCATAATTTTGACTTCAAATATTTTTATTTGTGTTATTTAGAACTTGATGAAACTTATATGAATTGATTCGGTTTAAAATGTGTTTTCATTGATATAAATTTCATCAAATATTATATAACACAAACAAAATTATTGGAAGTCAAAATTATAGAAGTAAGACCTTGAAAAGTCAAACAAGACACTTATTATTGGGCGGAGGGAGTAATATCTGTAGTGACCCGAACTTTTCCATGATTATATATTATATGAGATTAATATTTACATGAATAAATATTTCCAACATGTTAAGCAATCAAACTTGTTAAGACTTGATTAATAGAAATGAGTTTATGTAGATAATTGACCACCCAGTTTGCCTGATGATTCACGAACGTCATAACTTGTGATAATTATATAATCGTTTTATTTATTTTTTTATTTTTTATGATCTAAGTTTTATTTTATATATCTATATAAGAAGAAATACAATTAAATCAAAGATGTACAAGTAAAACACTATTTGCTACAGTAAAACACTATTTGCTACAGTAAAATACTATTTGCTACAGCAAAATACTATTTGCTACAGTAAATACTATTTACTACAGTAAATACTATTTACTCGTATTCAATCTGTATTCGTACTCGTACAATACTCAGCTTCTATATGTATATACTATTGGTATATACACTTCAATGATCAGCTCTTAGCAGCCTTAAATGATTAACCAACATGTGGGAACCATTACTTGTCTTCAAGTATGAATTATTACACAAAATAACAAAATGAGGAGCTTTTGTTTCCATGATAAAATCACGCCACCACCACCATCATTTACTACCTCATTTCCATTCTATAATATCACATACAAATCTTCTCTAATTACCTACTCCAAGAACACTTGAAAGATCAGGAAAATCCAAATTATCTCAGTAATTTTTTCTTTCTAATTCAAGGTAATACTCATATTCAAACTTTGATTCAATTTCTATAACTATAACAATCTTAATTCAAGTAGTAATCTTACTTGAACTTGTTTTCGTGTCATGATTCTACTTCAAGAACTTTCTAGCCATCAAAGATCCTTTGAAGCTCAAGTTAATTTCTCATCATTTCCAGTAGGTTTACATACTATACTTGAGGTAGTGATGATGTTCATAACATCATTCGATTCATATATATATATATATATAACTATCTTATTCGAAGATTTAAACTTGTAATCACTAGAACATAGTTTAGTTAATTCTAAACTTGTTCGCAAACCAAGTTAATCCTTCTAACTTAACTTTTAAAATCAAATAAACATATGTTCTATATCTATATGATATGCTAACTTAATGATTTAAAACCTAGAAACGCGAAGAACACCGTAAAACCGAACATACGCCGTCGTAGTGAAACCGGGGGCTGTTTTGGGTTAGATAATTAAAAAGTATGATAAACTTTGATTTAAAAGTTGTTCTTCTGGGAAAATGATTTTTCTTATGAACACGAAACTATATCCAAAAATCATGGTTAAACTCAAAGTGGAAGTATGTTTTTCAAAATGGTCATCAAGATGTCGTTCTTTCGACGGAAATGACTACCTCTTACAAAAATGGCTTGTAACATGTATTTTCGACTATAAACTTATACTTTTTCTGTTTAGTTTCATAAATTTCAGTTCATTATGAAACCATAGCAACTTGATTCACTCAAACGGATTTAAAACGAAGAAGTTATGGGTAAAACAAAATTGGATATTTTTGCTTATTTTAGCTACGTGAAACTTTGTAACAAACCTATACTAACCATAACTTAACTAACTTATATTGTATTATACATGTATTCTAACATATATTATGTAATCTTGATAGACCATAGACACGTATACAATGTTTTAACATACATATCGACGTCATATATATATATTATTTGGAACAACCATAGACACTCTATATGCGGTAATGTTCGAGTTAGCTATACATGGTTGAGGTTGATTCCAAAAAAATATATATACCTTGAGTTGTGATCGAGTCTGAGACTTGTATACACTGGGTAATGGATTGATTCGAGATAATATATATTGATTTATTTCTGTACTATTAGCTATGAACTACTAATTGTGGACTACTAACGTTGAACTGCTAATTTAACAACTTAAAACTTCAACACGTAATAAAAATGTTGTGAATATATTTTGATCATATTTTGATATATATATATATATATATATATATATATATATATATATATATATATATATATATATATATATATATATATATATATATTTGTTATAGGTTCGTGAATCAACCCGTGGCCAAGTTTAAATCTCGACGAATTGAAAATCTGTGAAAGTGAGTTATAGTCCCATTTTTACTATCTAATATTTTTGGGATGAGAATAAATGCAGCTTTTTAAATATTTTACAAAATAGACACAAATACTCGAAACTACATTCTATGGTTGGATTATTAAACCGAATATCACCCCTTTTAGCTTGGTAACCTAAGAATTAGGCAGACGAGAGGTTCTGTTCCTAATTGACGCGAATCCTAAAGATAGATCTATTGGGCCTAACAACCCCCATTAAGGTTATGGATGGGTTTAGTACTTTGAGATTATTATTATACAGACGAGAGGTTCTGTTTGGGGATATTCTATGCATTAAAGTTAATGTCGGTTACCAGGTGTTCAATTCATATGAGTGATTTTATCTTTATGCAGACGAGAGGTTCTGCTTATAAATATGAAAATCTTGTGGTCTATTATTACAATTTAATATATATATGTGTGTGTGTGTGTGTATATATATATATATATATATATATATATATATATATATATATATATATATATATATATATATATATATATATATATATATATATATATATATATAGGCTAAACCTATAACTCACCAATATTTTTGTTGATATTTTAGGCATGTTTATTCTCAGGTGATTATTAAGAGCTTCCGCTGTTGCATGCTAGTTAAAGACAAGATTTGGAGTCAGCATGCTTGTATAATATTGTTTAAAAACTGCATTCAGAAAATAAATTGTTGTATAATATTATTGTAATCCATTATCTAACGGACGTGTGAAAAAGTGTATTTTAGATTATCATCACTTGATAATCTTTGTTATGTCTAATAAACCTTTATTGATAAAATAAAGGTTATGGTTTGTTTTAAAAACGAATGCAGTCTTTGAAAAACGTCTCATATTGAGGTCAAAACCTCGCAACGAAACCAATTAATATGAAACGTTTATAATTGATATGAACGGGACATTTCAGTTGGTATCCGAGCGTTGGTCTTAGAGAACCATAAATTTGCATTAATGTGTCTAACCGAGTTTGTTAGGATGCATTTGTGAGTCTGGACTTCGACCGTGTTTTTCTTTAAAAATGATTGTTTAACACGTTTGTTGGAAACTATATATTGTTAACATGTAATTATTATGTGATATATTAATCTCTTAACGTGCTTGCTATTGTGTGATAGATGTCTACCTCTAGTACAAATCCCATCGACTCACCCAATAATAATGAAGAGTCGGATGTATTTTGGGAAGATTCACAAATTCCGGAAGAAGAGGAACCGGAAGAAGAGGAACCGGAAGAAGAAGAGGTTCCGGAGGGAGAAATATTAGGAACCACAGAAAAACAGTTAAATAAAAGAAAATCATCAATTAATGGACCAAAGTTAAAAATGGTTTGCGGTGTCTCCGCCGAGGAGGAAAAATATTGGGAAGATTATCAATTTTCAGATTAATCGGATCCCGACGAGGATACCGATGATGTTATAGAAATTACCCCGGCTCAATTTAATAAGGCAAAAGAAAATAATAAGGGAAAAGCTATCAAAATAGAAAAATCCGAGTCCAAAACCGATGAAATTTATGTTAACATGAAATATCCCGATGGGATATATCGTAAACACCCGTATTTCTTAAATTTTAACTATAACCCGGGAACATCTAAGCCACCAAGTTTTTCTAAACCATTTGTGAAAATGACGGCTCGTATTAGAGGAGCACCAGGTATCCCTAGGAAATTAGCGATACGAACTAAGTCCGAGGAGGAAGAAACGAGTGAGTCGGAATAAAGAGTTGTAATCATGCGATGTAATATATATAAGATAGTGTGCTTGTACTTTTATGTTGTATGTAAAAATTGCTTGTATAATTTGTTAATTATCTTTTACGAATCTAATCCTCGTCTATTTTACAGTATAAAAACAAAAAATGGATGTTAAGGATAGACGACCGAATATTTTAGAAGACCTACCAGGGGATATGATTGATGAAATCTTGTCTAGAGTTGGTCAAGAGTCATCGGCTCAATTGTTTACGGCGAGATTAGTTTGTAGAACATTTGAAAGACGTTCCAGGCATGCCTTAGTTTATAAAAGGCTTTCCTTCGATAGATGGTGTATCTCACATTGGGGAAACCTTAAGTTACGACGTGTTTTCTTTAAGGCTTTGAGTGCGGGAAACCCTACTGCAATTTTCCGCTACGGGTTGAGAGCCTATTTTGACTCCACATATCCCAACATAGGACTTCGTTCTTTAGAAAAAGCTTCAAACATGCAACTTAAAGAAGCATGTTATGTTTACGGTTAGTGATGTTTGCTTCTCACCAAATTAAGAAAAAGAACATTGGATTGCAACTTCTAAATAAAACATTCCCACAAGTGACGTATTCAGTATTTGGGGTGAGAGATAAGGTTTTTAGATTGTTACGAAACTGTTGGGCATTACGTAACCCCCGTCCTTTTGATAACGTTACAACATGCTGCCTAGCCAACGACCATAACGGTTATTTTCCACAAGACCAAGGATGGGAAATAGTATTAGTAAAACCCGAATGCATGACTTGCTTCTGGACCTATGAATTACGTGTCTTTATTGCCTTTGCCGAACGACTTGCGTTAAACTAGAATTGTCTTCACAGCTGCTTTGTATCAAAGTTATTATGTTTTATATTTGATGCTATATGTAAAATAGCGATATTGTACGTTTATAAAATATTGTATAAAAGTTTGAACGTAATATTATTGTAATCAGTTTTTCATATAGAATTGTAGTAGTTGAATTGTATATTAGCTACTAAGTATGAACTTAACGGGTAGGTACTACCCGAATTAAAACTTATAAAACGCTAATATGAAGAAAAAGCTTTTATAAATAAGTTCATATTATGCTACGAAATACTATTGACTACTCTCAAAATTCTATATGATTAACTCAATTCTTTTGGCTATTTTTGAAGGAAATGGCACCTACTACTAGGCAGATCTTGAATATGAGCGAGGAATATTTTCGTGCATTCCTTGCTGCAAACATAGCCGCAGTTCAGGCTGCGATGCAAAACAACAATAATAACTCTGGGTCTAGCAGTGGAGTTAACTCCATAGGAAACCGTGTAGGATGCTCCTACAAGGCTTTCACTGCCTGTAAACCTCTAGAATTTGATGGAACTGAAGGACCAGTCGGACTGAAACGATGGACCGAGAAGGTCGAATCTGTGTTTGCTTTAAGTAAATGTTCCGAAGAAGACAAGCTTAAGTATGCCACGCATACCTTCATAGGTACTGCGTTAACTTGGTGGAACACCTATCTTGAACAGGTGGGACAAGATGCTGCTTACGCACTACAGTGGTCAATATTCAAACACTTGATGAATGAGAAGTACCGTCCCAGAAATGAAGTCAATAAGCTCAAGACAGAGCTTAGAGAATTACGAGCGCAAGGATTCGATATTACCACATACGAACGACGATTTACAGAGTTGTGTTTGTTGTGTTCAAGAGTGTTCGAAGATGAAGAAGAGCAGATCGATGCGTTTGTAAAAGGGTTACCAGAGAGAATTCAGCAGGATGTGAGTGCGAGCGCGCCTACCTCAATACAAAAGGCAAGTCGAATGGCTCACAAACTTATAAATCAGATTGAGGGGAGGATTAAAGAGCAGGCGGCCGAGGAGGCCAAAATGAAACAAGTCAAGAGGAAGTGGGAAGAAAACAGTGACAAAGGTCACCAACCCAACAACAGTAACTATCGCTTCAATAGTCAACCCAACAATCACAACTACAATCGCACTATTTTTCGCAAAAACAAACGCAACAACAACCATCTCAACAACAACAACTACAACAACCGTTCCAACAACAATAACAACTACAACAACAACAATCCCAGCAATAACAACAAGGGGCAGAAACCATGCCAGAGGTGTGAAGGATACCATCCGAATGGGTACTGTATGGCATCATGTACTAAGTGTAAAAAAAAGGGCCATAGTGTGACGAAGTGCGAAATCTACGGATCAATGGCTAAAGGAACAAATAATGCCAGAGCAAATTATGCCGACATTACTTGTTTTGGATGCGGGAAGAAGGTCCATTACAAAAATATGTGTCCAAACCAAGGGAGTACTAGTGGTCAAGGACGAGGAAGAGTCTTCAACATTAATGCGATAGAAGCGCAAGAAGACCCAGAGCTTGTTACGGGTACGTTTCTTATTGACGATAAAACTGCTTATATTTTATTTGATTCGGGTGCGGATAGAAGCTATATGAGTAGATATTTTTGTGCCAAATTAAGTTGTCCATTAACGCCTTTGGATAATAAGTTTTTACTCGAATTAGCAAAAGGTAAGTTTATTACGGCGGATAAAATATGTCAAAACCGAGAAATTAAACTGGTTGGCGAAATATTTAAGATTAATTTGATACCAGTAGACTTAGAGAGTTTTAATGTGATAATTGGCATGGACTGGTTGATAAAGGAGAGAGCAGAGGTTGTATGTTACAAAAATGCGATTCGCATTGTATGCGAAAAAGAAAAACCCTTAATGGAGTATGGAGAAAAGAGCAACGCGAGTTAAATCTTATTAGTAGTTTGAAGGCACAAAAACTAATAAGAAAAGGTTGCTATGTCATTCTAGCACATATCGAGGAAGTCAAACTCGAAGAAAAGAACATCAGTGATGTTCCCGTCGCAAAAGAATTTCCCGATGTATTTTCGAAAGAATTACTGGGACAACCTCCACACCGATCGGTTGAATTTCAAATAGACCTTGTACCAAGAGCTGTACCAATAGCTCGTGCTCCTTATAGACTCGCACCCAGCAAAATGAAGGAATTACAAAGTCAATTACAAGAACTTTTGGAATGTGGTTTCATTCGACCAAGCACATCACCATGGGGAGCTCCTGTTTTGTTTGTCAAGAAGAAAGATGGTACATTTAGACTGTGTATCGACTACCGAGAGTTGAACAAAATTACCAACAATAACCGTTATCCACTACCGAGAATCGATGACTTATTTGATCAACTGCAAGGTTCGTCAGTTTATTCAAAAATTTATTTACGTTCTGGGTATCATCAAATGCGGGTGAAGGAGGAGGATATCCCAAAGACTGCTTTTAGGATGCGTTACGGTCATTATGAGTTTATGATTATGCTGTTTGAATTAACTAACGCACCAGCTGTGTTCATGGACCTCATGAACCGAGTGTGTGGACCATATCTTGACAAGTTTGTCATTGTTTTCATTGTTTACTCAAAGAATGATCAAGAGCACAGAGAACATTTGAGAAAAGTGCTAGAATGCTGAGGAAAGAAAAACTGTACACTAAGTTTTTAAAGTGTGCATTTTGATTGAAAGAAGTTCAATTTCTCGGTCACATAGTGAACAAAGAAGGTATTCAGGTTGATCCGGAAAAGATTGAAACCGTTGAGAAATGGGAAACACCGAAAACTCCGATGCATATACGTTAATTTTTAGGATTGGCTGGTTACTACAGAAGATTCATCCAAGATTTTTCCAAAATAGCAAAACCCTTGACTGCTTTAACGCATAAAGGGAAGAAATTTGAATGGAAGGATGAACAAGAAAAAGTGTTTCAATTGTTGAAGAAAAAGTTAACTACAGTACCTATATTGTCATACCTGAAGGGAATGTTGATTTTGTGATTTATTGTGACGCTTCAAAGCAAGGTCTCAGTTGTGTTTTAATGCAACTAAAGAAGGTAATTGCTTATGCATCCAGACAATTGAAGATTCGTGAGCAGAATTATATGACTCATGATTTGGAATTGGGGTTGTTTTTGCTTTAAAGATATGGAGGCACTATCTATATGGGGTCAAATGTACCATATATACCGATCACAAAAGTATCCAACACATATTTGATCAAAAACAACTGAACATGAGGCAACGTAGGTGGATTGAGCTGTTAAATGATTACGATTTTGAGATTCGTTACCACCCGAGGAAGGCAAAGGTGGTAGCCGACGCCTTAAGTAGAAAGGACAAAGAACCTACTCGAATAAAAGCTATGAATATAATTATTCATACTAATCTTACCACTCGAATAAAATAGGCACAGCAAGGAGTTGTGAAAGAAGAGAATTTGAAGAATGAAATACCCAAAGGATCGGAGAAATATCTTAATATTCGAGAAGATGGAACCCGGTATAGGGCTGAAAGAATTTAGGTACCAAAGTTTGGAGATATGAGAGAAATGGTACTTAGAGAAGCACATAAAACCCAATATTCAATACATCCCGGAGCGGGAAAGATGTACCAAGATCTCAAGAAACATTTTTGGTGGCCGGGTATGAAAGCCGATATTGCTAAATACGTAGGAGAATGTTTGACGTGTTCTAAGGTTAAAGTTGAACATCAGAAACCATCAGGTCTACTTCAACAACCTGAAATCCCGAAATAGAAATGGAAAAACATTACCATTGATTTCATTACTAAATTGCCAAGGACTGCAAGTGGTTATGATACTATTTGGGTAATAGTTGATCGTCTCACCAAATCAGCACACTTTCTACCAATGCGAGAAGATGATAAAATGGAAAATCTAGCACGACTGTACTTGAAGGAAGTCGTCTCCAGACACGGAATACCAATCTCTATTATCTCTGATAGGGATGATAGATTTGTTTCAAGGTTTTGACAAACGTTACAACAAGCATTAGGAACTCATCTAGATATGAGTACTACCTATCATCCACAAACCGATGGGCAGAGTGAAAGGATGATACAGACTCTTGAAGGCATGTGATAATGCTAAAAACGAACATATATTTCATAGCATTATCCCTCAAGAAAGACAAGCTTTTAGTTGCAATTGTTCTATTTACAAGTAATATTCGTTTAAATAATAAAAGGTGAAGACAAAAGACAGATTCGACGAATTGAAGACGCAAACGACCAAAAAGCTCAAAAGTACAAAGTACAATCAAAGTGGTTCAAATTATTGATGAGAAACGTCTCAAAATTATAAGAGTACAAGTCGCAAAATGCAAAATACAAGATATTAAATTGTACGCAAGGACGTTCGAAAATCCGGAACCGGGACCAGAGTCAACTCTCAACGCTCGACGCAATGGACTAAAAATTACGAGTCAACTATGCACATAAATATAATATAATATTTAAATAATTCTTAAAATTATTTATATATTATATATTATATTTAAAACCGTCGGCAAGCTAAGAAACAAGTTCATGTGAGCTGGAAAAAGGGACCATGCGATCACATGGCCTGGAAGAGCATTTTCCATGCGATCGCATGGTAGTAGGTGGCTGGCCACATGCCTATAAATTTCGCAGTTTCGTGATCATATATCCATATATCTTTCATCTATCTCTCTCAAACGTATAATATATATATATATATATATATATATATATATATATATATATATATATATATATATATATATATATATATATATTATAATTTTAATTTTAATTTTAATTTTAAATTCTAATAATAAGGGTATGTTAGCGAATGTTGTAAGGGTGTAAGTCGAAATTATGTCCGTCTAACGCTACGCTATTTTTAATTATTGTAAGTTATGTTCAACCATTTTAATTTAATGTCTCGTAGCTAAATTATTATTATGCTTATTTAATGCCGAAGTAATCGTGATGTTGGGCTAAATATTAAAATTGGGTAATTGGGCTTTGTACCATAATTGGAGTTTGGATAAAAGAACGACACTTGTGGAAATTAGACTATGGGCTATTAATGGGCTTTATATTAACTAAATGATACCTCGTTAATTTAATATATAGACTTATAATTTGACGTATTTATAAATAACCACATACGCTTGACTGGGCACGGTGGGCGGGATATCTATAAATACCAATAATTGTTCCTTTTACCGGACACGGGATTGGATTAATAGTTAATAGACTTGTTGAAACAGGGGTGGATTACATTCAAGTGTAATTGTTAACAAAGTAGTAAAACCTTGGACTACACGCAGTCGATAACCTGGTGTATTCATTAAACAAAGTATTAAGACCTTGTTACAATTCGAATCCACAATTAGTTGGAATATTTGACTTCGGGAATAAGAATAATTTGACGAAGACTTCCGCACTTTATGATTATGACTGATGGACTATTATGGATAAATCCGTATGGACATATCAAATAATCCAGGACAAAGGACAATTAACCCATGGGAATAAACTAAAAACAACACGTCAAACATCATGATTACGGAAGTTTAAATAAGCATAATTCTTTTATTTCATATTTAATTGCACTTTTAATTATCGCACTTTTATTTATTGTCATTTTATTTAATTGCACTTTTAATTATCGTTATCTTTAATTATCGCCATTTTATTTTATCACACTTTTATTTATCGCAATTTCATTATCGTTATTTACTTTACGCTTTAAATTAAGTCTTTTATATATTTAATATTTTACATTAGGTTTTAACTGCGAATAAAGTTTTAAAATCGACAAACCGGTCATTAAACGTTAAAACCCCCCTTTTTATAATAATAATATTACTTATATATTTTTGTATTTTATAAGTTAAAAATATAGCGTTAAGCTTGTTTTGAAGATCCCTGTGGAACGAACCGGACTTACCAAAAAAACTACACTACTGTACGATTAGGTACACTGCCTATAAGTGTTGTAGCAAGGTTTAGGTATATCCACTCTATAAATAAATAAATCACTTGTGTAAAATTGTATCGTATTTAATAGTATTTCCTTGTAAAAATTAATAGTATTTTATACCCCTTCGCTTTAACACCAATTATTTTTGGCGCCGCTGCCAGAGAACAACATAAACACCGGAAGCGAAATGCTATATAAAAAAAAGATTTTTTTATTTAGTTCTTTGTATAAAAATATATGTTTTTAATTTTAAAAAATACAAAAATATAAAAAGAAAAACAAAATAAAGTATATATTTTTAAGAATTGTTTAAAATACATAAATTATAAAGTACATTTATTTTCTATTTTAGTTTTTAAAATTTAAGTTTTTATTTATTTTATATAAATAATTTATATAATTATAAAACAGAATTAGAAAACAGAAAAAAAAAAAATATATATATATATATATATATATATATATATATATATATATATATATATAAGTTTCGGCCTGGTACTGTAGCAGCCCATATACTGGCCCGAAACCCTAGCTCATGCGACCGCATGAGTTCGAAGGCAAAAGTCCATGCGACCGCATGAACGTACCTGACACGCCACAGTTGACTGATTCCTGTAATAATTACGGTGTAATAATTGTAATTATTATTTAATTAAAACCCTAATTAGGGTTATGTATTTAATTATTTAATTTTAAGTTTTAATTAATTTGTTTTATTTAGTTTAATTATTTTTAATAAATTATAAAATTAATAGTTTTATAAAATAAATAATATAAAAATAATATTTTTATAAAAATTGTACTTTTTACAACTTTAAGTTTATTTTTATATTTTGTTTCTTTTTATTCGTTTTAGCGTAATATTTGTATTTTTCGCTCGTATTTAGTTTTAAGTCATAGTTTTTGCCATAGTTATTTTTATTTCTAGATTTTTAAACTTTGCCGTAAAATCCCTTAAGTGCTTTTTCTTTAGACTAAGATTTAGGTGCTTTAGAATTTTGCGACGCCGTTTTTAATATTTTAGTACATTTTAAGTAATTGTCGTTTTAGGATATAGTATTTCTCTAAGCTTTAATACCTTTAGACGTAACTTTTAATTCTTAGTTTTTAGATTTTTAAGTTTCGACGCGCTACGTTCTTTTTATTATTTTTCGATTTTTTCGACGTTTTTCGACGCGCTCTTTTTCTTTCTTATTTCTCACCGATCTAGTTTTTAGGACTTAGATTTTTTCTATTTCTTCTCTAAAATTTCTTTAAATTTCAACGAAAAAATTATTTTAAGTGGTAAATTGATAGACATCCAAATTTTCTGCTTCGTAGTAATAGTTGGATTTGTTAGTGGCTGAGTTGTGAGCTTTCGATTTAAAGGGTTCTGGCTCCCTGCTGCATCTACTGGCTATTCGAAACGTGGGCAAAAGCAGAAAAGTCTATTAATTTGATAACTTATATAATTTTTATTTTTATAACTAATAGGATATTCAGTGAATGCACCGAGCAAAATGTTCACCACCTTTTGTATGTTCACTACCTGTAACTCGATCAAGACATCTAGCAAATATTGTCGCCGTTGATTTTTCTTTAGAATCGTCATCCAGTCGACCAAGTACTCCAATTCAAATTTCCGATAATCCATTTTTTGAACCCGACCTCACAATTGAGAATCCGGAAGATATTCAGGGATAATTCAGAGATCCTGAACCATTAATCTTTCCTCAGGTACCACCAATCATTCAAACAGAGATTGTAGAGGAACCAACCATTAAATCAGAATCCTCTAGTGATTTGATTCAACAAATTCAATTATGGAAAATCTGGAACCTCTAAGTATGGAAGACCGAATGCGAGCTAAACGCACTGGCCAAGGTCACGCAATTACTCAACCTGACATTAATGCGCCAGATTATGAAATTAAAGGACAAATTCTACACATGGTAACTAATCAATGCCAATTTAGTGGTGCACCGAAGGAAGATCCAAATGAACATCTTCGTACCTTTAATAGGATCTGTACTCTATTTAAAATAAGAGAAGTAGAGGATGAACAGATATATCTCATGTTATTTCCCTGTACTTTAAAGGGAGAAGCCAAAGATTGGTTAGAATCATTACCTGAAGGAGCGAGTGATACATGAGACGTTTTAGTTGAAAATTTTCTTAAACGATTCTTTCCGGCATCTAAAGCCGTAAGACTTCAAGGAGAAATTGTTATGTCCACACAAAAGCCAAATGAAACTTTATATGAAGCATGGACCAGATTTAGAAAGTTATTAAGAGGATGTCCGCAACATGGTTTAGACACTTGTCAAATAGTACAAATATTCTACCAAGGATGCGACATCACTACACGAAAAGACATCGATATAGCAGTTGGTGGTTCCATTATGAAGAAAACTGCAACTGATGCTTACAAAATTATTGATAACACTGCTTCCCACTCACATGAGTGGCACCAAGAAAAAGATATCGTTAGATCATCTAAAGCGGCTAGAGCCGATTCTAGCCATGACTTAGATTCCATTTCCGCAAAGATAGATGTTGTCGAGAGACGAATGGAAAAGATGACTAAGGATATACACTCAATACGAATTAGTTGTGAGCAGTGTAGAGGACCACATTTGACAAAAGATTGTCTTAGTATTGAACTAACAATGGAACAAAGAGAGAATGTTTCATACATGAACCAAAGGCCTGGAAATAATTATCAGAATAATTATCAACCGCCAAGACCAATCTACAATCAAAATCAGAACTATAACCGAAATATTCCATACAACAACCAACAAGGTCCTAGCAATCAACAAGTATCCAATAATACTTACAATCAGCAAAGACCTATTTTTCAAAATAAACCACCACAAACCGATGATAAAAAGCCAAATTTAGAAGATATGATGTCAAAGCTAGTTGAATCTCAAACTCAGTTTTTCACATCTCAGAAACAAACCAATGAACAAAATGCTCAAGCATTTAGAAATCAACAAGCTTCTATTCAAAATTTTGAACAAGAAGTGAGCAACCTAGCAAGGTTGATAGGTGAAAGAAAACAGGGAAGTTTACCTAGTGATACAAATGCTAACCCCCGGAATGAAACAGCTAAAGCCATTACCACAAGAAGTGGTATTACACTTAAACCACCTGAAATACCTGTAATTTCTGAGGACGCTTTTCCTACTCCACAAGAACCACAACCTGAGCAAGATAAGGAAACAGAACCGGTAGTTGAAAAGGTTAATGAAGATAACACAGTTAAGGCTAAACCTTATGTTAAACCATACCAACCACCACTTCCTTACCCGAGTAAAATGAACAAAGAGAAACTTGAAGCCTAGCAATCCAAATTCTTGGATATGTTTAAACAGATAAATGTAAATCTTCCTTTCATTGATGTGATTTCAGGAATGCCTAGATATGCTAAATTTCTGAAAGATCTAATCTCGAATAGAAATAAAATGGAAGAACTCTCGGCTGTTACTATGAATGCTAATTGTTCAGCAGTGCTGTTGAATAAGATACTAGAAAATTATCAGATCCAGGAAGTTTCACAATTCCATATTTTCTGGGTAGTCTTAGTTCAATAGAAGCATTGGCAGACTTAGGTGCTAGTATAAATTTAATGCCGTATTCACTATACGCTAAACTAGACCTTGGAGAATTGAAACCAACAAGAATAAGCATACAACTAGCTGATCGATCAATAAAATATCCTAGAGGGATAATGGAGAACATGCTAGTTAAAGTTGGTACTTTAGTATTTCCAGTAGATTTTGTTGTTCTGGACATGGAAGAAGATTCTCAAGTTCCTCTCATATTAGGAAGACCATTCTTAAACACGGCTAAAGCAATGATAGACGTGTTCGGTAAGAAACTGACCCTAAGTATAGAGGACGAGAGTGTTACCTTTTCAGTTGATAGAGCAATGCAACAACCGCAATCTGCAGATGATGCATGTTATTATATTCAAACTATAGAATCACATGTAGAATTGTTAGAAGAATTTCCAGAATTACAAGGAACAGGAAAATGTTCTTTAGGAGAAGGAACTGAACCAATTGATGAAACTGAAATGTTAGCTACACTTATGGCTAATGGATATGAACCTACAACAGAAGAAATTCAAATGCTAAAAGAAGAAGACAGATATCGATATAAATCATCGATAGAAGAACCACCGACATTAGAGTTAAAACCACTTCCAAACCATTTGGAATATGCTTATTTACATGGTGAATCTGAATTACCTGTAATAATATCGTCTTCTCTTACGGAAAATGAAAAATCTAAACTCATTTCTGTGCTAAAAGCTCATAAACCAGCTATTGCATGGAAGATTCATGATATTAAAGGAATAAGTCCTTCGTATTGCACACATAAAATCCTTATGGAAGAAGGTCATAAAACGTATGTGTAACGCCAACGAAGACTAAATCCAAATATGCAAGATGTTGTTAAGAAAGAAATTATTAAACTGCTTGATGCAGGTTTAATTTATCCAATCTCTGATAGTCCATGGGTAAGCCCAGTTCAATGCGTATCTAAGAAGGGTGGCATGACTGTCATCACAAATGAGAAAAATGAGCTTATTCCTACTAGGACTGTAACAGGATGGCGTGTTTGTATTGATTATAGAAAATTAAATGACGCCACCAGAAAAGATCACTTTCCCTTACCTTTCATTGATCAAATGTTGGAAAGATTAGCCGGAAATAGTTACTATTGTTTTCTTGATGGTTTTTCCGGATATTTTCAAATTCCAATAGCACCCGAGGACCAAGAGAAAACCACATTCACGTGCCCTTATGGTACTTTTGCTTATAAACGCATGCCATTTGGACTTTGCAACGCCCCTGCAACCTTTCAAAGGTGCATGATGGTGATTTTTCATGACATGATAGAAGAATGCATGGAAGTTTTCATGGATGACTTTTCAGTCTTCGATGATACTTTTGAAACATGTCTAGTTAATCTTGAACGAATGCTTATTAGATGTAAACAATCAAATCTAGTACTTAATTGGGAGAAATGTCATTTCATGGTTAAAGAAGGCATCGTTCTTGGACATAAAATTTCAAAGAAAGGAATTGAAGTGGATAGAGCTAAAGTAGATGTAATTGCTAAACTTCCACATCCCACCAATGTTAGAGGAGTTAGGAGTTTTCTACGGCATGCCGGTTTTTACCGAAGTTTCATAAAAGATTTTTCTAAAATTTCCACTCCTATGAATAAACTCCTAGAAAAGGATGCTCCATTCATCTTTTCAGATGAATGTATCAAATCTTTTAATATTCTTAAAGAAAAACTCACTAATGCGCCATTCATGATAACTCCAAATTGGAATCTACCATTTGAACTCATGTGCGATGCAAGTGATTTTGCAATGGGAGCCGTTTTAGGACAAAGGATTGAAAAACGATTTCAACCTATATATTATGCTAGTAAGACGTTACAAGGAGCACAAACGAATTATACAACTACTGAAAAAGAACTCCTTGCTATTGTCTTTGCTTTTGACAAATTTCGTTCATATCTCGTTCTAGCTAAAACGGTGGTCTATACCGACCATTCTGCTCTTAGATACCTATTTTTGAAACAAGATGCCAAACCACGATTAATCCGTTGGATCTTACTCTTACAAGAGTTCGATATTGAAATCCGAGATAAAAAGGGAGCAGAAAATCTCGCCGCTGATCATCTTTCCCGTCTTGAAAATCCTGAATTAGAAGTTCTGAATGAATCGGCCATACAAGACAACTTTCCTGATGAATATCTATTAAAGATAGATTATAATGAAATTCCATGGTTTGCAGACTATGCAAACTATTTAGTATGTGGATACCTTGAAAAAGGATTGTCGTACCAAAAACGAAAGAAATTCTTTAGTGATATAAAACACTATTTCTGGGAAGATTCACATTTGTTTAAAAGTTGTCCCGATGGAATAATACGCCGATGTGTATTCGGAGATGAAGCTAGTCAAATTTTAAATCATTGTCACACAGGACCAACAGGAGGGCATTATGGGCCTCAACTCACAGCAAGAAAAGTTTACGATGCTGGATTCTATTGGCCTACAATTTTCAAAGACGCACACCTTCTTTGAAAATCCTGTGATGCTTGTTAAAGGGCCGAAAAAATAAGTCAACGTGATGAAATGCCACAAAATGTCATTCAAGTATGTGAAGTATTTGACATTTGGGGTATTGACTTTATGGGTCCATTTCCAAAATCTCATAATAATCTCTACATTCTCGTTGCCATTGATTATGTATCTAAATGGGCGGAAGCACAAACTCTCCCGACTAACGATGCACGAGTTGTACTCAACTTTCTAAAACGTCTTTTTGCAAGGTTTGGAATACCGAAAGCTTTAATAAGTGAGCGGGGTACTCATTTTTGTAACAATCAACTTGAGAAAGTTCTCAAAAGATATGGAGTAACTCATAAAATCTCCACTGCTTATCATCCACAAACAAGTGGACAAGTTGAAAATACCAACCGAGCTTTAAAACGTATTCTAGAGAAAACTGTAGGATCAAATCCGAAGGAATGGTCCATGAAATTGGAGGATGTGCTCTGGGCTTTTAGAACAGCCTACAAATTGGACGGAGTAAGAAAAGAACTCAGAAACGATCATAATAAGTTACATTTTGGTAAAGGAAAATCAAAATCCGCAGCGAAAAGAAGAGCACGACACCTTGAAAGATGTCACAAATGCGGAAAATGGTCACACGAAGGAAAATGCTCGACGAATCAAACATATTCAAATATCGAGTTCGTTACTTTATGCAGAGAAGGACCGTTCATATGTTTCGAAGAAAAATCATTGAATACTCGAGGTTACGCCTATGTAGCTATGGAAAACCAATTAGTCCGACTATCTTATGAGTGGGCTAAAGCAGGTCACTGAGAATTCTATCTCACATGTAAGTATGTACAGTTTTTATTTTTATTTTATTGCTTTTAACCTTTTGGTAATAAACGCTAAATTGTTCGCTATAAAGTATTAAATTGGTATTCAATAAAATTAGGTATGCGTAACCGAAATTATTGATATCATACAAAAATTTATTACATCACTGCAAAATTTACCGTTTATTTTTAAGGTATAAATATCTTTAATCAATCAACCCAAAATATTTCAAAAATTTGTCAGGAGTAAAACTAGGTAATATAGCCGAAATTACTTTACCGAAAAGAGGGGCGTATATTTTTGATAATATTTGATTGATTAAAGTGGGATAAAAGACCAAAAAGATTTTTAATTTTTATTTTTAATTTGTTTTTAAAATTAATATATTAATATTAAATTATTATTATAAACTTTTTAAAATCAATATATTTAAGTTTGTAAATATTTGAAAAATTAATATGTTTAAAATAAGTTTGTATGTTTAAAAACAAAATTTTTAATATAAAGTTTGTATTAATAATATGAATTTTTAATTTTATGCATTTTAAATTTAAGTTTGGTGTGAATTTAAAAACAAAAATTTACTTTATTTCGTTAAGTTAAAAATTGATTTGTAAAATTCGTCGTGAGTTGAAAACTAGGTCGTTGAACCGAAATTGCTCTACCCAAGGGAGGGACGAGAACTTTTATTATCATTATTTTTAATCTTATTGAATTAAAGTATGCCAAAAACATTTAAAAAATCCAAAAATCTTTACTCTTAAAACCGCGCTTAAAAAATTACAAATTTTAAAACTTTGTCGAGGGACGGACTAGGACAACGATCTGAAACGCCCTCATCCTAAAAAGAAACAAAATTTTAATTTTTAATTAATTATATGTTTCATTAGTGATAATGCTAAAAATGAACATATATTTCATAGCATTATCCCTCAAGAAATACAAGCTTTTAGTTGCAATTGTTCTATTTACAAGTGATATTCGTTTAAATAATAAAAGGTGAAGACAAAAGACAGATTCGACGAATTAAAGACGCAAACGACCAAAAAGCTCAAAAGTACAAAATACATTCAAAGAGGTTCCAATTATTGATGTGAAACGTCTCAAAATTACAAAAGTACAAGATTTAAAACGCAAAGTACACGATATAAAATAGTACGCAAGGACGTTTGAAAATTCGGAACTGGGACCAGAGTCAACTCTCAACGCTCGACGCAACGGACTAAAAATTACAAGTTAACTATGTATATAAATATAATATAATATATAATTAATTATATAAATTATATATATATATATATTATATTTATATATTAAAACCGTCAGCAGACTAGGATCCAAACTTGTGTGAGCTGGATTTACGAACTCCGCGACTCGCGAAGTTTGTAGTGCAAAAATGTCGCAACTCGCGGAGCTGTCCTGGACAAAAATGCCTATAAAAGCTCGCGCATTCTGAACATTTTAAATATCCATATATCTTTCTTTCTCTCTATCATACGTAAAATATATATATATTTATATTTTAATTTTAATTTTAATTTTAAATCCTAATAATAAGGGTATGTTAGCGAATGTTGTAAGGGTGTAAGTCAAAATTCTGTCCGTGTAACGCTACGCTATTTTTAATCATTGTAAGTTTTGTTCAACCTTTTTACATTAATGTCTCGTAGCTAAATTATTATTATGCTTATTTAAGCCAAAGTAATCATGATGTTGGGCTAAAATTACTAAAATTGGGTAATTGGGCTTTGTACCATAATTGGGTTTTGGACAAAAGAACGACACTTGTGGAAATTAGACTATGGGCTATTAATGGGCTTTATATTTATTTAACTAAATGATAGTTTGTTAATTTTAATATAAAGATTTACAATTGGACGTACCTATAAATAACCATATACACTCGATCGGACACGATGGGCGGGGTATTTATATGTACGAATAATCGTTCATTTAACCGGACACGGGAATGGATTAATAGCCTATGGAATTATTAAAACAGGGGTGAAATTATGTACAAGGACACTTGGCATAATTGATAACAAAGTATTAAAATCTTGGGTTACACGCAGTCGATAACCTGGTGTAATTATTAAACAAAGTATTAAAACCTTGTTACAGTTTAAGTCCCCAATTAGTTGGAATATTTGACTTCGGGTATAAGGATAATTTGACGAGGATACTCGCACTTTATATTTATGACTGATGGACTGTTATGGACAAAAACCAGACGGACATATTGAATAATCCAGGACAAAGAACAATTAACCCATGGGAATAAACTAAAAATCAACACGTCAAACATCATGATTACGGAAGTTTAAATAAGCATAATTCCTTTATTTTCATATTTAATTGCACTTTTAATTATCGCACTTTTATTTATTGTTATTGTATTTAATTGCACTTTTAATTATCGTACTTTTTAATTATCGCAAGTTTATTTTATCGCACTTTTATTTATCGCAATTTCATTATCGTTATTTACTTTACGCTTTAAATTAAGTTATATTTATTTTTAATATTTTACATTAGGTTTTAACTGCGACTAAGTTTTAAAATCGACAAACCGATCATTAAACGGTAAAAACCCCCTTTTATAATAATAATATTACTTATATATTTGTATTTTTATAAATTAAAACTAATATAGCGTTAAGCTTTATTTAAAGATTTTCCCTGTGGAACGAACCGGACTTACTAAAAACTACCCTCCTGTACGATTAGGTACACTACCTATAAGTGTTGTAGCAAGGTTTAAGTATATCCATTCTATAAATAAATAAATATCTTGTGTAAAATTGTATCGTATTTAATAGTTTTTCCTAGTAAAATATAAGCTATTTCATATACACCTCTGCGCACATCAAGTATTTTTGGCGCCGCTGCCGGGGAACGCCGAAGCGAAACGCCACTCACAAAAAAAAAAATTTATTAAGTTTTATTTAGTTTTTGTAAAAATACATTTTTTTTTAATATCAAAAATATAAAAAATTAAAACCGAAAAAAATATATATATATAAAAATCTATTTTTAAGATTTTTATAAAATTATAAAGTATTTCTATTTTTATTTTAGTTTTTAAAAAATAAGTTTTTATTTAATTTATATAAATATTTTATTTAATTATTAAAACATAAAATATAAAACAGAAAAATATAAAAAATAAATAAATAAAAAACCGATACCTGTCGAAACTTGACCTGTCTCTTTTGAACCTGCAATCTCCGCGACTTGCGGAGGTTTTGAACTGGGTTCACCGCGACTCGCGGAGCAGCCCAGACAGGTCACACAGAAGCCCTAATTCTGCATTAATTACGTGTAATTATTATTATTATTTAATTAAAAACCCTAATTAGGTTTTGTTAATTAATTAATTTAGTTTTGTTTTAATTATTTTATATATTTAGTTTAATTAAATTTTAAAATTAATAGTTTTATAAAATAAATAATATAAAAATAATATTTTTATAAAAATTGTAATTTTTACAACTTTTAGTTTATTTTTATATTTTGTTCCTTTTAATTATTTTAGCGTAATATTTGTATTTTTCGCTCTCTTTTTTTAGTTCTAAGTCATAGTTTTTGCCTTAGTTATTTTTATTTATAGATTTTTAGGCTTTGCCGTAAAATCCCTTAAGTGCTTTCTCTTTAGACTAAGATTTAGGTGCTTTAGAATTTTGCGACGCCATTTTTATATTTTAGTGCCTTTTTAAGATATTGCCATTTGGGATATAGTTTTTCTTGTAAGCTTTAATATTTTTAGACGCAACTTTTAATTCTTAGTTTTTAGTTCTTTTTTAAGTTTCAACGCGCTACTTTCTTACTTTCATTTTTCGACGCCTTTTTTCCTATGTATCAATTATCACTCCAATTAGTAATCTCAATTTGTAATTTTAATTTTAAGTTAGTGATAGTAATAAATTTGGGTTAGTCGAGTGTTTTAAAGTTTTATAAGTCACTCTTTTTCTTTCTTATTTTTCGACGGCTTTTATTTTTCAACCCTTTTCTTTTTCGACCTATTTCGACGCGCTCTTTCTTTTTCTTTCTTATTTCTCGCCATTCTAGTTTTTAGGACTTAGAATTTTTCTACTTCTTCTCTAAATTTCTTTAAATTAAGAAAATTTATTTTAAGTGGTTAAATTGATAGACATCAAAATTTTCTGGTTCGTAGTAATAGTTGGATTTGTACGTGGACCGGGTTATTGGAGCCAAACAGTACTCAATTATATTGAGACCAAACGAATCCTTCCCCTCTGCTGCATCTTTTGGTTATTCGAAACGTGGGCAAAATCAAAAAAGTCTATTAATTGGATAACTTATATAATTTTTCTTTCCTTTTAAAAACTAATAGGATATTCAGTGAATGCACCGAGCAAGACGTTCACCACCTTTTGTACGTTCACCACCTGTAACTCGATCAAGACATCTAGCAAATATTGTCGCCGTTGATTTTTCTTTAGAATCGTCATCCAGTCGACCAAGTACTCCAATTCAAATTTTCGATAATCCATTTTTTGAACCCAACCTCACAATTGAGAATCCGGAGAATATTCAGGGACGATTCATAGATCCTGAACCATTAATTTTTCCTCCGGAACCACCAATCATTCAAACAGAGATTGTTGAGGAGCAAATTCAGATTCAACAAATTCAATCATGGAGAATCTAGAACCTTTAAGTATGGAAGACCGAATGCGAGCTAAACACACTGGCCAAGGTCACGCAATTACTCATCCAGACATTAATGTGCCAGATTATGAAATCAAAGGACAAATTCTACACATGGTAACAAATCAATGCCAATTTAGTGGTGCGCCGAAGGAAGATCCAAATGAACATCTTCGTACCTTTAATAGGATCTGCTTACTATTTAAAATAAGAGAAGTTGAGGATGAACAGATATATCTCATGTTATTTCCCTGGACTTTAAAGGGAGAAACCAAAGATTGGTTGGAATCGTTACCTGAAGGGGCGATTGATACATGGGACGTTTTAGTTGAAAAATTTCTTAAACAATTCTTTCCGGCGTCTAAAGCCGTAAGACTTCAAGGAGAAATTGTTACGTTCACACAGAAACCAAATGAAACTCTATATGAGGCATGGACCAGATTTGGAAAGTTATTGAGAGGATGTCCGCAACATGGTTTAGACACCTGTCAAATAGTACAAATATTCTACCAAGGATGCGACATCACTACAAGGAAAGACATCGATATAGCAGCTGGTGGTTCTATTATGAAGAAAACCGAAACTGATGCTTACAAAATTATTGATAACACTGCTTCCCACTCACGTGAGTGGCACCAAGAAAAAGATATCGTTAGATCATCTAAAGCAGCTAGAGCCGATTCTAGCCATGACTTAGATTCCATTTCCGCAAAGATAGATGCTGTCGAGAGACGAATGGAAAAGATGACTAAGGATATACACTCAATACGAATTAGTTGTGAGCAGTGTGGAGGACCACATTTGACAAACTATTGTCTCAGTATTGAACTAACAATGGAACAAAGAGAGAATATTTCATACATAAACCAAAGGCCTGGAAATAATTATCAGAATAATTATCAACCGCCAAGGCCAATTTACAATCAAAACCAGAATTATAACCGAAATATTCCATACAACAACCAACAAGGTCCTAGCAATCAACAAGTATCCAATAATACTTACAACCAGCAAAGACCTAATTTTCAAAACAAACCACCACAAACCGATGATAAAAAGCCAAATTTAGAAGATATGATGATGAAGCTAGTTGAAACTCAAACACAGTTTTTCACATCTCAAAAACAAACCAATGAACAAAATGCTCAAGCATTTAGAAATCAACAAGCTTCTATTCAAAATCTGGAACAAGAAGTAAGTAACCTAGTAAGGTTAATAGGTGAAAGAAAACTGGGAAGTCAACCTAGTGATACAAATGCTAACCCCCGGAATGAAACAGCTAAAGCCATTACCACAAGAAGTGGTATTACACTTAAACCACCTGAAATACCTGTAATTTCTGAGGATACTATTCCTACTCCACAAGAACCACAACCTGAGCAAGATAAGGAAACAGAATCGGTAGTTGAAAAGGTTAATGAAGATAACACAGTTAAGGCTAAACCTTATGTTAAACCATACCAACCACCACTTCCTTACCCGAGTAAAATGAAAAAAGAGAAACTTGAAGCCGAGCAATCCAAATTCTTGGATATGTTTAAACAGATAAATGTAAATCTTCCTTTCATTGATGTGATTTCAGGAATGCCTAGATATGCTAAATTTCTGAAAGATCTAATCTCGAATAGAAATAAAATGGAAGAACTCTCGGCTATTACTATGAATGCTAATTGTTCAGCAGTGCTGTTGAATAAGATACCAGAAAATTATCAGATTCAGGAAGTTTCACAATTCCATGTTTTCTGGGTAGTCTTAGTTCAATAGAAGCATTGGCAGACTTAGGTGCTAGTATAAATTTATTGCCGTATTCACTATACACTAAACTAGACCTTGGAGAATTGAAACCAACAAGAATAAGCATACAACTAGCCGATCGATCAATAAAATATCTTAGAGGGATAATGGAGAACATGCTAGTTAAAGTTGGTACTTTAGTATTTCCAGTAGATTTTGTTGTTCTGGACATGGAAGAAGATTCTCAAGTTCCTCTCATATTACGAAGACCATTCTTAAACACGGCTAAAGCAATGATAGACGTGTTCGGTAAGAAACTGACCCTAAGTATAGAGGACGAGAGTGTTACCTTTTCAGTTTATAGAGCAATGCAACAACCGCAATCTGCAGATGATGCATGATATTATATTCAAACTATAGAACGTATATGTCAAGGTTATAATAAGGTTAATCTGAAAAATCGAAGTTGACTGGTTGGAAGTGTGATGAAAATTTGATATCTTGAAAAGAATTGCAAGATTATTTTCGGTAATAACAACGTTAAAGGATCTTGCACAGTTTTGAAGTCAAAGTATAGCTTTGAAAGATGTAGAGATCTAAGAATGATGTCACCGGTTCAGAGTTATGGCTTGGATTCTGATCCGTCAATATCATAATATGTAATTGAAATTGTATGAAAATGATTGTATATCGCTGTGAGCATAGTTAATAATTTTTGAATCAAAGTTGAAGAATGTACAGTATAACATATTAATTGTGAACTTATATATTTCCCGGGAATTACCTACCCGTTAAAGATTTCACAAGTAATATTTTGTACAAAAGAATTTTCATTACTGTCTTTATAAAAATATATGTATGTATATTTCTTCAGATGTAATACGGATTTAATGAGTTAATATCATATTAAGCTCATTTGATTTTCTGCTTGACTTAGAAATGATTAATCTCTAAAACATTAAAGATTACATAATCTTTGCGGAGTTTTTCACTAATGAAATCAACACTTCATTACTTATTTTTATTGATATTCGTCAATGAAGGATGTTGGTGCTCGTGGAATTTTTGTGAACCTTACAAGGCACAGATGATGTTTTCTGGAAAGTTTCGAGTATATCGAAATTGAAAATGTAAAATCAATTATGTAATTGATTAATACACTTGGTTTATTATGAAATGGAATTCATTAAGTTTAAACAGAGATTGTAGTTAACAATGGTTAAGTTGTTAAGGATGGATGTACATCATTGCATATTAGTAATATGAACTAACCGAGTAGTACCTACCAGTTAAGATTCACACGTAATAGCTTAGTACGAAAAGATTTATTTTGATTTCAAAATTCATATAAATTAAATATACATAAAATTTCTTCAGGGGAAATGAGTTAATACTTCATCGGTTATTGTTGCTGGTATTTCTTGGTAACTACGGTGCGTATGACGTTGATGCTCGTGGGACAGATTGTGAAGTTGAGTTTTGCGATGCGGATGTTGTTGGTGGTGGTAATGGTACTGTTGGTGTTGTTGTTGGTGGTACTGTTGATGCCGGTGATGCTGCTGGTGCTTGTAACCTTTGCACCATATTCTCCAAAGCCACTACCCGAGCGCGAAGCTCGTTGACTTCTTCTATTACACCGGGATGATTGGCGGTTCGGACGAGCGGACGAATATGATTTAGAATGTGAGATAGTATATAATCATGACTAGATACTCTGGAAATGAGAGAGAAAATGGTATTACGAACAGGTTCGCCGGTAAGTGCTTCAGGTTCTTCGCCAAGAGGGCAATGTGGCGGATGGAAGGGATCGCCTTCTTCATGTCTCCAATGACTAAGTAAGCTACGAACTCATCCCCAATTCATCCAGAATAGATGATGGTTAATTGGTTGATCCATTCCGGTTACACTATCTTCGGAGTTCAGGTAAATATCCATATCGGAATAGCTGTCAGAGTTTAAGGAATTTGAACTAGATACGGGATCCATCTTGTATAATTAGAGAGATGATTTTTGATATGAAATAGATTATAGAATTTAGATTGGTACTCTTCAATACATAATTTACATATGTATATATAATACCAAAATTTCATAAATCACGGAGGAATTTTCGGAAGATGTCAAGTAAAGTTTACAGTAACAGATACGCTAAGATGTGAATTTTGTCGGTACACTATCTATGCAGTAAATGCAGTAAGACGTGTCTAGACTTAGGAATGATAAGCAAGTAATTTTCGACGATAAATGGTAAGCAAAACTTGGTAAAAACATATACGGTCATAGTCCAGACTCACTAATGCATCCTAACAATAACCAGTTAGACACACTCATGCAAGACCTGGTTCACTAGGACCAATGCTCTGATACCAACTGTGACGATCGCTCCAAATCCATATGGACGAACACGTCATTCATTGATTTCATTGCGAGGTATTTGACCTCTATATGATACGTTTTGTAAACATTGCATTCTTTTGAAAAGGCACACCATAAATGAATATTTAAATCAAAGGTTTTTGACATCTGATGATTTTTACATATAGACAATCACTGTAAATAATAGTTTACAATAGTACTTCTGTTGACAATGCAGTCAAAATAATATACATGGTGATGATTTAGTGAATGCAACGTTTCCTTGAAAAATATGCCATGTAAGACTCCATGCACATAGCTTGTCTAACATATAAGCAAACATCGGAAGACTTCTAGGGAACCTGAGAATAAACATGCTAACAAGTGTCAACACAAAGGTTGGTGAGTTCATAGTTTTAATGTTTTGCATAATCTGTACATAAAAGTGGATCACAAGATTTCAGTTGTTCCATCCAGAAACGTTTATCAAAATATTCTATGAAATTGAGCACCCTGGTAACTAAACTTAACGTATATATAATTTATACCCTTTGTATAATCATCTTAAAAATACACGCAAACCAACGTGTAAGCTTCTCAAATAGCATACGTCCGTTAAAAGGCTAGTGCTCTAGCTCGGACGGGGATGTCAAGCCCTATGGATCCATATACTGTTATTCGCACCTACCAGTCCATATCCTATGTACTGGCAGCTACTAGTTACCAAAGCTAAGGGATTTTCGGTTCAAACTCAGTGTAGAATTAAGTATGTACTTGTATCCATTACGTTTAAAATAAATTGCATGTATTCTCAGCCCAAAAATATATATTGCAAAAGCAATTAAAAAGGGAGCAAATGAAACTCACGCATATAAATCTAGTATTTTCAGTATTTATAAACAGTCGCATGTATTCTCAGCCCAAAAATATATTGCGTAAAAGGGATCATATGAAACTCACTTTAGCAGCATATAAAGTCGTTCACCAAAATGTGACCGAAACTCGGATTACCAAATAACCGTAGATCTCAACCTAGAGAACATATGTTGGTCAATAAATGTTTATCAAGCTAGGTCAGTTCATAGTGTATCACAATCCTAATGCTCGAGATCGACATACAAAAGTTATCCAAAGTCGTTTCAAAAAGTCAATTTTGGACAGTTGTTTAACAAAACGAGATGTACCTTATATAAGGATTCATTTACTCGGTTGGTAATATTCAAAAATCCAATTTATCAATCTTAAAAACAAGTTGTTTAAATATTAATTGAAGATTCAAAAGCAATTCCAATTAACGTCAATTATAATTCAGTTGATCATATCTTTTAATTCATTCATCGAAACTATTCGATATCTAAATGAAAAGTTATTGATTTTTTGCCAGCTTTCCAAAAACATGTATATCATATACCTTTTACCAGTAATATATGTATTTAATTAGTGATTCATTATAAACTGTTTAACGATGAAATTTAGTATACAAGCATGCATAAACATATATACTCGAGCACTAGACATGTATACACTATTAATATATAAAAGATAAGATATGAATGCTCACTTATCAATATTGAGATTCAATATTGCAGGAAAGTACGTAGACGCAACAGAGATGATAAACACTAGGTTTGACTTACGAACAGTACCCATAACCTCCATAGCTATAACCCATAATTTCCTTAGCTCTATCCCGCTCGAAAACATATTTTGAAAGTAACACGCTCATAACCTCGTCGTAATATTTTATGTATACATATTAATAATACCCTTACTAATACTAATACTAATACTAAATATTATTATTAATATTAATATTAATATTTATAATAATATTAATATATATATATATATATATATATATATATATATATATATATATATATATATATATATATATATATATATATATATATACAGAGTGCATGATGAGATGAAATGAAAATGAATTACACGAATCAGGCTTCGAGCGAATTTATAGAGTTTTGGCCACCAGACTCACCATGCGATCGCATGGG
Organism: Rutidosis leptorrhynchoides; assembly: GCF_046630445.1. Taxonomy (NCBI): domain Eukaryota; kingdom Viridiplantae; phylum Streptophyta; class Magnoliopsida; order Asterales; family Asteraceae; genus Rutidosis; species Rutidosis leptorrhynchoides. Next base: position 630,655,490 of record NC_092334.1, on the reverse strand, counting down.
TCTTGGGCACTATGGCCATGCGATCGCATGGCCTCCCTCACCAGCTCACACTCCGTTATTTTCTTGTGTGTCGACATGTTTTAATAATACGTAAATTGAAATTTAAAATTTTAAAAAGTCGTATTTATTAAATACTTCAGGGGTATTCTATGTAACTTATAATTAATAATTTCTATCATGTCGTTTTCATGTGAATAGTAAATGAATTAATTTAAATTCAACTACTTAAGCTACACGTTGTACGTCGTGCTTTACAAATTGTACATTATTAATTTAACTTCGTTTCTTAAAAAAAATACAAAAATTATATCATAAAAATAAAATGACTTAATACGTAAAAATTTTAATTTGAAATAGCATCGTTTAATAGTAAATTTTTAATCATTTCGTATATAAATATTATTCGCATGATTCCGTATATATCGAAAACTCTTATATTTATTAAAATATGTATATAATACATGTTATGACGTTCGTGAATCGTTAGACAAACAGGGTGGTCAACCGTTATATAAAAAATCATTTTCAAAAGTTTTAAAACTTGTCAAAATTTCATTGCTTATCATGTCGAAAATATTAAATCATATAGAGAATTGGTTTAAATAAGTTGAAATTTTCTGGGTCACCACAGTACCTCCCCGTTAAAGAAATTTCGTCCCGAAATTTGAGTGAGGTCGTCATGGTTAACAATAAAAATGTTTTTATGACGAATATTAGTTGATAAATAGAATTTCTATCACCGTTGAATAATATGGATAAAAAAATCCAATTACTCGAAGCGTATGAGAGAAGTTTTTGTAATAGAGTGAAATGAAGAATAGAGATTTGTCTTATCTCTTGACGTAGTAACGATTGATTTCCGGAATTTAAGGAATCGAAAATCTTCATAATTTAAATAAGATTTGATTCTTCAGGAATTAAGGAGATTAAGATCTTCTTTAATTAAATACGTAATCTGCCTCGATTGCTATGTCTGATATTTCACTATAAATTGACCTCTTCCGTTTCATTTATTTTCACCACTCCTATAAGCTTCTTCCTTATTTCATAATTCCTAATAGATTGTGAAAATGCTTAATCCAGTTCTGATTCTTGATATTTTCTTGGCTATCGTATCCTTCATTCTTCTTTTTCATCTGCCACCAGAGGAGGTTATTTTCTTCTACTATTACCTTGGGGTTATAGTGTTTTTCATTCTCCCGTGTCTTTATATTGCTATACGCATTGATATACACGGTTTGTAATTTCAGGTTTGTTATCGGGCTTTATATCTCCCCTTATATTTCAATGTCTCTACTTCTGTCTTTCTATAATCATTGTCATTCACAGTTAATACTCCCTCTTATTTGCTGCGATTTATACTCCAATTTCTATTTCGGAGCTTTGTCCCTTCGTTTCTTCTTCTTGCGATTAGGCATCTCTTGTAATGGTCTAGAATTCGTAGGTATGGAGTTTTGGATGAACATAGTTAATGTTCTGAGAAGGTAATCGTAATGGCACGATCTTGATTTGTCAAATTACCAGAATATCCGAAAAAGACAGAATCATCAAGAAAATATATTTTCTTGATATGTTTAGAGGTTAAATAGAATAAAAGAGTTATGTAACATGGTTCATGATGAGGGTGGGATCTGTGAACCTTTATCAAGTTCCATTAGAAACTCAGCATGACTTACTGTAATATAATCACGTTGATCAAGTGTCATTATATTATACTAACTCATGCTTCAGCTCCCAACACCACTTCAAAAAAAAATATTCATATTTTAAACTCGAAGGTTTCAGAATTTAGAAACTAAAATAGTTTCTTTTATGATGTTACACAGATATCGCAAGGAGAAAATTGATTTCCGATAAGAATGATTATGGAATTATCTTCAGAAATATGGAGGATATTTATAATGAAAGATACGATGATATCTTAGAATTTCTAATATCAGAGGATGATGAAGAATATTGTCCGCAAGGGTTTAGATTCGGAAGCAAGGTATTCGTTAATGGCTTCAGCAGATACTGAATCATTTGTATTCTTTGAAGGCAGGTTTTGTCCTTGTGATTTATCCACAGCCTCCTTCATACTTTGCTCAATCCGTTTTCCAGTCCCAAACCTTTTCTTTTTCTGAGCTTTGCCAACACACTATTCTTTATCATTAAACTTTTTACTGTTAAGGTCGTTTACAGTTTTTGCTGCTTCATCAGTACTTTTCAAAATTTCGAGAACTAGTTCGTGGTTTAAGGTGTTTTTCGGAAGCTTCACATTCAAAGTACGTAAGTATAGGAGATAGATGTTATATGTACACATATAATTGTTGGAGTAGACATGCTGCGAGATTTCAAAATACTGATTGCTGATTCCCAGTAATTGGCAAGATAATTCATGTTATAAGATGCAGATGAGTAAATGATGGGGTTTTGATAAATATAATGATTTTTCAGAAAGTCAAAGATCAGTGAAGTTGTTGGTAAGTTTACTGCTAATGTGGTGGAACATGATAGGTTCCCCAGTAACAAGAATGTATATGTCAAGGTTATAATAAGGTTAATCTGAAAAATCGAAGTTGACTGGTTGGAAGTGTGATGAAAATTTGATATCTTGAAAAGAATTGCAAGATTATTTTCGGTAATAACAACGTTAAAGGATCTTGCACAGTTTTGAAGTCAAAGTATAGCTTTGAAAGATGTAGAGATCTAAGAATGATGTCACCGGTTCAGAGTTATGGCTTGGATTCTGATCCGTCAATAACAGAATATGTAATTGAAATTGTATGAAAACGATTGTATATCGCTGTGAGCATAGTTAATAATTTTTGAATCAAAGTTGAAGAATGTACAGTATAACATATTAATTGTGAACTTATATATTTCTCGGGAATTACCTACCCGTTAAAGATTTCACAAGTAATATTTTGTACAAAAGAATTTTCATTACTGTCTTTATAAAAATATATGTATGTATATTTCTTCAGATGTAATACGGATTTAATGAGTTAATATCATATTAAGCTCATTTGATTTTCTGCTTGACTTAGAAATGATTAATCTCTAAAACATTAAAGATTACATAATCTTTGCGGAGTTTTTCACTAATGAAATCAACACTTCATTATTTATTTTTATTGATATTCGTCAATGAAGGATGTTGGTGCTCGTGGAATTTTTGTGAACCTTACAAAGCACAGATGATGTTTTCTGGAAAGTTTCGAGTATATCGAAATTGAAAATGTAAAATCAATTATGTAATTGATTAATACACTTGGTTTATTATGAAATGGAATTCATTAAGTTTAAACAGAGATTGTAGTTAACAATGGTTAAGTTGTTAAGGATGGATGTACATCATTGCATATTAGTAATATGAACTAACCGAGTAGTACCTACCAGTTAAGATTCACACGTAATAGCTTAGTACGAAAAGATTTATTTTGATTTCAAAATTCATATATATTAAATATACATAAAAAAATTTCAGGGGAAATGAGTTAATACTTCATCGGTTATTGTTGCTGGTATTTCTTGGTAACTATGGTGCGTATGACGTTGATGCTCGTGGGACAGATTGTGAAGTTGAGGTTTGCGATGTGGATGTTGTTGGTGGTGGTAATGGTACTGTTGGTGTTGTTTTCGGTGGTACTATTGATGCCGGTGATGCTGCTGGTTCTTGTAACCTTTGCACCATATTCTCCAAAGCCACTACCCGAGCGCGAAGCTCGTTGACTTCTTCTATTACACCGGGATGATTGGCGGTTCGGACGAGCGGACGAATATGATTTAGAATGTGAGATAGTATATAATCATGACTAGATACTCTGAAAATGAGAGAGAAAATGGTATTACGAACAGGTTCGCCGGTAAGTGCTTCAGGTTCTTCGCCAAGAGGGCAATGTGGTGGATGGAAGGGATCGCCTTCTTCTTGTCTCCAATGACTAAGTAAGCTACGAACCCATCCCCAATTCATCCAGAATAGATGATGGCTAATTGGTTGATCCATTCCGGTTACACTATTTTCGGAGTTCAGGTAAATATCCATATCGGAATAGCTGTCAGAGTTTAAGGAATTTGAACTAGATACGGGATCCATCTTGTATAATTAGAGAGATGATTTTTGATATGAAATAGATTATAGAATTTAGATTGGTACTCTTCAATACATAATTTACATATGTATATATAATACCAAAATTCCATAAACCACGGGGGAATTTTCGGAAGATGTCAAGTAAAGTTTACAGTAACAGATACGCTAAGATGTGAATTTTGTCGGTACACTATCTATGCAGTAAATGCAGTAAGACGTGTCTAGACTTAGGAATGATAAGCAAGTAATTTCCGACGATAAATGGTAAGCAAAACTTGGTAAAAACATATACGGTCATAGTCCAGACTCACTAATGCATCCTAACAATAACCAGTTAGACACACTCATGCAAGACCAGGTTCACTAGGACCAATGCTCTGATACCAACTGTGACGATCGCTCCAAATCCATATGGACGAACACGTCATTCATTGATTTCATTGCGAGGTATTTGACCTCTATATGATACGTTTTGTAAACATTGCATTCTTTTAAAAAGGCACACCATAAATGAATATTTAAATCAAAGGTTTTTGACATCTGATGATTTTTACATATAGACAATCACTGTAAATAATAGTTTACAATAGTACTTCCGTTGACAATGCAGTCAAAATAATATACATGGTGATGATTTGGTGAATGCAACGTTTCCTTGAAAAATATGCCATGTAAGACTCTATGCACATAGCTTGTCTAACATATAAGCAAACAGCGGAAGACTTCTAGGGAACCTGAGAATAAACATGCTAACAAGTGTCAACACAAAGGTTGGTGAGTTCATAGTTTTAATGTTTTACATAATCTGTACATAAAAGTGGATCACAAGATTTCAGTTGTTCCATCCAGAAACGTTTATCAAAATATTCTACGAAATTGAGCACCCTGGTAACTAAACTTAACGTATATATAATTTGTACCCTTTGTATAATCATCTTAAAAATACACGCAAACCAACGTGTAAGCTTCTCAAATAGCATACGTCCGTTAAAAGGCTAGTGCTCTAGCTCGGACGGGGATGTCAAGCCTTATGGATCCATATACTGTTATTCGCGCCCACCAGTCCATATCCTATGTACTGGCAGCTACTAGTTACCAAAGCTAAGGGATTTTCGGTTCAAACTCAGTGTAGAATTAAGTATGTACTTGTATCCATTGCGTTTAAAATAAATTGCATGTATTCTCAGCCCAAAAATATATATTGCAAAAGCAATTAAAAAGGGAGCAAATGAAACTCATGCATATAAATCTAGTATTTTCAGTATTTATAAACAGTCGCATGTATTCTCAGCCCAAAAATATATTGAGTAAAAGGGATCATATGAAACTCACTTTAGCAGCATATAAAGTCGTTCACCAAAATGTGACCGAAACTCGGATTACCAAATAACCGTAGATCTCAACCTAGAGAACATATGTTGGTCAATAAATGTTTATCAAGCTAGGTCAGGTCATAGTGTATCACAATCCTAATGCTCGAGATCGACATACAAAAGTTATCCAAAGTCGTTTCAAAAAGTCAATTTTGGACAGTTGTTTAACAAAACGAGATGTACCTTATATAAGGATTCATTTACTCGGTTGGTAATATTCAAAAATCCAATTTATCAATCTTACAAACAAGTTGTTTAAATATTAATTGCAGAATCAAAAGCAATTCCAATTAATGTCAATTATAATTCAGTTGATCATATCTTTTAATTCATTCATCGAAACTATTTGATATCTAAATGAAAAGTTATTGATTTTTCGCCAGCTTTCCAAAAACATGTATATCATATACCTTTTACCAGTAATATATGTATTTAATTAGTGATTCATTATAAACTGTTTAACGATGAAATTTAGTATACAAGCATGCATAAACATATATACTCGAGCACTAGACATGTATACACTATTAATATATAAAAGATAAGATATGAATGCTCACTTATCAATATTGAGATTCAATATTGCAGGAAAGTACGTAGACGCAACAGAGATGATAAACACTAGGTTTGACTTGCGAACAGTACCCATAACCTCCATAGCTATAACCCATAATTTCCTTAGCTCTATCCCGCTCGAAAACATATTTTGAAAGTAACACGCTCATAACCTCGTCGTAATATTTTATGTATACATATTAATAATACCCTTACTAATACTAATACTAATACTAAATATTATTATTAACATTAATATTAATATTTATAATAATATTAATATATATATATATATATATATATATATATATATATATATATTTATACAGAGTGCATGATGAGATGAAATGAAAATGAATTACACGAATCAGGCTTCGGGCGAATTTATAGAGTTTTGGCCACCAGACTCACCATGCGATCGCATGGGTCTTGGGCACTATGGCCATGCGATCGCATGGCCTCCCTCACCAGCTCACACTCCGTTATTTTCTTGTGTGTCGACATGTTTTAATAATACGTAAATTGAAATTTAAAATTTTAAAAAGTCGTATTTATTAAATACTTCAGGGGTATTCTATGTAACTTATAATTAATAATTTCTATCATGTCATTTTCATGTGAATAGTAAATGACTTAATTTAAATTCAACTATTTAAGCTACACGTTGTACGTCGTGCTTTACAAATTGTACATTATTAATTTAACTTCGTTTCTTAAAAAAAATACAAAAATTATATCATAAAAATAAAATGACTTAATACGTAAAATTTTTAATTTGAAATAGCATCGTTTAATAGTAAATTTTTAATCATTTCGTATATAAATATTATTCGCATGATTCCGTATATATCGAAAACTCTTATATTTATTAAAATATGTATATAATACATGTTATGACGTTCGTGAATCGTTAGACAAACAGGGTGGTCAACCGTTATATAAAAAATCATTTTCAAAAGTTTTAAAACTTGTCAAAATTTCATTGCTTATCATGTCGAAAATATTAAATCATATAGAGAATTGGTTTAAATAAGTTGAAATTTTCCGGGTCATCACAGAATCTGAATTACCTGTAATAATATCGTCTTCTCTTACTGAAAATAAAAAATCTCAACTCATTTCTGTGTTAAAAGCTCATAAACCAGCTATTGCATGGAAAATTCATGATATTAAAGGAATAAGTCCTTCGTATTGCACACATAAAATCCTTATGGAAGAAGGTCATAAAACGTATGTGCAATGCCAACGAAGACTAAATCCTAATATGCAAGATGTTGTTAAGAAAGAAATTATTAAACTGCTAGATGCAGGTTTAATTTATCCAATTTCTGATAGTCCATGGGTAAGCCCAGTTCAATGCGTGCCTAAGAAAGGTGGCATGACTGTCATTACAAATGAGAAAAATGAGCTTATTCCTACTAGGACTGTAACAGGATGGCGTGTATGTATTGATTATAGAAAATTAAATGACGCCACCAGAAAAGATCACTTTCCCTTACCTTTCATTGATCAGATGTTGGAAAGGTTAGCCGAAAACAGTTACTATTGTTTTCTTGATGGATTTTCCGGATATTTTCAAATTCCAATAGCACCCGAGGACCAAGAGAAAACCACGTTCACGTGCCCTTATGGTACTTTTGCTTACAAACGCATGCCATTTGGACTCTGTAACGCCCCTGCAACCTTTCAAAGGTGCATGATGGCGATTTTTCACGACATGATAGAAGAATGCATGGAAGTTTTCATGGATGACTTTTCAGTCTTCGGTGATACTTTTGAAACATGTCTAGCTAATCTTGAACGAATGCTTATTAGATGCGAACAATCAAATCTAGTACTTAATTGGGAGAAATGCCATTTCATGGTTAAAGAATGCATCGTTCTTGGACATAAAATTTCAAAGGAAGGAATTGAAGTGGATAGAGCTAAAGTAGATGTAATTGCTAAACTTCCACATCCCACCAATATTAGAGGAGTTAGGAGTTTTCTAGGGCATGCCGGTTTTTACCGACGTTTCATAAAAGATTTTTCTAAAATTGCCACTCCTATGAATAAACTCCTAGAAAAGGATGCTCCATTCATCTTTTCAGATGAATGCATCAAATCTTTTAATATTCTTAAAGAAAAACTCACTAATGCGCCGATCATGATAACACCAAATTGGAATCTACCGTTTGAACTTATGTGCGATGCAAGTGATTTTGCAATGGGAGCCGTTTTAGGACAAAGGATTGAAAAACGATTTCAACCTATTTATTATGCTAGTAAGACGTTACAAGGAGCACAAACAAATTGCACAACTACTGAAAAAGAACTCCTTGCTATTGTCTTTGCTTTTGACAAATTTCCATTATATCTCGTTCTAGCTAAAACGGTGGTCTATACCGACCATTCTGCTCTTAGATACCTATTTTCAAAACAAGATGCTAAACCAAGATTAATCCATTGGATCTTACTCTTACAAGAGTTCGATATTGAAATCCGAGATAAAAGAGGAGCAGAAAATCTCGCCGCTGATCATCTTTCTCGTCTTGAAAATCCCGAATTAGAAGTTCTAAATGAATCGGCCATACAAGACAACTTTCCTGATGAATATCTATTGAAGATAGATTATAATGATATTTCATGGTTTGCAGACTATGCAAACTACTTAGTATGTGGATTCTTGAAAAAGGATTGTCGTACCAAAAACGAAATAAATTCTTTAGTGATATAAAACACTATTTCTGGGAAGATCCACATTTGTTTAAAAGTTGTCCCGATGGAATAATACGTCGATGTGTATTCGGAAATGAAGCTAGTAAAATTTTAAACCATTGTCACACAGGACCAACAGGAGGGCATTATGGGCCTCAACTAACAGCAAGAAAAGTTTATGATGCTGGATTCTATTGGCCTACAATTTACAAAGACGCACACCTTCTTTGCAAATCCTGTGATGCTTGTCAAAGGGCCGGAAAAATAAGTCAATGTGATGAAATGCCACAAAATGTCATTCAAGTATGTGAAGTATTTGACATTTGGGGTATTGACTTTATGGGTCTATTTCCAAAATCTCATAATAATCTCTACATTCTCGTAGCCATTGATTATGTATCAAAATGGGCGGAAGCACAAGCTCTCCCAACTAACGATGCACGAGTTGTAGTCAATTTTTTAAAACGTCTTTTTGCAAGGTTTGGAACACCGAAAGCTTTAATAAGTGATCGGGGAACTCATTTCTGTAATAATCAACTTGAGAAAGTTCTTAAAAGATATGGAGTAACTCATAAAATCTCCACCGCTTATCATCCACAGACGAGTGGACAAGTTGAAAATACCAACCGAGCTTTAAAACGTATTCTAGAGAAAACTGTAGGATCAAATCCGAAGGAATGGTCCATTAAATTGGAGGATGCACTCTGGGCTTTTAGAACAGCTTACAAAACTCCAATTGGAACCACACCTTTTAGACTCGTTTACGGAAAAGCATGTCATCTTCCAGTAGAAATTGAACACAAAGCATTTTGGGCTTTGAAGACATGTAATCTTGATTTACATAAAGCTGGACGTCTACGGTTAAGTCAATTAAACAAATTAGAAGAATTGAGACATGAAGCATACGAAAATTCGTTGATCTATAAGGAAAGAACGAAGAAATGGCATGATAAAAGAATCAGCAGTTCAAAAGAATTTAAAGAAGGAGATAGAGTTCTTCTTTTCAATTCACGATTCAAGCTATTTCCTGGAAAATTGAAATCAAGATGGTCTGGACCATTCATAGTCAAAAGAGTTTTCCCATACGGAACAATAGAATTGATAAATTTAAATGGGATTGAATTTAAGGTTAATGGTCACAGAGTTAAACATTACATAGATAGTCCAATGGAAGTTGACAACGAAGTTAATCACAATTTCGAAACCACAGCTAACTAAGTGTGGGGAGAATCAAGTCGTTAAAGGATAATATGTATTTCTGTTAGAGTTAGATTTTCTGTTTTCGTGTAGTTCTCGAAAATGGAACCGGAATGGTCTTTCCCTAGCAGACCCTAAAGAACTAGTCTTCTCCCCCCATTCTGAATTTTTATTTTTTTTAGGTTTTTACGAAATGAAGACTTCCTGTGAACTAAACCATGGCCTAATGCTACACGCTTTGATTACTAAACGTAATAATGACATATTTCCGAGTGAACTGATATCAGTAATCAGAGAAAAATTGGACGGAGTAAGAAAAGAATCCAGATGCGAAGATAATAAGTTACAATTTGGTAAAGGAAAATCAAAATCCGCAGCGAAAAGAAGAGCACGACACCTTGAAAAATGTCACGAATGCGGAAAATGGTCACACGAAGGTAAATGTTCAAATAATCAAACCTATTCAAACACCGAATTTGTTACTTTATGCAGAGATGGACTGTTCATATGTTTAGAAGAAAAAACACTGAATGCTCGAGGTTACGCCTATGTAGCCATGGAAAATCAATTAGTCCGACTATCTTATGAGTGGGCTAGAGCATATCACTAAGAAATACTATCTCACAGGTAAGTCTGTACAGTTTTTATTTTTATTTTTATTTTTTTTTAACCTTTTGATAATAAACGATAATTTGTTCGCTATAAAGTATTAAATTGGTATTCGATAAAATTAGGTCTTGCGACCGAAATTATTGATATCATACAAAAATTTATTACATCACTGCAAAATTTAACGTTTATTCTTAAGGTATAAATATCTTTAATCAATCAACCCAAAATATTTCAAAAATTCGTCATGAGTTAAACTAGGTTATGTAATCAAAATTACTTTACCGAAAAGAGGGGCGCATATTTTTGATAATGTTTGATTGATTAAAGTGGAATAAAAGCCAAAAAGATTTTTAATTTTATTTTTACCATGTTTTTAAAATTAATATTAAAATAATATTGTAAACTTGTTAAAATTAATATATATTTAAAATTGTAAATATTTGAAAAATTAATATTTTTAATATAAGTTTGTATGTATAAAAACAAAAATATAATTTAAGTTTGGTGTGCATTTTTAATATGAATTTTTAATTTTATGCATTTTAAATTTAAGTTTGGTGTGAATTTAAAAACAAAAATTTACTTTATTTCGCTAAGTTAAAAATATGATTTTTAAAATTTGTCGTGAGTTGAAGACTAGGTCGTTGAACCGAAATTGCTCTACCCAAGGGAGGGACGAGAACTTTTATTATCATTATTTTTAATCTTATTGAACTAAAGTATGCCAAAAACATAAAATAAAAAAAAACTCAAAAATCTTTACTTTTAAAATCGCGCTTTGAATTGACAAATTTTAAAATTTTGTCGAGGGACGGACTAGGACATTGTTCCGAAACACCCTCATCCTAAAAAGAAACAAAATTTTAAATTTAATTAATTATATGTTCTAAAAGTGTAAGGTTTTATTAAAAAAAAATGAAAAACAAATGTGATGTAACAACAAGACGGAATGAACAAATGATGTGCACCATTTATCATTAAACAAACAAACGCCAATATGTTTGGAAACTTTGGTAAAATTTAATCATTTTTCTACGCTAAACACCCTCAATAATTTAAATTGTTACTGATTTCTTGCAAATGAGGGCATTGCAAGATCTTAAGTGTGGGAAGGGGTTAAATTCTTTCGGATTTTTAAAATTTTTTAACTTAAACACTTGGTTACCATTAAAAATACTAGTAACGCAGTAGTTGTATTAGAATCTAGTGCTCTCCGATAACAAAGAACAGCCCTAGTCTTATATACTGACTACCCAATTCTAGTAAAAAATTTCAAAATTTTCAATTAAATGAACTCAAAATCATGTTTATACATATTTATAAACGATAAAACTAGGTATTAACACCGAAATTATTGTTACCTCGGAAAGGACATAAATTGAGAAACAAACCAAAATGTTAGAATTCATTTAAAATAGAATAGAGGACAATAAAAAGGCAAATAAAAGAAAATAAAAGCCAAGTGTGGGAAAATTTACCAAGTTATTTTAAACATATGTCACATATTTCTGTAACAAATAATTGAAGATACTTTTGCTTTGGACTAAACTAAACAGTTTTACCCGATTTACTGTAAAAAAAAAAAATGGATCTACACGATGAATCAATTCCATCATTTAAAGGAAGTAAAGTCTTCTGAAAAAGAAACGCGTTTCTTGATTTTGGTCATGAAGTTTTCGTCCAGACCAGCTGTAGGTTGACGAAAAATCTAGAAAAGTCATCACTAGAATCAGCAGGAAATCCATGAACCTCATCATCAAACAGGGTCACCAAGTGGTCAGACTTATCCTAACCATGAGAGGATCTGTCTTGTAAAATGGGGAGGACACCATGCAAATTAGCTTGATAAGACTAATGAATCAGATCCCCAGAAAGGATAATCTCCTTAAAGATTAAAAATCAGCTTTTAAGACTGATATTACTCAATCCTAGAGATTGACTTTAAAGATTGAGAATTACAAACTCATGGAATTCGATGATATCTAAACTCGAGCTTGAACGAGAAAATATTTTGATCAAAATTACAAACCGATTTGTTTTCTGAAAATCCATTTTCAATGCGTTCATTACCATTGAACGTAAAATCCTAGGAATTTACCTGAAATTCTTTAGGTCACCTGAACCAAATCGGGTGTCAACCGTAAGAACGGTGGTTGCATAGCATGGTCAAAGACAGGACCTTGTGCCAGACCAAAACATTATAAGGGTGATGAAATGTCCCGTTCTTATTGATTAAAAACGTTCCATATTAATTGATTTCGTTGCGAGGTTTTGACCTCTATATGAGACGTTTTTCAAAGACTGCATTCATTTTAAAACAAACCATAACCTTTATTTCATCAATAAAGGTTTAAAAAGCTTTACGTAGATTATCAAATAATGATAATCTAAAATATCCTGTTTACACACGACCATTACATAATGGTTTACAATACAAATATGTTACAACAAAATAAGTTTCCTGAATGCAGTTTTTACACAATATCATACAAGCATGGACTCCAATTCTCGTCCTTATTTATGTATGCGACAGCGGAAGCTTTTAATAATCACCTGAGAATAAACATGCTTAAAACGTCAACAAAAATGTTGGTGAGTTATAGGTTTAACCTATATATATCAAATCATAATAATAGACCACAAGATTTCATATTTCAATACACATCCCATACATAGAGATAAAAATCATTCATATGGTGAACACCTGGTAACCGACAATGACAAGATGCATATATAAGAATATCCCCATCATTCCGGGACACCCTTCGGATATGATATAAATTTCGAAGTACTAAAGCATCCGGTACTTTGGATGGGGTTTGTTAGGCCCAATAGATCTATCTTTAGGATTCGCGTCAATTAGGGTGTCTGTTCCCTAATTCTTAGATTACCAGACTTAATAAAAAGGGGCATATTCGATTTCGATAATTCAACCATAGAATGTAGTTTCACGTACTTGTGTCTATTTTGTAAATCATTTATAAAACCTGCATGTATTCTCATCCCAAAAATATTAGATTTTAAAAGTGGGACTATAACTCACTTTCACAGATTTTTACTTCGTCGGGAAGTAAGACTTGGCCACTGGTTGATTCACGAACCTATAACAATATATACATATATATCAAAGTATGTTCAAAATATATTTACAACACTTTTAATATATTTTGATGTTTTAAGTTTATTAAGTCAGCTGTCCTCGTTAGTAACCTACAACTAGTTGTCCACAGTTAGATGTACAGAAATAAATCAATAAATATTATCTTGAATCAATCCACGACCCAGTGTATACGTATCTCAGTATTGATCACAACTCAAACTATATATATTTTGGAATCAACCTCAACCCTGTATAGCTAACTCCAACATTCACATATAGAGTGTCTATGGTTGTTCCGAAATATATATAGATGTGTCGACATGATAGGTCGAAACATTGTATACGTGTCTATGGTATCTCAAGATTACATAATATATAATACAAGTTGATTAAGTTATGGTTGGAATAGATTTGTTACCAATTTTCACGTAGCTAAAATGAGAAAAATTATCCAATCTTGTTTTACCCATAACTTCTTCATTTTAAATCCGTTTTGAGTGAATCAAATTGCTATGGTTTCATATTGAACTCTATTTTATGAATCTAAACAAAAAAAGTATAGGTTTCTAGTCGGAAAAATAAGTTACAAGTTGTTTTTGTAAAGGTAGTCATTTCAGTCGAAAGAACGACGTCTAGATGACCATTTTAGAAAACATACTTACACTTTGAGTTTAACCATAATTTTTGGATATAGTTTCATGTTCATAATAAAAATCATTTTCTCAGAATAACAACTTTTAAATCAAAGTTTATCATAGTTTTTAATTAACTAACCCAAAACAGCCCGCGGTGTTACTACGACGGCGTAAATCCGGTTTTACGGTGTTTTTCGTGTTTCCAGGTTTTAAATCATTAAGTTAGCATATCATATAGATATAGAACATGTGTTTAGTTGATTTTAAAAGTCAAGTTAGAAGGATTAACTTTTGTTTGCGAACAAGTTTAGAATTAACTAAACTATGTTCTAGTGATTACAAGTTTAAACCTTCGAATAAGATAGCTTTATATGTATGAATCGAATGATGTTATGAACATCATTACTACCTTAAGTTCCTTGGATGAACCTACTGGAAAAGAGAAAAATGGATCTAGCTTCAATGGATCCTTGGATGGCTCGAAGTTCTTGAAGCAGAATCATGACACGAAAACAAGTTCAAGTAAGATCATCACTTGAAATAAGATTGTTATAGTTATAGAAATTGAACCAAAGTTTGAATATGATTATTACCTTGTATTAGAATGATAACCTACTGTAAGAAACAAAGATTTCTTGAGGTTGGATGATCACCTTACAAGATTGGAAGTGAGCTAGCAAACTTGAAAGTATTCTTGATTTTATGAAACTAGAACTTTTGGAATTTATGAAGAACACTTAGAACTTGAAGATAGAACTTGAGAGAGATCAATTAGATGAAGAAAATTGAAGAATGAAAGTGTTTGTAGGTGTTTTTGGTCGTTGGTGTATGGATTAGATATAAAGGATATGTAATTTTGTTTTCATGTAAATAAGTCATGAATGATTACTCATATTTTTGTAATTTTATGAGATATTTCATGCTAGTTGCCAAATGATGGTTCCCACATGTGTTAGGTGACTCACATGGGCTGCTAAGAGCTGATCATTGGAGTGTATATACCAATAGTACATACATCTAAAAGCTGTGTATTGTACGAGTACGAATACGGGTGCATACGAGTAGAATTGTTGATGAAACTGAACGAGGATGTAATTGTAAGCATTTTTGTTAAGTAGAAGTATTTTGATAAGTGTATTGAAGTCTTTCAAAAGTGTATAAATACATATTAAAACACTACATGTATATACATTTTAACTGAGTCGTTAAGTCATCGTTAGTCGTTACATGTAAGTGTTGTTTTGAAACCTTTAGGTTAACGATCTTGTTAAATGTTGTTAACCCAATGTTTATAATATCAAATGAGATTTTAAATTATTATATTATCATGATATTATCATGTATGAATATCTCTTAATATGATATATATACATTAAATGTCTTTACAACGATAATCGTTACATATATGTCTCGTTTAAAAATCATTAAGTTAGTAGTCTTGTTTTTACATATGTAGTTCATTGTTAATATACTTTATGATATGTTTTCTTATCATAGTATCATGTTAACTATATATATATATATATCCATATATATGTCATCATATAGTTTTTACAAGTTTTAACGTTCGTGAATCACCGATCAACTTGGGTGGTCAATTGTCTATATGAAACATATTTCAATTAATCAAGTCTTAACAAGTTTGATTGCTTAACATGTTGGAAACATTTAATCATGTAAATATCAATCTCAATTAATATATATAAACATGGAAAAGTTCGGGTCACTACAGTACCTACCCGTTAAATAAATTTCGTCCCGAAATTTTAAGCTGTTGAAGGTGTTGATGAATCTTCTGGAAATAGATGCGGGTATTTCTTCTTCATCTGATCTTCACGCTCCCAGGTGAACTCGGGTCCTCTACGAGCATTCCATCGAACCTTAACAATTGGTATCTTGTTTTTCTTAAGTCTTTTAACCTCACGATCCATTATTTCGACGGGTTCTTCGATGAATTGAAGTTTTTCGTTGATTTGGATTTCATCTAACGGAATAGTGAGATCTTCTTTAGCAAAACATTTCTTTAAATTCGAGACGTGGAAAGTGTTATGTACAGCCGCGAGTTGTTGAGGTAACTCTAGTCGGTAAGCTACTGGTCCGACACGATCAATAATCTTGAATGGTCCAATATACCTTGGATTTAATTTCCCTCGTTTACCAAATCGAACAACGCCTTTCCAAGGTGCAACTTTAAGCATGACCATCTCTCCAATTTCAAATTCTATATCTTTTCTTTTAATGTCAGCGTAGCTCTTTTGTCGACTTTGGGCGGTTTTCAACCGTTGTTGAATTTGGATGATCTTCTCGGTAGTTTCTTGTATAATCTCCGGACCCGTAATCTGTCTATCCCCCACTTCACTCCAACAAATTGGAGACCTGCACTTTCTACCATAAAGTGCTTCAAACGGCGCCATCTCAATGCTTGAATGGTAGCTGTTGTTGTAGGAAAATTCTGCTAATGGTAGATGTCGATCCCAACTGTTTCCGAAATCAATAACACATGCTCGTAGCATGTCTTCAAGCGTTTGTATCGTCCTTTCGCTCTGCCCATCAGTTTGTGGATGATAGGCAGTACTCATGTCTAGATGAGTTCCTAATGCTTGCTGTAATGTCTGCCAGAATCTTGAAATAAATCTACCATCCCTATCAGAGATAATAGAGATTGGTATTCCATGTCTGGAGACGACTTCCTTCAAATACAGTCGTGCTAACTTCTCCATCTTGTCATCTTCTCTTATTGGCAGGAAGTGTGCTGATTTGGTGAGACGATCAACTATTACCCAAATAGTATCAAAACCACTTGCAGTCCTTGGCAATTTAGTGATGAAATCCATGGTAATGTTTTCCCATTTCCATTCTGGGATTTCGGGTTGCTGAAGTAGACCTGATGGTTTCTGATGCTCAGCTTTGACTTTAGAACACGTCAAACATTCTCCTACGTATTTAGCAACATTGGCTTTCATACCCGGCCACCAAAAATGTTTCTTGAGATCCTTGTACATCTTTCCCGTTCCAGGATGTATTGAGTATCTGGTTTTATGAGCTTCTCTAAGTACCATTTCTCTCATATCTCCAAATTTTGGTACCCAAATCCTTTCAGCCCTATACCGGGTTCCGTCTTCCCGAATATTAAGATGCTTCTCCGATCCTTTGGGTATTTCATCCTTTAAATTTCCCTCTTTTAAAACTCCTTGTTGCGCCTCCTTTATTTGAAGTAGTAAGGTTATTATGAATCATTATATTCATAGATTTTACTCGAATGGGTTCTCTGTCCTTCCTGCTCAAGGCATCGGCTACCACATTTGCCTTCCCCGGGTGGTAACGAATCTCAAAGTCG
This sequence comes from Rutidosis leptorrhynchoides, assembly GCF_046630445.1. Lineage (NCBI taxonomy): Eukaryota > Viridiplantae > Streptophyta > Magnoliopsida > Asterales > Asteraceae > Rutidosis > Rutidosis leptorrhynchoides. The sequence goes on along the minus strand of NC_092334.1, from coordinate 630,637,909 downwards.
TAATCATTCAATAATTCAATCCACCTACGCTGCCTCATATTCAGTTGTTTCTGATTAAATATGTGTTGAAGACTTTTGTGGTCGGTATATATAATACTTTTGACCCCATATAAGTAGTGCCTCCAAGTCTTTAATGCAAAAACAACCGCGCCTAATTCCAAATCATGCGTCGTATAATTTTGTTCGTGAATCTTCAATTGTCTAGACGCATAAGCAATCACCTTCGTTCGTTGCATTAATACACAACCGAGACCTTGCTTTGATGCATCACAATAAATCACAAAATCATCATTCCCTTCAGGCAATGACAATATAGGTGTCGTAGTTAGCTTTTTCTTTAATAACTGAAACGCTTTCTCTTGTTCATCATTCCATTCAAATTTCTTCCCTTTATGCGTTAATGCAGTCAAGGGTTTTGCTATTCTGGAAAAGTCTTGGATGAACCTTCTGTAGTAACCAGCTAGTCCTAAAAACTGGCGTATGTGTTTCGGAGTTTTCGGGGTTTCCCACTTTTCAACAGTTTCTATCTTTGCCGGATCCACCTTAATACCTTCTTTGTTCACTATGTGACCGAGGAATTGAACTTCTTCCAACCAAAATGCACACTTTGAAAACTTAGCGTACAATTCTTCCTTCCTCAATACTTCTAACACCTTTCTCAAATGTTCACCGTGTTCTTGGTCATTCTTTGAGTAAATAAGTATGTCATCAATGAAAACAATGACAAACTTGTCAAGGTATGGTCCACACACTCGGTTCATAAGGTCCATGAACACAGCTGGTGCATTAGTTAAACCAAACGGCATGACCATAAACTCGTAATGACCGTAACGTGTTCTGAAAGCAGTCTTTGGAATATCATCTTCTTTCACCCGCATTTGATGATACCCGGAACGTAAGTCAATCTTTGAATAAACAGACGAGCCTTGTAGTTGATCAAATAAGTCGTCGATTCTCGGTAGTGGGTAGCGGTTCTTGATGGTAAGTTTGTTCAACTCTCGGTAGTCGATACACAACCTGAATGTACCATCTTTCTTCTTGACAAACAAAACAGGAGCTCCCCACGGTGATGTGCTTGGTCGAATGAAACCACGCTCTAAAAGTTCTTGTAATTGGCTTTGCAGTTCTTTCATCTCGCTGGGTGCGAGTCTGTAAGGAGCACGAGCTATTGGTGCAGCTCCTGGTACAAGATCTATTTGAAATTCAACGGATCGATGTGGGGGTAATCCCGGTAATTCTTTCGGAAATACATCGGGAAATTCTTTTGCAATGGGAACATCATTGATGCTCTTTTCTTCAGTTTGTACTTTCTCGACGTGTGCTAGAACAGCATAGCAACCTTTTCTTATTAGTTTTTGTGCCTTCAAATTACTAATAAGATGTAGCTTCGTGTTGCCCTTTTCTCCGTACACCATTAAGGGTTTTCCTTTTTCTCGTATAATGCGAATTGCATTTTTGTAACAAATGATCTCCGCTTTCACTTCTTTCAACCAGTCCATACCGATTATCACATCAAAACTCCCTAACTCTACTGGTATCAAATCAATCTTAAATGTTTCGCTAACCAGTTTAATTTCTCGATTCCGACATATATTATCTGCTGAAATTAATTTACCATTTGCTAATTCGAGTAAAAATTTACTATCCAAAGGCGTCAATGGACAACTTAATTTAGCACAAAAATCTCTACTCATATAGCTTCTATCCGCACCCGAATCAAATAAAACGTAAGCAGATTTATTGTCAATAAGAAACGTACCCGTAACAAGCTCCGGATCTTCCTGTGCCTCTACCGCATTAATATTGAAAACTCTTCCACGGCCTTGTCCATTCGTGTTCTCCTGGTTCGGGCAATTTCTAATAATGTGGCCTGGTTTTCCACATTTATAACAAACTACATTGGCATAACTTGCTCCGACACTACTTGCTCCGCCATTACTCGTTCCGACACCATTTGTTCCTTTCGTTCTATTAACCCCTGGTCCGTAGACCTCACACTTCGCCGCGCTATGACCATTTCTTTTACACTTGTTGCAAAATTTGGTGCAGAACCCCGAGTGATTCTTTTCACACCTTTGGCATAGTTGCTTCTGATTGTTGTTGTTGTTGCGGTTATTATTGTTGTTGGGATGATTGTTGTAGTTGCTGTTGTTGTTGTTGTTGTTGTTGTTGTTGGGCCGTTTGTTGTAGTTGCGATTGATGTTGCGATTGTTGGGATAATTGTTGCGATTATTGTTGTAATTGCTGTTGTTGTTGTATTGGTGATTCTTATCACCGTTTTCCTCCCACTTTCTTTTGACTTGCTTCACATTGGCCTCTTCAGCAGTCTGTTCTTTAATTCTTTCTTCAATCTGGTTCACTAGTTTGTGAGCCATTCTACATGCCTGTTGTATGGAGGCGGGCTCGTGTGAACTTATATCTTCTTGGATTCTTTCCGGTAATCCTTTCACAAACGCGTCGATCTTCTCTTCCTCATCTTCGAATGCTCCCGGACACAATAGGCACAATTCTGTGAATCGTCTTTCGTACGTGGTAATATCAAATCCTTGGGTTCGTAACCCTCTAAGTTCTGTCTTGAGCTTATTGACCTCGGTTCTGGGACGGTACTTCTCGTTCATCAAGTGCTTGAATGCTGACCACGGTAGTGCGTACGCATCATCTTGTCCCACTTGCTCTAGATAGGTATTCCACCATGTTAACGCAGAACCTGTGAAGGTATGCGTAGCGTACTTCACTTTGTCCTCTTTAGTACACTTACTTATGGCAAACACCGATTCAACCTTCTCGGTCCACCGTTTCAATCCGATCGGTCCTTCGGTTCCATCAAATTCCAAAGGTTTGCAGGCAGTGAATTCTTTGTAGGTGCATCCTACACGATTTCCTGTACTGCTAGATCCAAGGTTATTGTTGGTATGTAGCGCAGCCTGTACTGCGGCTATGTTTGAAGCTAGAAAAGTACGAAATTCCTCTTCATTCATATTCACGGTGTGTCGAGTAGTCGGTGCCATTTCCTTCAAAATAGTTAAATGGAACAAGTTAATCATACAGAATATTAAGAGTAGTTAATAGTATTTCGTAGCATAATATGAACTCATTTATAAAAGCTTTTTCTTCATATTAGCGTTTTATAAGTTTAAATTCGGGTAGTACCTACCCGTTAAGTTCATACTTAGTAGCTAATATACAATTCAACTACTACAATTCTATATGAAAAACTGATTATAATAATATTTCGCGTTCAAACTTTTATACAATATTTTACAAACTTACAATACCGCTTATTTTACATAAAGCATGAAATATAGCACACAATAACTTTGATACAAGATAGTTGTGAAGACAATTCTAGCTAGTACACAAGTCGTTCAGCAAAGGTAATAAATACACGTAATTCATACGTCCAGAAACAAGTCATGCATTCTGGTTTTACTAGGACTACTTCCCATCCTTGGTCTTGTGCAACATAACCGTTATGGCCGTTGATAAGACAGCGTGTTGTAACGTCATCAAAGGGACGAGGGTTACGTAATGTCCAACAGTCCCGTAATAATCTAAAAACCTCATTTCTTACCCCAATTACCGACTCCGTCACTTGTGGAAACGTTTTATTTAATAGTTGTAGCCCGATGTTCTTGTTCTCACTTTGGTGAGAAGCGAACATTACTAATCCGTAAGCATAACATGCTTCTTTATGTTGCATGTTAGCCGCTTTTTCTAAATCACGAAGTCCAATATTCGGATATATTGAGTCAAAATAATTTCTTAACCCGTTGCGTAAAATAGCATTTGGGTTCCCCGCAATATATGCGTCAAAGTAAACACATCGTAACTTATGGGTTTCCCAATGTGATATCCCCCATCTTTCAAACGAAAGTCTCTTATAAACCAAGACATTCTTGGAACGTTCTTCGAATGTCTTACAAACTGATCTCGCCTTAAATAGTTGTGCCGAAGAATTTTGGCCGACTCTAGACAAGATTTCATCAATCATGTCTCCGGGTAGGTCTCTTAAAATATTGGGTTGTCTATCCATTTTGTGTTTTTAAACTGTAAAATAGACAAGAGTTAGATTCATAAAAAAATACTTATTAATACAAGCAATTTTTACATATATCATAAAGCATAAGAACACTATATTACATATATTACACCACACGAATACAACTATCTTATTCCGACTCGCTCGTTTCTTCTTCTTCGGTTTTGGTTCGTTTTGCCAAGTTTCTAGGGATATATGATGTTCCCCTAATACGAGCCGTCGTTATCCACATTGGTTTAGAAAAACCTGGTGGTTTAGAGGTTCCCGGGTCATTGTTACAACTTAAGGACTTCAGGGGTTGACGATACATATAAAGTTCATCGGGGTTGGAATTAGATTTCTCTATTTTTATGCCCTTTCCCTTATTATTTTCTTTTGCCTTTTTAAATTCAGTTGGGGTAATTTCTATAACATCATCGGAATTCTCGTCGGAATCCGATTCATCGGAGAATTGGTAATCCTCCCAATATTTTGCTTCCTTGGCGGAAACACCATTGACCATGATTAACCTTGGTCGGTTGGTTGAGGATTCTCTTTTACTTAACCGTTTTATTATTTCCCCCACCGATTCTATTTCTTCTTCCGGTTTCGATTCTTCTTCCGGTTCCGATTCTTCTTCCGGTTCCGACTCTTCTTCCGGTTCCTCTTCGAGAACTTGTGAATCAGTCCACGAATCATTCCAATTTACATTTAACTCTTCATTATTATTAGGTGAGTCAATGGGACTTGTTCTAGAGGTAGACATCTATCACATAATATCAAACACGATAAGAGATTAATATATCACATAATATTCATATGTTAAAAATATATAGTTTCCAACAAAAATGTTAAGCAATCATTTTTAAAGAAAACACGGTCGAAGTCCAGACTCACTAATGCATCCTAACAAACTCGATAAGACACACTAATGCAAATTTTCTGGTTCTCTAAGACCAACGCTCGGATACCAACTGAAATGTCCCGTTCTTATTGATTAAAAACGTTCCATATTAATTGATTTCGTTGCGAGGTTTTGACCTCTATATGAGACGTTTTTCAAAGACTGCATTCATTTTAAAACAAACCATAACCTTTATTTCATCAATAAAGGTTTAAAAAGCTTTACGTAGATTATCAAATAATGATAATCTAAAATATCCTGTTTACACACGACCATTACATAATGGTTTACAATACAAATATGTTACAACAAAATAAGTTTCCTGAATGCAGTTTTTACACAATATCATACAAGCATGGACTCCAATTCTCGTCCTTATTTATGTATGCGACAGCGGAAGCTTTTAATAATCACCTGAGAATAAACATGCTTAAAACGTCAACAAAAATGTTGGTGAGTTATAGGTTTAACCTATATATATCAAATCATAATAATAGACCACAAGATTTCATATTTCAATACACATCCCATACATAGAGATAAAAATCATTCATATGGTGAACACCTGGTAACCGACAATGACAAGATGCATATATAAGAATATCCCCATCATTCCGGGACACCCTTCGGATATGATATAAATTTCGAAGTACTAAAGCATCCGGTACTTTGGATGGGGTTTGTTAGGCCCAATAGATCTATCTTTAGGATTCGCGTCAATTAGGGTGTCTGTTCCCTAATTCTTAGATTACCAGACTTAATAAAAAGGGGCATATTCGATTTCGATAATTCAACCATAGAATGTAGTTTCACGTACTTGTGTCTATTTTGTAAATCATTTATAAAACCTGCATGTATTCTCATCCCAAAAATATTAGATTTTAAAAGTGGGACTATAACTCACTTTCACAGATTTTTACTTCGTCGGGAAGTAAGACTTGGCCACTGGTTGATTCACGAACCTATAACAATATATACATATATATCAAAGTATGTTCAAAATATATTTACAACACTTTTAATATATTTTGATGTTTTAAGTTTATTAAGTCAGCTGTCCTCGTTAGTAACCTACAACTAGTTGTCCACAGTTAGATGTACAGAAATAAATCAATAAATATTATCTTGAATCAATCCACGACCCAGTGTATACGTATCTCAGTATTGATCACAACTCAAACTATATATATTTTGGAATCAACCTCAACCCTGTATAGCTAACTCCAACATTCACATATAGAGTGTCTATGGTTGTTCCGAAATATATATAGATGTGTCGACATGATAGGTCGAAACATTGTATACGTGTCTATGGTATCTCAAGATTACATAATATATAATACAAGTTGATTAAGTTATGGTTGGAATAGATTTGTTACCAATTTTCACGTAGCTAAAATGAGAAAAATTATCCAATCTTGTTTTACCCATAACTTCTTCATTTTAAATCCGTTTTGAGTGAATCAAATTGCTATGGTTTCATATTGAACTCTATTTTATGAATCTAAACAAAAAAAGTATAGGTTTCTAGTCGGAAAAATAAGTTACAAGTTGTTTTTGTAAAGGTAGTCATTTCAGTCGAAAGAACGACGTCTAGATGACCATTTTAGAAAACATACTTACACTTTGAGTTTAACCATAATTTTTGGATATAGTTTCATGTTCATAATAAAAATCATTTTCTCAGAATAACAACTTTTAAATCAAAGTTTATCATAGTTTTTAATTAACTAACCCAAAACAGCCCGCGGTGTTACTACGACGGCGTAAATCCGGTTTTACGGTGTTTTTCGTGTTTCCAGGTTTTAAATCATTAAGTTAGAATATCATATAGATATAGAACATGTGTTTAGTTGATTTTAAAAGTCAAGTTAGAAGGATTAACTTTTGTTTGCGAACAAGTTTAGAATTAACTAAACTATGTTCTAGTGATTACAAGTTTAAACCTTCGAATAAGATAGCTTTATATGTATGAATCGAATGATGTTATGAACATCATTACTACCTTAAGTTCCTTGGATGAACCTACTGGAAAAGAGAAAAATGGATCTAGCTTCAATGGATCCTTGGATGGCTCGAAGTTCTTGAAGCAGAATCATGACACGAAAACAAGTTCAAGTAAGATCATCACTTGAAATAAGATTGTTATAGTTATAGAAATTGAACCAAAGTTTGAATATGATTATTACCTTGTATTAGAATGATAACCTACTGTAAGAAACAAAGATTTCTTGAGGTTGGATGATCACCTTACAAGATTGGAAGTGAGCTAGCAAACTTGAAAGTATTCTTGATTTTATGAAACTAGAACTTTTGGAATTTATGAAGAACACTTAGAACTTGAAGATAGAACTTGAGAGAGATCAATTAGATGAAGAAAATTGAAGAATGAAAGTGTTTGTAGGTGTTTTTGGTCGTTGGTGTATGGATTAGATATAAAGGATATGTAATTTTGTTTTCATGTAAATAAGTCATGAATGATTACTCATATTTTTGTAATTTTATGAGATATTTCATGCTAGTTGCCAAATGATGGTTCCCACATGTGTTAGGTGACTCACATGGGCTGCTAAGAGCTGATCATTGGAGTGTATATACCAATAGTACATACATCTAAAAGCTGTGTATTGTACGAGTACGAATACGGGTGCATACGAGTAGAATTGTTGATGAAACTGAACGAGGATGTAATTGTAAGCATTTTTGTTAAGTAGAAGTATTTTGATAAGTGTATTGAAGTCTTTCAAAAGTGTATAAATACATATTAAAACACTACATGTATATACATTTTAACTGAGTCGTTAAGTCATCGTTAGTCGTTACATGTAAGTGTTGTTTTGAAACCTTTAGGTTAACGATCTTGTTAAATGTTGTTAACCCAATGTTTATAATATCAAATGAGATTTTAAATTATTATATTATCATGATATTATCATGTATGAATATCTCTTAATATGATATATATACATTAAATGTCTTTACAACGATAATCGTTACATATATGTCTCGTTTAAAAATCATTAAGTTAGTAGTCTTGTTTTTACATATGTAGTTCATTGTTAATATACTTTATGATATGTTTTCTTATCATAGTATCATGTTAACTATATATATATATATATATCCATATATATGTCATCATATAGTTTTTACAAGTTTTAACGTTCGTGAATCACCGATCAACTTGGGTGGTCAATTGTCTATATGAAACATATTTCAATTAATCAAGTCTTAACAAGTTTGATTGCTTAACATGTTGGAAACATTTAATCATGTAAATATCAATCTCAATTAATATATATAAACATGGAAAAGTTCGGGTCACTACAGGTGACCTTTACTATTGCTCCTACAAAGGATAGTAATTGCGTTCGACACGTTATAGACCATAATTAAAAGCATGTCAGGGGACATTGCCTTAACAGTTGCTTGTTCAACGCTTTTCTTTACAACCGGATGGTAGTTTACCGAAAGGTAATATAGGAGCAAGTATACTGGACGTGTTGCTTTCCTAATACAAGGTTAGCAAGTGGGTGACACAAAACCATAAGTTTTGAGCTAAAATTTTCAAATCTGAAACCCACCAAACCCACAAAAAGAATTTGCAAACACCGGTGAAGGGTTATTCCGGAAAACTTATCTAGGGTAAAAGCTAGATTTAATTTTCAAAAGATCAAATGTTTTCATAAAGATCCAATTTCCTTAATGGATCTAAATTTTTATAGTCATGTGGGACTGTAAACCATAACGTTACTACCATTGTTTATACCGCCGTAAAGAAATCACTGATGTACAAAGTGTGAAGAATAAAGAAGTGATTCTAGTATTTCAAGACTATATTGCTTGAGGACAAGCAACACTCAAGTGTGGGAATATTTGATAATGCTACAAAAGAACATATATTTCATTGCATTATCCCTCAAGAAAGACAAGCTTTTAGTTGCAATTGTTCTATTTACAAGTGATATTCGTTTAAATAATAAAAGGTGAAGACAAAATACAGATTCGACGAATTGAAGACGCAAACGACCAAAAAGCTCAAAAGTACAAAATACAATCAAAGAGGTTCCAATTATTGATGAGAAACGTCTCAAAATTACAAAAGTACAAGATTTAAAACGCAAAGTACATGATATAAAATAGTACGCAAGGACGTTCGAAAATCCGGAATCGGGACCACAGTCAACTCTCAACGCTCGACGCAATGGACTAAAAATTACAAGTTAACTATGTATATAAATATAATATAATATATAATTAATTATATAAATTATATATATATTATATTTATATATTAAAACCGTCGGCAGACTAGGATCCAAACTTGTGTGAGCTGGATTTACAAACTCCGTGACTCGCGGAGTTTGTAGTGCAAAAATGCCGCAACTCGCGGAGCTGTCCTGGACAAAAATGCCTATAAAAGCTCGCGCATTCTGAACGTTTTAAATATTCATATATCTTTCTTTCTCTCTATCATACGTAAAATATATATATATTTTAATTTTAATTTTAATTTTAAATCCTAATAATAAGGGTATGTTAGCGAATGTTGTAAGGGTGTAAGTCAAAATTCTGTCCGTGTAACGCTACGCTATTTTTAATCATTGTAAGTTATGTTCAACCTTTTTACATTAATGTCACGTAGCTAAATTATTATTATACTTATTTAAGCCGAAGTAATCATGATGTTGGGCTAAAATTACTAAAATTAGGTAATTGGGCTTTGTACCATTATTGGGGTTTGGACAAAAGAACGACACTTGTGGAAATTAGACTATGGGCTATTAATGGGCTTTATATTTGTTTAACTAAATGATAGTTTGTTAATTTTAATATAAAGATTTACAATTGGACGTACCTATAAATAACCATATATACTCGATCGGACACAATGGACGGGGTATTTATATGTACGAATAAACGTTCATTTAACCGGACACGGGAATGGATTAATAGTCTATGGAATTATTAAAACAGGGGTGAAATTATGTACAAGGACACTTGGCATAATTGATAACAAAGTATTAAAACCTTGGGTTACACGCAGTCGATAACCTGGTGTAATTATTAAACAAAGTATTAAAACCTTGTTACAGTTTAAGTCCCCAATTAGTTGGAATATTTGACTTCGGGTATAAGGATAATTTGACGAGGATACTCGCACTTTATATTTATGACTGATGGACTGTTATGGACAAAAATCAGACGGACATATTGAATAATCCAGGACAAAGAACAATTAACCCATGGAATAAACTAAAAATCAACACGTCAAACATCATGATTACGGAAGTTTAAATAAGCATAATTCCTTTATTTTCATATTTAATTGCACTTTTAATTATCGCACTTTTATTTATTGTTATTGTATTTAATTGCACTTTTAATTATCGTACTTTTTAATTATCGCAAGTTTATTTTATCGCACTTTTATTTATCGCAATTTCATTATCGTTATTTACTTTACGCTTTAAATTAAGTTATATTTATTTTTAATATTTTACATTAGGTTTTAACTGCGACTAAGTTTTAAAATCGACAAACCGGTCATTAAACGGTAAAAACCCCCTTTTTATAATAATAATATTACTTATATATATTTGTATTTTTATAAATTAAAACTAATATAGCGTTAAGCTTTATTTAAAGATTTTCCCTGTGGAACGAACCGGACTTACTAAAAACTAAACTACTGTACGATTAGGTACACTGCCTATAAGTGTTGTAGCAAGGTTTAAGTATATCCATTCTATAAATAAATAAATATCTTGTGTAAAATTGTATCGTATTTAATAGTTTTTCCTAGTAAAATATAAGCTATTTCATATACACCTCTGCGCACATCAATTAGTATAAGGTATTTATAAATAAAAAAAAATGTTAGTGTACCCGAACCCCATGCGATCGCATGGGATTTGGCCTTTAGGACCATGCGATCGCATGGAGCTAAAAAATTGTCCAGGATCAAAATGCAGTCGGGTTCTGCTTCTGTCTCCCACAACACACACACACATACATACGAGCACATCTCCAAAATCCACTCTAAAATCATCAATTTTTCATCAAAATCAACCAAATTTCTCGCTACAATCCACTCTAAACATGAATTTGATAAGGAGTTTATCAAAAAGGGTAACAATTTCATCCCTAAACCTCTTTAAATTTGATTTTTAGTGTTCTTGAGCTATATTTTACCTAATTTGATTTTGTTAGTTTCTAGTGTAATTAGAGTTAAATTGTTAGTATTTTATGCATGTATAACGTAGATTGATGCTATTTAACATGATTTGAAGCCAAAAACTTCAAAAATTTTAGAAATCTAGGGTTTGTGTTCTTGAGCAATTTGGGACTTTTTGATATAAACAGGTTATGACCGATTTTTGTCATGAATTATTGCTAAATTAAGTAGTGTAACATGTTTAGGTAGCTAAATGATCCAAACTTTGATCCTAAACATGATTTTTGAGAATTAAAGTGGACTTTTTAGGTCAAAAATTCATGAACTTGATTAATTTGATATAATTGCCATTTGAAACTTGTTTAATTGCTAGTAAAGACTATTTTGACATGTTATTTGAGTTAAATGCTTATGAACTTTGTATACATTTTCATATATGCTTATTTGAAAAAGTGTAGAATTGTTAAAATTGTGAAAATGTGTATAAATTTAATTTTGATTTAACATGTTATTGTAATTGTGTTAATTTGTTATTTTGCTAACACTAATGCATATTTGGATGCACAAATTTTGTGTTTAATGTGTTTTGCAGAGATTTACTAATACTGAAACTGGAGGTTCATCATCATCATCTAGACGACCTGCTCCAGAACCTGAACTAGAAATGCAATACGAACCTGAACCGGAACAACAACAGGAACCACAACAACAACCTGATCAACACGTACCTTATTATGATCCGCTACAATTTGTTGATGCCTTCATAGTATTTCCGATACATCCGCCAGTAGAATACCCAACGATTCCTGAACACACATTGCATCCTAATCTGAGATTCGATAGAAGCTGGAGGGATTACCCGGCATATCAAAGTAACAAATTCAAACTGCTACCGAAAAATGTAGAAGTGCCAAGGGTAATCGATTGGGATCCTTTGGAAAGGGTCCAACTTGCTAACTCAGTTAGACAGCATTTGATCCAAAGGTATGGCAGCACTTCTTTTCACGATTGGGAATGTTTATTCACCATTCGTAGACCTGTATATAAGGAATGGTGTATAGAGCTTATGAGTACTATAGCATTAAATGCAGATGTAGATAGGTTAGATGATAAAAGTTTTCTTAGGTTTATACTTGGTCGTAGGATGTACAGGATGTCCATGCTGGACATGGCCAGGGCTTTACAGATATATACTCCTAGTGAATTACTACTACCTGATTGTATGAATTTGATTTATCGTGGTGAAAGGGTAGATAGGAATTTTGACGCGAACGCCGTCTGGAGGCGTATGTCAAACTATAATGTTTTTACACTGGGAGGAAAACACTCCTACTTACATATTAACAAAGCCGAGCTTCGTATAATTCATAGATTTTTGGCTAACTCGATTACACAGAGAGGTCACAACAAGGAGAAAATGACCTTACATGATTTATTTTAGCTAAAGTGTATTCGAGACCCAAGAAGCTTTGTTAATATCCCTTACTTTGTTGGTTTTTATTTATCAAAAATGGTGGAAGGAATACAGGAAGGGGGGATTATAGGAGGAGGAATTTTTGTTACTCTCATTGGAGAGTATTTGGGTGTAGATAGGGACCAAGGGGGTCCACTTTTGGAATGTAGGGAACAGGTTGAGCCTTTAGGATTGAAGGTCTATCAGGGTGCTAAGGTATTAAAGAGCAGACGCAACCAGCCAGTACCCTATGAAGGTAGTCATCCTCAGGTAGAGAGAGTTTCAGATGAGGAAATGGAGGAAGCAGATGACATTAGGGATGTCATTAAGGAGGCTATGACTGACGTCTACCAGTGTGTAGATGAGGTAGATATGACAAATGGGGAGAGATTTAGTCGGATGGAGCAGTGGCAAGCCCGGAATGATTACGAGCATTCCAGGCAACGACAGCATGATAGATGGGACTATCATCAGCGTCAGATTATGAGCCGGCTGTCACCTCAGGATCACTACGTTCCGACCCAACCCGCTTACTATCCTCCACACCAGCCCAAGATGAGACCACCATATACTCTCTACGACCCTAACCAGGCCTACCAGTACACCTATCACCAACCATGGAACCCGGACGACGACATGAACTGGAACCCCTATCCAGATTGATATAGTTCCGTTGGTGATTTTTATGATTTTTTATCTTTTTATGATATTTATTTATGTTTAAACATATGATATTGTGATACATTAATGTATTGTTTAATATTTTTATTATTTTGTACTAATATTTCATATTTGATTTGAAAGTGGGATTTTAAGTCCCATTTCAAATTACCATGCATGTTTATATTTGTATGTATGTATATTGTCAATTGTACACAACAGGGTAAAACAACGCATTTTCAAAGACTGGCATTAAGTTCAGCAAAAGCTACTGATTTTGACGACAAAACGAAAAAAAAATGTGATGTAACAACAAGACGGAATGAACAAATGATATGCACCATTTATCATTCAGCAAAACAAACGCCAATATGTTTGGAAACTTTTGTAAAATTTAATCATTTTTCTACGCTAATCACCCTCAATAATTTAAATTGTTACTGATTTCTTGCAAATGAGGGCATTGCGAGATCTTAAGTATGGGAAGAGGTTAAATTCTTTCGGATTTTTAAAAATTTTTAATTTAAACACATTGTTACCATTAAAAAAATACTAGTAACGCAGTAGTTGTATTAGAATCTAGTGCTCTCTGATAATAAAGAACAGCCCTAGTCTTATATACTGACTACCCAATTCTAGTAAAATTTTCAAAATTTTCAATTAAATGAACTCAAAATCATGTTTATACATATTTATGAACGATAAAACGAGGTGTTAACACCGAAATTATTGTTACCTCGGAAAGGACATAAATTGAGAAACAAACCAAAATGTTAGAATTCATTTAAAATGGAATAGAGGACAATAAAAAGGCAAAGAAAGGAAAATAAAAGCCAAGTGTGGGAAAAAATTTACCAAGTTATTTTGAACATATATCACATATTTTTGTACAAATAACTGAGGATACTTTTGTTTTGGACAAAATTAACCATTTTACCCGAAAAACTGTAATATATTTGAAAGAAAGATGGATCTACATGATGAATCAATTCCATCATTAAAAGGAAGTAAAGTCTTCCGGAAAAAAAACGCGCTTCTTGATTTAGGTCATGAAGTTGTCGTCCAGACCAGCTGTAGGTTGACGAAAAATCTAGAAAAGTCATCACAAAAATCAGCTGGAAATCCATGGACCTCAACATCAAACAGGGTCGCCAAGTGGTCAGACTTATCCTAACCATGAGAGGATCTGTCTCGTAAAATGGGGAGGGCGCCGTGCAAATTAGCTTGATAAGACTAATGAATCAGACTCCCAGAAAAGGATAATCTCCTTAAAGATTAAAAATCAGCTTTTAAGCCTGATATTACTCAATCCTAGAGATTGACCTTAAAGATTGAGAATTACAAACTCATGGAATTCGATGATATCTAAACTCGAGCTTGAACAAGAAAATATTTTGATCAAATTACAAACCGATTTATTTTCTGAAAACCCATTTTTAATGCGTTCATTACCATTGAACGTAAAATCCTAGGAATTCACCTGGAATTCATCAGGTCACCTGAACTAAATCGGGTGTCAACCGTAAGAACGGTGGTTGCATAGCATGGTCGGAGACAGGATCTTGTGCCAGACCGAAAAACTATAGAGTGAGCTTTACTATTGCTCCTACAAAGGATAGTAATTGCATCCGACACGTTATAGACCATAATTAAAAGCATGTCAGGGGACATTGCCTTAACAGTTGCTTGTTCAACGCTTTCCTTTACAACCGGACGGTAGTTTACCGAAAGGTAATATACGGAGCAAGTAAACTGGACGTGTTGCTTTTCCAATACAAGGTAAACAAGTGGGTGACATAAAACCGCAAGTTTTGAGCTAAAATTTTCAAATTTGAAACCCACCAAACCCACAAAAACATTTTGCAAACACCGGTGAAGGGTTATTCCGGAAAACTTATCTAGGGTAAAAGCTAGATCGTATTTTCAAAAGATCAAATGTTTTCATAAAGATCCAATTTCCTAAAGGATCTAAATTTTCATAGTCATGTGGGACTGTAAACCATAACGTTACTATCATTGTTCATACCGCCGTATAGAAATCACTGATGTACAAAGTATGAAGAATAAAGAAGTGATTCTAGTATTTTTATTTCAAGACTATATTGCTTGAGGACAAGCAACGCTCAAGTGTGGAAATATTTGATAATGCTAAAAACGAACATATATTTCATAGCATTATCCCTCAAGAAAGACAAGCTTTTAGTTGCAATTGTTCTATTTACAAGTAATATTCGTTTAAATAATAAAAGGTGAAGACAAAAGACAGATTCGACGAATTGAAGACGCAAACGACCAAAAAGCTCAAAAGTACAAAATACAATCAAAGTGGTTCAAATTATTGATGAGAAACGTCTCAAAATTACAAGAGTACAAGTCGCAAAACGCAAAATACAAGATATTAAATTGTACGCAAGGACGTTTGAAAATTCGGAACCGGGACCAGAGTTAACTCTCAACGCTCGACGCAACGGACTAAAAATTACGAGTCAACTATGCACATAAATATAATATAATATTTAAATAATTCTTAAAATTATTTATATATTATATATTATATTTAAAACCGTCGGCAAGCTAGGAAACAAGTTCATGTGAGCTGGAAAAAGGGGCCATGCGATCGCATGGCCTGGAAGAGCATTTTCCATGCGATCGCATGGCAGTAGGTGGTTGGCCACATGCCTATAAATTTCGCAGTTTGGTGATCATATATCCATATATCTTTCATCTATCTCTCTCAAACGTATAATATATATATATATATATATATATATATATATATATATATATATATATATATATTAATTTTAATTTTAATTTTAAATTCTAATAATAAGGGTATGTTAGCGAATGTTGTAAGGGTGTAACTCAAAATTCTGTCTGTGTAACGCTACGCTATTTTTAATCATTGTAAGTTATGTTCAACCTTTTTAATTTAATATCTCGTAGGTAAATTATTATTATGCTTATTTAATGCCGAAGTAATCGTGATGTTGGGCTAAATATTAAAATTGGGTAATTGGGCTTTGTACCATAATTGGGGTTTGGATAAAAGAACGACACTTGTGAAAATTAGACTATGGGCTATTAATGGGCTTTATATTAACTGAATGATACCTCGTTAATTTAATATATAGACTTATAATTTGACATATTTATAAATAACCACATACGCTTGACTGGGCACGGTGGGCGGGATATCTATAAATACCAATAATTGTTCATTTTACCGGACACGGGATTGGATTAATAGTTAATAGACTTGTTGAAACAGGGGTGGATTACATTCAAGGGTAATTGGTGTAATTGTTAACAAAGTAGTAAAACCTTGGACTACACGCAGTCGATAACCTGGTGTATTCATTAAACAAAGTATTAAGACCTTGTTACAATTCGAATCCCCAATTAGTTGGAATATTTGACTTCGGGAATAAGATTAATTTGACGAAGACTTCCGCACTTTATGATTATGACTGATGGACTATTATGGATAAATCCGTATGGACATATCAAATAATCCAGGACAAAGGACAATTAACCCATGGGAATAAACTAAAAACAACACGTCAAACATCATGATTACGGAAGTTTAAATAAGCATAATTCTTTTATTTCATATTTAATTGCACTTTTAATTATCGCACTTTTATTTATTGTCATTTTATTTAATTGCACTTTTAATTATCGTTATCTTTAATTATCGCAATTTTATTTTATCGCACTTTTATTTATCGCAATTTCATTATCGTTATTTACTTTACGCTTTAAATTAAGTCTTTTATATATTTAATATTTTACTTTAGGTTTTAACTGCGACTAAAGTTTTAAAATCGACAAACCGGTCATTAAACGGTAAAAACCCCCTTTTTATAATAATAATATTACTTATATATTTTTGTATTTTATAAGTTAAAAATATAGCGTTAAGCTTGTTTTAAAGATCCCTGTGGAACGAACCGGACTTACTAAAAAAACTACATTACTGTACGATTAGGTACAATGTCTATAAGTGTTGTAGCAAGGTTTAGGTATATCCACTCTATAAATAAATAAATCACTTGTGTAAAATTGTATCGTATTTAATAATATTTCCTTGTAAAAATTAATAGTATTTTATACCCCTTCGCTTTAACACCAAGTATTTTTGGCGCCGCTGCCGGGGAACAACATAAACGCCGGAAGCGAAACGCTATATAAATAAAAAGATTTTTTTATTAAGTTCTTTATATAAAAATATACGTTTTTAATTTTAAAAAATACAAAAATATAAAAAGAAAAACAAAATAAAGTATATATTTTTAAGAATTGTTTAAAATACATAAATTATAAAGTACATTTATTTTCTATTTTAATTTTTAAAATTTAAGTTTTTATTTATTTTATATAAATAATTTATATAATTATAAAACAGAATTAGAAAACAGAAAAGAAAAAAAAAAAATATATATATATATATATATATATATATATATATATATATATATATATATATATATATATATATATATATATATATATAAGTTTCGGCCTGGTACTGTAGCAGCCCATATACTGGCCCGAAACCCTAGCCCATGCGACCGCATGAGTTCGAAGGCAAAAGTCCATGCGACCGCATGAACGTACCTGACACGCCACAGTTGACTGATTCCTGTAATAATTAGGGTGTAATAATTATAATTATTATTTAATTAAAACCCTAATTAGGGTTATGTATTTAATTATTTAATTTTAAGTTTTAATTAATTTGTTTTATTTAGTTTAATTATTTTTAATAAATTATAAAATTAATAGTTTTATAAAATAAATAATATAAAAATAATATTTTTATAAAAATTGTACTTTTTACAACTTTAAGTTTATTTTTATATTTTATTTATTTTTATTTATTTTAGCGTAATATTTGTATTTTTCGCTATTATTTAGTTTTAAGTCATAGTTTTTGCCATATTTATTTTTATTTCTAGATTTTTAAACTTTGCCGTAAAATCCCTTAAGTGCTTTTTCTTTAGACTAAGATTTAGGTGCTTTAGAATTTTGCGACGCCGTTTTTAATATTTTAGTACTTTTTAAGTAATTACCGTTTTAGGATATAGTATTTCTCTAAGCTTTAATACCTTTAGACGTAACTTTTAATTCTTAGTTTTTAGATTTTTAAGTTTCGACGCGCTACGTTCTTTTTATTATTTTTCGATTTTTTCGACGTTTTCCGACGCGCTCTTTTTCTTTCTTATTTCTCACCTATCTAGTTTTTAGGACTTAGATTTTTTCTATTTCTTCTCTAAAATTTCTTTAAATTTCAACGAAAAAATTATTTTAAGTGTTAAATTGATAGACATCCAAATTTTCTGCTTCGTAGTAATAGTTGGATTTGTTAGTGGCTGAGTTGTGAGCTTTCGATTTAAAGGGTTCTGGCTCCCTGCTGCATCTATTGGCTATTCGAAACGTGGGCAAAAGCAGAAAAGTCTATTAATTTGATAACTTATATAATTTTTATTTTTATAACTAATAGGATATTCAGTGAATGCACCGAGCAAAATGTTCACCACCTTTTGTATGTTCACCACCTGTAACTCGATCAAGACATCAAGCAAATATTGTCGCCGTTGATTTTTCTTTAGAATCGTCATCTAGTCGACCAAGTACTCCAATTTAAATTTCCGATAATCCATTTTTTGAACCCGACCTCACAATTGAGAATCCAGAAGATATTCAGGGATAATTCAGAGATCCTGAACCATTAATCTTTCCTCAGGTACCACCAATCATTCAAACAGAGATTGTAGAGGAACCAACCATTAAATCAGAATCCTCTAGTGATTCGATTCAACAAATTCAATTATGGAAAATCTGGAACCTCTAAGTATGGAAGACCGAATGCGAGCTAAATGCACTGGCCAAGGTCACGCAATTACTCAACCTGACATTAATGCGCCAGATTATGAAATTAAAGGACAAATTCTACACATGGTAACTAATCAATGCCAATTTAGTGGTGCACCGAAGGAAGATCCAAATGAACATCTTCGTACCTTTAATAGGATCTGTACTCTATTTAAAATAAGAGAAGTAGAGGATGAACAGATATATCTCATGTTATTTCCCTAGACTTTAAAGGGAGAAGCCAAAGATTGGTTAGAATCATTACCTGAAGGAGCGATTGATACATGAGACGTTTTAGTTGAAAATTTTCTTAAACAATTCTTTCCGGCATCTAAAGCTGTAAGACTTCAAGGAGAAATTGTTACGTTCACACAAAAGCCAAATGAAACTTTATATGAAGCATGGACCAGATTTGGAAAGTTATTAAGAGGATGTCCGCAACATGGTTTAGACACTTGTCAAATAGTACAAATATTCTACCAAGGATGCGACATCACTACACGAAAAGACATCGATATAGCAGCTGGTGGTTCCATTATGAAGAAAACCGCAACTGATGCTTACAAAATTATTGATAACACTGCTTCCCACTCACATGAGTGGCACCAAGAAAAAGATATCGTTAGATCATCTAAAGCGGCTAGAGCCGATTCTAGCCATGACTTAGATTCCATTTCCGCAAAGATAGATGTTGTCGAGAGACGAATGGAAAAGATGACTAAGGATATACACTCAATACGAATTAGTTGTGAGCAGTGTGGAGGACCACATTTGACAAAAGATTGTCTTAGTATTGAACTAACAATGGAACAAATAGAGAATGTTTCATACATGAACCAAAGGCCTAGAAATAATTATCAGAATAATTATCAACTGCCAAGACCAATCTACAATCAAAATCAGAACTACAACCGAAATATTCCATACAACAACCAACAAGGTCCTAGCAATCAACATGTATTCAATAATACTTTCAATCAGCAAAGACCAATTTTTCAAAATAAACCACCACAAACCGATGATAAAAAGCCAAATTTAGAAGATATGATGTCAAAGCTAGTTGAATCTCAAACTCAGTTTTTCACATCTCAGAAACAAACCAATGAACAAAATGCTCAAGCATTTAGAAATCAACAAGCTTCTATTCAAAATTTTGAACAAGAAGTGTGCAACCTAGCAAAGTTGATAGGTGAAAGAAAATTGGAAAGTTTACCTAGTGATACAAATGCTAACCCCCGGAATGAAACAGCTAAAGCCATTACCACAAGAAGTGGTGTTACACTTAAACCACCTGAAATGCCTGTAATTTCTGATGAAGCTATTTCTACTCCACAAGAACCACAGTCTGAGCAAGATAAGGAAACAGAACCGGTAGTTGAAAAGGTTAATGAAGATAACACAGTTAAAGCTAAACCTTATGGTAAACCATACCAACCACCACTTCCTTACCCGAGTAAAATGAGAAAAGAAAGACTTGAAGCCGAGCAATCCAAATTCTTGGATATGTTTAAACAAATAAATGTAAATCTTCCTTTCATTGATGTAATTTCAGGAATGCCTAGATATGCTAAATTTCTGAAAGATCTAATCACAAATAGAAAGAAAATGGAAGAACTCTCGGCTGTTACAATGAATGCTAATTGTTCTGCAGTGTTGTTGAATAAGATACCAGAAAAATTATCAGATCCAGGAAGTTTCATAATTTCATGTTTTGTGGGTAGTCTTAGTTCAATAGAAGCATTTGCAGACTTAGGTGCTAGTATAAATTTAATGCCGTATTCACTATACGCTAAACTAGACCTTGGAGAATTGAAACCAACACGAATAAGTATACAACTAGCCGATCGATCAGTAAAATATCCTAGAGGGATAATGGAGAATATGCTAGTTAAAGTTGGTACTTTAGTATTTCCAGTAGATTTTGTTATTCTGGACATGGAAGAAGATTCTCGAGTTCCTCTCATATTAGGAAGACCATTCTTAAACACGACTAAAGCAATAATAGACGTGTTTGGTAAGAAACTGACCCAAAGTATAGAGGACGAGAGTGTTACCTTTTCTGTTGATAGAGTCATGCAACAACCGGAAACTGCAGATGATACATGTTATTATATTCAAACTATAGAATCACATGTAGAATTGTTAGAAGAATTTCCAGAATTACAAGGAACGGGAAAATGTTCTTTAGGAGAAGGAACTGAACCAATTGATGAAACTGAAATGTTAGCTACACTTATGGTTAATGGATATGAACCAACAACAGAAGAAATTCAAATGCTAAAAGAAGAAGACAGATATCGATATAAATCATCGATAGAAGAACCACCGACATTAGAGTTAAAGCCACTTCCAAACCATTTAGAATATGCTTATTTACATGGTGAATCTGAATTACCTGTAATAATATCGTCTTCTCTTACGGAAATGAAAAATCTAAACTCATTTCTGTGCTAAAAGCTCATAAACCAGCTATTGCATAGAAGATTCATGATATTAAAGGAATAAGTCCTTCGTATTGCACACATAAAATCCTTATGGAAGAAGGTCATAAAACGTATGTGTAACGCCAACGAAGAATGCATGGAAGTTTTCATGGATGACTTTTCAGTCTTCAGTGATACTTTTGAAACATGTCTAGTTAATCTTGAACGAATGCTTATTAGATGCAAACAATCAAATCTAGTACTTAATTGGGAGAAATGCCATTTCATGGTTAAAGAAGGCATCGTTCTTGGACATAAAATTTCAAAGGAAGAAATTGAAGTGGATAGAGCTAAAGTAAATGTAATTGCTAAACTTTCACATCCCACCAATGTTAGAGGAGTTAGGAGTTTTCTAGGGCATGCCGGTTTTTACCGACGTTTCATAAAAGATTTTTCTAAAATTGCCACTCCTATGAATAAACTCCTAGAAAAGGATGCTCCATTCATCTTTTCAGATGAATGTATCAAATCTTTTAATATTCTTAAAGAAAAACTCACTAATGCGCCGTTCATGATAACTCCAAATTGGAATCTACCATTTGAACTCATGTGCGATGCAAGTGATTTTGCAATGGGAGCCGTTTTAGGATAAAGGATTGAAAAACAATTTCAACCTATATATTATGCTAGTAAGACGTTACAAGGAGCACAAACGAATTATACAACTACTGAAAAAGAACTCCTTGCTATTGTCTTTGCTTTTGACAAATTTCGTTCATATCTCTTTCTAGCTAAAACGGTGGTCTATACCGACCATTCTGCTCTTAGATACCTATTTTCGAAACAAGATGCCAAACCACGATTAATCCGTTGGATCTTACTCTTACAAGAGTTTGATATTGAAATTCGAGATAAAAAGGGAGCAGAAAATCTCGCCGCTAATCATATTTCCCGTCTTGAAAATCCTGAATTAGAAGTTCTGAATGAATCGGCCATACAAGATAACTTTCCTGATGAATATCTATTAAAGATAGATTATAATGAAATTTCATAGTTTGCAGACTATGCAAACTATTTAGTATGTGGATACCTTGAAAAATGATTGTCGTACCAAAAATGAAAGAAATTCTTTAGTGATAAAAAACACTATTTCTGGGAAGATCCACATTTGTTTAAAAGTTGTCCCGATGGAATAATACGTCGATGTGTATTCGGAGATGAAGCTAGTCAAATTTTAAACCATTGTCACACAGGACCAACAGGAGGGCATTATGGGCCTCAACTCACAGCAAGAAAAGTTTACGATGCTGGATTCTATTGGCCTACAATTTTGAAAGACGCACACCTTCTTTGAAAATCCTGTGATGCTTGTCAAAGGGCCGAAAAAATAAGTCAACGTGATGAAATGCCACAAAATGTCATTCAAGTATGTGAAGTATTTGACATTTGGGGTATTGACTTTATGGGTCCATTTCTAAAATCTCATAATAATCTCTACAATCTCGTTGCCATTGATTATATATCTAAATGGGCGGAAGCACAAACTCTCCCGACTAACGATGCACGAGTTGTAGCCAACTTTCTAAAACGTCTTTTTGCAAGTTTTGGAATACCGAAAGCTTTAATAAGTGATCGAGGTACTCATTTTTGTAACAATCAACTTGAGAAAGTTCTTAAAAGATGCACAAACTTGGTCGTAGGATGTACAGGATGTCCATGCTGGACATGGCCAGGGTTTTACAGATATATACTCCTAGTGAATTACTACTACCCGATTGTATGAATTTGATTTATCGTGGTGAAAGGGTAGATAGGAATTTTGACGCGAACGTCGTCTGGAGGCGTATGTCAAACTATAATGTTTTTACACTGGGAGGAAAACACTCCTACTTACATATTAACAAAGCCGAGCTTCGTATAATTCATAGATTTTTGGCTAACTCGATTACACAGAGAGGTCACAACAAGGAGAAAATGACCTTACATGATTTATTTTACCTAAAGTGTATTCGAGACCCAAGAAGCTTTGTTAATATCCCCTACTTTGTTAGATTTTATTTATCAAAAATGGTGGAAGGAATACAGGAAGGGGGGATTATAGGAGGAGGAATTTTTGTTACTCTCATTGGAGAGTATTTGGGTGTAGATAGGGACCAAGGGGGTCCACTTTTGGAATGTAGGGAACAGGTTGAGCCTTTAGGATTGAAGGTCTATCAGGGTGCTAAGGTATTAAAAAGCAGACGCAACCAGCCAGTACCCTATGAAGGTAGTCATCCTCAGGTAGAGAGAGTTTCAGATGAGGAAATGGAGGAAGCAGATGACATTAGGGATGTCATTAGGGAGGCTATGACTGACGTCTACCAGTGTGTAGATGAGGTAGATATGACAAACGGGGAGAGATTTAGTCGGATGGAGCAGTGGTAAGCCCGGAATGATTACGAGCATTCCAGGCAACGACAGCATGATAGATGGGACTATCATCAGCGTCAGATTATGAGCCGGCTGTTACCTCATGATCACTACGTTCCGACCCAACCCGCTTACTATCCTCCACACCAGCCCGAGATGAGACCACCATATACTCTCTACGACCCTAACCAGGCCTACCAGTACACCTATCACCAACCATGGAACCCGGACGACGATATGAACTGGAACCCCTATCCAGATTGATATAGTTCCGTTGGTGATTTTTATGATTTTTATCTTTTTATGATATTTATTTATGTTTAAACATATGATATTGTGATACATTAATGTATTGTTTAATATTTTTATTATTTTGTACTAATATTTCATATTTGATTTGAAAGTGGGATTTTAAGTCCCATTTCAAATTACCATGCATGTTTATATTTGTATGTATGTATATTGTCAATTGTACACAACAGGGTAAAACAGCGCATTTTCAAAGACTAGCATTAAGTTCAGCAAAAGCTACTGATTTTGACGACAAAACGAAAAAAAAAATGTGATGTAACAACAAGACGGAATGAACAAATGATATGCACCATTTATCATTCAGCAAAACAAATGCCAATATGTTTGGAAACTTTGGTAAAATTTAATCATTTTTCTACGCTAATCACCCTCAATAATTTAAATTATTACTGATTTCTTGCAAATGAGGGCATTGTGAGATCTTAAGTGTGGGAAGAGGTTAAATTCTTTCAGATTTTTAAAAATTTTTAATTTAAACACTTTGTTACCATTAAAAAAATACTAGTAACGCAGTAGTTGTATTAGAATCTAGTGCTCTCTGATAATAAAGAACAGCCCTAGTCTTATATACTGACTACCCAATTCTAGTAAAATTTTCAAAATTTTCAATTAAATGAACTCAAAATCATGTTTATACATATTTATGAACGATAAAACGAGGTGTTAACACCGAAATTATTGTTACCTCGGAAAGGACATAAATTGAGAAACAAACCAAAATGTTAGAATTCATTTAAAATGGAATAGAGGACAATAAAAAGGCAAAGAAAGGAAAATAAAAGCCAAGTGTGGGAAAAAATTTACCAAGTTATTTTGAAACATATATCACATATTTTTGTACAAATAACTGAGGATACTTTTGTTTTGGACAAAATTAACCATTTTACCCGAAAAACTGTAATATATTTGAAAGAAAGATGGATCTACACGATGAATCAATTCCATCATTAAAAGGAAGTAAAGTCTTCCGAAAAAGAAACGCGCTTCTTAATTTAGGTCATGAAGTTGTCGTCCAGACCAGCTGTAGGTTGACGAAAAATCTAGAAAAGTCATCACAAAAATCAGCTGGAAATCCACGGACCTCAACATCAAACAGGGTCGCCAAGTGGTCAGACTTATCATAACCATGAGAGGATCTGTCTCGTAAAATGGGGAGGGCGCCGTGCAAATTAGCTTGATAAGACTAATGAATCAGACCCCCAGAAAAGGATAATCTCCTTAAAGATTAAAAATCAGCTTTTAAGCCTGATATTACTCAATCCTAGAGATTGACCTTAAAGATTGAGAATTACAAACTCATGGAATTCGATGATATCTAAACTCGAGCTTGAACGAGAAAATATTTTGATCAAATTACAAACCGATTTGTTTTCTGAAAACCCATTTTTAATGCGTTCATTACCATTGAACGTAAAATCCTAGAAATTCACCTGGAATTCATCAGGTCACCTGAACCAAATCGGGTGTCAACCGTAAGAACGGTGGTTGCATAGCATGGTCGAAGACAGGATCTTGTGCCAGACCAAAAAAACTATAGGGTGAGCTTTACTATTGCTCCTACAAAGGATAGTAATTGCATCCGACACGTTATAGACCATAATTAAAAGCATGTCAGGGGACATTGCCTTAACAGTTGCTTGTTCAACGCTTTCCTTTACAACCGGACGGTAGTTTACCGAAAGGTAATATACGGAGTAAGTAAACTGGACGTGTTGCTTTCCTAATACAAGGTTAGCAAGTGGGTGACACAAAACCGCAAGTTTTGAGCTAAAATTTTCAAATTTGAAACCCACCAAACCCACAAAAACATTTTGCAAACACCGGTGAAGGGTTATTCCGGAAAACTTATCTAGGGTAAAAGCTAGATCGTATTTTCAAAAGATCAAATGTTTTCATAAAGATCCAATTTCCTAAAGGATCTAAATTTTCATAGTCATGTGGGACTGTAAACCATAATGTTACTATCATTGTTCATACCACTGTATAGAAATCACTGATGTACAAAGTGTGAAGAATAAAGAAGTGATTCTAGTATTTTTATTTCAAGACTATATTGCTTGAGGACAAGCAACGCTCAAGTGTGGAAATATTTGATAATGCTAAGAACGAACATATATTTCATAGCATTATCCCTCAAGAAATACAAGCTTTTAGTTGCAATTGTTCTATTTACAAGTAATATTCGTTTAAATAATAAAAGGTGAAGACAAAAGACAGATTCGGCGAATTGAAGACGCAAACGACCAAAAAGCTCAAAAGTACAAAGTACAATCAAAGTGGTTCAGATTATTGATGAGAAACGTCTAAAATTACAAGAGTACAAGTCGTAAAACGCAAAATACAAGATATTAAATTGTACGCAAGGACGTTTGAAAATTCGGAACCGGGACCAGAGTCAACTCTCAACGCTCGACGCAACGGACTAAAAATTACGAGTCAACTATGAACATAAATATAATATAATATTTAAATAATTCTTAAAATTATTTATATATTATATATTATATTTAAAACCGTCGGCAAGCTAGGAAACAAGTTCATGTGAGCTGGAAAAAGGGGCCATGCGATCGCATGGCCTGGAAGAGCATTTTCCATGCGATCGCATGGCAGTAGGTGGCTGGCCACATGCCTATAAATTTCGCAGTTTGGTAATCATATATCCATATATCTTTCATCTATCTCTCTCAAACGTATAATATATATATATATATATATATATATATATATATATATATATATATATATATATATATATATATATATATATATATATATATATTATAATTTTAATTTTAATTTTAAATTCTAATAATAAGGGTATGTTAGCGAATGTTGTAAGGGTGTAAGTCAAAATTCTGTCCGTGTAACGCTACGCTATTTTTAATCATTGTAAGTTATGTTCAACCTTTTTAATTTAATGTCTCGTAGCTAAATTATTATTATGCTTATTTAATGCTGAAGTAATCGTGATGTTGGGCTAAATATTAAAATTGGGTAATTGGGCTTTGTACCATAATTGGGGTTTGGATAAAATAAACGACACTTGTGAAAATTAGACTATGGGCTATTAATGGGCTTTATATTAACTAAATGATACCTCGTTAATTTAATATATAGACTTATAATTTGACGTATTTATAAATAACCACATACGCTTGACTGGGCACGGTGGGCGGGATATCTATAAATACCAATAATTGTTCCTTTTACCGGACACGGGATTGGATTAATAGTTAATAGACTTGTTGAAACAGGGGTGGATTACATTCAAGGGTAATTTGTGTAATTGTTAACAAAGTAGTAAAACCTTGGACTACACGCAGTCGATAACCTGGTGTATTCATTAAACAAAGTATTAAGACCTTGTTACAATTCGAATCCCCAATTAGTTGGAATATTTGACTTCGGGAATAAGAATAATTTGACGAAGACTTCCGCACTTTATGATTATGACTGATGGACTATTATGGACAAATTCGTATGGACATATCAAATAATCCAGGACAAAGGACAATTAACTCATGGGAATAAACTAAAAACAACGCGTCAAACATCATGATTACGGAAGTTTAAATAAGCATAATTCTTTTATTTCATATTTAATTGCACTTTTAATTATCGTTATCTTTAATTATCGCAATTTTATTTTATCGCACTTTTATTTATCGCAATTTCATTATCGTTATTTACTTTACGCTTTAAATTAAGTCTTTTATATATTTAATATTTTACTTTAGGTTTTAACTGCGACTAAAGTTTTAAAATCGACAAACCGGTCATTAAACGGTAAAAACCCCCTTTTTATAATAATAATAATATTACTTATATATTTTTGTATTTTATAAGTTAAAAATATAGCGTTAAGCTTGTTTTAAAGATCCCTGTGGAACGAACCGGACTTACTAAAAAAACTACACTACTGTACGATTAGGTACACTACCTATAAGTGTTGTAGCAAGGTTTAGGTATATCCACTCTATAAATAAATAAATCACTTGTGTAGAATTGTATCGTATTTAATAGTATTTCCTTGTAAAAATTAATAGTATTTTATACCCCTTCGCTTTAACACCAGCATGCTACGAGCATGTGTTACTGATTTTGGAAATAGTTGGAATAGACATCTACCGTTAGCAGAATTTTCCTACAACAACAGTTACCACTCGAGTGTCGAGATGACACCGTTTGAGGCACTTTATGGCAGAAAGTGCGGGTCTCTGATTTGTTGGAATGAAGTGGGGGATAGACAAATTACGGGTCCAGAAATAATCCATGAAACTGCCGAGAAAATCATTCAAATTCAATAACGGTTGAAAACCGCCCAAAGTCGACAAAAGAGCTACGCGGACAGTAAAAGAAAAGATATAGAATTTGAAATTGGTGACATGGTCATGCTTAAGGTATCACCTTGGAAATGTGTTGTTCGATTTGGTAAACGGGGGAAACTGAATGCAAGGTACATTGGACCATTCAAGATTATAGATCGTGTTGGACTAGTAGCTTACCGACTTGAATTACCTCAACAACTCGCCGGCGTACATGATACTTTTCACGTATCGAATCTGAAGAAATGTTTAGCCAAAGAAGATCTCACTATACTGTCACGACCCGGAAAATTTCGACTAATTTTAAACCAAACTCTCGATACGATTTTGTATTTTTGACACAATAAGAAAAGTCCGTTATGTTGCGTCTCAAAAATTTTGAACTATTTTCATGTTATCATTTGACCTTTGACAATTCCCGATGACTCACGATATGATTACTTGTAAATATGTATGCATATATTTAAAATGAAATATTATATATTGTAATTGTTAGAATTAATTATGTAAACTAATAATAATTTATAAAAGTTATTATTTAAAATATATATATATATATATATATATAAATGAAGTATATTAAATATATATATGTGGTTTCGAATTTAATTAGTAAACGACAAGGACACTCAGTTATCATCTCATCGATATTAAACGAGTTAAAAATGAACTTATGTGATTTTAGAATAAACGATGATCCGAAAATAGGTTGAATCAATTTTAGCTTTATTAAAAACATATTTAGAATTTATTTTATTAATTTTAAAAATATTAAATTTTTAGTTGAGATCGAGCTCGAATGACAGGTCAATTTTTATGAACGATATTAAACAAGTTTAAGACTCAAACTTATGAGAAGTTGGAATTAAATATTGATCTATAATTAAGTTATGTAAAGTTTAGAGTTATTAAAAATATATATTTTTTTTTTACTTTGATGAGTTGAATTTTAACACTCCGTACAGATTATTTGGAATTAAAAATAAATAGTAGACGCACCTTTTTGATCAGGTTTCAAATCGTTAATGAGTGAAATAATTAAATATATTTAATCTAAAAATTTGGGATTTTTAGGAACACTTTTATCCGTTAACTGTTTAGCAATGGGCACGATATAGCCGTAAGGGATAAAGTGTCGGTAAGAATTTTAGGCTACTACTATCCAAGTCACTATATATACACGTTTATGTTTTGATTACATTATTTTATTATAATTTTAAATATTATTATTATCTTAATTATTAAGGATTACAGCTATTTTTGATTGTTTAATTTGTCCACAAATTAAAATTTTACGTGTAATATAAAGATGTATAGGAATATATAGGATAGGATATATCCATCTAACCCATTTGCAACCTTTCTACTTCCAACCACCTTTCTCCTTTCAAACTCACCACCATTGTTCACTGTTATTTAACAATCTCACCATCGGCTATTATTTTTTCTTTTGTTTAAGATCTCACACATAAGACTAGTGAAACCATTAAAACCCACCACTAATTTCATCTAAACACCAAACCATCATTGAATTGTTGTGCTACAACATCTTGCCTGATAAACCTTGAAACCCATCGCACCACCATTAATTGTTTAGAGCTCCAACCGGTTTTCTGTTTCCTTATTCGAACAAAACCACCACCGGTTATCAATCACCATCCACAAACACTCGAACCTTTATTTCTCAAAATATATATATACGTACACCTATATCCCCTGCCATCTACAACTCCTTCTTTTGCCATAACCACTATGATTTTCATCTTGAAACCAATCACAACCTATCACCACCAACCGAGAACACCCACACAACTATCACCATCTTCGGTTAAACAAAAGAACGAAACCCATCACCATCGGTAACCGCCACCACCACCTTTAGTTCACCACATACCTCTCGCTATCTCTCTTCTCTCTCTCCACTTAATTATTCTTCTTCTTCGTAAAAAAAACGACCTGCAACAAAACCTCAAATGCTCGTTGTACAACTAACCTTCTATTTACAGTTTAATCATCATGAACCACCATCATAATGTTGATCATCTCCTATTCTGTTTCATTTCGGTTGTTGAAAAATGCAACCACCACAAACCCATTTTAATCACCACTAAACACCATCTCTTTTAACTACTAATACGCCACATCTATTTCTTTTATTTTGGGTTCAAACAAAACCACTGCTACTGGTGTACTAATATTTCTATTCCTGTTTAATGAAGCACCAAAACACCACCATCATCCGTCCATAAGAACCCCTACAGTACGAATGTTATACTTTTTTTTTCTATTACTGTTAAAGTGGTTAGTGATGGTATCATGGATGTTGCATAGTGATGTGATGATGAACGAGAGGTAACGAGATAAAAGAAGATAAGGTTAAAAATGAAACCTTGAGATTATCACGAAGAAGATAATGAATAGTGTCGTGTTGTTGATTAAATGAACGATGATGATGATGAACGGTTCCTGTACACTTGATGTTTTCCATTTCGTTTTCCATTGTTATGGTTATTAATTTGAACGAATTAGTTTGGGAGGAAGAAGGAATAGGATAACAGATATAATATGAATTATATAAATTTCAATTAAGAATAAAACAGGAAGACAACAGCAGCGCAGATGGTTATAGGTTATGTTGAGTTAACAAGAGATCGTGGGTTCGAATCCGGGCTCTGGCAGTTTATTTCTTTTTAAACCTTTAAGGTAGTAATACATTTTATTGTTATTATTATTATTAGTATTATTATTATTATTATTACTTATATCATTTTAATTGTTATTATTATTATTAATATAATCATTAAGATTCTTTTTATTACTTTCATTAATATTATTATTATTATAAATATAAGTATTATCACTATTATTATTAAAAACTATTATTATCATTATTAAGTATTATTATAAATATTATCATTATTATTATAAGATTATCATTAATAGTATTGTTATTATTAAAAATTATTAATATTATTATCATTTTTATTAAAATTATTATCATTAAAACTACCACTATTCTCATTATTTGTATTATCTATATTATTATTATTAAAGTAAATATGATTACTAAAATAAAAGTTTTAATAACGTCGTTAAGGTTATAGGTATAAAAAAAATAAAAATTATATATACAAAAATATATTTAAATTTCATAACTTAACCATATATATAAAATAAAAATATATAAATAAATAATGAAACTTATAAATTATTAATATAACAAATACATCATTAATAATAAATAGGTTTATTCGATTACGAGTATATGTTTTAATATATATATATATATACAAATGATATAGGTTCGTGAATCCGAGGCCAACCCTGCACTTATACAGTGCCGTCATACGTATTTTTACTACAAAATACAATATTGTGAGTTTCATTTGCTCCCTTTTTAATTGCTTTTGCAATATATATTTTGGGCTGAGAATACATGCGCTGCTTTTATAAATGCTTACGAAATAGACGCGAGTACTTAAAAATATATTCTACGTTGAGTTGTACCACTGGAATACTTCCCTGTAGCTTAGTAACTACTATTTACATGGGTATTGTAAACGCGAATCCTGTTGATAGATCTATCGGACCTGACAACCCCAACCAGACTGGACGACTAGTATTCAACGGTTGCACAGTACTTCGTTTTGTAGGCTACACTTTGTACGGTGTAGTGAGATTTTATAATAAAGGGAATATGCGACGTTGATTAATAGTTAAGTATGGTTACCAAGTGCTCAACCACTTAGAATGCTTTACATACACTTGCGAGTGTATTATGTTTATGATTATGAAATCTTGTGGTCTATTAATATATTAAAAAGATTGTTATGATAAACCTATGAACTCACCAACCTTTTGGTTGACACTTTAAAGCATGTTTATTCTCAGGTACGAATTAAGTCTTCCGCTGTGCATTTGCTCATTTTAAGGACATTACTTGGAGTCGATCATCGCAATGGGACCAAATGTTGATGACTTCGTCCAGGTGGATAAGGACGGGTCGTTACAGGTGGTATCAGAGCGTTGGTCTTAGCGAACCAGGTCTTGCATTAGTGTGTCTAGCTGATAGTTGTTTAGATGCATTAGCGGGTCTGGACTTCGACCGTGTCTGCATCTCAAAAGTTTTGCTTATCATTTCGTGTCGAAAATTACCTGCTTATCATTCTAAGTCTAGACACGTCCTACTGCCATTATTACATAGATAGTGTATCGACAAATCCATAGCTTAGCGTATCTGCTAATTCATATCTTAGCGTATCTATTACGATAAACTTTGCCTGATATCTCCCGTAAATTTCTCCGTAATTTAAGGAATCCTGGTACTATATATATCTATACATATTATGCATTGAGAATACCATCCAACTGTCAGTTGCTGTCACTAAACGTTTCATACCAAAAATATTTTTCTGTGATCGCGAAAGATGGCCTCTACGAATCGTCCAAGTTCCTCTGACTCCGAAGACAGTGTGACGGGAGCACACCAACCAATCAACTACCGTGATTACTGGAGAAGATGGGGGTGGGTTCGTGACATACTCACCCTATGGAGAAGGGAAGAAGGTACTCCATATCATGAACCGAATCTACCACCTAACCTTGGAGTACTCGACCCGCTCACCGGCGAACCTGTTCGCAACACCGTTTATACCCTTTTTGCGAGAATTTTTCGTCTTGATACTACCATTAACGGAACTAGAGAAGATATCCGATCTCTACCTCACACTGATAACCAACCAGGGTTAGTAGAAGAAGTTAAAGAACTTCGAGCTCGAGTGCTAACCTTGGAGAATATGGTTCAAAACTTACAAGCACCAGCAGCATCACCGGCACTAACAATACCACCAACATCAGTATCACCAACACCAGTAACATCACCAGCCTCAGCACCAACAGCACTAGTACCACCAACAACAACATCCGCATCACCATCTTCGACATCTCATTCTGTACCTCGAGTATAATCATCGTTCTACATATCGTTTTACATCGATTATCTTCGCTCGACATGGCGATTACATAATTTCTAAAGTTTTAGAGATTATGTAATCTAGTATTAACGATAAATCAAATGATTTTAATATCTTATTGACTCATTAAATCCATGATTACATCTGAAGAAAATATATATGTATATATATTTTCATAAAGAATGTAATTAATAATTCTTTTGTACAAATTGATAATGGTGAAAATATTTTAACGGGTAGGTAATACCCGAGGAATATTCAGATTTCACATTAATAAGTTACACTGTACATTCTTTCAAATCTGATTCAACAGTCATTTACTATCCTGATTACATCTACAGTTATACGTATCCATTCATCGCAGAATAATCATATTCATCCAGTTTCATATTTAGATTTTGATTTATCAAAAATCAAGTGGCTTAATGAAGGAAACATTTGACAAAATAAAATTTGTTAGAAACAAACAAATTAACTATGAGAAATTTTGTTAAGAATCCACGCTAACTGTTCCTAGCTAATTGTTCCCAGCTAACTGATTACACTTTATTTATCGCAATTTACATTCTCGCAATTTTATTTATCGTCATTTAATTTCTGTTATTTACTTTACGCATTTTATTTATCTTCATTTAATTTCTGTATTTATTTTACGCACTTTAAATATCGGGACACGTATACAAGGTTTTGACATATCATATCGACGCATCTATATATATTATTTGGAATCACCATAGACACTCTATATGCAGTAATGATCGAGTTCTCTATACAGGGTTGAGGTTGATTCTATAATAATATATATACTTTGAGTTGTGATCGAGTCTGAGACGTATACGGGTCACGACACGTATTAATTAATTCGAATATAATATAATAAACTATATATGAATTACTGGACTGTTAACTGTGGACTATCGACTGTGGACTAATAACATTGCATAATTAAAATGAATTAAAATATTGATTATAACATATGAAACTAAACAATTCTTCAAGTTTGCCACTTGATTTCATCTTAAACCTCAATTATATCTTGACAATTACAATCTGCGCTCAAATCTTTCAAGATTCTTGAAAACACCTCGATCGAGAGGATGAACCAGCCACACTTCATCTATGGAAGAAAAGATTGATGCATATAGTTATGCACCTGAAAAACCCTCGGAAACTGAGTAAATGATTAACACGTAGCTGTGCTAATTCCTTTAGTGTTATTATTACCCAAAATAATTTGGTAATCCCTTTCAAAGTAGCAAATTTTGTCACAGCTCCAGCAAGTCAACTCCGACTATTCATCCGAAACAACCTTATTATAATCTTGATATATATGCGTACTCTTTATTGTTACTGGGGAACCTTTTATATTCCACCATAGTACCATCATCGTTTAATCATCTAAAAGCACAATCCTCCTGAAACCACCTCGGCTTGATAACCGATGACCCAGATCCGTTAACTTTGAAAATGTTGACGAAGCAGCATGTTGTAGATTGCCTTAATGGCCAAAAGTTGATAATAAAGAATAGAACGCTCGATAGAAAACTTGGTGCCAAAAAACGGATTGAGCTAACCACGAAGGAGACCAAGAAAAAATACAAGGACCAAACCCTATATTCAAAGGATCCAGGTAATTCTGAATCCGATGAAAATCTTTAGAGAATATCTTGCTCCGAGGCCATGTTAAAATCTTGCGAAAAATTTTTCTTCATCAACTTTCGAACTTAGAAATTCCAAAATATCATCATAAAATATCTTCGATATTTCTGAGGATATTTTCATAAATATTTTTGTCCGAAATTATCTACCTCTTCGTGTTTTCAGTATGCCATTATATTGAAAACTTCTGTAAAATCCAAGTATAAATTATGAATGAATTGTGGAGAAGTGTTGGAAACTGATGCATGAGTTAGTATAATATAATGCGCTTGGCCAACGTGATTATATTACAGTAAGTCATGCTGAGTTTCTAATGGAACATGATGATTCACATACCCTAACGTCATCATGTGCCGTGTTATACGACTCTTTCATTCTACTTAATCTCTAAGCATATCACGGAAATATTTCCTTGATACTTCTGTTTTTTTTCCGTAATTCCAACAGTTGCTAATAAATCATGCTATTACATTTTCTTTAGAAGATATTTTTTTAAATTCCTTGAATTTCGGAAATCCACCATGACTACGTCAAAAGTTAAGATGAAACTTTTCACTCTTTTGTGATAGCTTCACTCGTACGCTTCACATGATCGAATTGTTTTATCTATATTAATCAATAATGATGAAACTCTAATTGTCAACTAATATTAGTCATGAATACATTTTTATTGTTAGCCATGACGACCTCACTCAAATTTCGGGACGAAATTTCTTTAACGGGTAGGTACTGTCACGACTCGGAAAATTTCGACTAATTTTAAACCAAACTCTCGATACGATTTTGTATTTTTGACACAATAAGAAAAGTCCGTTATGTTGCGTCTCAAAAATTTTGAACTATTTTCATGTTATCATTTGACCTTTGACAATTCCCGATGACTCACGATATGATTACTTGTAAATATGTATGCATATATTTAAAATGAAATATTATATATTGTAATTGTTAGAATTAATTATGTAAACTAATAATAATTTATAAAAGTTATTATTTAAAATATATATATATATATATATATATATATATATATATATATATATATATATAAATGAAGTATATTAAATATATATATGTGGTTTCGAATTTAATTAGTAAACGACAAGGACACTCAGTTATCATCTCATCGATATTAAACGAGTTAAAAATGAACTTATGTGATTTTAGAATAAACGATGATACGAAAATAGGTTGAATCAATTTTAGCTTTATTAAAAACATATTTAGAATTTATTTTATTAATTTTAAAAATATTAAATTTTTAGTTGAGATCGAGCTCGAATGACAGGTCAATTTTTATGAACGATATTAAACAAGTTTAAGACTCAAACTTATGAGAAGTTGGAATTAAATATTGATCTATAATTAAGTTATGTAAAGTTTAGAGTTATTAAAAATATATATATTTTTTTTTACTTTGATGAGTTGAATTTTAACACTCCGTACAGATTATTTGGAATTAAAAATAAATAGTAGACGCACCTTTTTGATCAGGTTTCAAACCGTTAATGAGTGAAATAATTAAATATATTTAATCTAAAAATTTGAGATTTTTAGGAACACTTTTATCCGTTAACTGTTTAGCAATGGGCACGATATAGCCGTAAGGGATAAAGTGTCGGTAAGAATTTTAGGCTACTACTATCCAAGTCACTATATATACACGTTTATGTTTTGATTACATTATTTTATTATAATTTTAAATATTATTATTATCTTAATTATTAAGGATTACAGCTGTTTTTGATTGTTTAATTTGTCCACAAATTAAAATTTTACGTGTAATATAAAGATATATAGGAATATATAGGATAGGATATATCCATCTAACCCATTTGCAACCTTTCTACTTCCAACCACCTTTCTCCTTTCAAACTCACCACCATTGTTCACTGTTATTTAACAATCTCACCATCGGCTATTATTTTTTCTTTTGTTTAAGATCTCACACATAAGACTAGTGAAACCATTAAAACCCACCACTAATTTCATCTAAACACCAAACCATCATTGATTTGTTGTGCTACAACATCTTGCTTGATAAACCTTGAAACCCACCGCACCACCATTAATTGTTTAGAGCTCCAACCGGTTTTCTGTTTCCTTATTCGAACAAAACCACCACCGGCTATCAATCACCATCCACAAACACTCGAACCTTTATTTCTCAAAATATATATATACGTACACCTATATCCCCTGCCATCTACAACTCCTTCTTTTGCCATAACCACAATGATTTTCATCTTGAAACCAATCACAACCTATCACCACCAACCGAGAACACCCACACAACTATCACCATCTTCGGTTAAACAAAAGAACGAAACCCATCACCATCGGTAACCGCCACCACCACCTTTAGTTCACCACATACCTCTCGCTATCTCTCTTCTCTCTCTCCACTTAATTATTCTTCTTCTTCGTAAAAAAAACGACCTGCAACAAAACCTCAAATGCTCGTTGTACAGCTAACCTTCTGTTTACAGTTTAATCATCATGAACCACCATCATAATGTTGATCATCTCCTATTCTGTTTCATTTCGGTTGTTGAAAAATGCAACCACCACAAACCCATTTTAATCACCACTAAACACCATCTCTTTTAACTACTAATACGCCACATCTATTTCTTTTATTTTGGGTTCAAACGAAACCACTGCTACTGGTGTACTAATATTTCTATTCCTGTTTAATGAAGCACCAAAACACCACCATCATCCGTCCCTAAGAACCCCTATAGTACGAATGTTATACTTTTTTTTTCTATTACTGTTAAAGTGGTTAGTGATGGTATCATGGATGTTGCATAGTGATGTGATGATGAACGAGAGGTAACGAGATAAAAGAAGATAAGGTTAAAAATGAAACCTTGAGATTATCACGAAGAAGACAATGAATAGTGTCGTGTTGTTGATTAAATGAACGATGATGATGATGAACGGTTCCTGTACACTCGATGTTTTCCATTTCGTTTTCCATTGTTATGGTTATTAATTTGAACGAATTAGTTTGGGAGGAAGAAGGAATAGGATAACAGATATAATATGAATTATATAAATTTCAATTAAGAATAAAACAGAAAGACAACAGCAGCGCAGATGGTTATGGGTTATGTTGAGTTAACAAGAGATCGTGGGTTCGAATCCGGGCTCTGGCAGTTTATTTCTTTTTAAACCTTTAAGGTAGTAATACATTTTATTGTTATTATTATTATTAGTATTATTATTACTTATATCATTTTAATTGTTATTATTATTATTAATATAATCATTAAGATTTTTTTTTTATTACTTTCATTAATATTATTATTATTATAAATATAAGTATTATCACTATTATTATTAAAAACTATTATTATCATTATTAAGTATTATTATAAATATTTTCATTATTATTATAAGATTATCATTAATAGTATTGTTATTATTAAAAATTATTAATATTATTATCATTTTTATTAAAATTATTATCATTAAAACTACCATTATTCTCATTATTTGTATTATCTATATTATTATTATTAAAGTAAATATGATTACTAAAATAAAAGTTTTAATAACGTCGTTAAGGTTATAGGTATAAAAAAAATAAAAATTATATATACAAAAATATATTTAAATTTCATAACTTAACCATATATATAAAATAAAAATATATAAATAAATAATGAAACTTATAAATTATTAATATAACAAATACATCATTAATAATAAATAGGTTTATTCGATTACGAGTATATGTTTTAATATATATATATATATATATATATATATATATATATATATATATATATATATATATATATATATATATATATATATATATACAAATGATATAGGTTCGTGAATCCGAGGCCAACCCTGCACTTATACAGTGCCGTCATATGTATTTTTACTACAAAATACAATATTGTGAGTTTCATTTGCTCCCTTTTTAATTGCTTTTGCAATATATATTTTGGGCTGAGAATACATGCGCTGCTTTTATAAATGCTTACGAAATAGACACGAGTACTTAAAAATATATTCTACGTTGAGTTGTACCACTGGCATACTTCCCTGTAGCTTGGTAACTACTATTTACATGGGTATTGAAAACGCGAATCCTGTTGATAGATCTATCGGGCCTGACAACCCCAACCGGACTGGACGACCAGTATTCAACGGTTGCACAGTACTTCGTTTTGTAGGCTACACTTGGTACGGTGTAGTGAGATTTTATAATAAAGGGAATATGCGACGTTGATTAATAGTTAAGTATGGTTACCAAGTGCTCAACCACTTAGAATGCTTTACATACACTTGCGAGTGTATTATATTTATGATTATGAAATCTTGTGGTCTATTAATATATTTAAAAGATTGTTATGATAAACCTATGAACTCACCAACCTTTTGGTTGACACTTTAAAGCATGTTTATTCTCAGGTACGAATTAAGTCTTCCGCTGTGCATTTGCTCATTTTAAGGACATTACTTGGAGTCGATCATCGCAATGGTACCAAATGTTGATGACTTCGTCCAGGTGGATAAGGACGGGTCGTTACATATTCCTTTAGACGAAATCCAAATCAATGAAAAACTTCAATTCATTGAAGAACCCGTCGAAATAATGGATCGCGAGGTTAAAGGACTTAAGCAAAACAAGATGCCAATCGTAAAGGTTCGATGGAATGCTAGTAGGGGACTCGAGTTCACCTAGGAGCGTGAAGATCAGATGAAGAAGAAATACCCACACTTATTTCCAGAAGATACGCCAACATCTCCTACTGCCTAAAATTTCGGGACGAAATTTATTTAACGGGTAGGTACTGTAGTGACCCGAACTTTTCCATGATTATATATTATATGAGATTAATATTTACATGAATAAATATTTTCAACATGTTAAGCAATCAAACTTGTTAAGACTTGATTAATTGAAATGAGTTTATGTAGACAATTGACCACCCAGTTTACCAGATGATTCACGAACGTCATAACTTGTGATAATTATATAATTGTTTTATTTATTTTTTTATTTTTTATGATGTAAGTTTTATTTTATATAACTATATAAGAAGAAATACAATTAAATCAAAGATGTACAATTAAAACACTATTTGCTACAGTAAAACACTATTTGCTACAGTAAATTTTTGCTTTGCTACAGCAAAATACTATTTGCTACAGTAAACACTATTTGCTACAGTAATACTATTTACTCGTATTCAATCCGTATTCATACTCGTACAATACTCAGCTTTTATATGTATATACTATTGGTATATACACTTCAATGATCAGCTCTTAGCAGCCTTAAATGATTAACCAACATGTGGGAACCATTACTTGTCTTCAAGTATGAATTATTACACAAAAATAACAAAATGAGGAGCCTTTGTTCCCATGATAAAATCACGCCACCACCACCATCATTTACTACATCATTTCCATTCTATAATTTCACATACAAATCCTCTCTAATTACCTACTCCAAGAACACTTGAAAGATCAGGAACATCCAAATTATCTCAGTAATTTTTTCTTTCTAATTCAAGGTAATACTCATATTCAAACTTTGATTCAATTTTTATAACTATAACAATCTTAATTCAAGTAGTAATCTTACTTGAACTTGTTTTCGTGTCTTGATTCTACTTCAAGAACTTCCAAGCCATCAAAGATTCTTTGAAGCTCAAGTTAATTTCTCATCATTTCTAGTAGGTTTACCTACTATACTTGAGGTAGTGATGATGTTCATAACATCATTCGATTCATATATATATATATATATATATAACTATCTTATTCGAAGATTTAAACTTGTAATCACTAGAACAAAGTTTAGTTAATTCTAAACTTGTTCGCAAACCAAGTTAATCCTTCTAACTTAACTTTTAAAATCAACTAAACACGTGTTCTATATCTATATGATATGCTAACTTAATGATTTAAAATCTAAAAACACGAAGAACATTGTAAAACCGGACATACGCCGTCGAAGTGAAACCGGGGGCTGTTTTGGGTTAGATAATTAAAAACTATGATAAACTTTGATTTAAAAGTTGTTCTTCTGGGAAGACGATTTTTCTTCTGAACATGAAACTATATCCAAAAATCATGGTTAAACTCAAAGTGGAAGTATGTTTTTCAAAATGGTCATCACGATGTCGTTCTTTCGATGGAAATGACTACCTCTTACAAAAACGACTTGTAACCTGTATTTCTGACTATAAACTTATACTTTTTCTGTTTAATTTCATAAATTTCAGTTCATTATGAAACCATAGCAACTTGATTCACTCAAACGGATTTAAAACGAAGAAGTTATGGGTAAAACAAAATTGGATATTTTTGCTTATTTTAGCTACGTGAAACCTTGTAACAAACCTATACTAACCATAACTTAACTAACTTATATTGTATTATACATGTATTCTAACATATATTATGTAATTTTGATAGACCATAGACACGTATACAATGTTTTGACATATCATATCGACGTCATCTATATATATTATTTGGAACAACCATAGACACTCTATATGCGGTAATGTTCGAGTTAGCTATACAGGGTTGAGGTTGATTCCAAAATAATATATATACCTTGAGTTGTGATCGAGTCTGAGACTTGTATACACTGTGTCGTGGATTGATTCGAGATAACATATATATCGATTTATTTATGTACTATTAACTGTGAACTACTAATTGTGGACTACTAACGTTGGACTGCTAATTTAACAACTTAAAACGTCAACACGTAATAAAAATATTGTGAATATATTTCGATCATATTTTGATATATATATATATATATATATATATATATATATATATATATATATATATATATATATATATTTGTTATAGGTTCGTGAATCAACCCGTGGCCAAGTTTAAATCTCGACGAATTGAAAATCTGTGAAAGTGAGTTATAGTCCCATTTTTACTATCTAATATTTTTGGGATGAGAATACATGCAGCTTTTTAAATGTTTTACAAAATAGACACAAGTACTCGAAACTACATTCTATGGTTGGATTATTAAACCGAATATTACCCCTTTTAGCTTGGTAACCTAAGAATTAGGCAGATGAGAGGTTCTGTTCCTAATTGACGCGAATCCTAAAGATAGATCTATTGGGCCTAATAACCCCCATTCAGGTTATGGATGGCTTTAGTACTTCGAGATTATTATTATACAGACGAGAGGTTCTGTTTGGGGATATTCTATGCATTAAAGTTAATGTCGGTTACCAGGTGTTCAATTCATATGAATGATTTTATCTTTATGCAGACGAGAGGTTCTGCTTATAAATATGAAAATCTTGTGGTCTATTATTACAATTTGATATATATATATATATATATATATATATATATATATATATATATATATATATATATATATATATATATATATATATATATATATAGGCTAAACCTATAACTCACCAACATTTTTGTTGATATTTTAGGCATGTTTATTTTCAGGTGATTATTAAGAGCTTCCGCTGTTGCATGCTAGTTAAAGACAAGATTTGGAGTCAGCATGCTTGTATAATATTATTTAAAAACTGCATTCGGAAAATAAATTGTTGTATAATGTTATTGTAATCCATTATGTAACGGACGTGTGAAAAAGTGTGTTTTAGATTATCATCACTTGATAATCTTTGTTATGTCTAATAAACCTTTATTGATAAAATAAAGGTTATGGTTTGTTTTAAAAATGAATGCAGTCTTTGAAAAACGTCTCATATTGATGTCAAAACCTCGCAATGAAACCAATTAATATGAAACGTTTATAATTGATATGAACGGGACATTTCAATATCTAAATGACAAATGATGTTGAATCATTGAACAATCTATGTTGAACCATTTAGAGTTGAAATACCTTTTTAACCATTCGTCATCTCCATTTATAATATCATCATTAAATTGTATCCAATATAGTTATAAACAACGTTAGTCTTTTGTTATTCATTTAGAAGGTTAAAACATTGACTTTATAATTCATATACTCCATTTAAAATGATTATTAAACATGTTATTGTCGTACAAAATCAAATTTAATCATAACCTTTGAATTATTCAGATTTTGAACCATTTGCTTGATTAATCTATTTTATCAAATGCACTTAATCTACCTATATTATAAACTCGATATGCAATGAACATAACAACATCAACCGATTCCTACAAGTGTTCTATTCCAAGAATATAGCGACATGAGTTAAGAATCGATTGGAACCACTCCATCAGTTTCTTTCCGGTTATGCTTGATATCCATCCAAACAATTTGATTTGGATTTTGTAGTTATCAGGCGCTCTATTTCTTTTTCTTTTTAAAATTGCTCGATTCATATGTTTTCATATCATGTATTCCGTAACTCGTCACACTGCTTGTCAAATCAAATTGTCTTTATCTGAGTTTGTGATGCTCTTGTTTCCATTAAGACGTTTCTACAGTTGGATTAGATTATTCCTCAATATCCCACCATCAACATATTCTCTTATGGTTGTCCATTGTTATGTTGATATTGATCAAATATACGCTAAATAAGTAAATTTATTTAAATAAAAAAAGTATTAGATTGTTTTAAAGACGACTTACAAATTGAGAATTCTGAATTTTAACACTTAAGAACTTTCTCTTTAAAAAACACTTTAAAAAAGCATACTATAATTTTACTCATTAGATTCACAAGTTTGGTTTCACGAGTTTTATTTTATGATTGTTTTTCCTAATAATACATATGATATTAACTTTGTGTTATAATTGAAAAACGCATATTGTATTTTCGGTTATGTCTGTTTATTGTTTTGCTTTTTTGCGATGGTCTAATCAGAATCTGAGATTCATAAATTGGCAAAAAGTAGACCAAGGTGGGCAAGATATGCTCACGCTTTTTAAGAGGCATTTGCATTTATATTTTTGAAATTGATTATACATTTTAAATAATCAGTTGTAGTTGATTATGCTATTCGATAATGCAAAATTAAATAATCAGTTCTTTAAGTGTGTGGTAAATCATATTATTGTAAACTAACAAGTAATTATGAAGAAAAATAGAATGAAAAGGTAAATTTAATTATCACATTTCGGTGGGTAAATGTTCGATCTGTTTGTTTAATTTTATTGGGATGAAGTTGATCGTCCTAGCAGACATTACATCATTGCTTGTTGACTCATTTTGACTTGGTATCTATGGTTGTTCAGTTACTGCACCTTCAGTGAAAATAGTGTTAATTGACTTTTCCTTGTTGGCATAATGTTTATGTGGAAACTTTCCATTCAGAGGTTGGCCAAATGAATATTCAACATTCTCATAGTATTTTTTCTTTAGTTTGACCTT
Organism: Rutidosis leptorrhynchoides; assembly: GCF_046630445.1. NCBI lineage: Eukaryota > Viridiplantae > Streptophyta > Magnoliopsida > Asterales > Asteraceae > Rutidosis > Rutidosis leptorrhynchoides. The sequence continues at coordinate 630,593,365 of NC_092334.1, read as the reverse complement.
CCCTTAAGCATGTAGACACTTAACATCTGGTTTGAAAGTTGATCTCCTTTCATTTGTGCCACTTGAAGGTGGCCCAGTAAGCTTTTGGTAGTTGTTTGTGTTATACAGAGTATTATTTTGGCATATTTCCAGAAATTGACATCACAACTATAAGTGTGTTTGGCTTTGGTAAGTCCCTTTGCCTTTCTTTTTGTTATTCCATAGGCTTTAGCTGTAGTTGACAATTGTTGCATTAGGAAAATCTGACCCCTTGGGCTTGAAAACTGTCATCAAATCCCAAAAGGAAAGTGATGAGTCTTTTTCTTTATTCCCTCTGTCCTTTCTGTTTTCCATTGTCACAGGTGCAAGTACATGTACACATGTATGGTTATTCTAATGCATCTGTCTCATCCTAATAGCCTTTAAGTTTGTGATAATAGACTTCAATTGAGCAATTGTTTTGCTTCAATTGTGCAATATCATTTGCTAGCTGGTAGATTCTGTGACCATCGATTTGTGAATAATGTTCTTGAAGCTCCTTCCATAAGCTGTAAGTAGAGTTCACAAAGCTCAAATTGTTGCTTATTTCATCAGTGACAATGTTTAATATCCATAAAATTATCATGTCTCTGTTCCTTTCTCATGATGACCTTAACATTGAATCTGTTTAAGGTTCTTTGAACTCTTTAGTTATGATCTTTAGTTTGCTCTTTGCATTAAGTGATATCATCAAAGATCTCTTCCAGATTCCCTAGTTTTCTGTTGCAGTTAATTTCTTCCAGATGAGGATTAGACCTGGATGATCATTTTGATGAAGAATAAAGGATGACTAACTACATTTGTGTCTTCAGTGTTGGCGGTCTCCTCAATTGTTGGAGCCATTTGATCTCAGAAACTTGATTGATATTACGTTGTTAATGAGTAAAATCAATGAATTTGATTGATTTTTGGGAAAAATAGTGTGTTATGATGAATTGCATGTAATTGTAATGATGAATTTCTATTGATTTTGATGTGTGTGCTTGTGAATTTTGATTGCGAAATTTCATCAAACACCTTGTGTGCTTGATTGTTTTGAATTCAATTTTGGATTGAGCTCAGGCTCTGATACTATGAAACTAAATGAAGAAGAAGAAGAAGAAGAAGAAGAAGAAGAAGAAGAAGAAGAAGTGTGTGTGTGTGTGTGTGTGTGTGTGAAATGCGTATTCCATTCAATGAATCAAATTGTACATATACAAAGTTTTATATATAGTCAATCAACTAGCTAACTGCTACTAACAAACTATCGACATTCTACCTAATTCTGTAACTAACTCTATAACATGTAATTAAATAAAGCTACATTGAATTGCAATAAGTGATGACAATGCTTGATGTATGACTTTGAGGTAACTTCTTGAGCTGACTTGTACACTTCCAATATACATGATCCAAATGTTGTGCCACTTCATCCTTCGTGTTTTGAGCTGAGTTGTGAACAGGTTATCAGTTATACCTTTAGAACTAATGAGGATAAAAAGTCGTGCGTTGTTGCAGGGTGGTCTTGATCGGTTAACTGAACGGATCGGCTAATGATCGGTTCATTGAATGGTAAAAAACTGGTTAACGATCGGACAACAAAACGTTAAAGAAAATAAAGGAAGAAAAAAGGAAGAAAAGTAAGGATGTAATAAAAAAAAAAGTTTCTTAAAAAGTGATATTCTTTTAATTTAGAAAGAAATATTAAAAATAAACTACACTCAAATTATCTATTCACTTGATTTTCTTTCTTTCAAATGTAGTATCAAACTTGGAAACACAGCTTTTCTATTTTAAATTTCTTTTTACTATCTATAATATAATTTTCTCTCAAAAATAAGACTCCCGAACATATAACATATAAGTTTCACCAATTCCTATAGGACTAATAATGTCAATTTCAATATTGAAAAGGACTAATAAGTAAATTCTGAGTCACGATAAATAACTCGTCAACCAAACGCACACAAATAGAGTAGAAAGAAGACGACGCTTTTTGTAAAATTAAACAAAATTCTTTTTTTCTCTGTTATTTCTTCTTCCGTTGTTGGCGACTGTTTCCCCTTTCTATTCAAAAAAAAAAAAAAAAAAAAAAAAAAAAAAAAAAAAAAAAAAAAAAATCATAAATTATTAAAAATTATTCAGCGATCACTCTGTTCTTTCCATTTGTACCTCGTCCAAATTTCACACATTTTATTACGAATTTGTGAAATGAAGTCAATCATAATTTTGTTTTGGCGGGAGAGATTTACCTAATTTTTTTTTAATTTTCTAGTTGATTGAAAGCAATATATTTCCGAAAATTAAATTCCGGAAATAGACATACTGTCATCCTATTTGATTACCCGTACCTAAGCTTTTCAATTTCTTATTAGATATAGATATATAATATAGATATAGAAGATATTAGATAGCTGTTGTTACTAATGGATTCAAATTGTGAATCGTTAGAACTGTTACAGGAGCCGAGATTTGATACCGATAAGCTCAGCTACGAGATATTTTCAATTCTCGAAAGCAAATTCTTATTCGGTTACGATGATCGGAAGCTTTGGAAACCTATACAAGTGTCGCCGGAGATTTCTATTACTCCGGCGGCGGCGGAAGACGACGGAGTATTTCAAGCGATGAAGAATCAAAGAGGTAAAGTATGTGTATTATCGATTGACGGCGGTGGAATGCGGAATATTCTCGCCGGAAAAGCATTAGGTTATCTCGAAAACGCGTTGAAACTGAAATCTGGTAATCCGAACGCGAGAATCGCTGATTATATCGACGTGGCTGCCGGAACCGGCATTGGAGGTGTGTTTACGGCAATGTTGTTTGGAAGCAGGAATCAGAGAGTTCCGATTTTTAAAGCGGAGGATACGTGGCGGTTTTTGGCGGAGAATGGAAAGCGGTTGTACGGAGGCGACGGCGGTGGAAGCGGCGGTGGTTTTCTTAGAAAGTTTTTTTGCGGCGGAGGAGCGACGGCAGGTTTTGAGAAAGTAATGAAGGAAGCGTTTGTGGTCAACGGAAGGAGTTTGACTTTAAAAGATACATTAAAACCAGTTTTAATTCCTTGTTATGATTTATTCAGCTCAGCACCATTTTTATTTTCCCGAGCTGATGCATTGGAAACTGACAGCTTTGATTTTCATCTATGGGAAGTGTGTAGTGCCACGTCAGCAGAACCGGACGTGGTCCAACCGGTTCAAATGAATTCGGTTAATGGAAAAACACTGTGTGTTGCGGTTGACGGTGGGTTAGCTATGAGTAACCCGACTGCAGCCGCAATTACACACGTGTTACATAATAAACAAGAGTTTCCGTTGGTTCGAGGTGTAGAGGACCTTTTGGTACTTTCGTTAGGATCGGGTCAGGTTGCGGAAGGTAACTATGATTTTGATCAAGTGAGGAATTGGAAGGCTAAGGATTGGGCTCGACCCATGGCTCGAATATCGGGTGATAGTTCAGCCGATATGGTAGACCATGCGATCGCCATGGCATTTGGCGAAAACAGATCTGGTAATTACGTTCGTATTCAGGTATATTTCATGTTCCACTAGCTAAAAGTTCGGTTAAAACACAAAATTGTATATTGTGTGTATATCAAAAGGGACCCTATCAAACTAACAAAGCTCTTAAATGTTCAAACCAAATTAAATTATACTTCTGCGATAATTATAGACATTTAGACGTCTCGCTGTTTCCAGCTTCTAATTAATTAAAATGTGTAATGTGTAATTAGCTACTAGTATTCCTTTTTGGTAGACTAGAAATAAACCTTTCTATTATTTTTCTCTAAGATAAACTGCTTATTACATGTGTTTTATTGGCATAGCCTTGTAGCATACATAATTACTTTTTAACTGAAATTGATTTAATAATAATAATGTTGTTGGTTAAGTTCTATTTCTAACCATCCTAATCCTAAAATAGCCTAGTAGTTAGTGTTATGATATATCCTCACAGAAGGTTTCAGATTGGGAGAAATGTGTTTGAAAAGATTATATGATACTCGTAATTTTTAAAAACTGCTTATATCTGAATAAAAATCATCGTTAAATTTTTTATATGTTTATCGGTTTGTTGGTTACTTTCTTATATACTTTTGGTAGGTATGCATAATGTCAATGTCATTAAAATCTTGGAAAGGAGAATATGTTTGATGAAAAACATGATGTTTATAACTCATATTTACATAATTAATTAAGTAAACAAGGTTTCTTTACTTTGGGAAGGAAATATGCTTAAATGGGTGTTGGAAATGATGCTCATAGTTTTTTTTAGCTAAATTTTCTTTTGTGGCATATAACATTTAAATAAATTTCATTTGTCAAAATTATGTCTTTTACTTTTTTATGTAGTATACTGTAGTGATTTTTGTAGCATTGTATGTCATGACGTCAGATTCAATTAGAGCAGACTGTGTTTGGATGTCAAGGACATCTATTAAGGTTGGTACCTGGTAGAAAGTAGACAATTGAAAAAAGCCATGATTCATGTATCATGTGCTTCAATTGTGTTGTCACTTATTTCAGGATGAGTTTTTTTAATGTATTGAGTCGGTTGATTGGTCTTCAATTTTTGGTGTTTATTGGTTTTGTTATGTCTATAGGCAAACAGTTCGGGTATTGGTCGTTATGGGCCTGTTGTTGATTCAGATCCGAGTCCAACCAATGTTAAAACGCTTATTGATAGAGCCGATGAAATGCTTAGACAAAAGAACGTTGAATCGATGTTGTTTGGGGGTAAAAGGATTGGAGACCAAACCAATTATGAGAAACTTGAATGGTTTGCTGGCGAACTTGTGTTAGAACATCAGATGAGGAGTTCTCGTATTGTTCCCACTATTGCGTTTAAGCAAGCCACCTCCAAACGCACGTAAATAAGCGCGCATATCGTGTACAAAAGGTATGCTTATCTTAACATAAAAATCTTAACAATTACATAACATTTTCGTTTTCTTGTTTAAAAAGTAGAAGTAAACATGCTCCTTCATGGAACATTTGGCTATGTAATTCATTGTAATTTTCACTAGCATGTTGCTAGTTTATTATTAAAATTTTCAGTTGTTCATAGATAGATTAATAATAATAATAATAATAATAATAAAAATAATAATAATAATAATAATAATAATAATAATAGTAGTAGTAGTAGTGGTGGTGGTGGTGGCGGCGGCGGCGGCGCGGCGGCGGCGCGGCGGCGGTAGCGGTAGTAGTAGGTATTCTATTTTAAATCTTAGTTATCAATAAATAAATGAACTTAGGTATGTAATGTTGGGTTAGATATTTTGGTCCTTTTCAGATGTTGGGCCTTGTGCAATTGCACACCTTGCACAATTCAATATCTGTCATGTTGTCCTAGCAAATGCTTGTTTGTATTGGAGATTAGAATCTAATAAGTATATGTTGGTTTATCTACCGACATATTGATAAATGCAAGGATATTTTAGTCATTTTCATCAAGTGTTATGTTGTAAACCATCTTGTTAGGGTATGGATTGTGGTGGGGGGATGGGTTGAAAAGGCATTGGACTCTTGGTAGTGTGACCCATCATCCTCATGTTTATATTTCTTCCTTGTGTATTTTCTTGTAGTAATTTCATGAAAAGTTAAGAAATTTATATATTATTAGAGGACACTTTTGTCGGGCTATACTTGGAACATTTCTTATAGTGATTCTATTGTTTAATGCACATCTTTAAAGACTTAAAGTTAAACTAAACTATTGTTTTATATTTGTTCCAATATACATATTGTTCCATGAGGTAATCACCATTTAATGTGAATTAATTAAATTTGAATGCAGAGGATGGTGAAAAGGTTTTTACTTTTGAAGGAGAAGAAGATTAAAAACTGAAAAAAGGTAGAAAGGTAAGAAAGAAAGTAAGGTTTGTTTTTGCCTGCAGTTGTACAACATTATGGTGGTGTGTGTGACAATGGGTGTCTACTCTTTCTTTACTTTGTGCATTGCCTCAGTAGGAAACAAACAAAAGCTACTTTGTAGAAGTTTATGAGGGTCGAATTGGAAATCTTGTGATACATTGGGGACTAATTTGGGAAATAATGTGACATCACATTTAAATTTTAGATATGCCGTTTTTATTTTATTCATTCAAGTCCTAAAAACACTTGATAATGTGTAAACAAGTATTTTGTAGACAAAAATCAGAACTAAATTGAAATAAATCAGAAAATTTAATACTGTTACAATTTATTTATATAATTGACAAGATCATACGATCTATTTGATCAAACTTTGATGTGGATATGATACAAACTAAATACATCAATAACTTCAAGCTAACTATTGCAAAATATCGTTAGATTAAACAAATTGACCCAAACTTATTTGAAAGCTAACACGTGATTCACACCAATTGAAAATCTTCAAACTCCAAACAACTATCAAGTCCCAAGACCCATCATCATCAAAGTCCCAAGAACAATCAAAATCAAATTGTAACCAAACAGCTAAATTCACCGCAAACCCCACACAAGTTCGAATAAAGAATAATCCAGACTACCCTATCATCGCAAAGTTACAACCGCATTACATCGCAGAGTCAAGCCCTCTTTAAGTGTCCACTTCAAAATTTCATTAATGGGTTTCGTTTTTAGATGCGATTAATGGTATTTGTGACCAATGCTTGTTGCGTATGTTTGTTAAAATTGATTGACTAATCTCGTGGACTTGCTTATTTTCACTCGTTGGCGCTGCAAGCTTGACATAAATTAACATGTGTTTGTATAAGTTTCAACATATATTTCATGAATCCAATTTTTATATTCAATAACTTTCATCTTTGTAAATTAAGATAAGTTGAATAAAAACTTTGTGTTGTACCTCATGCGGTAGTGATTTGACTTTCTTAGCGAGAGGTCGGGAGTTCAACTTCCGTGGGGTGCAACATTGCACACAAGGTTGCTCATTTCCCTTGAATTTCACCCAAGAGTGCCTTCCGCACATCGTGTTGTGGGGGCAGTAGGGGGGAGGGGTTTTACCGCCCATGCCCTCAGATTGCGCCTGGTTTCCTCCTAGACAGCAGTTGGGGTCAGGTTATGCGACTGCGGGAGATGAACGCGCGTGGGTGGTTAGTCCTCTTCTGTGATCTTATACTGCTGTTAGAAAGAAAGAAAAAAAAAAAAAAAAGATAAGTTGAATAAAAAGTAATTTTGTTCATATATGTTTTTTAGTAAAAAGTTAGAGCAATATTTAACTTTAATATTTTTTGGCATTATTCTGTTAAGCTGACAATCTTTTTGTACAGATACAAATAATTTGAACAATAAAAATAGAACAGGGAGAATATTAACATGTCATAAGTTAAATAAAACATAATGACTAAATTGTGTTTTTGCTATTAAAAATAGTGCAAGTATGAGGTATCATGACAACATAATTTAATAAAAAAATATAGCTGGGTTTTCTTTAGCAAGGTTTTTAACGAGTCAGTAACTTACCGTTGATCTTCAACAAATAAAATTGCTATCCAAGGGGAGTGTTATAATATATATATATATATATATATATATATATATATATATATATATATATATATATATATATATATATATATATATATAAATGGATAGTCAATTATTGATACACAAAAGTAATATTATTGTATTACCTAAACTTGTGATATTTTTGCTATAAATAGCCATGAATGCAAGCATTAAACTTGCACCATTTTCTCACACTTACAAAGTGTTTCTTTCTTTCTCTTCATTATCATCTTTGTTCTTACACTTCATTATTAGCATTCTTAATCAAGAATCAAACCATTAAAGGTAGTTATAAGCCTACTGAATTATAACATCAAGAATCAAACCACTAAAGGTAGTTATAAGCCTACTGAATTATAACAAGTTTTACACATGAATCATATAAATAAGTTTCCATTTCATAGAAGTGAATATGAGGTGGGGGTATGCTTGCAAAGCTTTTAAGTAACCTAATCTGAGAAAGAGATTTTACATGACTTAAAAGATAGTTTTTTCTAACTTGAAGTAACCTATGGTTGTTTTGAGGTATATTATTTGCCTTGTTTTTTAGATGTTTGGATTCTATGGATGTAATGTTTTTATATCTAGGATTGTGTTAGGTAGCATTATTTTTTTTCTTATATGTTGTTTATATGTGATTTTTAATTGAACTTTTATGTCCATTTTGTTCTTATAGTTACTTTGTTCACTTATGATACAAGAATGTGTCAATCTATACACAAAGTTACTTCGGGGAATTTATATGGTTTGTACCATATAACTAGCACCGTTTTTTGACTTGTTTTTCTTACCTAAGACTAATGAACTCTAAATGTAACTTTGGTAAACCACGATGATTCCTTACACAAGAAAAGAAAGTCAAATGACGAGGCCACTAACGTAGTACATACCACATGTAAATCTGGCGATTTTGTTAGATCAACAAGATATTTCTAACACAATAGTTTTTTGATTTAACGGTTTTTAATTTGACGAAAAATAAAAATATTATTATTTAATTTGGAGAACAATTTATTAAAACGATGAAAGCTCCAATTGTCACGTGTGAGTGAAATCGATACTCCGTACTAAACTATTGCATTACATATCCACAATTCTACTGATACATAATTCATATATCTACAATTGTACTATTTGGAATATTTTTTTTAGCGTATTTCTTTCGCTAATGTAACCACGTGCTCCCACACATAAGCACTTTGAGCTGCATGTAATCCCAAATAGAATATTTAATATGCGTAACGTAATATTAATATATTAAAAAATATAACCTTAATTGAACTCCATGTGTTTTAGAATTTTTTTTTTTTTTTTTTTTTTGGGGGGGGGGGGGGGGGGGGGCTGTTTTAGTAGATCACTAATAATAATTACGAAAAAAAGAACACGAAATTTAGCCAGTAGTCCCACAATTTGCCCCATATTACTAACATAGTTACATGGGAGCTATCTAGTGACGAGTTTACGTAACAGTCCATGAGATTATGGAACACTGTTAGTTTAAAAATTTTATGTAATAAATACTCTTTAAATTGTGTAGAACATCACAAAATTTAAATATATGACCTCATATATTTTTCGAATTTATAGTTTTTCTTTTAAACATTATAGAAAATCACTAAATTTAACTATTCGGATCACATAAATTTTTCAAATTTTTAATTTTCTGAAGGTAAACAACCACTAAAATAATATTCAAATATAACTAGCACTGAAAAAAATTGAGACCTCATTAAATTTAACTATTCGGACCACATATTTTTTAAAATTTTAATTTTTTTTAAAATTTTAATTTTTTGAAGGTAAACACTAAATTTAATTATAGGAAACCACTAAATTTAACTATTCGGACCATATATATTTTTCAAATATTTAATTTTTTGAAGGAAAACAACCACTAAAATAATATTCAAATATAACTAGCACTGAAAAAAATTGAGACCTCATTAAATTTCGGTCCTGAAATCGCCACCGAGCGTATCACTAATCAGTAATACTAATAACACGGTTAAAAAGAATTGTTAAATTCTCTTACATGCTATGCATGAGGGTAAAAATGTCATTTCATTTTCCTTATTTTTAAATCCGTGTTTATTCCTCATTATCTTCATACATCTCAAAAATCGTAAACTCTAATTTCCAACTACAAGAAGCATCTTTAATCTCGGTAAGTATCATTTCAATACATTAATTCCTTTTTGAACTATATAAACTACACTCGATTGATAAACCTCGTTTGTATTCTATACTCGAATATGCATCACTGATATTCCAATTTTGCTTTTTAAGTTACGGTTAAACCTTCAAATTTTGGACATACAACTCCTTGTTTAATCCCTAAATTTTTATATTTTCCTTCACAGATCAAATGAGAACTTTTTTTGTGTGAGAACCCTAAAAATTCAATAATACACTGAAATTCGAGCAAAAATGAGAAATTCGAGCAAAAAACTCCATATCCGAGCAAAAATTAGGATACGGACGAGCAAAAATTAGGATACGGACGAGCAAAAAACATGATAGTCGAACAAAAATGGAGAAAGTCGGACAAAAAAAAGGACGAACAAAAATTTGATATTCGAACAAAAATTGTGATATTCGAACAAAAATGTGTTCTACATTTTTGAAATTCGAACGCAAAAATGTAGAACGCATAGGTAGTCGAAAAAAAATTGATATTCGAACAAAAATATGTACTATGAAATTTTTGTTCGTCCGTGTTTTGTATTTTTGCTCGAATTCCCCTTTTTTTTGCTCGAATTTAAGTGTATTTGGGTGTATTTTGGAGTTCCTAGAGTTCTCACACTAAAAAAGTTATCACTGGATCCTCCCTATATATATATATAGGGGCAGGATCAATGGGGAAGTAACCAATCGGGGGGAAGCAGGGGGAAGAAAAAAAAAATTTCGTTTTTTTTTTTAATTTTTTTTCGGCATCAAGATCACACGAAAATATGAACATTTAGAAAAGACACTTCGTGATGAATGTTATTATTTTGGCGAGAAAACGATCGACAAAAATAACATTCAAGATAATATTGTTCGTGAAGAATGTTAACGTTTTTTTCTTCTTCATGTTTTGTGAAGTAAAATTTAGCCCGATTTAGAGTTTAGGGTTTAGGGTTTGGTGTTTTGGGTTTATTCCATAAACCCAAAACACCAAACCCTAACACCAAACCCTAAACCCTAAACTCTAAACCGTTCGTGTTAAAAACTCAATCTAAATTCTAAATCTAAACCCTAAACCCTAAATTTCTAAACCCTAAATTTCTAAACCCTATAAACCCTAATATCTAAACCCCAATAGCTAAAACCTCAACATACGCTCGAAAAACACGATAATTGTTATATATTACTTCTTCGAGCGTTTTCCCTCCAAAATAAAAACATTTATTACAAAGTGCCTCTACTAAATGTTCGTGAACAAAGTTTTTTCAAAAAACGAAAAAAAAAAAATTTGCTTCCCCTCGATTGGTTACTTCCCTCTTGATCCTACCAATATATATATATATATATATATATATATATATATATATATATATATATATATATATATATATATATATATAGTGGTAGGATCAAGAGGGAAGTAACCAATCGGGGGGAAGCAAATTTTTTTTTTTTTTCGTTTTTTGAAAAAACTTTGTTCACGAACATTATAGATGGGATAAAAATATGAACATTTAATAAAGACACTTTGTGATAAATGTTTTTATATTGGCGGGAAAACGCTCGAAGAAATAATATATAACAATTATCGTGTTTTTCGAGCGTATGTTGAGATTTTAGGTATTAGGGTTTAGATATTAGGGTTTATAAGGTTTAGATATTAGGGTTTATAAAGTTTAGATATTAGGGTTTAGAAATTTAGGGTTTAGGGTTTAGATTTAGGGTTTAGATTTAGAATTTAGATTGAGTTTTTAACACGAACGGTTTAGAGTTTAAGGTTTAGGGTTTGATGTTTTGGGTTTATGGAATAAACTCAAAACACCAAACCCTAAACTCTAAATCGGCTAAATTTTACTTCACAAAACATGGAAAAAAAAAAAACGTTCACATTCTTCACGAACAATATTATCTTGAATGTTATTTTTGTCAATCGTTTTCCCGCCTAAATAATAACATTCATCACGAAGTGTCTTTTCTAAATGTTCATATTTTCCTGTGATCTTGATACTGGAAAAAAAATCCAAAAAAAAAACGAAAAAAAATAAAAAATTTTGCTTCCCCCCGCTTCTCCCGATTTGTTACTTCCCCATTAATCATGCCCCTATATATATAATATCTACTGCTGCGGGATGTGATTTGGTACGTATATGAAACCCTACCATTTTGTGTTACATATAGATAGATACGTATATGAAACTCTACCTTTTTGTGTTTAATCACATATAGATACGTACACATGTACGAGTGTAGTATGTATGTATGTATGCATGAACTTCGGGGGCACTATATATGTTCAGGAATTGAAGGTCATTTTGTACAACATTGTATTGTATTGCTATGTGCATTGCTGTTTATCACACTAAGCCATGTCAGAAAGAGACCATGTGCATCATATACAAATCCCAACAGCACATGGGTACTGTTCTTATAAAATCTCACAATAAAAAAAAAGGTATATAATGTATGAAACATGCGCTAACTAGATCCCTGATTGTATGAAGAAACTGGCATAAACATGGTCTAACTATCGAGCGTACAATTGTGTTATCGTGTATTCGTTACCTGATGACAGAGACTGAACTTCACTAGGGCCAGTGAAAAAAGCAGGTTGTTTAGGTTTAGGCAACACACCTTCACTAACAAGCATCAGAACCACTGAAAACATTGTTGGTCTATCTTGTGCATGATGTTGCACACATAATAGCCCAACGTGTATTGATCGTAACACTTCAGAGATTATGCACGAGTCACGCAAAGAGGGACACATGAGTTCAATGGACCTGTTTTCTTTGTATAGTCTCCATGCCTGAATAAGACCAAACATAGTGATCAATAAGTAAAAAGATCTGTCCCAAAATAACTGTCCACCTTACGATTTATATATGTGAAAAAATAATTGTCCATATGGAAAAAATACTAGTAACTACAAAGTATCATTAAACACCTCAATTGTCATTTATTAGACTGTTTCTAACCCTAACTATGATGTCAAAGGCAAGTAGTGTACTTTTCGATGATGTGTCAAGGTCAAGAGATGAAGTTTTTTAAAGGGGAGTGTCAAATTTGAGTGTTAAATATTGTGGTGGTGATGTGGTAAAATATTATTGGTAGTTGGGTATAAATATAATAATTAATAATATATAAAAATAATTGGTAAAATCTGATTGGTTCATCAAAATTTGACACAACTTTATCCTTCCGTCAGATTTGTAACTGACGCCCCATTCCGTCAAATTTTGACGCCGCGTTAGGGGCGTCAAACAGATGACATGTGAATCCACGTAATTTGACGTCAAAAAGTGACGCCTGGTTATTATCAGTAATTTCTATCCACGCGTACCGATGATACGTATTTGCCAAAGACGAAAAAGGAGAGATAACCACAAAATCACTCGATCTTGTGTTAATGATATTATTGTAACTCGCGGTATCCCTGCAAATACAAATACACCCGTAAAATGTGTGCGACGTGGGCATTGTGCCCAATCAAAAAAGATGAGACCTTAGTTTCCGCAATCGGGACTAAATCGATCAAGATCACCGACAGTGCAATTTGATTCACGATAAGATTATTATGCTTAACCTTGCACCTCCATCTACAGTACCGTTAACATCGGAGGAGGTTCCTCCTTCTGGCTCCTCAGGACCTGGTGGTTTTTCCTGCTGAAAACATCATCAGCAACCGTACTGATTTTCCGGCAGAACAGGGTGTACCAGCAGGTCAGGGAGCTACTGGTTTCCGGTCAGAATCTGGAAACTCTGAGTCAGGTCAGAGCACGGTTTTCATTGGTCGCTTAGACAAGACGGTAACTAGAAACATGATTGAATCTACTTTTGGGAAAGTAGGAGTTATTACCGAGAACAAATATTGGTCCGGAAGAAGGTATGCTTTTGTTTCTTTTAGCGATAATTCTGCAGCTAGGAATGCTGTCAAAACCTTAAATGGATCGAAGCTTTTTGGAAGACCCATATATGTTGGATGGCCGAAGGATCCGAAGATTGGTGGTTCAAGTCGTGCGCGTTTTTCTATGAACCCAAAGTTAAGGTGCAAGGTTAAGCATAATAATCTTATCGTGAATCAAATTGCACTGTCGGTGATCTTGATCGATTTAGTCCCGATTGCGGAAACTAAGGTCTCATCTTTTTTGATTGCGCACAATGCCCACGTCGCACACATTTGTAAGTTCGGGCCTTACGGGTGTATTTGTATTTGCGGGGATACCGCGAGTTACAATAATATTATTAACACAAGATCGAGTGATTTTGTGGTTATCTCTCCTTTTTCGTCTTTGGCAAATACGTATCATCGGTACGCGTGGATAAAAATTTCGGGAATTCCAGAGGAATTCCAGTTACATGTGCTTCAAAGGAGAGCGTCATTACTGTGGCTGAATTGTTTGGCGATGTTATTTCGATCGGTAACGCTTCATCTTCCTTGAACAATGTCGGGTCACTATTTGCTTTCATTAAATCGGTCAAACCGAAACATATTCACGACGTTGTTGAAGTTGACTTAGAAGACTTAGAAGACGATGAGTCGTTTTGTTCTAGATGCGATGTGTGGGTTTCTGAGGTCTCGGATTTGAATGTGTTGAATCGGGTTGTAAATGACGTTTTTGATATGAATTTGATGTTGTCAACGAATCGGTTTGTCATTTCAAATAGTTTGAACACCCCTTCTCGGGTCTTTAGTATTGATGGGATTGCGTCCGACATTCATTCACCCCTTCGTAATTCCGGGTTTGGTTCTGGATGTGTTCAACCATCGACAGCTTCTCATGAACATGTTCGTTCACCTTTGTTTTTTGGTTCCTTTCAAATCTCCCGTTTTGGACCCTGGTTCTAGTGTTAGGAAGGTTACAAGTGGGCTCGTGAGTAGTCCAGTTCGATCGGCTGATTTCGGGTCGAAGTCTGTTCATGATGCGGGTTCAAAAGAGGATATGGATGTTGTTCAGGAGCCAAGTAATGGTTCTGTCAAAAATGCTGCTTGCTGTCAAGATGAAGTCAGGCCAGTTAGTGGGCCAAAGCATGGCCCAGTTGCAGCTATCAGGACAGTTAATGGGCCAAATCATGGCCCTGCTACAGCTACTGCTTCTGTTGATTTTATCAGGCCTGATCTTGGGCCTGGGCAGGGCTCAAAATGTGTAGTTCTTGCTGCCTCTCCTGAAAAATTAGACTTAAATGACGATAACATCACGTTTGCAGAACGATTGTCTCGTTTGAAGATGGAGAAGAAGAAAAAGAAGGAAGAAATAAAGGCAACTCGAAAGGATGAAACGAACGAAGATAGGTCGTTACTGGTTTTGATAGGGCGTAGCGGAAGAGAATATTGCGATTGTGAAGACCCCTCGTGCGAAGGTTTTTGCAAATCGTGGTACGTTCTGAATAGGAATGTTCCTAGAAGTCAACTCGGAGACGTGAACATGAGGTCGAGTAGGAATGTCGCTTCCACAATCGGGTTCTTATAAGCTCATTGATCGAGATGATGATTTGGATTACGGGGATGCTATTCAGAATTTGTTTATGGGTGGCAAGGTGATCAAGAAGAGCGGTTTTGCGGAGTCAAGTAAAGGTGGTTCATCGGCTTTGGAGAATGAAAAAATGACCGAGGCTATCGCGGCTTTTGATGCCATGATGACGAAAATGACCGAGGAGAGCGAACCGGTTAATGCTACTCTTGTTAATCATAGTGAAGTCCTTTGTGTGCCGTTAAAAAACAGGTATCAACAAAAGGGGAAGAAGAAACAATTGGTTCAGGGCGCTGAAATGAAAAAATTCGGCGTGTTTATCAAAGATATTTGAGTCGGTTTGTTCATCGTCGTGTTTCGTAGTGTCCTTCGGGTCTATATTTTATTTGTTGTTTAGCCCCAAGTTGTTTAGATTTTTGGTTCGATGAGGCTCGGTAGATAATCTGTATGTTTGTCGCTTTCTAGGTACGAGCCTCATTGGGGTTTCTCTATTGTATCCTTTGTTGAAAACGTTTTCTTTTCGAAAACGTTTTCCGTTTTTATTTAAGTTTTCGTTTTTTGCCAAAAAAAAAAAAAAAAAAAAAAAAAAAAAAAAAAAAAAAAAAAATTAGTCAAATTTACCTTGAAAATAAGAGCAAAACTAACATATATCAAATCCATCTTTATACCAACAAAAATTTAAGGGGACAATTATTATGGGACGGAGGGTGTAGGAATTAATTAGTATATAAAGTAATAAAAAACTGGTTTTGGGTTAAACCAATCAGATTAACTTACATGTCCAAGAAGGGTGTCACTATGATCTTCATGGGAGAATCCTCTGTTTTTGTTACCACTAACTATCTCCAACACTAAAACACCAAAACTGAACACATCCGACTTTGTAGAAAATTGCCCGTGTAATGCATATTCCGGTGAAATATAGCCGCTGCAGAAACATTAATTAGGATTATTCATAAACCAGCATACTAGATTTTTTTGGTTTGCAGATAATTATCGCACAAAAGCAAAATAAAAAAGACAACTGTTTCAAGATTCTTACTATGTTCCCATGACTCTCTTTGTCTTAACAGAATTATCAGATCCTACAAACTTTCTGGCAAGCCCAAAGTCTGCGATTTTAGGGTTCATATCATTATCCAGGAGAATATTAGCTGCCTTGAGATCTCTATGTATGATTTGAAGACGTGAATCCTGATGTAGATATAAAATACCTCTAGCCATCCCATTAATTATATGAAATCGCTTCGGCCAATCAAGTATTGACCTTCTGGTTTCATCTGTAAAAAAATAAGATAACCACTCAATTAGTCAATGTGTTTTATTCATCTATTATTCATGTGGTGAAAAATTTAACAGAAATAGTACACAGTACTATGGTAAAAAGGTGATAATTAGGATCCAAGTTTAAAAACAAGTTTTCTAGTTGAATCTCATTGACCGAGTTTCTTGCATAATCTTCATATCAGTATATAATTTCTGTTGGACAGAACAAGTATGCATGTGGTATAGATGCAATGCACAATAAGAAAGTAGTGAGCCAAACAGAATATGAATGCGTCCAAGCTTTTGTTAGGCATGTATTCATAAATCAAAATCATTTCATTTCGATGAATGCAGTATCCAACAAGTTTCACGAGATTCCGGTGCTGAAGTTTGGCAATACAAATGACTTCGTTCTTGAATTCATCAAGCCCTTGGTGAGATGTTTCTGACAGCCGTTTCACGGCCACTTCTCGTTTGTCTTTTAACACACCCTGAAATAGCAGTTTGTTATGATTTGAAGTCCCGTGAAATTGTTTACAATATAAATAAATGATGATTTGGTGTTTTCAAAAGGTAAGATGTTGTTCCAAGACCCTTCCAAAACTCACCAGCGAAGGCACCCCTCTCTTTCAAGAGGATTCGCGGCCTGTCAAGCCCTGGTAAGGTTCTTCGCTTTGCATCGAATTCTAGGAATGGCAATGGCCACCCGATTCGGTGGATATCCACCCGATTCCTGATTCATGATGGATATGGATACGGATATGAATTAATCTAAATGAATATGGATATAGATGTGAATGAATAGTTTCATCCATGCATATATCCATTAACACCCGAAATACATATATAAATACATAAATATAGATATATGCAAACATATTTACCATCAAAAAAGCAATTACCATTACACATATATTTTGCTAATCATATAAGGAATTAACTATGATACATTACAATAAAACACATATATCTAATTATATAAACCATATAAAACACATATATTTTGCTACTCATTGTCCTCTCCTATTCTCCTATCTCTCTAATGAAACAAGATATTTTCATAATTCCTGTCATTATGTGTTTGTGGGATCGGGCGCATTAGGCATAATAAATGCTCAAATTTTTTAGTCGTGGTTTCAACACCAACTCTAATGGGCCACTAATTCATGGGCACCAAGTCTACTACTACACAAACTTGGTCCAGTTAAAGCGGCTCACAAGTTATCCTCCTCTCCAAGGTTATAAAAGTCGCGAGTAGGAAACGTGTCAGTCGAGTCGGGGACGAGTCGGGTGTTGACCAAGGTTAACGTTTAGCAAAATTAAACAAATAGATATACATATACATATTACACATAAATATATCAAACATAAAAAAAAATATTTCAAACATAGATATATGCACAAAATACATATTACACATAAATATATCAAACATAAAAAATAAATATTTCAAACATAGATATACACAAAATCTATGTTTTTATAAAAAAAATTGACGTAACTTTGACTTTGACCGACTCAGACCCGACTTGGCCGACTCAGCCCGACGACCTTTTAGGCTTTTAGCTTTGACAGACTTTTAAGCCGTTCTAGGGCGAGTTGGGACGGCCACTATCCCGTCCGGGACGGGATAGTGCCCAAACCGACACGTCAGCCGACGTTTACAACAGTGCTCCTCTCAAGTGAACCACTCAGAGCAGCCGGATTAAACGATCACAGTTTTGATTATTGATAGTGTTATCATATACTTTAAGGTATCAAAAAATTACCTTGTAAACAGGACCAAAACCACCTTCTCCTATCTTATTGCGGATGCTGAAATTATCTGTAGCCTCGGCTATTTCATGTAGGCTAAAGAAAGGCAACTCATCAAGATCTTCAATTTGAACAGCCGCATTCATTTTATGAAAGGCATATCGGTTTCCTACAAAAATGAGTTCATTTTCTCTTAATAAGTCAACCCGCCCAAATTTATACCGATAAAAGCTTGTAAATATTAAGCATGATTACTATAGTTTCATAAGCAGAATCATGTTGTTTCTTACTTAAATTACTTCTATATACCTTTCATGTGACGTTTTATCTTTTTCTTTTTACAAGCATACGCCACCGCACACCCAAGCACCGCGACGGATGAAGTTAATAAGATCGCAATAAGTATTCCATACTTTTTACTGAAGTTAGATTTGGAGATCGAATTTCCTTCTGTTAATGAGTCACGATAATCAGTATGAATGACAGCAAATTGTAAAACTTCTTTGTAAGCATAAAACAAGTTCTTCACTTGGACACTATGAAATTTCATCACATAAAAGACATGTTACAGATCTCAGAATAAAAATGAATAAGAAATATATTTGAAGCAGCTGCAGCAAGCATCGACAATAATAATAATATGATATATAAGTTACTGTATCGGCTTAATTACCTAATAATTCGGAGGCTGCCAGTCTAACATAAAGATCTTGCCCATTCATTGAGTACACTCGTACATCAATCAAATCACCAAACCATCGCAAGCATCCAACAGAACCTCGAGTGACGTTCGGATTTGCATACGCCGTGCATGAGCAGTTATCCTTACAAGCTACCTCACACTCTTGGAGGCTCATGGTTCCATCGAACACGACATTCTGTGTGTCTGGCAATTTCATGCTCGATAGTTTTATAAATTTCTCTCCGGGCCCACAATCCAACGCAACACTCCGTCTACATCCAATAGTCCAATTATACGAATTTAAATCGTATGGCTCGTCTTTTTGTTCAAATCCTTTCAAACATTCGCAATTGGGATATGTATCAGTACTACAGCTTCCATACGGGCCACATAATCCATAATTGTCACAATAATCTGTCGGTATAGTAAAATCTTGCATCCATTCATGGTTTTGCATAGTTAGCACCCAAATCTCAAGCTTCCCACCAGGGGTCATTACCGACCTTGATGCACGTACGGTGCTATTAGCAGTATATCTGAAATATATCTCCTTGTCAGTGACAACCATTTCAGTTTTATACATACGATTAACGTCATGTCTAGAGTTGGGACGTCCAGCAAACTCTACACCGTCAAATGGGCCCAACCTTGTTTGAATAACAGAACTTCTACGGATATATACTTGCGGATATTTACCCTTAACCATAAAGAGCCTAATTGTATACATACCCGGAAAAGGATCATCCACACTCCTCCATGATCTCGAATACGTCTCTCGTCCTGTAACGAGGTTTTTGCCCAATTTCATTCCTGATATGAAGGTATCTCCAAGGTAATCAAAACTTTGCCAAACGACACTATTTTCATCCTTGATTACCAAATTTCCAGTATCCAAGAGTTGTGCTGTGGGAATAACATTTGTGCCAGATGCCTTGCTGGATGACCAGATGATCGTGCCGCCAATATTTACAATAGACAGGATCCCATGACTGCCAAATATGACCGTGCCCGAGGTATTGTTAAGTGCAGATTTTCTATTAGCGACCCATACAACCGTGTGAGGTGATGTGTTCTTAAACCATATCCCCAAGTATCGATTTTTCGAACCCCCTGGGCTAAAGAAACCGAGCTCAAACATTTCGTTTGCTGAAACGATTGTCTCGCCATCTGTGATATTTCGATCGACACAGATGGTGTCTACTGCACCAGAAGTTCCTAAAACCAGAAATAAAAAGGTAATGGTAGGGAGTAACATCAGACTTAGATTCAAGTCATTGCATGGGTTCTTTTTGGGTATTAGAAGTTTTAAAAGTCTGTTATATCAGAATTTCATCAGATAGAATAATAGTAATTTATATTTCATGTTGTTATTAAAGTTTCTTCATCAAATCAATAACCTAACGTGTCCATTTAATGTGGCTTCAGTGGTTTAATTAATCCAAGTTTCCAACTACTTCTGAAATAGTCAAATTATTAAGCTTATCATATCATTAACGCACCTATTTTTAATTAACTAGCTAGAAATTTTCTTCCAATTAGTCAAGTAGATGGGACCTACTTGTGACTTGTGTATTCCAAAAATCAATCAAGTTTTAGTAGATAAAGTTTATACTCAGTTTAAGTCAAAACCCTAACCTCCGATTTCGTCACATTCCTACTCATTATCGACAATTTAACTTCTTCGTACTTGTACGAATTCCTAATATGAACAATCCAAACTATTATCATCGAACTATACACAATCAAGAAAAAGAGTTTGTAACATAAACCTTGGCTACAGTTCAGGAGTACTCTATGCTCGAAATGCTTAAAAATAGGGTTGAAAATTCGTTATTTCAACGATTCGAGAACATGCTAACCCTAATTTTGAAATAGGTGATGATCCTTACACCACCACTTCCATTTCGAATAAAAATAACAATTCTTAGCTCAATCTTCCCTCAATCGTATCGAAATAGACGAGAGAAAGAATCTATAAATCGAAACCCTAATTTCAGACCTCGAACCGTATCAGATTTTTTAACCGTATCAGATTGTGTTACAACTTACAAACAACATACAAATCACTGTATTCATCATAAAAATCAAGACGTTCATCGGAGTAGTGAACGAATTATATAAGATAAATATGATCACATTTACAACGAATCATAAACTGTAAGAACTAACCTCAATCTCGATATAATAAACAAGATGATGAATATTGCAGACAGAATCTGTACGCATTGTGAATGTGAATGAAGATATAAACAGTAAATGATGAATATGTATAAGTTGCATACTTTACCCTTGAACTTCTAGACTTCACAATAAGACCACAGGCATTCCAATCTTTAGCAACCTTGAATTTCTCCATAAAGACAGAAAAACCCTCCAACTTTTTACTAAAAAGATTAACACCACAAAAAACATATACGAGTAAATAGTAATTACATATACGAGTAAATAGTAATTAGATCAAGTTTAGAATAAACTAGTGTTTGGGGATGCGCGTTGCCGTACCGTTTTGTAGACGTTTTTGGGCAATGTGATGGAGTCGTTTTTGGCGAAATTGTAGGAAAATTTGTAGGGAAAAAGAAGGGGAAAAAGTCTTTATCGTTTTGTTTTTTTAAAAAAAATAGTTAAAAAAAGGGCCAACGTCCTTATGCAGTCATTTAGTAAAATTTGTAGGGGAGAATGAGAGGGACAATTTAAAAAAAAAGATTTTTTTACTGTAGATGGATAGTGAAGTACTCCTTGTGGGTACAACTTCCCTCTGCACAACGTACAAGTCATTAAAGTGCAAAAAGTGTCGCTGTCGATGAATAGTAAGTAAATAGTAGGCAAGTTTGTGAATTAGAGTAATAATAATAAAATAATAAATGCATTAACAACATGAACTAAGATAAGATGACTTCACAAGGTGATATTTCCACTTGTTTTTTTATAGATTCGGCACAATTTTATGTCAGTTTCCTTAAATGTCCTTCAATCCATACTAACAAGAAACTTGTGTAAGGTATCATTTAAGAGTAGTTTAATATATATGAGTGTACGGTGCTGTTTGTTTTTTAAGATGTTTTTGTCTGAAGATCTACGGACCATGTCTGTTAAGAAGATGTGGTCTGAAGGTCTGTATGCTGAATAATGAAGACTGTTTGTTTTTATGTCTGCAACATAACTTAATTCTGTCTGAAGCACTTAGAATGTAGTGACCCGAACTTTTCCATGTTTATATATATTAATTGAGATTGATATTTACATGATTAAATGTTTCCAACATGTTAAGCAATCAAACTTGTTAAGACTTGATTAATTGAAATATGTTTCATATAGACAATTGACCACCCAAGTTGACCGGTGATTCACGAACGTTAAAACTTGTAAAAACTATATGATGACATATATATGGATATATATATAGTTAACATGATACTATGATAAGTAAACATATCATTAAGTATATTAACAATGAACTACATATGTAAAAACAAGACTACTAACTTAATGATTTTTAAACGAGACATATATGTAACGATTATCGTTGTAAAGACATTTAATGTATATATATCATATTAAGAGATATTCATACATGATAATATCATGATAATATAATAATTTAAAATCTCATTTGATATTATAAACATTGGGTTAACAACATTTAACAAGATCGTTAACCTAAAGGTTTCAAAACAACACTTACATGTAACGACTAACGATGACTTAACGACTCAGTTAAAATGTATATACATGTAGTGTTTTAATATGTATTTATACACTTTTGAAAGACTTCAATACACTTATCAAAATACTTCTACTTAACAAAAATGCTTACAATTACATCCTCGTTCAGTTTCATCAACAATTCTACTCGTATGCACCCGTATTCGTACTCGTACAATACACAGCTTTTAGATGTATGTACTATTGGTATATACACTCCAATGATCAGCTCTTAGCAGCCCATGTGAGTCACCTAACACATGTGGGAACCATCATTTGGCAACTAGCATGAAATATCTCATAAAATTACAAAAATATGAGTAATCATTCATGACTTATTTACATGAAAACAAAATTACATATCCTTTATATCTAATCCATACACCAACGACCAAAAACACCTACAAACACTTTCATTCTTCAATTTTCTTCATCTAATTGATCTCTCTCAAGTTCTATCTTCAAGTTCTAAGTGTTCTTCATATATTCTACAAGTTCTAGTTACATAAAATCAAGAATACTTTCAAGTTTGCTAGCTCACTTCCAATCTTGTAAGGTGATCATCCAACCTCAAGAAATCTTTGTTTCTTACAGTAGGTTATCATTCTAATACAAGGTAATAATCATATTCAAACTTTGGTTCAATTTCTATAACTATAACAATCTTATTTCAAGTGATGATCTTACTTGAACTTGTTTTCGTGTCATGATTCTGCTTCACGAACTTCGAGCCATCCAAGGATCCGTTGAAGCTAGATCCATTTTTCTCTTTTCCAGTAGGTTTATTCAAGGAACTTAAGGTAGTAATGATGTTCATAACATCATTCGATTCATACATATAAAGCTATCTTATTCGAAGGTTTAAACTTGTAATCACTAGAACATAGTTTAGTTAATTCTAAACTTGTTCGCAAACAAAAGTTAATCCTTCTAACTTGACTTTTAAAATCAACTAAACACATGTTCTATATCTATATGATATGCTAACTTAATGATTTAAAACCTGGAAACACGAAAAACACCGTAAAACCGGATTTACGCCGTCGTAGTAACACCGCGGGCTGTTTTGGGTTAGTTAATTAAAAACTATGATAAACTTTGATTTAAAAGTTGTTATTCTGGGAAAATTATTTTTGTTATGAACATGAAACTATATCCAAAAATTATGGTTAAACTCAAAGTTGAAGTATGTTTTCTAAAATGGTCATCTAGACGTCGTTCTTTCGACTGAAATGACTACCTTTACAAAAACGACTTGTAATTTATTTTTCCGTCTATAAACCTATACTTTTTCTATTTAGATTCATAAAATAGAGTTCAATATGAAACCATAGCAATTTGATTCACTCAAAACGGATTTAAAATGAAGAAGTTATGGGTAAAACAAGATTGGATAATTTTTCTCATTTTAGCTACGTGAAAATTGGTAACAAATCTATTCCAACCATAACTTAATCAACTTGTATTGTATATTATGTAATCTTGAGATACCATAGACACGTATACAATGTTTCGACCTATCATGTCGACACATCTATATATATTTTGAAACAACCATAGACACTCTATATGTGAATGTTGGAGTTAGCTATACAGGGTTGAGGTTGATTCCAAAATATATATAGTTTGAGTTGTGATCAATACTGAGATACGTATACACTGGGTCGTGGATTGATTCAAGATAATATTTATCGATTTATTTCTGTATATCTAACTGTGGACAACTAGTTGTAGGTTACTAACGAGGACAGCTGACTTAATAAACTTAAAACATCAAAATATATTAAAAGTGTTGTAAATATATTTTGAACATACTTTGATATATATGTATATATTGTTATAGGTTCGTGAATCAACAGTGGCCAAGTCTTACTTCCCGACGAAGTAAAAATCTGTGAAAGTGAGTTATAGTCCCACTTTTAAAATCTAATATTTTTGGGATGAGAATACATGCAGGTTTTATAAATGATTTACAAAATAGACACAAGTACGTGAAACTACATTCTATGGTTGAATTATCGAAATCGAATATGCCCCTTTTTATTAAGTCTGTTAATCTAAGAATTAGGGAACAGACACCCTAATTGACACGAATCCTAAAGATAGATCTATTGGGCCTAACAAACCCCATCCAAAGTACCGGATACTTTAGTACTTCGAAATTTATATCATATCCGAAGGGTGTCCCGGAATGATGGGGATATTCTTATATATGCATCTTGTCAATGTCGGTTACCAGGTGTTCACCATATGAATGATTTTTATCTCTATGTATGGGATGTGTATTAAAATATGAAATCTGGTGGTCTATTATTATGATTTGATATATATATAGGTTAAACCTATAACTCACCAACATTTTTGTTGACGTTTTAAGCATGTTTATTCTCAGGTGATTATTAAGAGCTTCCGCTGTCGCATACTTAAATAAGGACGAGATTTGGAGTCCATGCTTGTATGATATTGTGTAAAAACTGCATTCAAGAAACTTAATTTGTTGTAACATATTTGTATTGTAAACCATTATGTAATGGTCATGTGTAAACAGGATATTTTAGATTATCATTATTTGATAATCTACGTAAAGCTTTTTAAACCTTTATTGATGAAATAAAGGTTATGGTTTGTTTTAAAATGAATGCAGTCTTTGAAAAATGTCTCATATAGAGGTCAAAACCTCGCAACGAAAACAATTAATATGGAACGTTTTTAATCAATAAGAACGGGACATTTCAGTTGGTATCCGAGCGTTGGTCTTAGAGAACCAGAAAATTTGCATTAGTGTGTCTTATCGAGTTTGTTAGGATGCATTAGTGAGTCTGGACTTCGACCGTGTTTTCTTTAAAAATGATTGCTTAACATTTTTGTTGGAAACTATATAATATTAACATGTATATATTATGTGATATATTAATCTCTTAACATGTTTGATATTGTGTGATAGATGTCTACCTCTAGCACAAATCCCATTGACTCACCTAATAATAACGAAGAGTCGAATATATATTGGACTGATTCACAAGTTCCCGAAGAGGAACCGGAAGAAGAATCAGAACCGGAAGAAGAATCAGAACCGGAAGAGGAGGAACCGGAGGAGGAAATAGAACCGGTGGGGGAAATAATAAAACGGTTAAGTAAAAGAAAATCCTCAACCAACCGACCAAGGATAATTATGGTCAATGGTGTTTCCGCCAAGGAAGCAAAATATTGGGAGGATTACCAATTCTCCGATGAATCGGATTCCGACGAGAATTCCGATGATGTTATAGAAATTAGCCCAACTGAATTTAAAAAGGTAAAAGAAAATAATAAGGGAAAGGGCATAAAAATAGAGAAATCAAATTCCAACCCCGATGAACTTTATATGTATCGTCAACCCCCGAAGCCCTTAAGTTGTAACAATGACCCGGGAACCTCTAAACCACCAGGTTTTTCTAAACCAATGTGGAAAACGACAGCTTGTATTAGGGGAACATCATATATCCCTAGAAACTTGGCAAAACGAACCAAAACCGAAGAAGAAGAAACGAGCGAGTCGGAATAAGATAGTTGTATTCGTGTGGTGTAATATATGTAATATAGTGTGCTTATGCTTTATGATATATGTAAAAATTGCTTGTATTAATAAGTATTTTTTTTATGAATCTAACTCTTGTCTATTTTACAGTATAAAAACACAAAATGGATAGACAACCCAATATTTTAAGAGACCTACCCGGAGACATGATTGATGAAATCTTGTCTAGAGTCGGTCAGAATTCTGCGACACAACTATTTAAGGCGAGATCAGTTTGTAAGACATTCGAAGAAAGTTCCAAGAATGCCTTGGTTTATAAGAGACTTTCGTTTGAAAGATGGGGGATATCACATTGGGAAACCCATAAGTTACGATGTGTTTACTTTGACGCATATATTGCGGGGAACCCAAATGCTATTTTACGCAACGGGTTAAGAAATTATTTTGACTCAATGTATCCGAATATAGGACTTCATGATTTAGAAAAAGCGGGTAACATACAACATAAAGAAGCATGCTATGCTTACGGGTTAGTAATGTTCGCTTCTCACCAAAGTGAGAAAAAGAACATCGGGCTACAACTATTAAACAAAACGTTCTCACAAGTGACGGAGTCGGTAATTGGGGTAAGAAATGAGGTTTTTAGGTTATTACGAGACTGTTGGTCATTACGTAATCCTCGTCCCTTTGACGACGTTACAACACGCTGTCTTATCAACGGCCATAACGGTTATGTTCCAGAAGACCAAGGATGGGAAGTAGTCCTAGTAAAACCAGAATGCATGACTTGTTTCTGGACGTATGAATTACGTGTCTTTATTGCCTTTACTGAACGACTTGTGTACTAGCTAGAATTATCTTGACAACTATCTTGTATCAAAGTTATTGTGTGCTATATTTCATGCTTTATGTAAAATAAGCGGTATTGTAAGTTTGTAAAATATTGTATAAAAGTTTGAACGCGAAATATTATTATAATCAGTTTTTCATATAGAATTGTAGTAGTTGAATTGTATATTAGCTACTAAGTATGAACTTAACGGGTAGGTACTACCCGAATTTAAACTTATAAAACGCTAATATGAAGAAAAAGCTTTTATAAATGAGTTCATATTATGCTACGAAATACTATTAACTACTCTTAATATTCTGTATGATTAACTTGTTCCATTTGACTATTTTGAAGGAAATGGCACCGACTACTCGACACACCGTGAATATGAATGAAGAGGAATTCCGTACTTTTCTAGCTTCAAACATAGCCGCAGTACAGGCTGCGCTACATACCAACAATAACCTTGGATCTAGCAGTACAGGAAATCGTGTAGGATGCACCTACAAAGAATTCACTGCCTGCAAACCTTTGGAATTTGATGGAACCGAAGGACAGATCGGATTGAAACGGTGGACCGAGAAGTTCGAATCGGTGTTTGCCATAAGTAAGTGTACTGAAGAGGACAAAGTGAAGTACGCTACGCATACCTTCACAGGTTCTGCGTTAACATGGTGGAATACCTATCTAGAGTAAGTGGGACAAGACGATGCGTACGCACTACCGTGGTCAGCATTCAAGCACTTGATGAACGAGAAGTACCGTCCCAGAACCGAGGTCAATAAGCTCAAGACAGAACTTAGAGGGTTACGAACCCAAGGATTTGATATTACCACGTATGAAAGACGATTCACAGAATTGTGCCTATTGTGTCCGGGAGCATTCGAAGATGAGGAAGAGAAGATCGACGCGTTTGTGAAAGGATTACCGGAAAGAATCCAAGAAGATATAAGTTCACACGAGCCCGCCTCCATACAACAGGCATGTAGAATGGCTCACAAACTAGTGAACCAGATTGAAGAAAGAATTAAACAACAGACTGCTGAAGAGGCCAATGTGAAGCAAGTCAAAAGAAAGTGGGAGGAAAACGGTGATAAGAATCACCAATACAACAACAACAGCAATTACAACAATAATCGCAACAATTATCCCAACAATCGCAACATCAATCGCAACTACAACTAACAGCCCAACAACAACAACAACAACAACAACAGCAACTACAACAATCATCCCAACAACAATAATAACCGCAACAACAACAACAATCAGAAGCAGCTATGCCAAAGGTGTGAAAAGTATCACTCGGGGTTCTGCACCAAATTTTGCAACAAGTGTAAAAGAAATGGTCATAGCGCGGCGAAGTGTGAGGTCTACGGACCAGGGGTTAATAGAACGAAAGGAACAAATGGTGTCGGAACGAGTAATGGCGGAGCAAGTAGTGTCGGAGCAAGTTATGCCAATGTAGTTTGTTATAAATGTGGAAAACCGGGCCACATTATTAGAAATTGCCCGAACCAGGAGAACACGAATGGACAAGGCCACGAAAGAGTTTTCAATATTAATGCGGCAGAGGCACAGGAAGACCCGGAGCTTGTTACGGGTACGTTTCTTATTGACAATAAATCTGCTTACGTTTTATTTGATTCGGGTGCGGATAGAAGCTATATGAGTAGAGATTTTTGTGCTAAATTAAGTTGTCCATTGACGCCTTTGGATAGTAAATTTTTACTCGAATTAGCAAATGGTAAATTAATTTCAGCAGATAATATATGTCGGAATCGAGAAATTAAACTGGTTAGCGAAACATTTAAGATTGATTTGATACCAGTAGAGTTAGGGAGTTTTGATGTGATAATCGGTATGGACTGGTTGAAAGAAGTGAAAGCAGAGATCGTTTGTTACAAAAATGCAATTCGCATTATACGAGAAAAAGGAAAACCCTTAATGGTGTACGGAGAAAAGGGCAACACGAAGCTACATCTTATTAGTAATTTGAAGGCACAAAAACTAATAAGAAAATGTTGCTATGCTGTTCTAGCACACGTCGAGAAAGTATAAACTGAAGAAAAGAGCATCAATGATGTTCCCATTGCAAAAGAATTTCCCGATGTATTTCCGAAAGAATTACCGGGATTACCCCCACATCGATCCGTTGAATTTCAAATAGATCTTGTACCAGGAGCTGCACCAATAGCTCGTGCTCCTTACAGCCTCACACCCAGCAAGATGAAAGAACTGCAAAGCCAATTACAAGAACTTTTAGAGCGTGGTTTCATTCGACCAAGCACATCACCGTGGGGAGCTCCTGTTTTGTTTTTCAAGAAGAAAGATGGTACATTCAGGTTGTGTATCGACTACCGAGAGTTGAACAAACTTACCATCAAGAACCGCTACCCACTACCGAGAATCGACGACTTATTTGATCAACTACAAGGCTCGTCTGTTTATTCAAAGATTGACTTACGTTCCGGGTATCATCAAATGCGGGTGAAAGAAGATGATATTCCAAAGACTGCTTTCAGAACACGTTACGGTCATTACGAGTTTATGGTCATGCCGTTTGGTTTAACTAATGCACCAGCTGTGTTCATGGACCTTATGAACCGAGTGTGTGGACCATACCTTGACAAGTTTGTCATTGTTTTCATTGATGACATACTTATTTACTCAAAGAATGACCAAGAACACGGTGAACATTTGAGAAAGGTGTTAGAAGTATTGAGGAAGGAAGAATTGTACGCTAAGTTTTCAAAGTGTGCATTTTGGTTGGAAGAAGTTCAATTCCTCGGTCACATAGTGAACAAAGAAGGTATTAAGGTGGATCCGGCAAAGATAGAAACTGTTGAAAAGTGGGAAACCCCGAAAACTCCGAAACACATACGCCAGTTTTTAGGACTAGCTGGTTACTACAGAAGGTTCATCCAAGACTTTTCCAGAATAGCAAAACCCTTGACTGCATTAACGCATAAAGGGAAGAAATTTGAATGGAATGATGAACAAGAGAAAGCGTTTCAGTTATTGAAGAAAAAGCTAACTACGGCACCTATATTGTCATTGCCTGAAGGGAATGATGATTTTGTGATTTATTGTGACGCATCAAAGCAAGGTCTCGATTGTGTATTAATGCAACGAACGAAGGTGATTGCTTATGCGTCTAGACAATTGAAGATTCACGAACAAAATTATACGACGCATGATTTGGAATTAGGCGAGGTTGTTTTTGCATTAAAGACTTGGAGGCACTACTTATATGGGGTCAAAAGTATTATATATACCGACCATAAAAGTCTTCAACACATATTTAATCAGAAACAACTGAATATGAGGCAGCTTAGGTGGATTGAATTATTGAATGATTACGACTTTGAGATTCGTTACCACCCGGGGAAGGCAAATGTAGTAGCCGATGCCTTGAGCAGGAAGGACAGAGAACCCATTCGAGTAAAATCTATGAATATAATGATTCATAATATCCTTACTACTCAAATAAAGGAGGCGCAACATGGAGTTTTAAAAGAGGGAAATTTAAAGGATGAAATACCCAAAGGATCGGAGAAGCATCTTAATATTCGGGAAGACGGAACCCGATATAGGGTTAAAAGGATTTGGGTACCAAAATTTGGAGATATGAGAGAAATGGTACTTAGAGAAGCTCATAAAACCAGATACTCAATACATCCTGGAACGGAGAAGATGTACAAGGATCTCAAGAAACATTTTTGGTGGCCGGGTATGAAAGTCGATGTTGCTAAATACGTAGGAGAATGTTTGACGTGTTCTAAGGTCAAAGCTGAGCATCAGAAACCATCAGGTCTACTTCAACAATCCGAAATCCCGGAATGGAAATGGGAAAACATTACCATGGATTTCATCACTAAATTGCCAAGGACTGCAAGTGGTTTTGATACTATTTGGGTAATAGTTGATCGTCTCACCAAATCAGCACATTTCCTGCCAATAAGAGAAGATGACAAGATGGAGAAGTTAGCACGACTGTATTTGAAGGAAGTCGTCTCCAGACATGGAATACCAATCTCTATTATCTCTGATAGGGATGGCAGATTTATTTCAAGATTCTGGCAGACATTACAGCAAGCATTAGGAACTCGTCTAGACATGAGTACTGCCTATCATCCACAAACTGATGGGCAGAGCGAAAGGACGATACAAACGCTTGAAAACATGCTACGAGCATGTGTTATTGATTTCGGAAACAGTTGGGATCGACATCTACCGTTAGCAGAATTTTCCTACAACAACAGCTACCATTCAAGCATTGAGATGGCGCCATTTGAAGCACTTTATGGTAGAAAGTGCAGGTCTCCGATTTTTTGGAGTGAAGTAGGGGATAGACAGATTACGGGTCCGGAGATTATACAAGAAACTACCGAGAAGATCATCCAAATTCAACAACGGTTGAAAACCGCCCAAAGTCGACAAAAGAGCTACGCCGACATTAAAAGAAAAGATATAGAATTTGAAATTGGAGAGATGGTCATGCTTAAAGTTGCACCTTGGAAAGGCGTTGTTCGATTTGGCAAATGAGGGAAATTAAATCCAAGGTATATTGGACCATTCAAGATTATTGATCGTGTCGGACCAGTAGCTTACCGACTTGAGTTACCTCAACAACTCGTGGCTGTACATAACACTTTCCACGTCTCGAATTTGAAGAAATGTTTTGCTAAAGAAGATCTCACTATTCCGTTAGATGAAATCCAAATCAACGAAAAACTTCAATTCGTCGAAGAACCCGTCGAAATAATGGATCGTGAGGTTAAAAGACTTAAGCAAAACAAGATACCAATTGTTAAGGTTCGATGGAATGCTCGTAGAGGACCCGAGTTCACCTGGGAATGAGAAGATCAGATGAAGAAGAAATACCCGCATTTATTTCCAGAAGATACGTCAACACCTCCAACTGCTTAAAATTTTGGGACGAAATTTATTTAACGGGTAGGTACTGTAGTGACCCGAACTTTTCCATGTTTATATATATTAATTGAGATTGATATTTACATGATTAAATGTTTCCAACATGTTAAGCAATCAAACTTGTTAAGACTTGATTAATTGAAATATGTTTCATATAGACAATTGACCACCCAAGTTGACCGGTGATTCAAGAACGTTAAAACTTGTAAAAACTATATGATGACATATATATGGATATATATATAGTTAACATGATACTATGATAAGTAAACATATCATTAAGTATATTAACAATGAACTACATATGTAAAAACAAGACTACTAACTTAATGATTTTTAAACGAGACATATATGTAACGATTATCGTTGTAAAGACATTTAATGTATATATATCATATTAAGAGATATTCATACATGATAATATCATGATAATATAATAATTTAAAATCTCATTTGATATTATAAACATTGGGTTAACAACATTTAACAAGATCGTTAACCTAAAGGTTTCAAAACAACACTTACATGTAACGACTAACGATGACTTAACGACTCAGTTAAAATGTATATACATGTAGTGTTTTAATATGTATTTATACACTTTTGAAAGACTTCAATACACTTATCAAAATACTTCTACTTAACAAAAATGCTTACAATTACATCCTCGTTCAGTTTCATCAACAATTCTACTCGTATGCACCCGTATTCGTACTCGTACAATACACAGCTTTTAGATGTATGTACTATTGGTATATACACTCCAATGATCAGCTCTTATCAGCCCATGTGAGTCACCTAACACATGTGGGAACCATCATTTGGCAACTAGCATGAAATATCTCATAAAATTACAAAAATATGAGTAATCATTCATGACTTATTTACATGAAAACAAAATTACATATCCTTTATATCTAATCCATACACCAACGACCAAAAACACCTACAAACACTTTCATTCTTCAATTTTCTTCATCTAATTGATCTCTCTCAAGTTCTATCTTCAAGTTCTAAGTGTTCTTCATATATTCTACAAGTTCTAGTTACATAAAATCAAGAATACTTTCAAGTTTGCTAGCTCACTTCCAATCTTGTAAGGTGATCATCCAACCTCAATAAATCTTTGTTTCTTACAGTAGGTTATCATTCTAATACAAGGTAATAATCATATTCAAAATTTGGTTCAATTTCTATAACTATAACAATCTTATTTCAAGTGATGATCTTACTTGAACTTGTTTTCGTGTCATGATTCTGCTTCAAGAACTTCGAGCCATCCAAGGATCCGTTGAAGCTAGATCCATTTTTCTCTTTTCCAGTAGGTTTATCCAAGGAACTTAAGGTAGTAATGATGTTCATAACATCATTCGATTCATACATATAAAGCTATCTTATTCGAAGGTTTAAACTTGTAATCACTAGAATATAGTTTAGTTAATTCTAAACTTGTTCGCAAACAAAAGTTAATCCTTCTAACTTGACTTTTAAAATCAACTAAACACATGTTCTATATCTATATGATATGCTAACTTAATGATTTAAAACCTGGAAACACGAAAAATACCGTAAAATCGGATTTACGCCGTCGTAGTAACACCGCGGGCTGTTTTGGGTTAGTTAATTAAAAACTATGATAAACTTTGATTTAAAAGTTGTTATTCTGGGAAAATGATTTTTGTTATGAACATGAAACTATATCCAAAAATTATGGTTAAACTCAAAGTGGAAGTATGTTTTCTAAAATGGTCATCTAGACGTCGTTCTTTCGACTGAAATGACTACCTTTACAAAAACGACTTGTAATTTATTTTTCCGACTATAAACCTATACTTTTTCTATTCAGATTCATAAAATAGAGTTCAATATGAAACCATAGCAATTTGATTCACTCAAAACGGATTTAAAATGAAGAAGTTATGGGTAAAACAAGATTGGATAATTTTTCTCATTTTAGCTACGTGAAAATTGGTAACAAATCTATTCCAACCATAACTTAATCAACTTGTATTGTATATTATGTAATCTTGAGATACCATAGACACGTATACAATGTTTCGACCTATCATGTCGACACATCTATATATATTTCGGAACAACCATAGACACTCTATATGTGAATGTTGGAGTTAGCTATACAGGGTTGAGGTTGATTTCAAAATATATATAGTTTGAGTTGTGATCAATACTGAGATACGTATACACTGGGTCGTGGATTGATTCAAGATAATATTTATCGATTTATTTCTGTATATCTAACCGTGGACAACTAGTTGTAGGTTACTAACGAGGATAGCTGACTTAATAAACTTAAAACATCAAAATATATTAAAAATGTTGTAAATATATTTTGAACATACTTTGATATATATGTATATATTGTTATAGGTTCGTGAATCAACCAGTGGCCAAGTCTTACTTCCCGACGAAGTAAAAATATGTGAAAGTGAGTTATAGTCCCACTTTTAAAATCTAATATTTTTGGGATGAGAATACATGCAGGTTTTATAAATGATTTACAAAATAGACACAAGTACGTGAAACTACATTCTATGGTTGAATTATCGAAATCGAATATGCCCCTTTTTATTAAGTCTGGTAATCTAAGAATTAGGGAACAGACACCCTAATTGACGCGAATCCTAAAGATAGATCTATTGGGCCTAACAAATCCCATCCAAAGTACCGGATACTTTAGTACTTCGAAATTTATATCATATCCGAAGAGTGTCCCGGAATGATGGGGATATTCTTATATATGCATCTTGTTAATGTCGGTTACCAGGTGTTCACCATATGAATGATTTTTATCTCTATGTATGGGATGTGTATTAAAATATGAAATCTTGTGGTCTATTATTATGATTTGATATATATAGGTTAAACCTATAACTCACCAACATTTTTGTTGACGTTTTAAGCATGTTTATTCTCAGGTGATTATTAAGAGCTTCCGCTGTCGCATACTTAAATAAGGACGAGATTTGGAGTCCATGCTTGTATGATATTGTGTAAAAACTGCATTCAAGCAACTTATTTTGTTGTAACATATTTGTATTGTAAACCATTATGTAATGGTCGTGTGTAAACAGGATATTTTAGATTATCATTATTTGATAATCTACATAAAGCTTTTTAAACCTTTATTGATGAAATAAAGGTTATGGTTTGTTTTAAAATGAATGCAGTCTTTGAAAAACGTCTCATATAGAGGTCAAAACCTCGCAACGAAAACAATTAATATGGAACGTTTTTAATCAATAAGAACGGGACATTTCATAGAAGCACATTTCTAAGTCTGCGAGGATGCAGACTTAATAAGACATTATTTTATCTTATGTCTTCAGAAAAACAAACTGTCTGCAGTAAAAACGTCTGCGAGCGCGCAGACATAATACATAATAAGGTCTGCAGACAGGAAAACAAACAACACCTACCTATCAAAAATACAAGTGGAAATATTATCAATTGCTTTTAACAATACCCTTTTTCAATCACTAATTGTATTAACTCGTTCATAATTCTGGTAAACAACGATTAGGTCTATTTAATTAGGCAAATACAAATTACTGATAAAAACAAATATTTAAAGTATGAGAATATGGATAATCCCAACTATGGCTCTATGTCATTCAACTGAATACTAAAAGCAATTATAATGACTTGAGAAACGTAATTAAACAAATATAAAAGCAAGAATTGAACATTGTAAGAACAAAAATATAAAAATTAATTAGTACCGAATGATTAAAGAAATTCACATCTAAATATGCTCCAAACTTCAAAAGAAAATATGAAATCTAAGAATGCTATAATTTGGGGAATTAAAAACTACCTAAAAATGCCTTTCAAAAAAATAAATAAATAAATAAATAAATAAATAAAAATTAACGATACAAAAATTGTTTATCAAAATTGAAACAAAAAAAAACCACATTGAAATTTACAGATTTGGCCTCGGCTGATGGTTATTGTTCACATGAGGCGATTGACCATATTTCACTGCCTTATGTTTTTTCATCTTCATGTGATGGCTATTCTTCTCCACTAGTGTTTGTTAGATAATAAGTTAGGCCTAACCCGATTGTGAGTTTGGGTCCGTTAGATTTTTAAGGTTATGAAGTCTATATATAGTGGCTAATGTAATCAATAATATTCACGAGTTCTATTATTTAACATGATATTAGAGGGATCTAATCCCGAGACCTAGCCACATACACCGTCAAATCATTCAAAGAAAAAAAAAAAAACCTACCCAATACAACATACTACACGGCTGCAGCAAAGCCGATTTACATCGCCGCATCACTTCTGAATATCGCCGTTTGTAACATCTACCATAAATACACGTTGCACATCATATATCCATATGCACGTGAATTCAAAGTTCTCTTTTCTATTCTTATTTATTCTTATTATATTTTTCTTATTATTATTAGTATTTTAATTTTATTTAGTGTCTAATGTATTCTTCCTTTCCTACCAATTGAAGCAAAACAATCCCATGGCAACTACCAAAAAAACACGATTTTCATTCGATTATAGTTGACTGCTGAACCTTTTCTTATTATTTTTTTGTATTTAATTTTATTTCCTATTTATTTCATTAAATAATAATAATTGGCGTGGAGATGAGCCGCCTAGCGTGACTAGGTTCCAAACCCCGAAAAAAAAGAGAATATAGTCAAAAATCTTATTTGCAGCGTTGATGAAGATTGTTATCGTCGACAAAGTTCTCTGCCCAAGGCCTCCTCAATCCTTAGGCAAACCAAGCCACGACGTAAAAGAAAACGTTACGGAAAAAGAAACGCAGTCAAGCAGACGCAATCATATCAATGAATATCATTCTATTCGATGCCAAAAAGAAGAAGAAAATGTCACTTTTGTTTATTTGTTAGTTTTTTTATATCTCCAGTCCGAACTTTCACGATTTTGCCGTTCGGACTGCGGGGGGTGTTAGATAATAAGTTAGGCCCAACCCGATTGTGGGTTTGGGTCCGTTAGGTTTTTAAGGTTATGAAATCTATATATAGTGACTAATGTAATCAATAATATTCACAGGTTCCATTATTCAACAGAATCACACCAAATCTTTCAAATAAAAAAACACACTAGGTCCAGCCATCGACTAATGTGCACAACCGACGTCCCATGATCTCTTTGAAAATCTTGTTTTCAATATCTAACATCTCAGAGGCGGATATGGGTCATAGTAGGTTGCTATGAGTTATAGTTGGCGGTTATGGGTCATAGTTGGCGGCTCTTTATCCAACCGAAGCAAAATATGTTCTTAACTCTTTATTAATTCAGTTGGCGTCTTTTGCGCTTGGCTGGTGGCTATCATCTTCATTAAATTACATCGGTCATCTTTTCTTATGTAAAGAACTCTCTTCAAATGTTGTTGGATAAGATTTTGTGAATATACGTTAATGGTGATTTACTGTGTGTAATCAAGCTTAGCGGAATTACAAAGTGTAATATAGTAGCGGTGATTTCCTAGTGAAATCTTCTTGATGATACACTTGGTGTGTAATACCACTATCCATCGTGTTTGAAGAATTCTTAGTGGTTTGTGCATCGAGGAGTGGCTTAAGGATGATTAACATCTTTTCGAACCATTATAAATTTTCATATCAATTTATAATTGTGGTTGATCGCTCAGTCGCAAATGAGTTTATACACGCATTGTTGGCAGGGGCGAAAATTAGAAGGACAGAGGGGAGCACCCGCGCCCAGTGGATTTGCAAATTTTAGTTCAAAAATTTTGAATTTTCTAATTTTGTCCCCAGTGGAAATTTTTTTTTTTTTTGCCCCAAAGCTTTCATATTATGCCTCAAAACCTTCATATTTTGCCTCGAAACCTTCAATTTTTTCCCAAAAACCTTCTAATTTTGCCAAAAAAACCTTGATATTTTGCCCAAAAAAGGTTGCTACGCTTATAACAAAAAAAGTCGCCTCCGGTGAAAAAAATTCTTGCTTCCGCCACTGATTGTTGGTGATTTTAGTGTCGTCCAAAAATCATTTTAGGTAGTTTCGATTTACGTGTAAGCAAGAGTTATTGAGTTATACCTATTAACGGGTTTGGAGAGTGCGGAGTGCACGCCCATAAAAATTGACTCGATAATGCGACGAAAAGCATATGTCAAGGGCCTTGCGGGGTCAAGGGGCAGCCAATATAACAGAATTACAGAATTGAGACTTGGCTTTGTCTGTCGTAGATATAGAAAATATAGTGGGTTGAGGAATTATATCATTGTTGGTAGTGTTTAGTACTGTAAAGGAAGTGCTGATGTGTCATTGGTGTGACACCTAGTCCTGAAAAGAAATATGTCATTGTTGGGATTGGGAGCACTACAAGGACTACATGCGTAAAAACAAATTATAACTTTACAATCACCATAGCAGTACTTGCATTAGATAAAACGTAGAAGTCATATTATATATATAATATTTGTATATAGTTGTAATCACTTGCATCCATAAATTTGCTTGAAAACAAAGGAACCAATGAGAACGCGACATGTGGCGCGAAAATCACATGTGATTAAAAAAAAAAATTCGAAAATTTTTTTTTTGAAATTTTTTTTTCGAAAATTTTTGTTTGGAATTTTTTTTTTCGAAATTTTTTTTAAAAAATCATATGTGATTATGCATGTCACATGTGATTATGCCTGACAAATCCAATCACATGTGATTGTACAATTCAATCACATGTGATTGTGCAGGTAAATCACATGTGATTGTAAAAAAAAAATTTAAAATTTTTTTTTTAAATTCCGAAAAAAAAAATTTAAAATTTTTTTTTCAAAAAAAATTTTTGATTTTTTTTCCCAATCACATGTGATTTTCGCGACACATGTCGCGCTCTCATTGGTCCCTTGAATCTCAACTTAATTTATGGACTCAAATGAATATTCCTCTATTTGTATATATATCATAAATTTCATAGGACCATAATAAATCTATCTATTCAAATATATAAACAATTACAAATTACATGTACCAAACAGTATAGTCTCTTAATAAGACTAAGATACAAGATAACTAATATATCATAATGCTTCTTCTTATTGACGCAATTAATAAATCGTTATGTCAATCACCTAATGGTTTCAATTGAGATTGTAATCAGTAATCAACTAAGTGTTAAAAAATTGTAGGAGCAAAAAAATCTTAACAGAGAAAAAGATGCATATCAGAGGGCTAATGTCGATATTCGATAACGATCAGAGCAAGAATACGACACAATACGAGAAACCTAAGAAGTGAAGGCCCAATATTAATTTTTAAAACATTATTACTATACATACTCATTCCCGTAAATGGAGGACCAACAGGGACCCACCAAATACCCTTCACTGTTCAACTGTAGCTACAGTATTTTTCCTTTTTTTTTTTACTAATGTAACGACCCGGATTTTTCCGATCATTTTATACATATGAGATTAATATTTACATAAATTAAACATTACCAACATGATAAACAATCCAAATTGTTGAGTCTTGTGTTTTTGAAAAAAGTTTTACACAACGTTTGACCGTCCAATTTGATCGATGATATCACGAACTATATAACATACAATAATTATACGATTGTGTACAAATACGTATTTATACATATTTAACATGATCTAAGGATGGTTTAACATCTCATTGTGTACTAATAACAATGAGTTATAAGTATACTTTGAGACTACTAACTTAAGTTTTCAAAACGGTAACTATACGTAACGTTCTTTGACATATATACCTATAATCTATAATGCTTATACAAGTATCGTATAAATACGTATTTAATAACTTTTAAAGGGCTTAAATACATAAAACAATATAAGTATATTCACAAAAGATAGTTATATTTGAATTCCCGTTCCGTTTCCTCAAGATTTCTACACGTATACCTAGGGTATATGTACCCGTATTATACGCAGCTTCTAGATGTATTTACTATTGATAAATACCAATTATTAGACCTCAATTATCTGCTCTTAGCAGCCTTTGTTAGTCAACAACATGTGGGATCAAGTAGGAAGACTTATGAGCTAAAAATCAAAACTTAAAATCTATATATATATACATACATATACACGTTTACATATACATACATATACTTCCATATCAACTTTATTTCAAGATAAATGATCTTCTAAA
Organism: Rutidosis leptorrhynchoides; assembly: GCF_046630445.1. Taxonomy (NCBI): domain Eukaryota; kingdom Viridiplantae; phylum Streptophyta; class Magnoliopsida; order Asterales; family Asteraceae; genus Rutidosis; species Rutidosis leptorrhynchoides. The sequence goes on along the minus strand of NC_092334.1, from coordinate 630,553,395 downwards.
CTCTCTCATCTTCAACCTTCAAGTATTCTTCAAGGTCTTCATAAGTTTCTAACTTCATAATCAAGGTAAAACTATATTTAAACTTTGATTCAATTCATGTAAGTTAATTATCTTAAATCAAGATATAAACTTACTTACAACCTTTGTTCTTTCATGATTTCACTTCTTAATCTTTCAAGTCATCAAGAACAAGTTCATATCTTATTTATTCAGTAACTTTCTTCATCATACTTGAGGTATAACCTTTGTTCATCATCTTGTTCAATTATAACTATCTTATTAAGAATATACAAATTATAACAACAAGAACATAGTTTGAATGATTTCAAACTTGTTCGCAAACTAAATAGATCCTTCTAACTTGACTTTTAAAACACTTCAAGACCTGTAATATATCATAATGATATGCTAACTTAACAAGATATAACTTGTTTTTACAAAGAACACCTTAAAACTGAATCTACATCGTTGGAGTGCAACCGGGGGCTGTTTTGGGTTGGATAATTAAAAACCATCTTAAACTTTGAATTGAAAGTTTATATTCTGGAAAAATGATATTTCTTATGAATATGTTAATATATAAAAATCTCATGGTGTAACTCAAAGTGTAAGTATTTTTGTAAAAATGATCATCTAGATGTTGTTTTTACGACGAAAATGATCACTTTCATAAGATTCACCAAAGTTTGACCTATAACCTGTGATTTTGAATGCAAACCAAGGTATTTACAGTTCATATTCATAAATAATGACTCGATCCAAGGAAGTGGCAAGTTGAACCAACAAAAATGGAGTTGTATTGAAGAAACTATGACTAAAACAAAATCGGGTATCCGAAGCTAGTTTAGCTACGAAAATAATTTGACTAAAACCAAACTAATCATATCTTGTCTAATTAACATGATATTTTATATATATTTACTCATGATTTGATTTTACATATTTCAGGACCACCCGTAAACAATACGAGAAGATTAATTATAAGACCTCATGATTGTACGCAACACGTCATTTGACAACACGGTACTTTATGTACGCAACACGTCATTTGACACCACGGTACCATGGGTCGAGATTAATTCCGATCAATACGAATACGATGGGGTCTTTATTTATTTTATTGAACAACTAATTGTGGACTACTAACATCGGACTGCTAACTACGGACTATTAGATATTGAAAGTATTATAAGTATACATGTAACGATTATTTGAAAAGAAAATATGTTGATATATTATATATAGTTAGGTTCGTGATATCTATCGGAGACCAAGTCGTGTTAAATATCTTCAAGGCAAAAGTGAGTATATAGTCCCACTTTTAAACTCTAAATATTTCGGGATGAGAATACATGCATTTTATGATTTACGTTATGGACACAAGTGATTAAAAATATATATTCTACGTTGAGTTGTACCACTGGAATACTTTCCTGTAACTTGGTAAATACTATTTACATGCGGAATTGTAAATGCGAATCCTGTTGATAGATCTATCAGGCCTGACAACCCCAACCGGACTGGACGACCAGTATTCAACGGTTGTATCGTACTTCATTTCGGTGACTACACTTGGTACGGTGTAGTGAGATTTCATAATAAAGGGAATATGCGACGTTGATTAAATGTTAAGTATGGTTATCAAGTGCTCAACCACTTAGAATATTTTTATTAAAACGTTTATGTATATGAAATCTTGTGGTCTATATTTATAACGCTGCTAGCATTAAACCTATATCTCACCAACTTTATGTTGACGTTTCAAGCATGTTTATTCTCAGGTGATAAATAAAAGCTTCCGCTGCATTATGCCGAATTTAAGCAAGATTTGGAGTATGCATATTTGTGTCAAAAATAAAAATGCATATCGGAAGATTTGTAATGTGAAATATGTTGGAAACCGTATTGTTATTATCAAATGTAAAGTTTGTAAGACTAAGATTATCACTAAACGATAATCATTATTATGTTGTTTAAACCTTTGGTTATAATAAAGATTATGGTTTGTATCATAAAAACGTATGCAGATTTTTAAAAATGTCACATATAGAGGTCAATACCTCGCAATGACACCAATGAGTACGTGACGTTTATATTCGATATGAACGGGACGCTTCAGGTGGTATCAGAGCGTTGGTCTTAGAGAACCAGAAAATTTGCATTAGTGTGTCTTACCGAGTTTGTTAGGATGCATTAGTGAGTCTGGACTTTGACCGTGTTTGATTTCGAAAACTATTGCTTATCCTTGTTGGTTAAAAATTAATATGTAAATATTATGTGGTACTAACGTGCTAGTTGTTGTGTGATAGATGTCTGGCTTAGAACTTGTTATCACATTCAGCGACTCCGAACCAGAATCCTCGGATAGTGTTCCAGTCATTAACCTATCCGATGATGAAAATGACACCTTTGGGGAAGACTCACAAATTCCGGATGAATCAATTGAAGAGGAACCGGAAAATGATCCTGAGGAGGAAGAAATACAGGAAATTACGAAAGACAAGTTCGAACGAGGAAAGAAACGAAAGGCTACTGAATTGGAAAATTCAAATCCCGAGTTTAGTGAGAATGTTGTGACACCAACTCCACCAGACACTTCCACCCCTATTCCCACTATTCCTATTAGTTCTATCCTGGCATCCAGTTCTTCGGCCCCTCAGCCAAAACGTAGGGAGACAGCTAGGATTAGCGTTAAGTGATTCCCTGAACACAAACATTTTGGGATATAGGCTAAATGATGCGCTGTTGTTTTAAACCATGGGATCATATAACGTTTTGTATAATATTACTAGTGTGGTTTGCTTAATATTTGATGTAAGATAAGCATATGTAAAATAGTGAAGTGTGAAATGCAATAATTTTCCATGCTGGAGTATTATTTGGATGGTAGTAATTAATTTCTGTACTAAGCTATTAAGTATGAACTTTAACGGGTAGGTACTACCCTAGATATAATTATAAAATGCTAATAAGAAGAAAAGGCTTTTATAATAATAACTGGTTCATATTATTAATAAGCTACGATGTACTGTAAATACACACTACATCTATAATATTCTATGTGAATAATTATTTTTTTCATTCTTATTGAAGAATATGGCGCGATTGAACCGAATGACGGAACAAGAAATCGAGGAACTCATCAATCAGCGAGTGAACGACAGAATGTTATGGGTCGAGGCTGCAAGAGGTGTTGCAGTTAACCCAAATCCTCGTGTGGGATGCACCTACAAAACTTTTCAAGGTTGCAAGCCCTCATCATTCAGTGGAACAGAAGGACCGGTCGGTTTAACCCGGTGGATCGAAAAGATTGAGTCTGTGTTTAAAATCAGTGGTTGTATTGAGAAGGACATGACCAAGTATGTATCGTGCACCTTACAGGATAGTGCACTCACGTGGTGGAAAAACTATGTGAAGGCCGTAGGAGGAGATGTAGCTTATGATACTCCATGGGAAGAATTCAAAACAATGCTAATCAACGAGTATTGTCCAAGGAATGAGGTTAGGAAGTTGGAAGCTGAATTACGAAGCCTAAAAGTTGTTGGTACTGAACTCACCAACTACAATCAGCGATTCATGGAATTAGCTTTGCTATGTCCCGAGTTGGTACCAACCGAAGAACGGAAGATAGAACTGTACAAAGATGGTTTGCCTAAAAATGTCAAGGCAAATGCTACAGCATCGAAACCCAAGACTATTCATGAAGCCATCACCATGGCAAACGAGTTGATGGACCAGGTTATTCTGGATAAGAACACTGATGTCAAGACATCGGAAAACAAAAGAAAGTGGGAAGGTAATCATCAACAATCCAACAAGAAACAAGAAACCACGTAAGGTGCGGGTAGTGGTTCAAGCTCAGGTTACAAAGGACGAAATCCTTTATGTAACAGATGCCACAAACATCACTCTGGTTATTGTAATGTGGTATGCAACAATTGTTATCGAAGGGGTCATCTTACTGAAGATTGTAGGGTTCCCGTTACAAATACAAATGGCACCAAGACTCCTGCCACAAATGCAAATAGAACTGCCTTGGCCACTGTTACTTGTTATGGGTGTGGGAAACAGGGTCATTATAAGAGCCAGTGCCCGAATCCAGAGAAGAATAATGGATCTGCACGTGAAAGAGCATTTATTATTAATGCTAGAGAGGCGTGTGAAGACCCGGAGCTTGTTACGGGTACGTTTACCATTAATAACTTATCAGCATCTATTATATTTGATACTGGTGCCTGATGTGCGAAACGTGGTATATGAATTAATGTATGAAATAATATGGAAAAATATCAATTAAAGATTTTTACACACTAACGGGCAGTGTACCCGATCGTGTAGTAGTATAAATAATGGTTTAGTTCCGTGTATCGTTCCAAGGACAGTTGGATTAGTCAAACTAGAATTAGGAACTATATTATGATTAACTAAATAAATAAAACTTAAAGGTACAAGATATTATATTTTTGTGGCTATTTAACGATTTAGCCAAATCAGAGAAGATTAAAAGTAAAAACAATATTTTTGGTCTTTTAAGTTTATATAATGAAAACAAGTGCAAAGAAAGCAAATAAGATAGTTTGATTAAGATCAAAGATACGAAATGTTTATCTAGATATTTTACCCTCGGTATTGGATGTAAGTTATATTGTTGAGACCCGATTGAATGACTATGTGTGTGAGTTACCTAATAGATTTACCAAGAGTTCTCTTTAGTAAACACGCAAACTCGATTACAAGATCAAGGGTTCCCTTTTCTCTATAGTTCTCGTGTTTGTAACGAAATAACTATGATATAAATGCTAATCACTCAAATCGACTTGCCAAGAGTTCTCTTTAGCAAGTACTCAAACTAGAATTACTAAGTGGAGGGTTCTCTATCACCTAGACCTTTTCGTTTGTGACTAGTTGATTAGCTAGATCAAAGACTTGAATAACAATTGTCTTTTGCGTTCGCTCTACACAATTCATTCCTATATCGTCTAATCATTTTGATCTAATTTACCCCCTTGGTCAGGTTTAGTAAACAATCAATCTAAGACAAGTTGATTGTAAATCAATATGATACATTAACAAGAGTTCTCTTTATCAACAACATATCAATTAACTAGATACAAATGATTTGACATCAATAAGCATGGTTCTTTGATTCAAGCTCTAATCTAATCACACATAATACATTCAATCCATAAGATTACATCCAATACCTCAGTTATTAATCTAGTTAAACATTATAGAGTTTAGCCAACAATCATATTAACAAACAAAATAGCAATCAATTGATAAGTAGAATTCATTGTGAAGAACAAGAAATCAACCTAATAGAGAATGAATCTTGAATGGAGAAGCTGTTGAATCTTGATTCTTGGATGTTAAGCCTCTTCCAAGAGCTTGGAATTCACCAATTTTGCTCCTAAAATCGTCTTGGAACTCCTCTGTCTCGTAACTGTTCGTATCTCTTGTGATGACCCGGGAATTTCCAACTAAATTTAAACTTAATCTTTATATGTTTTCGACACGATAAGCAAAGACTGTAAAGTTAAGTCTCGAAAAAGTTTTGAACTGTATCATATATTCATTTGACCTTTGACTATGCCCGACGATTCATGAACAATTGTGTGTAAATAAATATGTAAATATATATATAAATAAATAAAAGTATATATATATAAACATTTTGAAATAATAAGATATATATTAATCATTTGAATTAACAATGAAAAGTAATATACAAAATAATTAAACTATTATGAATCTATATAAATATATATATTTGACTTCTGTAATATTATATATATATTAAATATTCTGCATATGTTAATATATATTTATATTATATAAATACTACATAGATAATAATAGGGATATTAATATATTAAATTTAATTACAAATTAAAATATAGTTGTTGTTATAGTATTACAAGTACTTTCAATATTACTATTAATATTAATAATAGTATTATTATCATTGTTGTAACTGTAAAGTTGTCAAAGTAAAATTTTTATATAAAAATTAATTAAAAGAATAGTTTATTAGTAATTTAAATATCACTAGTTATTATTATTAAAAATTTCATTATTAACAGGGTTATAAATATTATCATTATTAGAATAAGTAAAAACTATCATTCATATTGTTATATTATCCTTATTATATATATATGACTTTTGTATTAATATGATTGTTATTATTTTTATTTATAACATTAAGAGTATTATTAATATAATTATATTTATTTATTAATAATATTAATTATAATCTATAAAAATAAATATATAAATATAATAGATATACATTTATTGAGATAGATATATACAGATACGTATAAAATACATACACGCTGTTGGATATAGATATACATTTAGGAAAAATCAGTATTTATATTGTTTAGATTATTATTATTAATATAAGATGTATTATTATTTATATTTATATATTTTATTAAAAAAAATCAGTTATAAAGATATATATCAAGCGTATTTTTTTTTGTTTCAATCTGTTTTGTTTCCTAACTCGCCTGCTCCATTATCTATTTATTTTATCTTTATTTTTTTTTATTCCCTTCCTGCTCGTCTGTGAAAATATGTCGGCCTTTCATCACAATACAACAAACAAATCGTTTTCATTATTTGGAACGTACTGATTAACTTCCACTGCGAATATAAAGAAAAGAGAATACATGTTGAATTGAAGAACACAACTTTGATTTTTTTTTCTTTTTCTTCTCTGTACGAACCCTTTTTGGCTATAACTTGTTTTCGCTTAAAATTTCAAAATCAAACAATGCAGTCTTCTTAGGAATCATCAAGTTGACCTAACTGCACAATCTGAGGTTTTAACTCGCGAAATCAAAGGTGAATTTACGAGTCAAAGTTTGAGTTCTAAAAAGTCATCTTTTGTTCTTGAGCCAAATTCGATTTTTCCTGTTTTGATTTGAGTTAAATTGACGTTTCCAATAGTTTCTAATATTGATTTGTTATATGTTTCGTGTTATAACCTTTGGCTAATACACACAAGAAATCGAAACACATTTTTTTTTTACAAAAGCTGCGACAGCAGCTTGCTGTCTTCTTCTTTTTTTTATTTTTTTTTTATTTTGTTGTTGTTTAATCTAACTAAATCACCCAACTTAAGTTATTTATAAATCCATTTTACAGTCCAAAGTCAATTTGTTAGTTCATGGTTAAGGTGTGGTTTGATTTTGACTAATTGTGTAGAAGAAGAAGTAGAAACAGAAATAAGAGGGATTAAATACAAGTAGATGGCGTATAATTTCAGAAAAATAGACTTGGAGGAATGGTTTGAGGTGTTTGTATATGAGCGGGAGGTCAAGGGTTCGAGTCTCGTTGGGAACATTTTTTTTACTCAAAGTTTCAAGGGTATACACTCTTAACATTATTTCTATTATTATTACTATTACTAGTAATTATCTTGATCATTATTATTATTTAATGTTATGATTATTATGATTATAAGTATTAATGTTATTAAGTGTTATCATTGTTATTATTATTACTAATATTAATATATGTATTATTATTATAATTATGATCATTATTATTATTATTAACATTATTATTGAACATAATACAAAATTATTATTATAGATATTATTATTAGTATCATTTTATAAATTGTTAGTATTATTATTTTTATTATTCACAAAAGTATTAGTGACAATATCATTATTATTATTAATATGATTATTAGTAGGATTATAATCAAACTTATCATCATAACTAACAAATAGATATTTTTATAATTATTAAGGATTAAGTATTATTATCAAAAATTAATAATTTCATGACCATTACTATTAAATTAATCACGTTATTAAAAACTACTGATATTATCAATATTATGGGATTGGTTAATGAAAACTATCATTAATATATTTATTAATAGAATTATAAATAATATTATGATTTTTTATTAATATTAGTATTAACACTATTATCATTTAAAATATTACCTCAGTATTACTAAAGTACTGTTTTAACTAATAAATAATATATATAAATATATAAATATATTTATTACATATAACCTAACGAAACTTAATATTTTTATATATAAAATGAATATAAATTATAAAATAAGAATTATATCACTAATAATAAAATATATCTTTGTTCAATTACAAGTATAGATATTAATATATATATGGATGATATAGGTTCGTGAATTCGAGGCCAACCCTGCATTGTTCAGTTGTTAAATATTGTCATATGTATTTTACTACAAAATACAGTACGGTGAGTTTCATTACTCCCTTTTTAAATGCTTTTGCAATATATATTTTTGGGACTGAGAATACATGCGCTGCTTTTATAAATATTTTACGAAATAGACACAAGTAATCGAAACTACATTATATGGTTGAATTATCGAAATCGAATATGCCCCTTTTTATTAAGTCTGGTAATCTAAGAATTAGGGAACAGACACCCTAATTGACGTGAATCCTAAAGATAGATCTATCGGGACCAACAAGCCCCATCCAAAGTACCAGATGCTTTAGTACTTCGAAACTTATACCATGTCCGAAGGAGGATCCCGGAATGATGGGGATATTCTTATATGTATATTGTGAATGTCGGTTACCGGGTGTTCAATCCATATGAATGATATTTTTGTCTCTATGCATGGGACGTATGTTTATGAGAAATGGAAATATGAAATCTTGTGGTCTATTAAAATTATGAAATGATTATTTATGTTAAACTAATGAACTCACAAACCTTTTGGTTGACACTTGAAAGCATGTTTATTCTCAGGTATGAGAGAAATCTTTCGCTGTGCATTTGCTCATTTTAGAGATATTACTTGGAGTCATTCATGACATAATTCAAAAGACGTTGCATTCGAGTCGTCGTGTTCATCAAGATTATTATTAAGTCAATTATAGTTAGATATATTATGAAATGGTATGCCTGCCGTCAACTTTTGATGTATTGAAAGATTGTCTTTTCAAAAACGAATGCAATGTTTGTAAAATGTATCATATAGAGGTCAAGTACCTCGCGATGTAATCAACTGTTGTGAATATTATAATTGATATGGACTTCGTCCGGATGGATTAGGACGGGTCATGAAAGTTGGTATCAGAGCGGTGGTCTTAGCGAACCAGGTCTGCATTAGTGTGTCTAACTGATAAGTCGTTAGGATGCATTAGTAAGTCTGGACTTCGACCGTGTCTGCATGTCAAAAGTTTTGCTTAACATTTCGTGTCGAAAATTACCTGCTTATCATTCTTAATCTAGACATATCTTGCTGCCTGGATTGCATGAATAGTGTATAGACAAAATTCATATCTTAACGTATCTGCTACTTCATATCTTAGCGTATCTGTTACTGTAACTTTGCCTAACATGTTCCGTAGATTCCTCCGCAACTTATGAGATTTTTAGTATTATATATGCATATGTAAATTATGTATTGCAGGGTACTAATCTACATCCTATTCTATTCCTTATCGAAAATCCTTCATCTGATCGTACGAGATGAGTCCCTCAACCAGTTCGAGTCCCTTAGATTCCGATAACTGTTCCGATAGTTATTCCGACATAGAGTTTCACTCGAGCTCCGAAAGCAGTGTCATCGGAATGAATCAACCAATCAGCCATCCCCAATTCATCTGATGGGTTCGTAGTCGACTTAATCAATGGAGACACGAAGAAGGCGATCCCTTCCACCAACCGAATTCACCTCTCGACAATGAACCTGAAGCGTTTACTGGCGAACCTGTTCGAGACACCATTTTCTCTCCCATTTCCAGAGTATCTCGTCACGATCATATACTATCTCAGATTCTAAACCTTATTCATCCGCTCGTTCAGACCGACATTCACCCCGGAGTAATACAAGAAGTCAACGAACTTCGCGCTCTAGTAATCAATTTGGAGAATATGGTGCAAAACGTACCAGCTTCAGCAACATCACCAGCACCAACATCAATACCAGTACCACCAACAACCCAAGTTCAACATCATACACCTCAACATCTCATTATGTACCTCGAGAATAATCATCAACCTGCGAATCGTTCTATATCATTTATCTTCGTTCGACATGGTGATTATGTAATCTCTAATGTTTTAAAGATTATATATCCTTGTTTTAACGGTAAAAAAAATGAGTTTAATATCATATTGACTCATTAAATCCATGATCATATCTGAAGAAAATATATATGTATATATATTTTCATAAAGATTGTAATTAAAAATTCTTTTGAACAAACTGTTAATGGTGAAAATATTTTAACGGGTAGGTAATACCCGAGAAATATTTAGATTTCACCTTAATAAGTTACACTGTACATTCGTCAGAGCTAATTCAACAGTCATTTACTATCCTATTTGCACTCACCGATATACGTATCTGTTCACCGCAGAATAATCATTTTCATTTAATTTCATATTTGGATTTTGACCTATCAGAATCCAACAAGTGGCATAATGAAGAAAACATTGGACAAAATAAAATTTGTTAGAAACAAACAAATTAACTACGATGAATTTTGTTAAGAATCCACGCTAACAAAATCCTAGCTAACTGTTCCTGGCTAACTGTTAATTCCCTATTACATTATCGCAATTTAATTATCGCAATATATTTTATCGTAATTTAATTCTCGCAATTTTATTTATCGTCATTTATTTTCTGTTATTTATTTTACGCACTTTAAATATCGGGACACGTATACAAGGTTTTGACATATCATATCGACGCATCTATATATATTATTTGGAATCACCATAGACACTCTATATGCAGTAATGATCGAGTTCTCTATATAGGGTTGAGGTTGATTCTATAATAATATATATACTTTGAGTTGTGATCGAGTCTGAGACGTATACGGGTCACGATACGTATTAATTAATTCGAATATTATATATTAAACTATATATGAATTATTGGACTGTCAACTGTAGACTATCGACTGTGGACTAATAACATTGGACAATTAAAATGAATTAAAATATTGATTATAACATATGAAACTAAACAATTCTTCAAATTGCCACTTGATTCCATCTTAAACCTCATTTGTATCTTGACGATTCCAATCTGCGTTCAAACCTTTCATGATTCTTAAAAACACTTCAATCGAGAGAATGAACCAACTGCACTTCATCCACGGAAGAAAAGATTGATGCATATAGTTATGCACCTGAAAACACTCGGGACCTGTGTAAACGTTTAACACGTGTCCGTTCTAGCTCCTTTGGCATTGTTATTACCGAAAATAACATTTCAACTCTTTTTCCAATTAGCCAATTTTTTCATAGCTTCAGCAAATCAACTTCGACTTCCATTCGAATTAGCCTTATTATACCCTCGATATATAAATTTGCCTGTCGTCATCGTTACCGGGAAACCGTTTATATTCCACCACATTAGCAGTAAACTTACCAGCAACTTCAATGAATTTGGACTTTCCGAAAAATCATTATATTCATTGAAACCCCATCATGTATACATCTATACCCTGTAACAATAATTGCCATACCAGTTACCGAGAATCAACAATCAGTATTTCGAATTTTGTAGTATTTCTACATCAATAGTTATATGTATACATATAACAATTATCTCCTAGAATTACGACCTTCAATTCTGAAATTTTGAAAAGCACCCAGCCTACGAATCAATACATTTAAACTTTGAAAAAGCTGAATGAAGCAGCAGAAACTGCGGGCAACTGTAAACGACCTTAGTCATCGGAAGTTTGATAATAAAGAATAGTATGTTGGAAAAGCTCAGAAACGTTGGAACTGGAAAACGGATAGAGTTAACCATGAAAGAGACCAAAGACAAATACCAGGACCATACCCTATATTCAAAGAATCAAGATAATTCTGGATCCGTTGAAATCTTTAGAGAATATATTGCTCCGAAGTCATGTTAAAATCTTGCGAAAAATCTTTCTCCATCAACCATCGAACTTAGAAATTCCAAAATATCATCATCAATATCTTCGATATTTCTGAGGATATTTTCATAAATATTCTCGTCCGAAATTATATACCTCTTCGTGCTTCCTGTGTATCATTATAATGGAAACATTCAATAGAAAATTTGGTACCGAAAGGCAGATTATGCGAAACTATGAAGAAAGCCGTGGACAAATCACAAAGAATAAGTTTAACTTCAAAGAATCCAAATGATTCAATGTCTGCTAAAGTCTTTAGTGAATATCTTGCTCCTTACTCTAAACCATTGCAGACAATAGTTTCTATCATCCTCTGATCTTAGATATTTCGAGATATTATCGTATCTTTCATTATAAATATCCTCCATATTTCTGGAGATATTTTTATAACTATTCTTATCTGAAATCATTAATCTCTTCGTACTATCAGTATTACATCATATAGAAACTGTTAGTTTCTATATTCTGTAAACTTTCGAGCTTAAAATATGAATGTTATTGAAGTAATGTTGGGAACTGATGCATGAATTAGTATAATATAATGACACTTGATCAACGTGATTATATTATAGTAAGTCATGCTGAGTTCTAATGGAACGTGATGATTCACAGATCATAACGTCATCATGTGCCATGTTACACGACTCGTTCATTCTACTTCACCTCCGAACATATCAAGAAAATATATTCTTGATAGTTCTATTCTCAGTGATTCTGGTAATTTGACAAATCAAACAGTGCTATCACGTTCCTTCCTGTTTAGAACATTATAATCATTCGAAACTCTATATCTACAAATTCTGGACTATTATTCGCTTGACTTAAAGTCGGGAAGAGAAAACGAAAGCATAGAGCTTTGAAATATAAGGGAAAATATAAAGCCGATAACAACCCGTAAATTACAAACCGTGTATGTTAATGTTTATCGCAACATAAAGACACGGGAGAATTAAAAACACTATAACCCCAAGAGCGAAGTAGAAGAACACAGATTCCTCTGGTTGTAGTTGGAAGAGGAGAATGAATGTTGCGATAGTCAGAATAAGAACAATGATTAGAACTGGATTAAGCATTTTCACAATCCTTGGAAATATAAATCAAGGAAAGAAAATATAGAAGTGGTGAAAATAATGGGACGGTAGAGGTAAATTTATAATAAGATTATCCGACATAACAATCGAGGCAGATATCCGCATTTAATTTAAAAGATCTTAATTACCTTATTCAACGAAGAATCAGATCTTTTAGATTTCGAAGATTTTCTTTAAATCCCTGGAATTTCGAAAATCCACCGTGACTACGTCAAAAAGTTAAAGCTCTATCTCAATCTTTGTAACAGCTTCACTCGTACGCTTTACAAAATCAAAACGTTTTATCCATATTACTCAATAATGATAAAACTCTATTTATCAACTCATATTCGTCACGAAAACATTCTTATTGTTAACCATGACGACCTCACTCAAATTTCGGGACGAAATTTCTTTAACGGGTAGGTACTGTGATGACCCGGGAATTTTCAACTAAATTTAAACTTAATCTTTATATGTTTTCGACACGATAAGCAAAGACTGTAATGTTAAGTCTCGAAAAAGTTTTGAACTGTATCATATATTCATTTGACCTTTGACTATGCCCGACGATTCACGAACAATTGTGTGTAAATAAATATGTAAATATATATATATAAATAAATAAAAGTATATATATATATAAACATTTTGAATTAATAAGATATATATTAATCATTTGAATTAACAATGAAAAGTAATATACAAAATAATTAAACTATTATGAATCTATATAAACATATATATTTGACTTCTGTAATATTATATATATATATATATATATATATATATATATATATATATATATATATATATATATATACTACATAGATAATAATAGGGATATTAATATATTAAATTTAATTACAAATTAAAATATAGTTGTTGTTATAGTATTACAAGTACTTTCAATATTACTATTAATATTAATAATAGTATTATTATCATTGTTGTAACTGTAAAGTTGTCAAAGTAAAATTTTTATATAAAAATTAATTAAAAGAATAGTTTATTAGTAATTTAAATATCACTAGTTATTATTATTAAAAATTTCATTATTAACATGGTTATAAATATTATCATTATTAGAATAAGTAAAAACTATCATTCATATTGTTATATTATCCTTATTATGTATATATGACTTTTGTATTAATATGATTGTTATTATTTTTATTTATAACATTAAGAGTATTATTAATATAATTATATTTATTTATTAATAATATTAATTATAATCTATAAAAATAAATATATAAATATAATAGATATACATTTATTGAGATAGATATATACAGATACGTATAAAATATATACACGCTGTTGGATATAGATATACATTTAGGAAAAATCAGTATTTATATTATTTAGATTATTATTATTAATATAAGATGTATTATTATTTATATTTATATATTTTATTAAAAAAATCAGTTATAAAGATATATATCAAGCGTATTTTTTTTTATTTCAATCTGTTTTGTTTCCTAACTCGCCTGCTCCATTATCTGTTTATTTTATCTTTATTTTTTTTATTCCCTTCCTGCTCGTCTGTGAAAATATGTCGGCCTTTCATCACAATACAACAAACAAATCGTTTTCATTATTTGGAACGTACTGATTAACTTCCACTGCGAATATACAGAAAAGAGAATACATGTTGAATTGAAGAACACAACTTTGATTTTTTTTTCTTTTTCTTCTCTGTACGAACCCTTTTTGGCTATAACTTGTTTTCGCTTAAAATTTCAAAATCAAACAATGCAGTCTTGTTAGGAATCATCAAGTCGACCTAACTGCACAATCTGAGGTTTTAACTCGCGAAATCAAAGGTGAATTTACGAGTCAAAGTTTGAGTTCTAAAAAGTCATCTTTTGTTCTTGAGCCAAATTCGATTTTTCCTGTTTTGATTTGAGTTAAATTGATGTTTCCAATAGTTTCTAATATTGATTTGTTATATGTTTCGTGTTATGACCTTTGGCTAATACACACAAGAAATCGAAACACATTTTTTTTTACAAAAGCTGGGACAGCAGCTTGCTGTCTTCTTCTTTTTTTTATTTTTTTTATTTTGTTGTTGTTTAATCTAACTAAATCACCCAACTTAAGTTATTTATAAATCCATTTTACAGTCCAAAGTCGATTTGTTAGTTCATGGTTAAGGTGTGGTTTGATTTTGACTAATTGTGTAGAAGAAGAAGTAGAAACAAAAATAAGAGGGATTAAATACAAGTAGATGGCGTATAATTTTAGAAAAATAGACTTGGAGGAATGGTTTGAGGTGTTTGTATATGAGCGGGAGGTCAAGGGTTCGAGTCTCAATGGGAACATTTTTTTTTACTCAAAGTTTCAAGGGTATACACTCTTAACATTATTTCTATTATTATTACTATTACTAGTAATTATCTTGATCATTATTATTATTTAATGTTATGATTATTATGATTATAAGTATTAATGTTATTAAGTGTTATCATTGTTATTATTATTACTAATATTAATATATATATTATTATTATAATTATGATCATTATTATTATTATTATTATTATTATTATTAACATTATTATTGAACATAATAAAAAATTATTATTATAGATATTATTATTAGTATCATTTTATAAATTGTTAGTATTATTATTGTTATTATTCACAAAAGTATTAGTGACAATATCATTATTATTATTAATATGATTATTAGTAGGATTATAATCAAACTTATCATCATAACTAACAAATAGATATTTTTATAATTATTAAGGATTAAGTATTATTATCAAAAATTAATAATTTCATGACCATTACTATTAAATTAATCACGTTATTAAAAACTACTAATATTATCAATATTATGGGATTGATTAATGAAAACTATCATTAATATATTTATTAATAAAATTATAAATAATATTATGATTTTTTATTAATATTAGTATTAACACTATTATCATTTAAAATATTACCTCAGTATTACTAAAGTACTGTTTTAACTAATAAATAATATATATAAATATATAAATATATTTATTACATATAACCTAACGAAACTTAATATTTTTATATATAAAATGAATATAAATTATTAAAATAAGAATTATATCACTAATAATAAAATATATCTTTGTTCAATTACAAGTATAGATATTAATATATATATGGATGATATAGGTTCGTGAATCCGAGGCCAACCCTGCATTGTTCAGTTGTTAAATATCGTCATATGTATTTTACTACAAAATACAGTACGGTGAGTTTCATTACTCCCTTTTTAAATGCTTTTGCAATATATATTTTTGGGACTGAGAATACATGCGCTGCTTTTATAAATGTTTTACGAAATAGACACAAGTAATCGAAACTACATTATATGGTTGAATTATCGAAATCGAATATGCCCCTTTTTATTAAGTTTGGTAATCTAAGAATTAGGGAACAGACACCCTAATTGACGCGAATCCTAAAGATAGATCTATCGGGCCCAACAAGCCCCATCCAAAGTACCGGATGCTTTAGTACTTCGAAACTTATATCATGTCCGAAGGAGGATCCCGGAATGATGGGGATATTCTTATATGTATATTGTGAATGTCGTTTACCAGGTGTTCAATCCATATGAATGATATTTTTGTCTCTATGCATGGGACGTATGTTTATGAGAAATAGAAATATGAAATCTTGTGGTCTATTAAAATTATGAAATGATTATTTATGTTAAACTAATGAACTCACCAACCTTTTGGTTGACACTTGAAAGCATGTTTATTCTCAGGTATGAGAGAACTCTTCCGCTGTGCATTTGCTCATTTTAGAGATATTACTTGGAGTCATTCATGACATAATTCAAAAGACGTTGCATTCGAGTCGTCGCGTTCATCAAGATTATTATTAAGTCAATTATAGTTAGATATATTATGAAATGGTATGCCTGCCGTCAACTTTTGATGTATTGAAAGATTGTCTTTTCAAAAACGAATGCAATGTTTGTAAAATGTATCATATAGAGGTCAAGTACCTCGCGATGTAATCAAATGTTGTGAATCGTTTATAATCGATATGGACTTCGTCCGGATGGATTAGGACGGGTCATGAAATCTCTCTCAATAATACACTTTTAAAGTGGTGAAAGTTGGTCAAAAGCAAAAAGTAGGCTGAAACCTACTTCTGGACGGCGTCCAGATTTCTAGACGGCGTCTAGTTGTAAAGGCCTGGATGGCGTCCAGATTTCTAGACGGCGTCCAGTTATGAAGGGCTGGACGGCGTCCAGAAATCTGGACGGCGTCCAGTTGTGCTGAATTGTTCTGTCTCATTTTTTCCAAATCTCCCTTCATTTAGACGGCGTCCCACTCATTTTGGACGGCGTCCAACATACCTGAAGCCTTGTTTTATCATTTTAGAGCGCTAATTTGACCATAACTTGTATCGGGATCAACTATGATGAAATCACAACTTATAGAATGGTCATAATTCACCAAAACTCTTTATAAACCACTTTCCGATACACTTTTCATACATTTATGTATTACTTGTAGAAACCGCCTTAACTATCCTTGATTTGAGAGTATTTTACACGATATTGGGAGATATATATATATATATATATATATATATATATATATATATATATATATATATATATATATATGTATGATGTAATTGAGCAATATCAAAACACCCCACACTTAAACCTTGCTTGTCCTTAAGCAATTCATTCTTACAAAGTAGAAAACTATCAAACACACTTACACAATATAGAGTACACACATCACACCAGTAACGCAAAACACATGAAACACACATGTTTATTTGAAACGCAAACTCACGCTATATGAAACACACGCTTTAAGTATAACACACACATTTATTGTAATCACACTCACGCTATATACCCAATGAGAACACACGCACACATTTTTGGGACTTTTAGAGCCAAGTATCCGAAAAAATTTGATCCTACGAAAATCAGGGCCTTATGAAAAACGTTTTATGTTTTTAAAAATATAATGCTAGTTTTTACACTAGGCACGTTTTCCGATTTTTTGTCGGATTTTCTGAATTTTTGGAAAATGAGTGCGGGTTTCCTGCTATTGGTCAAGCCAATCCCTCCCACAGTACCTAACATCGTTAGATGTTGGTAAGAAAATAATGCGTTTAGGAGGATACACATTACGTCCAGATATCATCGATAATCATGAGGTAATCATCTAATCCGTTAAGTCAACCATAAAGATTGAGGTTCATCTGGCTTAAAAGCTGATATCTTACCTTTCCGGAGGTTATCCACTGGGAATCTGATCAATTCACTGACATCTTGTGTATCATGGTGCACTTCCCATTTGGCTAGCAAATCTCCCTCATTGAGATAAGCTTTGACTACCAGTTTCCCTATTTGACGTTGAGGCCTGGTAGATTTCCAGTCGATTTTAGCAATGACTTTTCAAGATTTTTCGTCACCCTACAACTGGTCTGGACTACAACTTCTGAAACAAATCAGCAAGTGTGTCGTTCGAAAGACTTTACTTACTTAAGGATGGAATGGATACATCCTATGGGTAATAATAAAGTGGTCGGACGCAACATTGTCCTTGTTAGGAGAAACAATGAGGATCGTCCTGTTTTAGTTTTCGATCTGGTGAGAGGTTCGGTTTCCAACCACGCTATGCAATCACCGCTCTCTCACGGTTTACACTCATTTTGGTACAAGTGACCTACAAGTTAGCTTTACTAAACTAGTAGGATTTTCATTCAAATAATTGAATGATAGTACAACTTCAAAGACTATTAATAATTTAAAACATAACTCAACATTTCTTTTCTAGTTTTAGAACACAATGTATGTAAAATGGTTTTGGACAATTTTCGTTTCTAAGGCTACCTGAAAATTTTAAAATTTTGATCATAAATGCCTTAATTTTTGTAAAACAAATTCCCGATAAATTTCTATCTCCCACCCCACACTTAAGATCATGCAAGGCCCTCATTGCATGAAATCAGAAAAATGATTAAATTTAGAGGGCAAAGTGATAGGGTGATTGTAGAAATTTTCAAATTTTTAACCTGTAAATCGTGGAACATGTAGACGAATGCCGCTGAAGTTACTGCCAGCATAAGAGCATCGTCCATTCCTCGATTATCAACATACATACATCATAATATCAAATGTTACTGAATTTAATGCCAGTCTTTGAAGTTCAACCACGCTGCACAAATTAACAAACCACACAAATAATAATAAAAATAACGGTGTTTTTACAATCACATCCATTATCAAACCACATAATTAGTTTAAAAATGCAAACCAATATTGTTTTAATACACACCATAACAAATAAATAGATTGTTTGAAAATGTAACAAGATGATCATTGGCTCGCAGGCCTTCAGTTATCGTAAGGCCAAAAGTAGTTTTCTGAGCTATCTCTGCTTCGGCGTCCTCGCGGGTATTCCTGCTCAAATCGGTTCCTGGCATCCTGCATCGCAACGTTAGCATTATAAATTGGGTAAGGCGGAGGTGGGTTTTCAGGATCAGTGTAATATTGGGGTGTCAGACGTGTTGTTCCATAGTGAAAGGACCCGTCCTAATCCATCTGGACGAAGTCCATATCGATTATAAACGATTCACAACAGTTGATTACATCACGAGGTACTTGACCTCTATATGATACATTTTACAAACATTGCATTCATTTTTGAAAAGACAATCTTTCATTACATCGAAAGTTGACAGGTATGCATACCATTTCATAATATATCCAACTATAATTGACTTGATAATAATCTTGATGAACTCGATGACTCGAATGCAACGTCTTTTGAAATATGCTATGAATGACTCCAAGTAATATCTATAAAATGAGCAAATGCACAGCGGAAGATTTCTTTGTACCTGAGAATAAACATGCTTTCAAGTGTCAACCAAAAGGTTGGTGAATTCATTAGTTTAACATAAATAGTCATTTCATAATTTAAATAGACCACAAGATTTCATATTTCCATTTCTCATAAACATACGTCCCGTGCATAGAGACAAAAGTATCATTCATATGGATTGAACAACTGGTAACCGACATTCACAAGATGCATATAAAAATATCCCCATCATTCCGGGATCCTCCTTCGGACATGATATAAATTTCGAAGTACTAAAGCATCCGGTACTTTGGATGGGGCTTGTTGGGCCCGATAGATCTATCTTTAGAGTTCGCGTCAATTAGGGTGTCTGTTCCCTAATTCTTAGATTACCAGACTTAATAGAAAGGGGCATATTCAGTTTCGACCATTCAACCATAGAACGTAATTTCGATTACTTGTGTCTATTTCGTAAAACAGTTATAAAAAATTGCGCATGTATTCTCAGTCCAAAAATATAAAGGGTAAAAAGGCAAATGAAACTCACGCATATAGATATTGTAAAATAGTTAATAAAGCATTTGCATGTATTCGCAGCCCAAAATATATGTAAAAAGGGAATAATGAAACTCACACATATAACTATTGTAAAACAGTTCATAAAGCATTTTGCATGTATTCTCAGCCCAAAAACGTAAAGAGTAAAAAGGGCAAATGAAACTCACGCATATAAATATTGTAAAACAGTTAATAAAGCATTTGCATGTATTCTCAGCCCAAAAACGTAAAGAGTAAAAAGGGCAAATGAAACTCACCTAATGTATTTTGTAGTAAAAATACATATGACGATATTAAACAACTGAACAACGCAGGCTTGGCCTCGGATTCACGAACCTATATCATTCGTATATAGATTAAAACACATATTCGTAATTGAGCAAATTTATATATTTTATTATGATACTTATTTGTTATATATATTTTAATTAACGTTGTAATATTATATTAGTTAGAACATAATATTATGTAATATTAGTATAACTTATAATAAATATATTTTCATAAAAATATCTTCTGTTTGTAAAAAAAAATTTGATATTTGTATTAATACTAAGTTAAGGTTCATGATAGTGATAATAATAATAATTTTTAATATAAATGACAAGATGAAAATAATAGTTTTAATAAACATAATACTTTTATTAATAAGATTAATTTTAATCATAATACTCGTTTTATTAACAAAAATAATAATAATATTACTAGTAACAATAATAATATTTATTAGAAATAATCATACTATAAGTAATACATACCAATATTAATAATTATAAAATTAATGTTAATAAAAATCATGATAATAATAAAATAATAAATCTTGGTAAAGAAAACTACCTCCATAAGCCTTTGTAAAAAAAAAAAAAATGCCCCGAGTGAGGCTCGAACCCAGGACCTCTCGTTTAAGCCCCAAACCCTTAAACCACTAATCTGTCCAATGCTCTTTTGTTTTAAATCATTTTCTAAACTATATAGCCCGTCCCAAACAACCCCTTCATGGTTCAAGCCCAAATGCAACTAGCCCAAGATGTTAGTCCATCTAAATTCGAGAAGCCCAATGATACGGCCCATCAAGGGAGTCCATGAAATAATTTTGGGGTTTTTGTGTGGTTCCAAATCGATCAGCCAGGAGTTGCAACAAAGAAAAAATATCGAGGCTGTCCTTATCAACCTTTCATCTTTATCATCATTATTGCACAACATCAATATAATATTCTCCATAACCAATCTCATCATCAATTTCATTAAATCAATTCATCATTTTCATCACTATATAATACATATTCATCATCATCTTCTTTTAAATCTTTCAATCATCATCTCGCTATTTTACAGAATAGAAAAGTAAGCTGCAGTAGTAGCAGCGATTAGGAAAACGCAGGTGAAGAAGAGAAAAAAAAATAGCGTGATTATGATGGGTGTCTTGATCGAGAAGAGAAGAACTAGCAGTTGCAACTCGATGGTTTATGGTATTCGGTCAAGAGATGGACGAACTAATAGTTGCAGAAATAGTAGACGTCGATGGTGGTTTTGGGTGACTGTTTGAGCTAGAAACCGGAACACGGCAGTCGGTGATGGTGGAGATGGTTTGGGGTGATGGTGATCATCATCAGGTAAGATCATTATCATTGTTGTTCTAAATCTTAAGATCATTATCACAATCATTATCATCATCTTAACAACAATAATAGTTGCAGTTCTCGAATAGCATAGCGAAGGTTTCTAGTTTCTGGGTTTGGGGTGTTTGTTCGAAATAAAGAGCAAACGCAGGTTTAGATGATCGAATGATAGATTGTTCGTGGTAGTTTAATCGTTGTGGGTCTTTTCGAATAGTAACTGAACGGGTTGGTTTGGTATTTGTGTTGGACGAAGAATAGAACATGATGAAAGTGTTGGGTCTCGACAACAGGAATAAACAAAAACGAAAGCAGGTGGTTTGCAGCAGCTTATTCGGTTTTGTGCAATGGATTCAGGAAAAGAAACAGAAGAAGAAGGATGGCAACGGGTTGCAGGAAAATAAAAGGAGTAGAAGTAATAGTGAGTGATGATGGTTCGTGATGGTTGAGCTGTAGCTCAGTAGTGGCGGTTTAGAGTGGAGATTAAGCAGTGACAGGGATCATATCTAAACAAGCAAGGACGAGTAACAGGAGATGGGTTGCAGCAACAACTTGTTCGAATGTAGTGGGTTTCAAATATAGAACATGAATCGTGACCGAGTAAAGATATTGTGGGTTTATATGATGGTTCTAAATGGTGATGGATTTTGTGTTTAGTTCTCTACATAACAGAAAGAGAAACAGAAAACATACGTGAGATATAGAGGAGATTATGTGTACTAGTAATGCAAGTGGATATTTAACTAAGTGGTGATTGACCACAAAGGTGTTTGTGTGGTGTAAGACAAATAATAAATAAACTAATATAATAATATTTCAAATATCAAATGAGAATAATGAACGTGTAAGAATTGAGTTTACGTGTAACAGATAAAGTAAAGTAGGTAAGACTTTATGAATATAAAAATAATACTGAGATCGATTCATATCTGGATTTGGATTCTTTCAGTAAATAAATCCTTGATCGGTACGATTTAAAGATAGGAGAATCACTGATCAATAGGCTGAAAGCGATTTACAACTAATTATATAATTTCCTGTATTTATATTTATATAATTATCCGTATTTAAGTATTTATATAACAATATAAATAATTATATACTGTATTTTTGTATATCTGTATAGTTGTATGTCGATTCTCCTTTTAATTTCTAAATATTTAAAGTATACATTATTAAATCAAAATATTATATATTCTTATAATTATATTTATATAATATATACATATTTATTTACACACAATTGTTCGTGAATCGTTGAGCACAGTCGAAGGTCAAATGAATATATGAATATCGTTTCAAAATTTTCTAGACTCAACATTACATACTTTGCTTATCGTGTCGGAAACATATAAAGATTAAGTTTAAATTTGGTCGGAAATTCCCGGGTCATCACAGTACCTACCCGTTAAAGAAATTTCTTCCCGAAATTTGAGTGAGGTGGTCATGGCTAACAATAAAAAATGTTTTCATGACGCATATGAGTTGATAAATAGAGTTTTATCATTATTGAGTAATATGGATAAAACAATTCAATTATGTGAAGCGTACCAGTGAAGCTGTCACAAAAAAATTGAGATAGAGATTTAACTTTTGACGTAGTCACGGTGGATTTCCGGAATTCAAGGGATTTAAAGAAAATCTTGAAAATCTATACGATCTGATTTCTTCGAGACTTAAGGAAATTAGGATCTCTTTAATTAAATGCGATGATCTGCCTCGATTACTCTGTCTGATATTTCCATTATAAATTAAACTCTTCCGTTCCATTATTCTCACCATTTCTATACTCAATAAAAAAATTTTGTGAAACTGCTAAATCCAGTTCTGATTCTTGTCCTTATACTTACTATCGCAACAATCATTCTCCTTTTCCTACTTCCACCAGAAAAATCTATTTACTTCTACTATTACCTTGTGGTGATAGTGCTTTTAATCCTCCCGTGTCTTTATGTTGCTATAAACATTGATATACATTGTTTGTAATTTATGTGTTGTTATCGGGCTTTATATCTTCCCTTATACCTCGAAGTCCCTTCTTCTGTTTTCCATAATCATTGTCATCTACAGTTAATACTCCTTCCTCTTTGCTGCGATTTATACTCCAATTTCTATTTCTTTTGGAGCTTTGTCCCTTTGTTTCTTCTTTTTACGATTGGACACCTCTTGTAATGGTCCAGAATTCGTGAGTATGGAGTTTCGAATGAATATAATGCTCTAAACAAGAAAGAACGTAATAACACGATTTGATTTGTCAAATTACCAGAGTCACTGAGAATAGAACTATCAAGAATATATTTTCTTGATATGTTCAGAAGTTAATCAGAATGAAAGAGTTATGTAACATGGCACATGATGACGTTATGATCTGTGAATCATCACGTCCCATTAGAAACTCAGCATGACTTACTGTAATATAATCACGTTGATCAAGTGTCATTATATTATACTAACTCATGCATCAATTCCCAACATTACTTCAATAACATTCATATTTTAAGCTCGAAAGTTTACAGAATATAGAAACTAACAGTTTCTATATGATGTAATACTGATAGCACGAAGAGATTAATGATTTCAGATAAGAATAGTTATAAAAATATCTCCAGAAATATGGAGGATATTTATAATGAAAGATACGATAATATCTCGGAATATCTAAGATCAGAGGATGATAGAAACTATTGTCTGCAAGGGTTTAGAGTAAGGAGCAAGATATTTACTAAAGACTTTAGCAGACATTGGATTATTTGGATTCTTTGAAGTCAAACTTATTCTTTGTGAGTTGTCTACGGCTTTCTTCATAGTTTCGCATAATCTACTTTTCGGTACTAAATTTTCTATTGAATGTTTCCAATATAATGATACACAGGAAGCACGAAGAGATATATAATTTCGGCCGAGAATATTTATGAAAATATCCTCAGAAATATCGAGGATATTGATGATGATATTTTGGAATTTCTAAGTTCGATGGTTGATGGAGAAAGATTTTCCGCAAGATTTTAACATGACTTTGGAGCAAGATATTCTCTAAAGATTTCAACGGATCTAGATTTATCTGGGTTCTATGAATTTAGGGTATGTTACTTTTATTTCTCCTTGGTTTCCTTTATGGTTAGCTCAATCCGCTTTTCAGTTCCAACTTTTCTGAGCTTTTCCAACATACTAATCTTTATCATCAAACTTTCGATGATTATGGTTGTTTACGGTTATCTACAGTTTCTGCTGCTTCATTAAGCTTTTTCAACATTCAGAGTATTGATTTGTGACTGAGTGCTTTTCAGAATTTCAGAATAAGAGATCATAATTCTAAGAGATAAATGTCATATATATAACTGTTGATGTAGATATGCTGTGAGTTTTCAAAGTACTGATTGCTGATTCCCGATAATTGTCATGGCAGTTCTCGTTATAAGATGCGGATAAGTATATAATTGGGTTTCAATGAATAAATATAATGATTTATCAGAGAGATTTAAGACAAAAGCAACGAGGTTGTTGGTACGTCTGCTGGTAATATGGTGGAATATAAAAGAATTCTCCGGTATCAAAAGGGTAATTGTATATATCAGGATTATAGTAAGGCTACTTCGAATGAAAAGTCGAAGTTGACTTGCTGGAGCTGTGACAAAATTGGCTACTTTAAAAAGGGATCGCAAAGTTATTTTTGCTAATAAATGCCAAAGGATCTGACGCGGCTACGTGTTAAACTTTTACTCAGTTGTCGAGAGTTTCTCAGGTGCATAACTATGTGCATCAATCTTTTCTTCCGTAGATGAAGTGCGGTTGGTTCAACCTCTCGATTGAGGTGTTTTTAAGAATCATGAAAGGTTTGAACGCGGATTGTAATCGTCAAGATACAAATGAGGTTTAAGATGAAATCAAGTGGCAAGCTGATAATGATAAAAACGAACATATATTTCATAGCATTATTCCTCAAGAAAGACAAACTTTTAGTTGCAATTGTTCTATTTACAAGTGAGATTCGTTTAAATAATAAAAGGTGAAGACAAAAGACAGATTCGACGAATTGAAGACGCAAACGACCAAAAAGCTCAAAAGTACAAAAGACAATAAAAAAGGTTCCAATTATTGACAAGAAACGTCTCGAAATTACAAGAGTACAAGATTCAAAACGCAAAGTACAAGATATTAAATTGTACGCAAGGACGTTCGAAAATCCGGAACCGGGACCAGAGTCAACTCTCAACGCTCGACGCAACGGACTAAAAATTACAAGTCAACTATGCACATAAATATAATATAATATTTAAATAATTCTTATAATTATTTAATATATTATATTTATATTTAAAACCGTCGGTAAACAAAGAGCCAAGCTTGTGTGAGCTGTAAAAGTAAACTCCGCGACTCGCGGAGTTTGAAGGCCAAAATGGCCGCGAGTCGCGGAACCCCAATTTCAGAAACTCCCTATAAAGCTCGCGCATTCTGATCGTAAAAAATATCTTTTTCTTCTTCTCTCATAATACTACGTAAATATTTATATTTATATTTTAATTTTAATTTTAATTATAATTATAATTCTAATAATAAGGGTATGTTAGCGAATGTTGTAAGGGTGTAAGTCGAAATTCTGTCCGTGTAACACTACGCTATTTTTAATCATTGTAAGTTATGTTCAACCTTTTTACATTAATGTCTCGTAGCTAAGTTATTATTATGCTTATTTAAAACGAAGTAATCATGATGTTGGGCTAATTATTAAAATTGGGTAATTGGGCTTTGTACCATAATTGGGGTTTGGACAAAAGAACGACACTTGTGGAAATTAGACTATGAGCTATTAATGGGCTTTATATTTGTTTAACTAAATGATAGTTTGTTAATGTTAATATAAAGATTTACAATTGGGCGTCCCTATAAATTACCATATACACTCAATCGGACAAGATGGGCGGGGTATTTATATGTACGAATAATCGTTCATTTAACCGGACACGGGAATGGATTAATAGCCACTAGAATAATTAAAACAGGGGTGAAATTATGTACAAGGACACTCGGTATAATTGATAACAAAATATTAAAACCTTGGGTTACACTCAGTTGACATCCTGGTGTAATTATTAAACAAAGTATTAAAATCTTGTTACAGTTTAAGTCCCCAATTAGTTGGAATATTTAACTTCGGGTATAAGGATAATTTGACGAGGACACTCGCACTTTATATTTATGACTGATGGACTGTTATGGACAAAAACCAGACGGACATATTAAATAATCCAGGACAGAGGACAATTAACCCATGGGCATAAAACTAAAATCAACACGTCAAACATCATGATTACGGAAGTTTAAATAAGCATAATTCTTTTATTTCATATTTAATCTCCTTTATTTTATATTTAATTGCACTTCTAATTATAGCACTTTTATTTATTGTTATTATATTTAATTGCACTTTTAATTATCGTACTTTTTAATTATCGCAAGTTTATTTTATCGCACTTTTATTATTCGCAATTTCATTATCGTTATTTACTTTACGCTTTAATTTAAGTCTTGTATTTATTTTTAATATTTTACATTTGGTTTTAACTGCGACTAAAGTTTTAAAATCGACAAACCGGTCATTAAATAGTAAAAACCCCCCTTTATAATAATAATATTACTTATATATATATATTTGTATTTTTATAAAAGTAAACTAATATAGCGTTAAGCTTTGTTTAAAAAGATTCCCCGTGGAACGAACCGGACTTACTAAAAACTACACTACTGTACGATTAGGTACACTGCCTATAAGTGTTGTAGCAAGGTTTAAGTATATCCATTCTATAAATAAATAAATATCTTTTGTAAAATTGTATCGTATTTAATAGTATTTTCTGTAAAAATAAGCTATTTTATATACTACTCTGCTAAAACATCAAGTATTTTTGGCGCCGCTGCCGGGGAACTCTCTTAAAAGCCGGAAGCGCAACGCTAATATAAAAAAAAAAAATTATGTATTTTTAAGACTCTGTTAAATATTTAAGTTTTATAAAGTTTCTTTATTTTTATATAAGTTTTATTTAAGTATTTTGTTTTTATTTAAAAACATATATAAAAAAATATATATAAATCTAGTTTTAAGATTTTTATTTATAAAATTATAAAGTAATTCTATTTTTATTTAAGTTTTAAATATAAGTTTTTATTATACACATATTTTTTTTTATAAACAGAAAAATTAAAAACAGAAAAAAAAAAAAATAAATAAAGAAAAACGCGTCGAATTTAAATAAGCTGTCATCTGAATTTCTGAACCCCGCGACTCGCAGGGTTTTCTGCATTGATTACCGCGACTCGCGGAGGGGACCTGACACCAACAGGAAGCCCTAATCCTGCATTTATTACGGAGTATTATTAATTGTTATTAATTAATTTGTAATTAGGGTTAAATATTTAATTAATTTAGTATTTAATTTAAGTTTTAATTAATTTATATATTTAGTTAAATTAGTTTTATTAAATTGTAAAATTAATAGTTTAATAAAATAAATAATATAAAAATAATATTTTTATAAAAATTGTACTTTTTACAACTTTTTGTATATTTTTATATTTTGTCCCTTTTTAATCGTTTTAGCGTAATATTTATATATTTAGCTCATATTTAGTTTTAAACTTAGTTTTTGCCATAGTTATTTTTACTTCTAGATTTTTAGGCTTTGCCGTAGAATTCCTTAAGTGCTTTTTCTTTAGACTAAGATTTAGGTGCTTTAGAATTTTGCGACGCCTTTTTAAGTTTTAGTTTCTTTTTAAGTTATTTCCATTTGGGATATAGTTTTTCCTATAAGCTTTAATATTTTTAGACACCTTTTACTATGTACCAATTATCATTCCAATTAGTAATCTCAATTTGCGATTATAATTTTAAGTTAGTTGTAGTAATAAGGTTAGGTTAGTCAAGTATTTTTAAGTTTTTATAAGTTTCTTTTATTTTTCCGTCACCTTTTATTTTTCAACCATTTTTCTTTTTCAACCTTTTTCGACGAACTCTTTTTCTTTCTTATTTCTCGCTATTCTAGTTTTAGGACATAGATTTTTATTCTACTTCTTATCTAATTTTCTTAAAATTACGAAAATTTATTTTAAGTGGTTAAATTGATAGACATCAAAATTTTCTGGTTCGTAGTAATAGTTGGATTTGTACGTGGACCGGGTTATTGGAGCCAAACAGTCCTCAATTATATTGAGACCAAACGAATCCTGCCCCTCTGCTGCATCTTTTGGCTATTCAAAACGTCGGCAAAATCAGAAAAGTCTATTAATTGGATAACTTATTATAATTTTTCTTTCCTTTTAAAAACTAATAGGATATTCAGTGAATGCACCGAGCAAGACGATCACCACATTTTGTACGTTCACCACCTGTAACTAGATCAAGACATTTTGAAAATATAACCGCCGTTGATTTTTCTTTAGAATCGTCATCCAGTCGACCAAGTACTTCAGTTCAAATTTCCGATAATCCATTTTTTGAACCCGACCTCACAATTGAGAATCCGGAGAATATTCAGGAACGGTTCGTAGATCCTGAACCATTAAACTTTCCTCCGGAACCACCAATCATTCAAACAGAGATTGTTGAGGAACGAACCATTAAATCAGAATCCTCTAGTGATTCCGATTCAACAAATTCAATTATGGAGAATCTGGAACCTTTAAGTATGGAAGATCGAATGAGAGCTAAACGCACTGGCCAAGGTCACGCAATTACTCATCCAGACATTAATGCGCCAGATTATGAAATCAAAGGACAAATTCTACACATGGTGACTAATCAATGCCAATTTAGTGGTGCGCCGAAGGAAGATCCAAATGAACATCTACGTACCTTTAATAGGATCTGCACACTATTTAAAATCCGAGAAGTGGAGGATGAACAGATATATCTCATGTTATTTCCCTGGACTTTAAAGGGAGAAGCCAAAGATTGGTTGGAATCGTTACCTGAAGGGGCGATCGATACATGGGATGTTTTAGTTGACAAATTTCTTAAACAATTCTTTCCTGCATCTAAAGCCGTAAGACTTCAAGCAGAAATTGTTACGTTTACACAGAAACCGAATGAAACTCTATATGAGGCATGGACTAGATATGGATAGTTGTTAAGAGGATGTCCGCAACATGGTTTAGACACCTGTCAAATAGTACAAATATTCTACCAAGGATGCGACATCACTACAAGAAAAGACATAGATATAGCAGCTGGTGGTTCTATTATGAAGAAAACCGAAACTGATGCTTACAAAATTATTGATAACACTGCTTCCCACTCACATGAATGGCACCAAGAAAAAGATATCGTTAGATCATCTAAAGCAGCTAGAGCCGATTCTAGCCATGACTTAGATTCCATTTCCGCAAAGATAGATGCTGTCGAGAGACGAATGGAAAAGATGACTAAAGATATTCACTCAATACGAATTAGTTGTGAGCAGTGTGGAGGACCACATTTGACAAAAGATTGTCTCAGTATTGAATTAACAATGGAACAAAGAGAGAATATTTCATACATAAACCAAAGGCCTGGAAATAATTATCAGAATAATTATCAACCGCCAAGACCGATTTACAATCAAAACCAGAATTATAACCGAAATATTCCATACAACAACCAACAAGGTCCTAGCAATCAACAAGTATCCAATAATACTTACAATCAGCAAAGACCTAATTTTCAAAACAAGCCACCACAACAAACCGATGAACAAAATGCTCAAGCATTTAGAAATCAACAAGCTTCTATTCAAAATCTGGAACAAGAAGTAAGTAACCTAGCAAGGTTAATAGGTGAAAGAAAGCCAGGAAGTCTACCTAGTGATACAAATGCCAACCCCCGGAATGAAACAGCTAAAGCCATTACCACAAGAAGTGGTACAACACTTAAACCACCTGAAATACCTATAACTTCTGATGAAGCTATTCCTACTGCACAAGAACCACAACCTGATCAAGATAAGGAAAAAGAACCGGTAGTTGAAAAGGTTAATGAAGATAACACAGTTAAGGATAAACCTTATGTTAAACCATACCAAC
Organism: Rutidosis leptorrhynchoides; assembly: GCF_046630445.1. NCBI lineage: Eukaryota > Viridiplantae > Streptophyta > Magnoliopsida > Asterales > Asteraceae > Rutidosis > Rutidosis leptorrhynchoides. The sequence goes on along the minus strand of NC_092334.1, from coordinate 630,522,316 downwards.
CACCACTTCCTTACTCGAGTAAAATGAAGAAAGAGAAACTTGAAGCCGAGCAATCCAAATTCTTGGATATGTTTAAACAGATAAATGTAAATCTTCCTTTCATTGATGTGATTTCAGGAATGCCTAGATATGCTAAATTCTTGAAAGATCTAATCTCAAATAGAAAGAAAATGGAAGAACTCTCGGCTGTTACTATGAATGCTAATTGTTCAGCAGTGCTGTTGAATAAGATACCAGAAAAACTATCTGATCCAGGAAGTTTCACAATTCCATGTTTTCTGGGTAGTCTTAGTTCAATAGAAGCATTGGCAGACTTAGGTGCTAGTATAAATCTAATGCCGTATTCACTATACACTAAACTAGACCTTGGAGAATTGAAACCAACAAGAATAAGCATACAACTAGCCGATAGATCAATAAAATATCCTAGAGGGATAATGGAGAACATGCTAGTTAAAGTTGGTACTTTAGTATTTCCAGTAGATTTTGTTGTTCTGGACATGGAAGAAGATTCTCAAGTTCCTCTCATATTAGGAAGACCATTCTTAAACACGGCTAAAGCAATGATAGACGTGTTCGGTAAGAAATTGACCCTAAGTATAGAGGATGAGAGTGTTACCTTTTCAGTTGATAGAGCAATGCAACAACCGCAATCTGCAGATGATACATGTTATTATATTCAAACTATAGATGCACATGCAGAATTATTAGAAGAATTTCCAGAATTACAAGGAACAGGAGAATGTTCTTTAGGAGAAGGTAATGAACCAATTGATGAAGCTGAAATGTTAGCTACACTTATAGCTAATGGATATGAACCAACAACAGAAGAAATTCAAATGCTAAAAGAAGAAGACAGATATCGATACAAATCATCGATAGAAGAACCTCCGAAATTAGAGTTAAAGCCACTTCCAAACCATTTGGAATACGCTTATTTACATGGTGAATCTGAATTACCTGTAATAATATCATCTTCTCTTACTGAAAATGAGAAATCACAACTCATTTCTGTGTTGAAAGCTCATAAACCAGCCATTGCATGGAAGATTCATGATATTAAAGGAATAAGTCCTTCGTATTGCACACATAAAATCCTTATGGAAGAAGGTCATAAAACGTATGTGCAACACCAACGAAGACTAAATCCTAATATGCAAGATGTAGTTAAAAAAGAGATTATTAAACTGCTAGATGTAGGTCTAATTTATCCAATCTCTGATAGTCCATGGGTAAGCCCAGTTCAATGCGTGCCTAAGAAGGGTGGCATGACTGTCATTACAAATGAGAAAAATGAGCTTATTCCTACTAGGACTGTAACAGGATGGCGTGTGTGTATTGATTATAGAAAATTAAATGACGCCACCAGAAAAGATCACTTTCCCTTACCTTTTATAGATCAAATGTTGGAAAGATTAGCCGGAAATAGTTATTATTGTTTTCTAGATGGATTTTCCGGATATTTTCAAATTCCAATAGCACCCGAAGATCAAGAGAAAACCACATTCACGTGCCCTTATGGTACTTTTGCTTACAAACGCATGCCATTTGGACTTTGTAACGCCCCTGCAACCTTTCAAAGGTGTATGATGGCGATTTTTCACGACATGATAGAAGAATGCATGGAAGTATTCATGGATGACTTTTCAGTCTTCGGTGATACATTTAAATCATGTCTAGTTAATCTGGAACGAATGCTAATTAGATGCGAACAATCAAATCTAGTTCTTAATTGGGAGAAATGCCATTTCATGGTTAAAGAAGGCATCGTTCTTGGTCATAAAATTTCAAAAGAAGGAATTGAAGTGGAAAGAGCTAAAGTAGATATAATTGCTAAACTTCCACATCCCACCAATGTTAGAGGAGTTAGGAGTTTTCTAGGACATGCCGGTTTTTACCGACGTTTCACAAAAGATTTTTCAAAAATTGCCACTCCTATGAATAAACTCCTAGAAAAGGATGCTCCATTCATCTTTTCAGATGAGTGTATCAAGTCTTTTAATATTCTTAAAGAGAAACTCACTAATGCGCCGATCATGATAACACCAAATTGGAATCTACCATTTGAACTAATGTGCGATGCAAGTGATTTTGCAATGGGAGCCGTTTTAGGACAAAGGATTGAAAAACGATTTCAACCTATATATTATGCTAGTAAGACGTTACAAGGAGCACAAACGAATTATACAACTACTGAAAAAGAACTCCTTGCTATTGTCTTTGCTTTTGACAAATTTCGTTCATATCTCGTTCTAGCAAAAACGGTGGTCTATACCGACCATTCTGCTCTTAGATACCTATTTTCAAAACAAGATGCTAAACCAAGATTAATCCGTTGGATCTTACTCTTACAAGAGTTTGATATTGAAATCCGAGATAAAAGAGGAGCAGAAAATCTCGCCGCTGATCATCTTTCTCGTCTTGAAAATCCCGAATTAGAAGTTCTAAATGAATCGGCCATACAAGACAACTTTCCTGATGAATATCTATTGAAGATAGATTATAATGAAATTCCCTGGTTTGCAGACTATGCAAACTACTTAGTTTGTGGATTCCTTGAAAAAGGATTATCGTACCAAAGACGAAAGAAATTCTTCAGTGATATAAAACACTATTTTTGGGAAGATCCACATCTGTTTAAAAGTTGTCCAGATGGAATAATACGCCGATGTGTATTTGGAGATGAAGCTAGTAAAATTTTAAACCATTGTCACACAGGACCAACTGGAGGGCATTATGGGCCTCAACTAACAGCAAGAAAAGCTTATGATGCTGGATTCTATTGGCCTACAATTTACAAAGACGCACACCTTCTTTGCAAATCCTGTGATGCTTGTCAAAGGGCCGGAAAAATAAGTCAACGTGATGAAATGCCACAAAATGTCATCCAAGTATGTGAAGTATTTGACATTTGGGGTATAGACTTTATGGGTCCATTTCCAAAATCTCATAATAATCTATATATACTCATAGCCATTGATTATGTATCTAAATGGGCGGAAGCACAAGCTCTCCCAAATAACGATGCACGAGTTGTAGTCAACTTTTTAAAACGTCTTTTTGCAAGGTTTGGAACACCGAAAGCTTTAATAAGTGATCGGGGTACTCATTTCTGTAATAATCAACTTGAGAAATTTCTTAAAAGATATGGAGTAACTCATAAAATCTCCACCGCATATCATCCACAAACAAGTGGACAAGTTGAAAATACCAACCGAGCTTTAAAATGTATTCTAGAGAAAACCGTAGGATCAAATACGAAGGAATGGTCCATTAAATTGGAGGATGCACTCTGGGCTTTTAGAACAGCCTACAAAACTCCAATTGGAACCACACCTTTTAGACTTGTTTATGGAAAAGCATGTCATCTTCCAGTAGAAATTGAACACAAAGCATTTTGGGCTTTGAAGACATGTAATCTTGATTTACATGAAGCTGGACATCTACGATTAAGTCAACTAAACGAATTAGAAGAATTAAGACATGAAGCATACGAAAATTCGTTAATCTATAAAGAAAGAACGAAGAAATGGCATGATAAAAGAATCAGAAGTTCAAAAGAATTTAAAGAAGGAGACAGAGTTCTTCTTTTCAATTCACGATTCAAGCTATTTCCTGGAAAATTGAAATCAAGATGGTCTGGGCCATTCATAGTCAAAAGAGTTTTCCCATACGGAACGATAGAATTAATAAATTCAAATGAGATTGAATTTAAAGTTAATGGTCACAGAGTTAAACATTATATAGATAGTCCGATGGAAGTCGACAACGAAGTTAATCACAATTTCGACACCACAGCTAACTAAGTGTGGGGAGAATCAAGTCTTTAAAGGATAATATGTATTTCTGTTAGAGTTAGATTGTCTGTTTTCGTGTAGTTCTCGAAAATGGAACCCGAATAGTCTTTCCCTAGCAGACCCTAAAGAACTAGTCTTCTCCCCCCATTCTGAATTTTTATTTTTTTTAGGTTTTTACGAAATGAAGACTACCTGTGAACTAAACCATGGTCTAATGCTACATGCTTTGATCACTAAACGAAATAATGACATACTACCGAGTGAATTAGTATCAGTAATCAGAGAAAGAATGGACGGAGTTAGAAAAGAATCCAGATGCGAAGATAATAAGTTACAATTTGGTAAAGGAAAATCAAAATCCGCAGCGAAAAGAAGAGCACGACACCTAGAACGATGTCACAAATGCGGAAAATGGTCACATGGAGGTAAATGTTCAAATAATCAAACCTATTCAAATACCGAATTTGTTACTTTATGCAGAGACGGACCGTTCATATGTTTAGAAGAAAAGACACTGAATGCTCGAGGTTACGCCTATGTAGCCATGGAAAACCAATTAAACCGACTATCTTATGAATGAGATAGATCATATAACTAAGAAATCTATTTCACAGGTAAGTCTGTACAGTTTTTATTTTATTTTATTTTTAACCTTTTGATAATAAACGCTAATTTGTTCGCTAAAAAGTATTAAATTGGTATTAAATAAAATTAGGTTTGGCGACCGAAATTATTGATATCATACAAAAATTTATTACATCACTGCGAAATTTAACGTTTATTCTTAAGGTATAAATATCTTTAATCAATCAACCCAAAATATTTCAAAAATTCGTCATGAGTTAAATTAGGTCTTGGAATCGAAATTACTTTACCGAAAAGAGGGGCGCATATTTTTGATAATATTTGATTGATTAAAGTGGGATAAAAAGCAAAAAAGATTTTTAATTTTATTTTTACCATGTTTTTAAAATTAATATTTAAATCTTAAATTAATATTGTAAACTTTGTAAAAACAATATATTTAAAATTGTAAATATTTGAAAAATTAATATAAGTTTGGTATGAATTTATAATATGAATTTTTAAATTAAGTTTGGTGTGAATTTTTAATTTTTAAAATATGAAATTTTAATTTTATGCATTACAAATTTTAAGTTTGGTGTGAATTTTTAATATTAATTTTGAATTTTATATTTAAATTGTGTGAATTTAAAAACAAAAATTTACTTTATCTCATTAAGTAAAAAAATATGATTTTTAAAATTCGTCGTAAGTTGAAGACTAGGTCTTTGAACCGAAATTGCTTTACCCGAGGGAGGGACGAGAACTTTTATTATCATTATTTTTAATCTTATTGAATTAAAATATGCCAAAAACATTGAAAAAACCCAAAAATCTTAGCTTTTAAAACAATCGCTACAAAAAGACAAATTTTAAAATTTTGTCGAGGGACGGACTAGGACATCGATCCGAAACGACCTCGTCCTAAATAACAAGGGAAACAAAATTTTAAAATTAAGTACTTAATTGTTTTATAAGTTAATTATTATAAAAAAAAAATTAGCAAACTCCGCGACTCGCGGAGTTTGAAGGGTCCAAACACCGCGAGTCGCGGGAGGACCAAAATACAGAAAAAAAAATATAAACGCACAAACTGATCAGTCCACACCCCCAAAACAGAAAACACTGCGAAATACTCCGAAAAAAAACACCCAAAAACACCCCCAAAATCACAATTTTTAACCGTTAATCACCAAATCTTTTACTAAAATCATGTTGAGAAGGATGCTATCTAGGAATTACTCAAGAAAAACGGTAAATTTCTACACCTAAACACCATTTAATCCGAAATTAGTGTTCTTGAGCAATTTTTTCCCCAATTTGATTTTGATGCTTTTTAGTGTAATTAGGCTTAAATTGTTTATGTATTATGCTTGTATAACCTAGATTGATGCTGTTTAACATGATTAGAAGCCTTAAACTTCAAATTTTGAGTAATCTAGAGTTTGTGTTCTTGAGCAAATTTGGGGCTTTTTGATATAAACAGGTTATGGCCGATTTTTGTCATGAATTGTTGCTAAATTAAGTAGTGTAACATGTTTAGGTAGTTAAATGATCCAAACTTTGAGCCTAAACATGATTTTGAGAATTAAAGTGGACTTTTTCAAAGTCTAAAATTCATGAACTTGATTTTTGAGAGATAATGCCATTTGAGACTTGTTTAATTACTAGTAATGATTATTTTGACATGTTATTTGAGTTAAATGCTTATGAACTTGGTGAACATTTTCATATATGCTTATTTGAAAAAGTGTAGATTTGATAAAAATGTGAAAATGAGCTTAAGTTTGATATAAATTGATCATGTCATTGTAATTATTTTGATTGATGATTTTGCTGACACTAATGCATATTTGGATGCACAAAAATTATGTTTGATGTGTTTTGCAGACTGAAGGGGTGAATCTTCATCCCAAGCTCGCAATGCTCCTGCTGAGAATGCGGAACAACAGGAGGTGGATAACTACTACAAGCAGGATATACCTCATCCAGTCATGACCTTTTCTGATATGCACTTGGAAGAGTTGCACCCGAACCTGAGATTTGACAGACTTCGGATAGATTATCCAAAATATCAAAGGGGTTTGCATACTCTTCATTCTAAGGTTGTTGAGGTACCAAGGGTCATAGAATGGGGACCCTTAGAAGCTGTAGAATTGGCCGGGCCAATTAGGGAATTACTTGTACAGAGGTATGGTAATTCTACTTTTAATGACTGGGTACGTTTATTCACCATGCGTAGACCTGTATATAAAGTATGGTGTGAAGAATTATTGTGTAGTATAGAGTTGAATGATCGGGTAACTAGTTTAACCGATCGATCTTTTATTAGATTTTTGTTAGGCGGTTCGATGCGCCACATGTCTTTACTGGACATGGCTCAGGCTTTACGTATATATACGCCTGAGGAGTTAGCATCTGCTGATTGTAGAGGGTTGATACTAAACGGTAGAAAGATAGATGAAAATTTTGATACACACGGTGTGTAGAGTCAAATGACAAGCCATCACCGTTTCAAAGGGGGAAATTACTCTTATTTGGATATAGATAGAGCCGAATTAAGAGTGATTCATAGGTTTTTAGCTAATTCGATTACACAAAGGGGTAAGAACAAGGAAAAGGTAAATGAACAAGATTTGTTTTACCATATGTGTATTCGAGACCCACAAAGCGCTGTAAGTATACCGTATTGTGTGGGTTATTATTTATCAGCTATGGTTAGGGGGATGCGACCACATTGCATAATAGGAGGTGGTATTTTTATTACTTTGATTGGTGAATATCTCGGTGTGGATATAAGTCGGGGGGGATTATTAGTAGAAGAACCAGAACCCCGCGATACTATAGGTTTAAATGTATACCATGGTGCGAAAGTTTTGAAGAGGCGAAATAACGCCGCAGTACCATACCATGGTAGACATCCACAGGTTGAGAGAAACCAACAGCAAGGTAATGTAGGAGGGGGGAATGAGATGCAAGAAATGCAAAGGTTTATAGCTTCACAGGAGTACGAAAATGCTAGACAGAGAGCATTTGAAGATTGGCAAGTTCATCAGAACCAAATCATAGCTCATTGCCAACATATAGGTAGAAACTATATTCCTACACCGAAACCCATCTTCCCTCCCTGGTCTATAGAGATGCAACCACCTTATCCTACGTATAACCCTGCCGAAGCATTCTATAGCACCTATGGTTATGCTTGGAACCCCTATTGGTACCAGTATCATCCCTAGTATACTTAATTTTATTTATTTTGTAATTTGTAATGATTGATACGTTTAATACTTTTGTTAATATTGTAATAGTTTTTATAATTGTCTAACTTTTATTCTTAGATTTTAATAATTTTTGAATGTGGGGTAATATACCAAACTTCAAAAATATGTATATATGTTTGCAGTTTATCTTATGTACACAACAGGGTAAAACAACGCATTTTCAAAGACTGGCATTAAGTTCAGCAAAAGCAACTAATTTTGACGACAAGATGCAAAATATATGTGAAATAACAACAAGACGGAATGAACAAATGATGTGCACCATTTATCATTCAGCAAACAAACGCCAATATATTTGGAAACTTTGGTAAAAATTTAATCATTTTCACACAAATAACCCTCAATAATTTAAATTATTACTGATTTCTTGCAAATGAGGGCATTGCAAGATCCTAAGTGTGGGAAGGGGTTAAATTCTTTTGGATTTTAAAATTTTTTACTTTATACACTTGGTTACCATTAAAAATACTAGTAAAGCAGTAGTTGTATTAGAATCTAGTGCTCTCTGATAAAAAAGAACAGCCCTAGTCTTATATACTGACTACCCAATTCTAGTAAAAATTTTCAAAATTTTCAATTAAATGAACTCAAAATCATGTTTATACATATTTATGAACGATAAAACTAGGTTTTAACACCGAAATTATTGTTACCTCGGAAAGGACGATAAAAAGGAAAATAAAAGCCAAGTGTGGGAAAATTTACCAAGTTATCTTAAACATATGTCACATATATCTGTAACAAATAACTGAAAATATTTTTGTTTTGGACTAAATTAACTGTTTTACCCGATGAAAGAAAAGAAAAGATGGATCTACACGATGAATCAATTCCATCATTAAGAGGAAGTAAAGTCTTCCGAAAAAGACACGCGCTTCTTGATTTAGGTCATGAAGTTGTCGTCCAGACCAGCTGTAGGTTGACGAAAAATCCAGAAAAGTCATCACTAAAATCAGCAGGAAATCTACGGACCTCAGTATTAAACAGGGTCGCCAAGTGGTCAGATTTATCCTAACCATGAGAAGGATTTATCTCGTACAATGGGGGGGCACCATGCAAATTAGCTGGATAAGACTAATGAATCAGATCCCCAGAAAAGATAATCTCCTTAAAGATTAAAAATCAGCTTTTAAGACTGATATTACTCAATCCTAGAGATTGACCTTAAAGATTGAGAATTCAAACTCATGAAATTCAATGATATCTAAACTCGAGCTTAAACGAGAAAATATTTTGATCAAAATTACAAACCGATTTGTTTTCTAAAAACCATATTTTCAATGCGTTCATTACCATTGAACGTAAAATCCTAGGAATTCACCTGGAATTCATTAGGTCACCTGAACCAAATCGGGTGTCAACCGTAAGAACGGTGGTTGCATAGTGGTCAAAGACAGGACCTTGTGCCATACCGAAAAATTATAAGGGTGAGCTTTACTATTGCTCCTACCAAGGATAGTAATTGCGTCCGACACGTTATAGACCATAATTAAAAGCATGTCAGGGGACATTGCCTTAACAGTTGCTTGTTCAACGCTTTCCTTTACAACCGGACGGTAGTTTACCGAAAGGTAATATACGGGACAAGTGAACTGGACGTGTTGCTTTCCAAATACAAGGTTAGCAAGTGGGTGACACAAAACCATAAGTTTTGAGCTAAAATTTTCAAATCTGAAACCCACCAAACCCACAAAAATATTTTGCAAACACCGGTAAAGGGTTATTCCGGAAAACTTATCTAGGGTAAAAACTAGATTTAATTTTCAAAAGATCAAATGTTTTCATAAAGATTCAATTTCCTTAATGGATCTAAATTTTTATAGTCATGTGGGACTGTAAACCATATCGTTACTACCATTGTTTATACCGCCGTATAGAAAATCACTGATGTATAAGGTGTGAAGAATAAAGAAGTGATTCTAGTATTTCAAGACGATATTGCTTGAGGACAAGCAACGCTTAAGTGTGGGAATATTTGATAATGCTAAAAACGAACATATATTTCATAGCATTATTCCTCAAGAAAGACAAACTTTTAGTTGCAATTGTTCTATTTACAAGTGAGATTCGTTTAAATAATAAAAGGTGAAGACAAAAGACAGATTCGACGAATTGAAGACGCAAACGACCAAAAAGCTCAAAAGTACAAAAGACAATAAAAAAGGTTCCAATTATTGACAAGAAACGTCTCGAAATTACAAGAGTACAAGATTCAAAACGTAAAGTACAAGATATTAAATTGTACGCAAGGACGTTCGAAAATCCGGAACCGGGACCAGAGTCAACTCTCAACGCTCGACGCAACGGACTAAAAATTACAAGTCAACTATGCACATAAATATAATATAATATTTAAATAATTCTTATAATTATTTAATATATTATATTTATATTTAAAACCGTCGGTAAACAAAGAGCCAAGCTTGTGTGAGCTGTAAAAGTAAACTCCGCGACTCGCGGAGTTTGAAGGCCAAAATGGCCACGAGTCGCGGAACCCCAATTTCAGAAACTCCATATAAAGCTCGCGCATTCTGATCGTAAAAAATATCTTTTTCTTCTTCTCTCATAATACTACGTAAATATTTATATTTTAATTTTAATTTTAATTTTAATTTTAATTATAATTCTAATAATAAGGGTATGTTAGCGAATGTTGTAAGGGTGTAAGTCGAAATTCTGTCCTTGTAACGCTACGCTATTTTTAATCATTGTAAGTTATGTTCAACCTTTTTACATTAATGTCTCGTAGCTAAGTTATTATTATGCTTATTTAAAACGAAGTAATCATGATGTTGGGCTAATTATTAAAATTAGGTAATTGGGCTTTGTACCATAATTGGGGTTTGGACAAAAGAACGACACTTGTGGAAATTAGACTATGAGCTATTAATGGGCTTTATATTTGTTTAACTAAATGATAGTTTGTTAATGTTAATATAAAGATTTACAATTGGGCGTCCTTATAAATTACCATATACACTCAATCGGACACGATGGGCGGGGTATTTATATGTACGAATAATCGTTCATTTAACCGGACACGGGAATGGATTAATAGCCACTAGAATAATTAAAACAGGGGTGAAATTATGTACAAGGACACTCGGTATAATTGATAACAAAATATTAAAACCTTGGGTTACACTCAGTCGACATCCTGGTGTAATTATTAAACAAAGTATTAAAATCTTGTTACAGTTTAAGTCCCCAATTAGTTGGAATATTTAACTTCGGGTATAAGGATAATTTGACGAGGACACTCGCACTTTATATTTATGACTGATGGACTGTTATGGACAAAAACCAGACGGACATATTAAATAATCCAGGACAGAGGACAATTAACCCATGGGCATAAAACTAAAATCAACACGTCAAACATCATGATTACGAAAGTTTAAATAAGCATAATTCTTTTATTTCATATTTAATCTCCTTTATTTTATATTTAATTGCACTTCTAATTATAGCACTTCTAATTATTGTTATTATATTTAATTGCACTTTTAATTATCGTACTTTTTAATTATCGCAAGTTTATTTTATCGCACTTTTATTATTCGCAATTTCATTATCGTTATTTACTTTACGCTTTAATTTAAGTCTTGTATTTATTTTTAATATTTTACATTTGGTTTTAACTGCGACTAAAGTTTTAAAATCGACAAACCGGTCATTAAACGGTAAAACCCCCCTTTATAATAATAATATTACTTATATATATATATATTTGTATTTTTATAAAAGTAAACTAATATAGCGTTAAGCTTTGTTTAAAAAGATTCCCCGTGGAACGAACCGGACTTACTAAAAACTACACTACTGTACGATTAGGTACACTGCCTATAAGTGTTGTAGCAAGGTTTAAGTATATCCATTCTATAAATAAATAAATTTCTTGTGTAAAATTGTATCGTATTTAATAGTATTTTCTGTAAAAATAAGCTATTTTATATACTACTCTGCTAAAACATCACAAACTTGAAGAGTTGTTTAGTTTCATATGTTATAATCAATATTTTAATTCATTTTAAATTGTCCAATCTTGATAGTCCACAGTCGATAGTCCACAGTAACAGTCCAAAAATTCATATATAATTTAATATATAATATTCGAATTAATTAATACGTATCGTGACCCGTATACGTCTCAGACTCGATCACAACTCAATGTATATATATTATTGTAGAATTAACCTCAACCCTGTATAGCTAACTCCTGCATTACTGCATATAGAGTGTCTATGGTGATTCCAGATAATATATATAGATGCGTCGATATGATATGTCAAAACCTTGTATACGTGTCCCGATATTTAAAGTGCGTAAAATAAATAACAGAAATTAAATAACGATAAATAAAGTGCGTAAAGTAAATCACAGAAATTAAATGACGATAAATAAAATTGCGATAATGTAAATTGCGATAATTAAATTGCGATAAATAAAATGTAACAAGTTAGCTAGGAACAATTAGCTAGGAACAGTTAGCGTGGATTCTTAACAAAATTTCTCATAGTTAATTCGTTTATTTCTAACAAATTTTATTTTGTCAAATGTTTTCTTCATTATGCCACTTGTTGGATTCTGATAAATCAAAATCCCAATATGAAATTGGATGAATATGGTTATTCTGTGGTGAACGGATTTGTGTATCGGTGGATGTAAGTAGGATAGTAAATGACTGTTGAATCAGATTTGAAAGAATGTACAGTGTACTTATTAATGTGAAATCTAAATATTCCTCGGGTATTACCTACCCGTTAAAATATTTTCACCATTAACAGTTTGTACGAAAGAATTTTTTTTATTACAATTCTTATGAAAACATATATACATATATATTTTCTTCAGATGTAGTCAGGGATTTAATGAGTCAATATGATATTAGACTTATTTGATTTACCGTTAGGATAAGAATATATAATCTCTAAAACATTAGAGATTATATAATCGCCATGTCAAACGAAGATAAATGATGTAGAACGATTCGTAGAACGATGATTATACTCGAGGTACATAATGAGATGTTGAGGCGTGTTTTGTTGAAACTTGGGTTGTTGGCGGTACTGGTGTTGTCGGTGCTGTTACTGATGGTACTGTTGGTGCCGGTGATGTTGTTGAAGCTGGTAAATTTTGCACCATATTCTCCAAATTGATTTCTTCTATTATTCCAGGATGATTGTCAGTCGGAACGAGCGGATGAATAAGGTTCGGAATTGTGGATAGAATATAATCTTGTCGAGTTACCCTGGAAATGAGACTGAAAATGGTGTCTCGAACAGGTTCGCCGGTAAACGCTTCAGGTTCATTATCAAGAGGTGAATTCGGTTGGTGGAAGGGATTACCTTCTGCGCGTTTCCATTAATTAAGTCAACTACGAATCCATCAGATGAATTTATAATGGCTGATTGGTTGATTCATGCCGATGACGCTATTTTCGGAGCTTAGGTGAACATCTATGTCAGAATAGCTGTCGGAATAATTATCGGAATAGCTATTGGAATCTGAGAGACTCGAACTGGTTGCAGGATTCATCTCGTACGATCAGATGAAGGATTTTCAATAAGAAATAGATTATAGGACGTAGATTAGTACCCTGCAATACATAATTTACATATACATATATAATACTAAAATCCCATAAGTTACGGAGGAATCTACGGAAGTTGTCAGGCAAAGTTACAGTAAAAGGTACGCTAAGATATGAAGTAGCAGATACGCAAAGATATGAATTTTGTCTATACACTATTCATGCAGTCAATGCAGTAAAATGTGTCTAGACTAAGAATGATAAGCAAGTAATTCCCTAAGATTGATAAGCAGGTAATTTTTGACACGAAATGATAAGCAAGACTTTTGACATGCAGACACAGTCGAAGTCCAGACTCACTAATGCATTTAAACAACTATCAGTTAGACACACTAATGTAAGACCTGGTTCGCTAAGACCACCGCTCTGATACCAACTGAAAGGACCCATCCTAATCCATTCGGACGAAGTCCATATCGATTATAAACGATTCACAACAGTTGATTACATCGTGAGGTACTTGACCTCTATATGATACATTTTACAAACATTGCATTCGTTTTTGAAAAGACAATCTTTCATTACATCGAAAGTTGACAGGTATGCATACCATTTCATAATATATCCAACTATAATTGACTTGATAATAATCTTGATGAACTCGACGACTCGAATGCAACGTCTTTTGAAATATGCTATGAATGACTCCAAGTAATATCTATAAAATGAGCAAATGCACAGCGGAAGATTTCTTCGTACCTGAGAATAAACATGCTTTCAAGTGTCAACCAAAAGGTTGGTGAATTCATTAGTTTAACATAAATAGTCATTTCATAATTTAAATAGACCACAAGATTTCATATTTCCATTTCTCATAAACATACGTCCCGTGCATAGAGACAAAAGTATCATTCATATGGATTGAACACCTGGTAACCGACATTCACAAGATGCATATAAAAATATCCCCATCATTCCGGGATCCTCCTTCAGACATGATATAAATTTCGAAGTACTAAAGCATCCGGTACTTTGGATGGGGCTTGTTGGGCCCGATAGATCTATCTTTAGAGTTCGCGTCAATTAGGGTGTCTGTTCCCTAATTCTTAGATTACCGGACTTAATAAAAAGGGGCATATTCAGTTTCGACCATTCAACCATAGAACGTAATTTCGATTACTTGTGTCTATTTCGTAAAATAGTTATAAAAAATTGCGCATGTATTCTCAGTCCAAAAATATAAAGGGTAAAAAGGCAAATGAAACTCACGCATATAGATATTGTAAAATAGTTAATAAAGCATTTGCATGTATTCTCAGCCCAAAATATATGTAAAAAGGGAATAATGAAACTCACACATATAACTATTGTAAAACAGTTCATAAAGCATTTTGCATGTATTCTCAGCCCAAAAACGTAAAGAGTAAAAAGGGCAAATGAAACTCACGCATATAAATATTGTAAAACAGTTAATAAAGCATTTGCATGTATTCTCAGCCCAAAAACGTAAAGAGTAAAAAGGGCAAATGAAACACACCTAATGTATTTTGTAGTAAAAATACATATGACGATATTAAACAACTGAACAACGCAGGCTTGGCCTCGGATTCACGAACCTATATCATTTGTATATAGATTAAAACACATATTCATAATTGAGCAAATTTATATATTTTATTATGATACTTATTTGTTATATATATTTTAATTAACATTGTAATATTATATTAGTTAGAACATAATATTATGTAATATTAGTATAACTTATAATAAATATATTTTCATAAAAATATCTTCTGTTTGTAAAAAAAATTTTGATATTTGTATTAATACTAAGTTAAGGTTCATGATAGTGATAATAATAATAATAATTTTTAATATAAATGACAAGATGAAAATAATAGTTTTAATAAACATAATACTTTTATTAATAAGATTAATTTTAATCATAATACTCGTTTTATTAACAAAAATAATAATAATATTACTAGTAACAATAATAATATTTATTAGAAATAATCATACTATAAGTAATACATACCAATATTAATAATTATAAAATTAATATTAAAAAAAATCATGATAATAATAAAATAATAAATCTTGGTAAAGAAAACTACCTCCATAAGCCTTTGTAAAAAAAAAAAAATGCCCCGAGTGAGGCTCGAACCCAAGACCTCTCGTTTAAGCCCCAAACC
This sequence comes from Rutidosis leptorrhynchoides, assembly GCF_046630445.1. Taxonomy (NCBI): domain Eukaryota; kingdom Viridiplantae; phylum Streptophyta; class Magnoliopsida; order Asterales; family Asteraceae; genus Rutidosis; species Rutidosis leptorrhynchoides. The sequence continues at coordinate 630,506,943 of NC_092334.1, read as the reverse complement.
CTTAAACCACTAATCTGTCCAATGCTCTTTTGTTTTAAATCATTTTCTAAACTATATAGCCCGTCCCAAACAACCCCTTCATGGTTCAAGCCCAAATGCAACTAGCCCAAGATGTTAGTCCATCTAAATTCGAGAAGCCCAATGATACGGCCCATCAAGGGAGTCCATGAAATAATTTTGAGGTTTTTGTGTGGTTCCAAATTGATCAGCCAGGAGTTGCAACAAAGAAAAAATATCAAGGCTGTCCTTATCAACCTTTCATCTTTATCATCATTATTGCACAACATCAATATAATATTCTCCATAACCAATCTCATCATCAATTTCATTAAATCAATTCATCATTTTCATCACTATATAATACATATTCATCATCATCTTCTTTTAAATCTTTCAATCATCATCTCACTATTTTACAGAATAGAAAAGTAAGCTGCAGTAGTAGTAGCAGCGATTAGGAAAACGCAGGTGAAGAAAAGAAAAAAAATAGCGTGATTATGATGGGTGTCTTGATCGAGAAGAGAAGAACTAGCAGTTGCAACTCGATGGTTTATGGTATTCGGTCAGGAGATGGACGACCTAATAGTTGCAGAAATAGTAGACGTCGATGGTGGTTTTGGTGACTGTTTGAGCTAGAAACCGGAACACGGCAGTCGGTGATGGTGGAGATGGTTTGGGGTGATGGTGATCATCATCAGGTAAGATCATTATCATTGTTGTTCTAAATCTTAAGATCATTATCACAATCATTATCATCATCTTAACAACAATAATAGTTGCAGTTCTCGAATAGCATAGCGAAGGTTTCTAGTTTCTGGGTTTGGGGTGTTTGTTCGAAATAAAGAGCAAACGCAGGTTTAGATGATCGAATGATAGATTGTTCGTGGTAGTTTAATCGTTGTGGGTCTTTTCGAATAGTAACTGAACGGGTTGGTTTGGTATTTGTGTTGGACGAAGAATAGAACATGATGAAAGTGTTGGGTCTCGACAACAGGAATAAACAACAACGAAAGCAGGTGGTTTGCAGCAGCTTATTCGGTTGTGTGCGATGGATTCATGAAAAGAAACAGAAGAAGAAGGATGGCAACGGGTTGCAGGAAAATAAAAGGAGTAGAAGTAATAGTGAGTGATGATGGTTCGTGAAGGTTGAGCTGTAGCTCAGTAGTGGCAGTTTAGAGTGGAGATTAAGCAGTGACAGGGATCATATCTAAACAAGCAAGGACGAGTAACAGGAGATGGGTTGCAGCAACAACTTGTTCGAATGTAGTGGGTTTCAAATATAGAACATGAATCGTGATCGAGTAAAGATATTGTGGGTTTATATGATGGTTCTAAATGGTGATGGATTTTGTGTTTAGTTCTCTACATAACAGAAAGAGAAACAGAAAACATACGTGAGATATAGAGGAGATTATGTGTACTAGTAATGCAAGTGGATATTTAACTAAGTGGTGATTGACCACAAAGGTGTTTGTGTGGTGTAAGACAAATAATAAATAAACTAATATAATAATATTTCAAATATCAAATTAGAATAATGAACGTGTAAGAATTGAGTTTACGTGTAACAGATAAAGTAAAGCAGGTAAGACTTTATGAATATAAAAATAATACTGAGATCGATTCATATCTGGATTTGGATTCTTTCAGTAAATAAATCCTTGATCGGTACGATTTAAAGACAGGAGAATCACTGATCAATAGGCTGAAAGCGATTTACAACTAATTATATAATTTCCTGTATTTATATTTATATAATTATCCGTATTTAAGTATTTATATAACAATATAAATAATTATATACTGTATTTTTGTATATCTGTATAGTTGTATGTCGATTCTCCTTTTAATTTCTAAATATTTAAAGTATACATTATTAAATCAAAATATTATATATTCTTATAATTATATTTATATAATATATACATATTTATTTACACACAATTGTTCGTGAATCGTTGAGCACAGTCGAAGGTCAAATGAATATATGAATATCGTTTCAAAATTTTCTAGACTCAACATTACATACTTTGCTTATCGTGTCGGAAACATATAAAGATTAAGTTTAAATTTGGTCAGAAATTCCCGGGTCATCACACATAGTACTGATCGGGGTTGGAATAATATAACTCGGTGTTATGGTTATTCCAATCAATACCATAACTGTTCCATCCCTGGTTATGTACTTGAGCAATCTGGCGTTACTCCATTCCTTGCTGACTTACCCTCATGTTGTTCATATTATTGACCAAATCATCCCAACCAGATTGAGACGGATACCAAGGACCTTGACCTTGAACATTTGTCTGGGCTTCCATTTCTGCTTCCTCTTCCTCTTATTGTTCCTGTTGTACATTCGCGCCACTACCACTTGCGCCACCTGCCACAAAAGGTACCAAACGCCTATTTCCATCGTACATCAAAATCTCGGCGTTAACATAAGAAACCTTTTTCAGGGGTTTCATTGCATGGTCACATTCTATGAGGCGATTAAGATCAATATTAAAGTGACGGGCAATCCGCGTAATGTAGTGGCCCCCTAGAAGCGGTTTGTCTCTTCGCACATCCGTAGCTATACCCAACAAATAGTTCCCAATTAACCCCAGTATATCGGTGTGACAACCCCTTTTTATTTGACCCATTATCCATAGATCCAGAGATTTAACCTTTTCATGTCTTTCGACTCTCGCATTAAAGGTACATGCGATAAGTCGATGGAGTAGCTTATCGTCAGGGGTTGCTATTTCAGTATACCTGTGTCTGCTTGATTTGAAAGGGGTAGATGAATTTGGCCCTCTAATCCTTCTCCAAAAGGATTGTTCATTAACACTTACTCCCCCATGATACTCTGAGCTTATCAAATATTGCCTTAATTGTGCGTCAGTAAGCTCGAGAAAAATACCCAAAACTCTGCATAACCCAAAACTACTCAAACTTCTTTCATCACCCCCTAGCCGGAATCTAAAGAAAGCTTCCGAGAGTGGATCGCGAACATTGTTGAATCGGAAAGTTGAGTAAAATTCTTTACATAGCACGGGAAACACTTGATCGTGTAGACTGAAAATTTGTTCCCATGCGTATGTCAATATGTTACTATATGGTATAGCTAACAAACGAGTAACATGGGCATGCATACCTGCCTCAATCAAAGGAGCCCAGTCCAAATACCATGTAGCATTAATTGGTCGACGGGTAATTCGAGCAAAAGTTTCCCCGTAATCATCATTGTCCCGAAGATGTTCTAACCAAACTATTGGATTATTTTGAGCGTCTTCTTCTTCGCCAGATGATGATGATGAATGTTGTTGAGCTGGTGGTAGTGGTGGAACGTTTCTTGATGTTCTGCCCCTTTTCGGTTGTCCACCCCTGCTAGATTGTCCCTGCAAAATATAATAACACCAAAACAAAGAACATAGAAACCGTTGAGTTAATGTTAGCTAAAAACATAACCGAGTAGCAAGGGGAATTAGTCATGCCATTCAAAGTTCATAAGCATTGTGATTCATATAAGTAAAAGCGTATGTTTAGAATAATTGATCACAGTCAACCAAAGTCAACATAAACTAGCAAATACACTCTCACAAAAATCTGGTTCACAAAATTCACAATTAGGCATCAACTCAGGACTCAAGCATGTTGTGTTCATAGATCATGACATTTAAACTTGCATTCTAATGATATTCATTATAATCATAGCACTAGTTATCACAATTTAGTTCAAAATGACCATTATAACGCCACTACATTATAGCATTCCATACCATTAATCCACTTCAATAGGCTTAAACATGTGAGAAACTAGCATACATCTTGCATAAGAACATCACAATTCAAAGCATGCTAGAAATTCACTAAAATTCAATTTATGACCCGGCCAAATTAACATCTATATCATCAACAATAATTAAACACTTCACAAGCTTCATAAACATCACATACAAACTCAATAATCTTGAATTAATTACCCTAATTTCGAAATTAATCACTACAAACCCTAGAATCATGAACATACCCATCAAACATATAATTATTACAAAATCAAGACATAATGGGTAATTAAACAACTAAGGTATGTTAATCTAAACAAGAATCATGCAAATCAAACACCCCACACTTATCTTTCACTAAATTATGCATATAGACATACAAATAAAGTAATTGAGAAAGAAAAGTATGAAAAGAGATTAGCAATACCCTAGAAAACATGATTCAATCTTGAATTTGAAAGAAGAATGCACGAATTTGAAGTAAGAAATTAGGGTTTTTAGGTGTTGGTTCATTTTTGGGAGAGAAAAACTGAGTTTAAAGTGTGTGTGGTTGAAAAATGGGTTGGATAACCTTTAAAACGCGTTTTTTTTTCTGAGTCAGGTGTCTGGACGGCTTCCAACATTCTGGACGGCGTCCAGTAAGGAAAAGCTGGACGGCGTCCAGAAAATCTGGACGGCGTCCAGTTACACTAAAACCTACTGACCTCTTTTTTCGAAAATCCTTTGAAATTGGACGGCGTCCAAGGCTATTTGGACGGCGTCCCAATGGTCTGGAGGCTCAAAATCTTCATAAAACTCATAAAAATTCCCATTTTCAACACACAAAAGCTCATATCATCATCATAGATCATTTTGTACATTAAAAACAATCAAATCAATCATGAAACACTCGATTCACACTATTTACACACGTGAACTTTCCCTAACGAGTCGTTCACCCAACTCGTCCCCATTTTGATTTAGGCTCTGTTCTCGAAGTTGAGGCTAACCTCATCTTCGATTTCCAGGGGACCATCGACATAGTGTTTGACCCGGTGGCCATTCACTTTAAAAATGTCACCCTTCCAGTTCACCACTTCAATTGTACCATAAGGGTACACTTTTCTAATAACAAATGGTCCCGACCATCGGGACTTAAGCTTTCCTGGTGATAACTTGAAACGGGCATTGTAAACAAGGACACGATCTCCTTCCATGAATTCTTTTGGATTTTTCAATCTCTTGTCTTTCCATTTTTTGGTCTTTTCCTTATAAATTAGAGAGTTGTCATAGGCTTCAAGCCTCAACTCGTCTAATTCATTCAACTGGGTCAAACGTAACCGACCCGCCTCTTGGTAATCCAAATTACATGCCCTTAGCGCCCAATGCGCTTTGTGCTCAATCTCCAACGGAAAATGGCATGCTTTTTCGTATACCATTCGGAAAGGAGTGGTTCCAATAGGTGTTTTGTAGGCCGTGCGAAAGGCCCACAATGCATCGTTTAACTTAACTGACCACTCTTTTGGATTCGCACCAACAATCTTTTCAAGTATGCGTTTTAACGATCGATTGGTATTCTCCACCTGCCCACTTGTTTGGAGATGATAAGATGTAGAAATTTTATGGATTACTCCATATCTTTTCAACACCTTTTCTAATCGCTTGTTGCAAAAGTGGGTACCTCAGTCACTGATAAGGGCTTTAGGCGTGCCAAACCTTGAGAAAAGTTCCATTAAAAAGGTTACTACAACTCGGCCATCATTTGTGGGGAGAGGTTTTACCTCCGCCCATTTGGAAACATAATCAATGGCTACGAGTATGTAGAGATAAGAATGAGATTTTGGAAAGGGCCCCATAAAGTCAATTCCCCAAACATCGAACACCTCGCATACTTGGATGCTTTGTTGAGGCATTTCATCCCGTTTAGTGATTTGACCGGCCCATTGGCACGAGTCACAAGCCTTACAAACGGCGTAGGCATCTTTGAATATTGTAGGCCAATAAAAACCGGCTTTGTAAACTTTCCTCCCCGTAATTTGGGGACCAAAGTGCCCACCCGTTGGACCACGGTGACAATCAAGAAGAATTTGAGTGCATTCCTTTCCCGAAACGCACCTCTGAATCATACCGTCCGCGCAATGCCTAAAAAGATAAGGGTCTTCCCAGAAGTAGTATTTCAGGTCACTAAAGAATTATTTTCTTTTCTGATGTGACCAACCGGTTTCTAAGTACCCTCCAACAAGATAGTTGGCTATGTCAACAAACCATGGATCATCAATTTTCTCAATTTTCATGAGATTTTCGTCCGGAAAGTTATCTTGGATAAAAGTCTCATGGAGAACCTCAAGATTCGGGTTCTCAAGTCGAGAAAGGTGATCGGCAGCTAGGTTTTCGGCCCCCTTTTTGTCTTTAATATCAATGTCGAATTCTTGCAAAAGCAAGACCCAACGTATTAACTGGGGTTTAGCATCTTGCTTAGCAAGCAAGTACTTTAATGCTGAATGGTCTGTATAGACAACCGTCTTTGCTAGTACCAAATAGGATCGGAATTTATCAAACGAAAAGACAATTGCCAGGAGTTCCTTCTCGGTGGTAGTATAATTAAGTTGGGCTCCTTACAATGTCTTACTAGCATAATAAATGGGCTGGAAATGTTTTTCAATTCTTTGCCCCAAGACGGCACCAATAGCAAAGTCACTAGCGTCACACATAAGTTCGAATGGAATTGACCAATTCGGCGATATGAGAATGGGTGATTGCATGAGTTTTGCTTTAAGGAGGTTAAAGGCGTTAAGATGCTCGTCCGTAAATACAAATGGAGCGTCTTTCTCAAGAAGTTTGTTCATCGGGGTTGCAATTTTAGAAAAATCTTTAATGAACCGACGGTAGAAACCGGCGTGCCCCAGAAAACTTCTTACACCTTTCACATTTGACGGTGGTGGTAATTTGGCTATGACTTCCACTTTAGCTCTTTCCACCTCCAGTCCCGCAGAGGAAATTTTATGACCTAAAACAATGCCCTCTCTTACCATAAAATGGCATTTTTCCCAGTTAAGTACAAGATTAGATTCTTCACACCTAATCAACATACGCTCAAGATTATGAAGACATGAATCAAAAGAATCACCGAAGACTGAAAAGTCATCCATGAATACTTCCATAAATTCTTCAATCATATCATGAAAAATAGCTACCATACACCTTTGATAGGTAGCAGGAGCATTGCATAAGCCAAAGGGCATACGTCGATAGGAGAAGGTACCATAAGGGCATGTAAAGGTGGTTTTCTCTTGATCCTCGGGTGCTATAGGGATTTGGAAATATCCCGAGAAACCATCAAGAAAACAATAAAAGTTCTTTCCTGCTAACCTTTCCAACATTTGATCAATGTAAGGAAGGGGAAAGTGGTCTTTTCGGGTAGCATCATTTAATTTTCTATAATCAATACATACCCTCCAACCCGTGATAGTCCTAGTGGAAATTAATTGATCGTTTTCATTGGTGATAACGGTCATGCTACCCTTTTTGGGTACACATTGGACCGGACTCACCCAAGGACTATCCGAAATTGGGTAAATAAGACTCGCATCTAGGAGTTTTACAATCTCCTTTTTAACGACCTCTTGCATATTAGGGTTCAGTTGCCTTTGTCTTTGTACACATGGCTTATAGTTATCTTCCATTAATATCTTATGTGTACAATAAGAGGGACTTATACCCTTGATGTCATGAATTTTCCATGCTAGAGCCGGTTTATGGGCTTTTAACATGGAAACAAGTTTAGACTTCTCACTTACAGAGAGTTCGGATGAAATGATAACCGGGAGAGTAGAATCCTCTTGAAGGTAAGCATATTCTAAGTGACTTGGAAGTGGCGTGAGTTCCAAAACGTGAGGTTCTTCAATCGATGTTTTACATCGGTACTCATTTTTTAAATCCCACTTTCTGTATTCTTCATCATTTGGCTCATAACCGTTAGCCATCAAGGTGGTTAACATCTCCACTTCTTCCACCATGTTTTCTTCATCACCTTTCGCCAAAATGCATTCTCCCGAACCTTGCAATTCTAGAAATTCCTGCAACAACTCCGAATATGCGTCTACGGTTTGTAAATAATAACATTGGTCATCAGTAGACTCAGGGTATTACAAGGCATGGTCAACGGAAAAGGTAACCTTAACATCCTCAATACTATGGGTCAATTTCTGCCCATGAACATCTATCATAGCTCTAGCGATATTTAGGAAAGGTCAACCCAATATAAGAGGCACACGTGTGTCCTCTTCCATGTCCAAAATTACAAAATTGGTCAGAAATACTAGGGTACCCACTTTTACTAACATATTCTCTAAAATTCCACGAGAGAATTTAACAGAGCGGTCCGCTAGTTGAATTGCCATTCGGGTTGGTTTTAGTACCCCGGGATTTAGCTTAACATATAATGAATAAGGCATTAAATTTATGCTAGCCCCTAAATCCGCTAATGCTTTAATGCATTCCAAATCTCCTAGGAGACATGGTATGGTAAAACTTCCAGGATCTGCTAACTTCTTTAGTATTTTGTTCATCAAGATTGCGGAACAATTATCATTCATGGTGATTGATGAAAGTTCTTCCATTTTCTTCCGATTAGTAAGTAAGTCTTTTAAGAACTTAGCATACTTGGGCATACCTGAGATTACATCAATGAAAGGCATATTTATGTTAATTTGTTTAAACATATCTAGAAATTTTGACCTTTCGGCTTCTAGCCTTTCTTGTTGTTGCTTCCTTGGGTATGGGAGTGGTGGTTGATATGGCTTCACTACGGGTTTCTCCCGTTCTTCCTTTTCAACCACTTGTTCCGGCTCCTTAACCGGTTTATCATTTTGGTTCAACGGAACACTGAAATCAGAATTTTTGGGCATTCTTGGAGCTTCATATGCTAAACCACTTCGTGTGGTGATAACATTGGCGTGCTCATTTCGGGGGTTCTTATTGGTATCGCCCGGTAAACTCCCTGGTTTTCTTTCACTAAGTAAACTAGCTAAACCACTCATTTGCTTCTCTAAATTCTGAATTGAGGCTTGTTGGTTTCTAAATCAGTGTTCGTTTTTCTCGTTTGTTTGGTTTATGTTTGTAACAAGCTGAGTTTGTGATGCAATCAACTTTTCCAACATACTCTCCAAATTTGACTTTTTATCTTCCTGTTGGGGTTTTTGATAAAAACCCGGAGTTTGTTGTTGGAACCCACTACTTGACCTTTGTTGGTAATTAGAATTTTGACCTTGAGGGTTGTAGGGGTTGTTGAAGTTCCGGTTAAACTGGGCTCTTCCTTGAAACTGATTATTATTTCTTTGGCTTATGAAAGCCACTTTTTATTTTTGAGCTATTATTAAACTGGCATCACAATCTTTTCCTAAATGGAGACCACCGCAGTATTCACAACCTACTTTCATACTATGAATTTCCTTGGTGATTTTGTCCATGTTTCAAGCAACACCGTCTATTTTCACACTTAGGGAACTAAGGTCATCATAAGCACCGACGCTTTGGACTTGAGCATTACGAGTAATTGGTCGTTCTTGATGCCACTCATGAGAATAATCGGCTAGCTTCTCGATTATCTCATAAGCCTCTTGCTCGGTTTTGTCCATGAGTGAACCTCCGGATGCTTGATCAATGGAAATTCGGGTTGCAACATCACAACCCTTGTAAAAGTTTTGGACTTTTTAGAAGGTATCCAAACCATAGTTTGGACAACCTCTTAGCATTTTAGAAAATCAATTCCATGCTTCGTACAAGGTTTCCATCGGCTTTTGACAGAATTGGGTAATTTCGTGTTGGAGTCTCGCGGACTTAGAAGCTGGAAAATATTTCTTAAGAAATTTTTCCAACATACCATCCCAAGTTTCTATCGTAGCCTCGGCCAATGAATCTAACCAACTTCGTGCTTCCCCGTGGAGTGTCCATGGGAAAAGTCTTAAAAATATGGCCTGATCAGTGTCGGGTTTAAGTTTGAAAAGAAGACATATCTCTTGAAAAAGACGGATATGTTCGTTTGCATCTTCATTCGGACCACCACCAAATTGACACCTGTTATTAATCATTTGGAGAATAGGTCCTTTTATTTCAAAATTTACCTCACCAGTGGGCGGAGTAATAGCACTACCTTTTCCGGTTCGGGTTGCCTTCATCTTGGTCGCCATTGATTGTCTTGGTACCACCGGTCTTGCTTCTCCTTCCATTTCAAATTTTGGAGGAGGAACGGGCTCACCAAATTCAGAATATCTCGGCTTGGTTGTACTTGATTCTGAATCAAAAGTTTCCTGCTTTGATGAAGATTCAAAAAGTTCAAGTACTTCTTTTGGGATCCTACCAAGCTTTCTATCAGGTTTTGTAAGCGGTGTAAGTAATGGAGAATCTGAACTTCAGGTATGTGGCATATGCAACCTAAAATCTGTCAATCACACAACTAACAAAACTTATTAAACACACCGATTCTATAAGTCTAAAAATCAAAGACTATAAATAATTTAAAATAATTAAGAAACTACTTAATCACAAATTAGTTAACAATTCTATTTTGACACAAAACTGTCCCCCGCAGCGGCGCCAAAAACTTGATGTGCGAAATGTGGTATATGAATTAATGTATGAAATAATATGGAAAAATATCAATTAAAGATTGTTACACACTAACGGGCAGTGTACCCGATCGTGTAGTAGTATAAATAATGGTTTAGTTTCGTGTATCGTTCCAAGGACAGTTGGATTAATCAAACTAGAATTAGGAACTATATTATGATTAACTAAGTAAATAAAACTTAAAGGTAAAAGATATTATGTTTTTGTGGCTATTTAACGATTTAGCCAAATCAGGGAAGATTAAAAGTAAAAACAATATTTTTGGTCTTTTAAGTTTATATAATGAAAACAAGTGCAAAGAAAGCAAATAAGATAGTTTGATTAAGATCAAAGATACGAAATGTTTATCTGGATATTTTACCCTCGGTATTGGATGTAAGTTATATTGTTGAGACCTGATTGAATGACTATGTGTGTGAGTTACCTAATAGATTTACCAAGAGTTCTCTTTAGTAAACACACAAACTCGATTACAAGATCAAGGGTTCCCTTTTCTCTATAGTTCTCGTGTTTGTAATGAAATAACTATGATATATATGCTAATCACCTAAATCGACTTGCCAAGAGTTCTCTTTAGCAAGTACTCAAACTAGAATTACTAAGTGGAGGGTTCCCTATCACCTAGACCTTTTCATTTGTGACTAGTTGATTAGCTAGATCAAAGACTTGAATAACAATTGTCTTTTGCGTTTGCTCTACACAATTCATTCCTATATCGTCTAATCATTTTGATCTAATTTACCCCCTTGGTCCGGTTTAGTAAACAATCAATCTAAGACAAGTTGATTGTAAATCAATATGATACATTAAAAAGAGTTCTCTTTATCAACAACATATCAATTAACTAGATACGAATGATTTGACATCAATAAGCATGGTTCTTTGATTCAAGCTCTAATCTAATCACACATAATACATTCAATCCATAAGATTACATCCAATACCTCAGTTATTAATCTAGATAAACATTATAGAGTTTAGCCAACAATCATATTAACAAACAAAATAGCAATCAATTGATAAGTAGAATTCATTGTGAAGAACAAGAAATCAACCTAATAGAGAATGAATGTTAAATGGAGAAGGTGTTGAATCTTGATTCTTGGATGTTAAGCCTCTTCCAAGAGCTTGGAATTCTCCAATTTTGCTCCTAAAATTGTCTTGGAACTCCTCTGTCTTGTAACTGTTCGTATCTCTCTCAATAATACACTTTTAAAGTGGTGAAAGTTGGTCAAAGCAAAAAGTAGGCTGAAACCTACTTCTGGACGGCGTCCAGATTTCTGGACGACATCCAGTTGTAAAGGCCTGGACGGTGTCCAGTTATGAATTCTAATATATTATGTAATCTTGGGATACCATAGACACGTATGCAAATATTTTGACATATCATATCGACCCATGTATATATATTATTTGGAACAACCATAGACACTCTATATGCAGTAATGTTGGAGTTAGCTATACAGGGTTGAGGTTGATTCCAAAAATATATATACTTTGAGTTGTGATTTAGCCTGAGACGTGTATACACTGGGTCGTGGATTGATTCAAGATAATATATATCGATTTATTTCTGTACATCTAACTGTTGACAACTAGTTGTAGGTTACTAACGAGGACAGCTGACTTAATACACTCAAATCTTTAAAACATAATAAAAATGGTTGTAATTATATTTTGATCATACTTTGATATATATGTACATATTTATATAGGTTCGTGAATCGATCCGTGGCCAAGTCTTATTTCTGAGGAAGGAAATATCTGTGAAAGTGAGTTATAGTCCCACTTTTAAAATCTAATATTTTTGGGATGAGAATACATGCAGGTTTTATAAATGATTTACAAAATAGACACAAGTACGTGAAACTACATTCTATGGTTGAATTATCAAAATCGAATATGCCCCTTTTTATTAAGTCTGGTAATCTAATAATTAGGGAACTGACACCCTAATTGACGCGAATCCTAAAGATAGATCTATTGTGCCTAACAAACCCTATCCAAAGTACCGGATGCTTTAGTACTTCAAAATTTATATCATATCCGAAGGGTGTCCCGGAATGATGGGGATATTCTTATATATGCATCTTGTTAATGTCGGTTACCAGGTGTTCACCATATGAATGATTTTTATCTCTATGTATGGGATGTGTATTGAAATATGAAATATTGTGGTCTATTGTTACAATTTGATATATATAGGTTAAGTCTATAACTCACCAACATTTTTGTTGACGTTTAAAGCATGTTTATTCTCAGGTGAATACTAAGAGCTTCCGCTGTTGCATACTAAAATAAGGACAAGATTTGGAGTCCACGTTTGTATGATATTGTGTAAAAACTGCATTCAAGAAACATATGTCGATGTAATATATTTCTATTGTAAACCATTATGTAATGGTCGTGTGTAAACAGTATATTTATCATTATTTGATAATCTACATAATGTTTTTAAAACCTTTATTGATAAAATAAAGGTTATGGTTGTTTTAAAAATGAATGTAGTCTTTGAAAAACGTCTCATATAGAGGTCAAAACCTCGCAACGAAATCAATTAATATGGAACGTTTATAATCAATATGAACGGGACATTTCAGTTGGTATCCGAGCGTTGGTCTTAGAGAACCAGAAAATTTGCATTAGTGTGTCTTATCGAGTTTGTTAGGATGCATTAGTGAGTCTGGACTTCGACCGTGTTTTCTTTAAAAATGATTGCTTAACATTTTTGTTGGAAACTATATATTATTAACATGTAAATATTATGTGTTAATCTCTTAACATGTTTGATATTGTGTGATAGATGTCTACCTCTAGCACAAATCCCATTGACTCACCTAATAATAACGAAGAGTCGAATATATATTGGCAAGATTCACAAGTACCCGAGGAACCAGAAGAAGAGGAACCAGAAGAAGAGGAACCGGAAGAAGAAGAGGTTCCGGAGGGGGGAATAGTAGGAACCACAGAAAACCGGTCAAATAAAAGAAAATCCTCAACCAATGGACCAAAGTTAATAATGGTCAAGGGTGTTTCCGCTAAGGAAGCAAAATATTGGGAAAATTACCAATTTTCCGATGAATCGGATCCTGATGAGGATTCCGATGATGTTATAGAAATTACCCCGACCCAATTTAATAAGGCAAAAGAAAATAATAAGGGAAAAGGCATCAAAATAGAGAAATCTGATTCCGACCCCGATGAAATTTATATGTACCGTCAACACCCGTATTTTCAATATCGTGACAATAACCCGGGAACCTCTAAACCACCAGGTTTTTCTAAACCAATGTGGAAAACGACGACTCGTATTAGAGGAACATCATATATCCCTAGAAGATTAGGAAAAAGAACCAAGTCCGAAGAAGAAGAAACCAGTGATTCAGATTAGAGGGGTGTGAGCATGTTGTGTAATAAATGTATTGTAGTGTGCTTGTACTTTTATGTTCTATGTAAAAATTGCTTGTATTGTTTGTTATTACGAATCTATTCCTTGTCTATTTTACAGTATAAAAACAAAATGGACGTTAAGGGTAGACAACCGAATATTTTAGAAGACCTACCAGAGGATATGATTGAGGAAATCTTGTCTAGAGTCGGTCAGAATTCATCAGCACATTTAGTTATGGCGAAATTAACTTGTCAAACATTTGAAAGACTTTCCAGAAATGTCTTAGTTTATAAAAGGCTTTCCTTTGATAGGTGGGGTATATCACATTGGGGAGACTTTAAGTTACGCCGTGTTTTCTTTAAAGCGTTAAATGCGGGGAACCCAAATGCAATTTTATGCTACGGGTTAAGAACCTATTTTGACTCAACATATCCCAACATAGGATTTCGTGAATTAGAAAGAGCTTCTAACATGCAACATAAAGAAGCATGTTATGCTTACGGGTTAGTGATGTTCGCTTCTTACCAAAGTGAGAAAAAGAATATCGGATTGCAACTTTTAAATAAAACTTTCCCACAAGTGACGGATTCAGTAGTTGGGGTGAGAAACAAGGTTTTTAGATTATTACGGGGCTGTTGGACATTACGAAACCCTCGTCCTTTTGACGACATTACAACATGCTGCCTAGCCAATGGTCATAACGATTATTTTCCACAAGACCAAGGATGGGAAGTCGTCTTAGTGAAACCAGAATGCATGACTTGTTTCTGGACTTATGAATTACGTGTCTTTATTTCCTTTGCTGAACAACTTGCGTATTAACTAGATTTATCTTCAAAACTGTCCTGTATCATAGTGTACTATATTTCATGTTATATGTAATATAGCGAAGTTGTAAGTTTGAAGAATATTTGTATGTGATATATTATTATAATCAGTTTTTCATATGGAATTGTAGTAGTTGAATTGTATATTAGCTACTAAGTATGAACTTAACGGGTAGGTAGTACCCGAATTTAAACTTATAAAACGCTAATATGAAGAAAAAGCTTTTATAAATGAGTTCATATTATGCTACGAGATACTATTGACTACTCTTAATATTCTGTATGATTAACTTGTTTCATTTGACTATTTTGAAGGAAATGGCACCGACTACTCGACACACCTTGAATATGAGTGAAGAGGAATTTCGTGCCTTTCTTGCTTCAAACATAGCCACAGTACAGGCCGCGCTACATACTAACAATAACTCTGAATCTAGCAATACAGCTAACGGCGCAAGAAATCGTGTAGGATGCTCCTACAAGGAATTCACTGCCCGCAAACCTTTAGAATTTGATGGGACCTAACGACTAATCGGATTGAAACGGTGGACCGAGAAAGTTGAATCGGTGTTTGCCATAAGTAAGTATGCTGAAGGAGACAAAGTGAAGTACGCTACGCATACCTTCACAGGTATTGCGTTAACATGGTGGAATACCTATCTAGAGCAAGTGGGACAATGTCACGACCCGGAAAATTTTGACTATTTTTTTTATCAAACTCTCGATACGATTTAATATTCTTGAAACGATAAGAGAAATCTGTTAGGTTGAGTCTCAAAAATTTTGAACTGATTCATATATCCAATTGACCTTCGACTGTTCTCGACAATTCACGAACCACTAATTGTAAATAGATACATATATATTTAAATATATGAACAATAATAACAATTTGAAATATAATTTGAAATATTACATGATTTAATTATTAGAATTTATTATGTAAAATAAAATATGATATTATTATTATTTGAAAATATATATATATTTCCTTTCTACATGTACCCCTTTCTATTTCTCATCATATCACCACTTGTTCTATTTATCAATTGACAAAATCCTACTTGATTCTTTATTCTCTGCACAACTACAACGAACCATTTGCACTCATGAATGTATTTGATTATTAGATATACTGTTTAGCAATGAACCACGTTATAACAGCCCGTAAATTGAAATATCTATAGATTTTAGATTATGACAAGAAGCCGATGGCTTCACTGTGGCATCATTGTTTTATATTGAATTTATCCATAATGTGTTAAACATGTTACTGTGGATACTAATCTATTATTGATTGATAGATATTAATATGTATCACTGTATATGATTGATACTATTTTTGGTTTTGCTATATCACGATCCCTATCTTTATATTATAAATATATATACACACATCAACATGAATACAATAGAGAGAGATATATCCCTTATTCGATCACCTTAACCAAACCACCATCCCATCTGCCATCGATACCCAAGCATCACCACCATTGTAACTTTTTCCCTCTTATTCGTAAACCACCGTATAACGTGCTACTTCTGTATTAGTGAATTAAACCGAAACCCTAAACCACTATTTTCGAAAACCATGACCATCCTTACTAGCTACTGCTGCATATTTTCATTTCAGTTTGATCATAACCGAACCAACAATCACCCCAAACTGCAGCCTGGTGCAGCTATGAACCGCCACCTCCCAACCACCTTCACGACATAATTTTGTTCATCAACACCACAACAAACCCCACTTTCTTTTTCGGTTATTAACCATTGTAATCCTATTATCTTCCATCTTCGAAACAATTGCCATCACCTTATCATCATTAAACTATGTATTTAACCACTTAAATGCTACTAACCGTTTTTGTTTCAATCATCGCAAGTGACCACCAAAAACCCAACATGAACAACCGAGGCAAATCATCATCATGGCCACCCTCACCGAGCACCACAGACCACCACCAAACACCTTCTATCACCACCAAACGCCATCATCAATCACCACTTATGACCACCATCACCAAACCCACAACAATCATCACCCTCACAATCATCACTCTCTCTCTCCTTTCTTTTCTCTCTCTTAAACCATCGGCCACCATGGTTCACTATTCTCTTTCGGTTGCAACTAGGATCGAACACACCATCACTTTGTAAACTGTCTAAAACCACCATCATCGAACCAACTACCTGCTATTTGCTCGCGTTAAACCAACTGCTATTGCAATTACTGTTCGACTAAAACAATAACAAGGAAGTAAGAAGAAGACGTGTTGGATATTTAAATGTATTGTTTTATCAATTCTTGAGAAACTGCAATTAGTGGCAGACAAATGGTACAAATATTAGTTGAAACCGAAACTCTATTTGTTTTATTCGATCTCTGATGTATCGTGACATATTTGGACACCGAATCTCTAATCATGTTGGGCCAAACAAATACTGATTGGATCGAACAGACTGTTGGGCCAACGAATTATATGTTGGGCCGAAGTGTTTATTTGTGTTGGGCCGAGAATGATTCTGTGATTGATTTAAATGAAGAAGAAGGAGGCACAGATAAATACGGATTATATATGTTTATGTCGTGAAATAAAACAGAAAGTATTAGACAGACCAGTGGTTTGGAGAGTTGTGGGTTAGGCGGGAGGTTGTGGGTTCGAGCCCGGTATGGGGCATTTTTTTTAGAAATCTCTGGAAGGTATATTTGATTACCAAAAATCATTATTATTATTATTATTATTATTATTATTATTATTATTATTATTATTATTTATCACTTATTATTGTTATTATGATTATAGTAATTATAATTATTATTAACATTGTTATTAATAATATTACTATCATAACTAGTTATTATTATCACTTAGTATTATTATATTACTAATATTAATAAAAGTATTATTATTATTATTATGTTAACATTATTAATATGACCACTAGTATCATTAATATAATTTTTTTTATTAATATCATCATTATTAGTGTTGTTATTACTGAAACTTATTATCATTAGTATTAAAAGTATTTTTTTTATTATTTTTCTTATCATTATTAAAATTATCATTTTTATCAAAATTAATATTATTACTATCATTATTATTATTTTGACATTAATATTATTATTACTATTATTAATACTAGTATCAATATTATTATCCTAATAACCATTATTATTATTATTGTAAAATAAAACAATATTTTTTTATTAAGATTATCAATATTATTTTATCAAATAACTATCAATTATATAAAAACCATATTTATTACATATAAAAAAACTATATTATATTTTTATAATAAATACTAATTATTTATCTAAAGTATATAAAATAAATATAGTTAATTAGGTTATTAATGAAACACATAATTAAAATAGCAATTAGTTCACTAATAATACATAAATTTGTTCGATTACCATTATATGTGTTAATATATATATATATATATATATATATATATATATATATATATATATATATATATATATATATATATATATATATATATATATATATATATATATATATATATATAGGTTCGTGAATCCGAGGTCAACCCTACACTTGTTAAATGCCGTCATATGTACTTTTACTACAAAATACAGTATGGTGAGTTTCATTTGCTCCCTTTTTAATTGCTTTTGCAATATATATTTTTGGGCAGAGAATACATACGCTGCTTTTATAAATGTTTACGAAATAGACACAAGTACTTAAAATATATTCTACGTTGAGTTGTACCACCCTGCATATCTTCCCTAATTGCTTGGTAACTATTATTTACATGTGATATTGTAAACGCGAATCCTGTTGATAGATCTATCGGGCCTGACAACCCCAACCGGACTGGACGACCAGTATTCAACGGTTGCACAGTACTTCGTTTCGTGACTACATTTGGTACGGTGTAGTGAGATTTCATAATAAAGGGAATATGCGACGTTGATTAAATGTTAAGTATGGTTATCAAGTGCTCAACCACTTAGAATATTTTTATTAAAATGTTTATGAATATGAAATCTTGTGGTCTATTAACATATTGAAATGATTGTTATGATAAACCTATGAACTCACCAACCCTTTTGGTTGACACTTTAAAGCATGTTTATTCTCAGGTACGAATTAAGTCTTTCGCTGTGCATTTGCTCAATTTAAGGACATTACTTGGAGTCGATCATCGCAATGGGACCAAATGTTGATGATTTCGTCCAGGTGGATTAGGACGGGTTGTTAAAGTTGGTATCAGAGCAGTGGTCTTAGCGAACCAGGTCTTGAATTAGTGTGTCTAACTGATAGTTGTTTAGATGCATTAGTGAGTCTGGACTTCGACCGTGTCAGCATGTCAAAAGTTTTGCTTATCTTTTTGTGTCGAAAATTTCTTGTTTATCATCCTTAAAGTCTAGACACATCTTACTGCCTCTATTGCATAGATAGTGTATAGATAAATTCGTATCTTAGCGTATCTGTTACTGTAAACCTTGCCTGACATATTCCGTAGATTTCTCCGTAACTTATGGGATTTTAGTATTTTATATGCATATGTAAATTATGTATTGTAGGGTACTAATCTACATCCTATAATCTATTCTTATCGAAAATCCTTCATCTGATCTTACGAGACGAATCCCTCAACCAGTTCGAATCCCTCAGATTCTGACAGCTATTCCGATTTGGAGTTTCACCTAAGCTCCGAAAGCAGTGTCACTAGAATGAATCAAATAATTCATCTGATGGGTTCGTAGTCGACTTAATCAATGGAGACGCGCAGAAGGCGATCCCTTCCGCTAACCGAATTCACCTTTTGGCGAAGAACCTGAAGCACATACCGGCGAAGCTATTCGAAACACCATTTTAAGCCCCATTTCCAGAGTATCTCGTCACGAATATATACTATCTCAAATCCTAGATCTTATTCATTCGTTCGTTTCGACCGACAATCATCCTGGAGTAATACAAGAAGTCAACGAACTTCGCGCTCGAGTAATCAATTTGGAGAATATGGTGCAAAACTTACCAGCTTCAGCAACATCACCTGCATCAACAGTACAACCAACAACATAAGTTTCAACATTACATGCTCAACATCTCATTCTGTACCTCGAGTATAATCATCGTTCTACGAATCATTCTACATTATTTATCTTCGTTCGACATGGCGATTATATAATCTTTAATGTTTTAGAGATTATATATTCTTAACCTAATGGTAAATCAAATGAGTCTAATATCATATTGACTCATTAAATCCATGATTACATCTGAGAAAAATATATATGCAAGTATATTTTCATAAAGATTGTAATTAAAAATTCTTTTGTACAAACTGTTAATGGTGAAAATATTTTAACGGGTAGGTAATACCCTAGAAATATTTAGATTTCACATTAATAAGTTACACTGTACATTCTTTGAATCTGATTCAATAGTCATTCACTATCCTATTTACATCCACAGATATACATATCCGTTCACCACAGAATAACCATATTCATCCAATTTCATATTTGGATTTTGATTTATCAGAATCCAACAAGTGGCATAATGAAGAAAACATTTGACAAAATAAAATTTGTTAGAAACAAACAAAGTAACTATGAGGAATTTTGTTAAGAATCCACGCTAATTGTTCCAAGCTAACTGTTCCTAGCTAACTGTTAATTCCTTATTACATTTTAATTATCGCAATTTATTTTATCGCAATTTAATTCTCGCAATTTTATTTATTGTCATTTAATTTCTGTTATTTATTTTTCGCACTTAAATATTGGGACACGTATATAAGGTTTTGACATATCATATCGACGCATCTATATATATTATTTGGAATCACCATAGACACTCTATATGCAGTAATGATCGAGTTCTCTATACAGGGTTGAGGTTGATTCTATAATAATATATATAGTTTGAGTTGTGATCGAGTCTGAGACGTATACGGGTCACGACACGTATTAATTAATTCGCATATTATATATTAACTATATATGAATTATTGGACTGTTACTGTGGACTATCGACTGTGGACTAATTACATTGGACAATTAAAATGAATTAAAATATTGATTATAACATATGAAACTAAACATTTCTTCAAGATTGCCACTTGATTTCATCTTAAACCTCATTTGTATCTCGACAATTACAATCAGCGTTCAAACCTATCATGATTCTTGAAAACACCTCAATCGAGAGGATGAACCAACCGCACTCTATCTACGGAAGAAGAGATTGATGCACATAGATATGCACCTGAAAAACTCTCAGAAACTGAGTGAACATTTAACTTGTAGCAGTGCCAATTCCTTTAGTGTTATTATTACCCAAAATAACTTGGTAATCCCTTTCAAAATAGCAAATTTTGTCACAGCTCCAACACAATCAACATCGACATTTCGTTCGAAACAATCTTATTATAACTTTGATATATATGCGTGCTCTTTATTGTTACCAGAGAACCTTTCATATTCCACCATATTACCATCAGCGTTTAATCATCTAAAAACACAATTCTCCTGAAATCACCTCGGATTGATATCCGATGATTCAGATATCGTAGCATTAAAGGAAGAGAAAACAAAAAAAATCGTAGATGGTCTAAACGGTCAAAAGTTTGATAATAAAGAATGGAATGTTGGAAACCCTCAATAGAAAATTTAGTATCGAAAAGCGGATTATGCGAAACTATGAAGGAAGCCGTGGACAAATCACAAAGAATAAGTTTGACTTCAAAGAATCCAGGTAATTCTGTATCCGATAAAATCTTTAGAGAATATCTTGCTCCAAAGTCATGTTAAAATCTTGCGGAACATTTTTTCTTTATCAACCTTCGAACTTAGAAATTCTAAAATATCATCATAAAATATCTTTGATATTTTCATAAATATTCTTGTCCGAAATTATCTAACTCTTTGTGTTTTCTGTATTTCATTATATTGGAAACTTCTGTAAAATCTAAGTATGAATTATGAATGAATTGTGGAGAAGTGTTGGGAATTGAAGCATGAGTTAGTATAATATAATGACACTTGGCCAACGTGATTATATTACAGTAAGTCATGCTGAGTTTCTAGTGAAATGTGATGATGATTCACAGTAGATTATACCATCATCATGTGTCATGTTATATAACTCTTTCATTCTACATAACCTTCGAACATATCAAGAAGAATATATTCTTGATGGTTCTATATTCAGTAATTTTGATAAATTTAAAAATCAAATCGTGCTATCACGTTCCTTCCTGCTTAGAACATTATAATCATTCAAAACTCTATACCTACGAATTTTGGACCATTATTCGCTTGATTTAGAATTGGGAAGAGAAAACCAAAGCATAGAGTTTCAAAATATAAGGGAGAATATAAAGCCCGATAACAACACATAAGTTACAAACCGTGTATATCAATGTTAATTGCAACATAAAGACACGGGAGAATTAAAAACATTATAACCCCAAGGGCGAAGTAGAAGAAACCAGATTCCTCCGGTGGTAAATGGAAAAGGAGAATGATTGTTGCGATAGTGAGGATAAGAACAAGGATCAGTACTGGATTAAAGCATTTTTAGTCTTTAGAAGTATGGATTAAGGAAGAAAGTATTAGAATGGTGAGAATAATGAAACGGAGGAGGTAAATTTATAATGAAAACATCCGACAGAGCAATCGAGGCAGATGACCGCATTTAATTATAGAGATCTTAATTTCCTTACTCGCCGAAGAATCAAATCTTTTAGATTTCGAAGATTTTCTTTAAATCCCTTGAATTCCGGAAATCCACCATGACTACGTCAGAAGTTAAGACGAAACTTTTCATTTTTTTTGTGATAGCTTCACTCGTACGCTTCACATGATTGAATCGTTTTATGTATATTAATCTATAATGATAATACTCTAATTATCAACTCATACTCGTCATGAAAACATTTTTATTGTTAGCCATGACGACCTCGATCAAATTTCAGGACGAAATTTCTTTAACGAGTATGTACTGTCACGACCCGAAAAATTTTGACTATTTTTTTTTATCAAACTCTCGATACGATTTAATATTCTTGAAACGATAAGAGAAATCTGTTAGGTTGAGTCTCAAAAATTTTGAACTGATTCATATATCCAATTGACCTTCGACTGTTCTCGACGATTCACGAACCACTAATTGTAAATAGATACATATATATTTAAATATATGAATAATAATAACAATTTGAAATATAATTTGAAATATTACATGATTTAATTATTAGAATTTATTATGTAAAATAAAATATGATATTATTATTATTTGAAAATATATATATATATTTCCTTTCTACATGTATCCCTTTCTATTTCTCATCATATCACCACTTGTTCTATTTATCAATTGACAAAATCCTACTTGATTCTTTATTCTCTGCACAACTACAACAAACCATTTGCACTCATGAATGTATTTGATCATTAGATATACTGTTTAGCAATGAACCACGTTATAACAGCCCGTAAATTGAAATATCTATAGATTTTAGATTATGACAAGAAGCCGATGGCTTCACTGTGGCATCATTGTTTTATATTGAATTTATCCATAATGTGTTAAACATGTTACTGTAGATACTAATCTATTATTGATTGATAGATATTAATATGTATCACTGTATATGATTGATACTATTTTTGGTTTTGCTATATCACGATCCCTATCTTTATATTATAAATATATATACACACATCAACATGAATACAATAGAGAGAGATATATCCCTTATTCGATCACCTTAACCAAACCACCATCCCATCTGCCATCGATACCCAAGCATCACCACTATTGTAACTTTTTCCCTCTTATCCGTAAACCATCGTATAACGTGCTGCTTCTGTATTAGTGAATTAAACCGAAACCCTAAACCACTATTTTTGAAAACCATGACCATCCCTACTAGCTACTGCTGCATATTTTTCATTTCAGTTTGATCATAACCGAACCAACAATCACCCCAAACTGCAGCCTGGTGCAGCTATGAACCGCCACCTCCCAACCACCTTCACGACATAATTTTGTTCATCAACACCACAATAAACCCCACTTTCTTTTTCGGTTATTAACCATTGTAATCCTATTATCTTCCATCTTCGAAACAATCGCCATCACCTTATCATCATTAAACTATGTATTTAACCACTTAAATGCTACTAACCGTTTTTGTTTCAATCATCGCAAGTGACCACCAAAAACCCAACATGAACAACCGAGGCAAATCATCATCATGGCCACCCTCACAGAGCACCACAGACCACCACCGAACACCTTCTATCACCACCAAACGCCATCATCAATCACCACTTATGACCACCATCACCAAACCCACAACAATCATCACCCTCACAATCATCACTCTCTCTCTCCTTTCTTTTCTCTCTCTTAAACCATCGGCCACCATGGTTCACTATTCTCTTTCGGTTGCAACTAGGATCGAACACACCATCACTTTGTAAACCGTCTAAAACCACCATCATCGAACCAACTACCTGCTATTTGTTCGCATTAAACCAACTGCTATTGCAATTACTGTTCGACTAAAACAATAACAAGGAAGTAAGAAGAAGACGTGTTGGATATTTAAATGTATTGTTTTATCAATTCTTGAGAAACTGCAATTAGTGGCAGACAAATGGTACAAATATTAGTTGAAACCGAAACTCTATTTGTTTTATTCGATCTCTGATGTATCGTGACATATTTGGACACCGAATCTCTAATCATGTTGGGCCAAACAAATACTGATTGGATCGAACAGACTGTTGGGCTAACAAATTATATGTTGGGCCGAAGTGTTTATTTGTGTTGGGCCAAGAATGATTCTGTGATTGATTTAAATGAAGAAGAAGGAGGTACAGATAAATACGGATTATATATGTTTATGTCGTGAAATAAAACAGAAAGTATTAGACAGACCAGTGGTTTGGAGAGTTGTGGGTTAGACGGGAGGTTGTGGGTTCGAGCCCGGTATGGGGCATTTTTTTTAGAAATCTCTGGAAGGTATATTTGATTACCAAAAATCATTATTATTATTATTATTATTATTATTATTATTATTATTATTATTATTATTATTATTATTATTATTATTATTATTATTATTATTATTATTATTATTATTATTATTATTATTATTATTTATCACTTATTATTGTTATTATGATTATAGTAATTATAATTATTATTTACATTGTTATTAATAATATTACTATCATAACTAGTTATTATTATCACTTAGTATTATTATATTACTAATATTAATAAAAGTATTATTATTATTATTATGTTAACATTCTTAATATGACCACTAGTATCATTAATATAATTTTATTTATTAATATCATCATTATTAGTGTTGTTATTACTGAAACTTATTATCATTAGTATTAAAAGTATTTTTTTATTATTTTTCTTATCATTATTAAAATTATCATTTTTATCAAAATTAATATTATCACTATCATTATTATTATTTTGACATTAATATTATTATTACTATTATTAATACTAGTATCAATATTATTATCCTAATAACCATTATTATTATTATTGTAAAATAAAACAATATTTTTTTATTAAGATTATCAATATTATTTTATCAAATAACTATCAATTATATAAAAACCATATTTATTACATATAACAAAACTATATTATATTTTTATAATAAATGCTAATTATTTATCTAAAGTATATAAAATAAATATAGTTAATTAGGTTATTAATGAAACACATAATTAAAATAGCAATTAGTTCACTAATAATACATAAATTTGTTCGATTACCATTATATGTGTTAATATATATATATATATATATATATATATATATATATATATATATATATATATATATATATATATATATATATATATATATATATATATATATATATATATATAAATATAGGTTCGTGAATCCGAGGTCAACCCTACACTTGTTAAATGCCGTCATATGTACTTTTACTACAAAATACAGTATGGTGAGTTTCATTTGCTCCCTTTTTAATTGCTTTTGCAATATATATTTTTGGGCTGAGAATACATGCACTGCTTTTATAAATGTTTACGAAATAGACACAAGTACTTAAAATATATTCTACGTTGAGTTGTACCACCCTGCATATCTTCCCTAATAGCTTGGTAACTATTATTTACATGTGGTATTGTAAACGCGAATCCTGTTGATAGATCTGTCGGGCCTGACAACCCCAACCGGACTGGACGACCAGTATTCAACGGTTGCACAGTACTTCGTTTCGTGACTACACTTGGTACGGTGTAGTGAGATTTCATAATAAAGGGAATATGCGACGTTGATTAAATGTTAAGTATGGTTATCAAGTGCTCAACCACTTAGAATATTTTTATTAAAATGTTTATGAATATGAAATCTTGTGGTCTATTAACATATTGAAATGATTGTTATGATAAACCTATGAACTCACCAACCCTTTTGGTTGACACTTTAAAGCATGTTTATTCTCAGGTACGAATTAAGTCTTCCGCAGTACATTTGCTCAATTTAAGGACATTACTTGGAGTCGATCATCGCAATGGGACCAAATGTTGATGATTTCATCCAGGTGGATTAGGACGGGTTGTTAAAGACAAGATGATGCTTACGCGCTACCGTGGTCAGCATTCAAGCACTTGATGAATGAGAAGTACCGTCCTAGAACCGGGGTCAATAAGCTCAAGTCAGAACTTAGAGGGTTACGAACATAGGGATTCGATATTACTTCGTACGAAAGACGATTCACAGAATTGTGCCTATTGTGTCTGAGAGCGTTCGAAGATGAGGAAGAGAAGATCGACGCGTTTGTGAAAGAGTTACCGGAGAGAATCCAAGAAGATATAAGTTCACACGAGCCTGACTCCATATAAAAGGCATGTAGAATGGCTCACAAACTAGTGAACTAGTGAAAGGACCCGTTCATATACATTATAAACGATTCACAATAGTTGATTACATCGCGAGGTATTTGACCTCTATATGATACATTTTACAAACATTGCATTCGTTTTTAAAAGACAAACTTTCTTTACAACGAAAGTTGACGGCATGCACACCATTTCATAATACATCCAACTATAATTGACATAATAATAATCTTGATGAACTCAATGACTCGAATGCAACGTCTTTCAAAATATGTCATGAATGACTCCAAGTAATATCCTTAAAATTTGCTAATGCACAGCGGAAGATTTCTTTAATACCTGAGAATAAACATGCTTTAAAGTGTCAACCAAATAGGTTGGTGAGTTCATAGGTTTATCATAACAATCATTTCAATATATTAATAGACCACAAGATTTCCGTTTATAAATATATGTACACTCGCAAGTGTATAAAAGTATTCTATAAGTTGTAGGCACCCGGTAACAAGCCTTAACATTCATGTTTTACCCTCTGAAGTACACCAGATCAGGTGTGTTTAAAATAACCTCGAAGTACTAAAGCATCCCATAGTCAGGATGGGGTTTGTCAGGCCCAATAGATCTATCTTTAGGATTCGCGCCTACCGTACATAGACAAGTAGTTTAATGTTACCAAGCTAAGGGTATATTTCTGGTTTAAACCCACATAGAATTAGTTTTAGTACTTGTGCCTATTACGTAAAACATTTATAAAAACAGCGCATGTATTCTCAGTCCCAAAAATATATATAAAAGGGAGCAAATGAAACTCACCATACTGTATTTCGTAGTAAAAATACATATAACGTCATTTAACAAGTGCAAGGTTGGCCTCGGATTCACGAACCTATATTAATTATATATATTTATATGTTGGTCAATATTTGTCTAACAATTTTTGGTCAAGTCATAGTGTACCACAATCCTAATGCTCGAGACTAATATGCAAAAGTCAACTTGACCCAAAATGACTTCTAAAATTTATACGTGTTTATTATATAACTTAACTATAGTCGTTTTATATATTTAAATATATTTATTAGATTTTATAATAATAAAAGTCATTTATTAATAAAAATTTATATTAACGTTTATATATATGATAAAATATACTTTTATATATCTTAAGTAGTAAAATTTATTAAGTTCACTTAATATCGTAAAACTATAGTGGTAAGTATTATTAATGTAATTATATTACGCGTGGTGAAAAATATCTTTGTATCCCCTATTTATTTGATAAAATAATATTGATCATAATAATAATAAGTAAAAGTTGTATTATTTTGTAATAATAATTATTATTATTCTATAAAAAAATAACAATATTTATATTTACTAAAAATGGTATTATGATAGAATGATAATACTAACATAATAGTAATAATGATATTTTTATTAAAATAATAACGATGATAGTAATAATAATCATTTTAACAATAATACTAAAATTCAGTTGACTATAACTTCTAATTCGTTCATCGAAACCATTCGATATCTAAATGAAAAGTTCTTAATTTTTCGCTAGATTTCCAATGACATGCATATCATATACCCTATCTCAGTAGCATATGTATCTAATTCAGGATTCAACAAACCTATCTAAGGACAATATCGAATGTACAAGCATGCATAATCCTATATACTCGAGCACTAGTCAGGGATACACTATTGATATATAAAAGTTAAGTTATGAGTGCTCACATATCAATATTGAGATTCAATATTGCAGGAAAGTACGTAGACGCAACGGAGATGATAAACACTAGATTGACCTCACGAGCATACCTATGAACCATACCCATCACCTCCATAGCTATAACCCATAATTTCCTTAGCTTCGACTCATTCAAAAAACTATTTTGAAATCACTCGGACATCACTCCGTCGTAATATTTTATGTATACTAATAATATCTTGAAATAATACAGAGCAAATATATATATATGTAAATCGATTGAGAGAGTTTAGAGAAATATATTTTCAAGTTTCTATGAAATAATGAAACCTATTGAATTCTATTTATAATAGATTTTTGAATTATTAAAGTAAATTATTAAAGTATAAATTATTAAAGTATGAATTATTAAAGTGAATTATTAAAGTATGAATTATTAAAGTGAATTATTAAAGTATGAATTATTAAAGTATGAATTATTAAAGTATGAATTATTAAAGTTAAAGTAAAGTAAAAGTAAAGTAAAGGTAAATTTAAAGTATAGTAAAAGTATAAAAACTATGTATGTATAATACGCGTATAAATATATATAATATTAATTTAAATTGTTATATATATTTAATGAAATAAAATATAAATATCGTTATATTTATTATACTGGTTAAGTAATGAGTTGTCAAAAGTGATTCTAGATATTTATAAAAGTTATATACGTTTTAATAATAAAGTTCTTTTTAAACTGAAAACGTTTTTGTACGTTTGAAAATAGATTAATAGAATATTATGGAAACCAATTCTCCACTAGCTTTTGTCTAACTTTCGTAAATGACACTTTTTATTTTTATTTATAAATAGCTTTACAAATTATTCCGAATATCGTTAAGAGGAATAGATTTTTTCAAATCATAGTGGACCTCTCAACAGAGACTTGTAATCATAATTCAATGTTTCTGATAATTCAATCATTTAATATATTTTTTTTTATTTCGTCGATAATCATATTGAAACAAATACGTTTATATAAAGCATTATACGTTTAAATACTTTGTTGACATTTTCAATTTATAACATATACACATATACATACATATTCATATATGTTCATTTAATGGTTCGTGAATCATTGGAATTTGGTCGAGGTTTAAATGAATGTATAAACATAGTTTAAAATCCTTGAGATTTAACTTAACAAACATTGCTTATCGTGTCAGAATAATATAAAGATAAAGTTTAAATTTAGTCAGAAATTTCCGGGTCATTACAGTACCTACCCGTTAAAGAAATTTCGTCCCCGAAATTTGATAGAGGTCGTCATGGATAACAATAAAAATGTTTTCATGACGAATATGAGGTGATAATGGAGTTTTATCATCATTAAGTAATATAGATAAAACAATTTGATTATGCAAAGAGTATAAGTGAAGCTATCGCAAGAGAATGAAATAGGTAAATGTAAAATCGTTTTAACCGATGACGTAGTTATGATTGAATTTTCAAAATTCATGTGATTTAAAGAAAATCTTCATAATAAGATTTGGTGTTTTCGGCGATTTAGAAAATTAGAATCTTCTTTGATTAATGCAACAATCTGTTCTGATTCCTCTGTCGAATATTTCACTATAAATTCACTCCCTCCTTTCCTTATTTTTCCACAACTCACACCTTCTATTCTTTCTCCTCAATTCATACTTTATAGTATTTGTTAATATGCTCCATCCTATTCTGATCCTTGATATACTTATAACCTTCATATCTATCATTCTTCTTTTTCATCTACCACCGGAGGATTTTATTTACTTCTACTATTATCTTGGGGCTATAGTGTTATTAATTTTCCCGTGCCTTTACGTGGCAGTACATATTGATATGCACGGTTTGTAGTTTCTGGATGGTTGTTGGGTTTTATATCTTCCCTTATATTTTGATGTCCCTGCTTCTGTCTTCTATAATCATTGTCATCTACGGTGAATGCTCTTTCCTATTTGCTGCGATTTATACTCCAATTTCTATTTTGGAGTTTTGTCCTTTCGTTTCTTCTTCTTGCGATTAAGCAACATTTGTAATGGTCCAGTATTCGCAGATATGAATTTCAGAATGAACATAGTTAATGTTCTAAGAAGGAAATGGTAATGGCACGATCTTGATTTGTTAATTTACCAGAATACCCTAAAAAGACCGAATCATCAAGAAAATATATTCTTGATATTTTTAGAGATTAAATAGAATACAAGAGTCGTGTAACATGGAACATGATGACGGCATGGTCTGTGAATCGGCATGTCCCATTAGAAACTCAGCATGACTTACTGTAATATAATCACGTTGATCAAGTGTCATTATATTATACTAACTCATGCTTCAATTCCCAACATTACTTCAAAACATCCCTTTTTTTCGAATTTTTCGGATTTTAGAAACTAAAATAGTTTCTTTTATGATGTAACACAGATATCGCAAGGAGAAAATTGATTTCTGATAAGAATGATTATGAAATTATCTCCAGAAATATGGAGGATATTTATAATGAAAGATACGATGATATCTTAGAATTTCTAATATCAGAGGATGATGAAGAATATTGTCCGCAAGGGTTTAGATTTGGAAGCAAGGTATTCGCTAAGGATTTCAGCAGACACTGAATCATTTGGATTCTTTGAAGGCAGGTTCAGTCTTTGTGATTTATCCACAGCCTCCTTCATACTTTGCTCAATCCGTTTTCCAGTTCCAAACCTTCTATTTTTCTCAGTTTTACCACCATACTATTCTTTATCATCAAACTTTTGACTGTTAAGTTCGTTTACAGTTTTTGCTGCTTCATCAACATTTTTTTCCAAATTTCGGAGAACTAGTTTCGTAGTTTGGGGTGTTTTTCAGAAACTTCACATTCGAAGTATGTAAGTCCAGGAGGTAGACGTTATATGTACACATATAACTGTTGGCGTAGATGTGCTGCAAGATTTCAAAATACTGATTTCTAATTCCCGATAATTCGTATGGCAATTCTCGTTACACGATGCAAATGAGTAAATGATAGGGTTTCAATGAGTATTAGGATTTTTCGAAAGGTCAAAGATCAATGAAGTTGTTGGTAAATTTACTTCTAATGTGGTGGGACATAAAAGGTTCCCCAGTAACAAAACGTATATATCAAGGTTACATTAAGGCTTAATCTGAAAAGTTGAAGTTGACTGGTTGGAAGTGTGATAAAACTGGATACTTTAAAAAAGGATTGCAAGGTTATTTTCGGTAAAAACAACGCTAAAGGATCTTTCACAGTTTTGAAGTCAAAGTATAGCTTTGAAAGATGTAGAGATCTAAGAATGATGTTACCGGTTCAGAGTTATGACTTGGATTCTGATCCGTCAATATCAGAATATGTAATTGAATTTTTATGAAAATGATTGTATATCGTTGTGAGTATTGTTAATAATTTTTGAATCAAAGTTGAAGAATGTACAGTGTAACATATTAATTGCAAACTTAAATATTTCCCGGGTATTACCTACCCGTTAAAAAAAATTCACAATTAATACTTTGTACAAAGAATTTTCATTACAGTCTTTGTGAAAATATCTGTATGTATATTTTCTTCAGATGTAATACAGATTTAATGAGTTAATATCATATTAAGCTCATTTGATTTTTGGCTTGACTTAGAAATGATTAATCTCTAAAACATTAAAGATTACATAATCTTTACGGAGTTTTTCACTAATGAAATCAATACTTCATTATTTATTCTTATTGATATTCTTCGGTGAAGGATGTTGGTGTTTGTGGAATTTTTGTGAACCTTATAAGGCACAGATGATGTTTTCTGGAAAGTTTCGAATACATCGAAAATGAAAATGTAAAATCAATTATGTAATTGAATAATACTCCTGGTTTATTATGAAATGAAATTCATTGAGTTGAAACAGAGATTGTAGTTAACGATGGTTAAGTCGTTAATGAAGGATGTACATCATAGCATATTAGTAATATGAACTAACTGAGTAGTACCTACCAGTTAAGATTCACACGTAATAGCTTAGTACGAAAAGATTTATTTTGATTTCAAAATTCATATATATTAAATATACATAAAATTTCTTCAGGGGAAATGAGTTAATACTTCATCGGTTATTGTTGCTGGTATTTCTTGGTAACTACGGTGTGTATGACGTTGATGCTCGTAGAACAGATTGTGAAGTTAAGGTTTGCGATGCGGATGTTGTTGTTGGTCGTAATGGTACTGTTGGTGTTGTTGTCAGTGGTACTGTTGATGTCGGTGATGCTGCTGGTGCTTGTAACCTTTGCACCATATTCTCCAAAGCCACTACCCAAGCGCGAAGCTCGTTGACTTCTTCTACTACACCGGGATGATTGGCGGTTCGGACGAACGGATGAATAAGATCCAGAATTTGAGATAGTATATGGTCATGATGAGATACTCTGGAAATGAGAGAGAAAATGGTGTCTCGAACAGGTTCGCCGGTAAGTGCTTCAGGTTCTTCGCCAAGAGAGCAATGTGGTGGATGGAAGGGATCGCCTTCTTCTTGTCTCCAATAATTAAGTAAGCTACGAACCCATCCCCAATTCATTCAGAATAGATGATGGCTAATTGGTTGATCCATTCCAGTTACACTGTCTTCGGAATTCAGGTGAATATCCATATCGGAATAGCTGTCAGAGTTTAAGGAATTTGAACTAAATACGGGATCCATCTTGTATAATTAGGGAGATGATTTTTGATATGAATTAGATTATAGAATTTAGTTTGGTATTCTTCAATACATAATTTACATATGTATATATAATACCAAATTCCATAAATCACGGAGAAATTTTCGGAAGATGTCAGGAAAAGTTTACAGTAACAGATACGCTAAGATATGAATTTTGTCTATACACTATTCATGCAATCAATGCAGTAAAACGTGTCTAGACTATGAATGATAAGCAGGTAATTTCCGACAAGAAATGATAAGCAAAACTTTAAACATGCAGACACGGTCGAAGTCCAGACTTACTAATGCATCCTAACAACTATCAGTTAGACACACTCATGCAAGACCTGGCTCACTAAGACCAACGCTCTGATACCAACTGAAAGGACCCGTTCATATACATTATAAACGATTCACAATAGTTGATTACATCGCGAGGTATTTGACCTCTATATGATACATTTTACAAACATTGCATTCGTTTTTAAAAGACAAACTTTCTTTACAACGAAAGTTGACGGCATGCACACCGTTTCATAATACATCCAACTATAATTGACATAATAATAATCTTGATGAACTCAATGACTCGAATGCAACGTCTTTCAAAATATGTCATGAATGACTCCAAGTAATATCCTTAAAATTTGCTAATGCACAGCGGAAGATTTCTTTAATACCTGAGAATAAACATGCTTTAAAGTGTCAACCAAATAGGTTGGTGAGTTCATAGGTTTATCATAACAATCATTTCAATATATTAATAGACCACAAGATTTCCGTTTATAAATATATGTACACTCGCAAGTGTATAAAAGTATTCTATAAGTTGTAGGCACCCGGTAACAAGCCTTAACATTCATGTTTTACCCTCTGAAGTACACCAGATCAGGTGTGTTTAAAATAACCTCGAAGTACTAAAGCATCCCATAGTCAGGATGGGGTTTGTCAGGCCCAATAGATCTATCTTTAGGATTCGCGCCTACCGTACATAGACAAGTAGTTTAATGTTACCAAGCTAAGGGTATATTTCTGGTTTAAACCCACATAGAATTAGTTTTAGTACTTGTGCCTATTACGTAAAACATTTATAAAAACAGCGCATGTATTCTCAGTCCCAAAAATATATATAAAAGGGAGCAAATGAAACTCACCATACTGTATTTCCTAGTAAAAATACATATAACGTCATTTAACAAGTGCAAGGTTGGCCTCGGATTCACGAACCTATATTAATTATATATATTTATATGTTGGTCAATATTTGTCTAACAATTTTTGGTCAAGTCATAGTGTACCACAATCCTAATGCTCGAGACTAATATGCAAAAGTCAACTTGACCCAAAATGACTTCTAAAATTTATACGTGTTTATTATATAACTTAACTATAGTCATTTTATATATTTAAATATATTTATTAGATTTTATAATAATAAAAGTCATTTATTAATAAAAATTTATATTAACGTTTATATATATGATAAAATATACTTTTATATATCTTAAGTAGTAAAATTTATTAAGTTCACTTAATATATTAAAACTATAGTGGTAAGTATTATTAATGTAATTATATTACGCGTGGTGAAAAATATCTTTGTATCCCCTATTTATTTGATAAAATAATATTGATCATAATAATAATAAGTAAAAGTTGTATTATTTTGTAATAATAATTATTATTATTCTATAAAAAAATAACAATATTTATATTTACTAAAAATGGTATTATGATAGAATGATAATACTAACATAATATTAATAATGATATTTCTATTAAAATAATAACGATGATAGTAATAATAATCATTTTAACAATAATACTAAAATTCAGTTGACTATAACTTCTAATCCGTTCATCGAAACCATTCGATATCTAAATGAAAAGTTCTTAATTTTTCGCTAGCTTTCTAATGACATGCATATCATATACCCTATCTCAGTAGCATATGTATCTAATTCAGGATTCAACAAACCTATCTAAGGACAATATCGAATGTACAAGCATGCATAATCCTATATACTCGAGCACTAGTCAGGGATACACTATTGATATATAAAAGTTAAGTTATGAGTGCTCACGTATCAATATTGAGATTCAATATTGCAGGAAAGTACGTAGACGCAACGGAGATGATAAACACTAGATTGACCTCACGAGCATACCTATGAACCATACCCATCACCTCCATAGCTATAACCCATAATTTCCTTAGCTTCGACTCATTCAAAAAACTATTTTGAAATCACTCGGACATCACTCCGTCGTAATATTTTATGTATACTAATAATATCTTGAAATAATACAGAGCAAATATATATATATGTAAATCGATTGAGAGAGTTTAGAGAAATATATTTTCAAGTTTCTATGAAATAATGAAACCTATTGAATTCTATTTATAATAGATTTTTGAATTATTAAAGTAAATTATTAAAGTATAAATTATTAAAGTATGAATTATTAAAGTGAATTATTAAAGTATGAATTATTAAAGTGAATTATTAAAGTATGAATTATTAAAGTTAAAGTAAAGTAAAAGTAAAGTAAAGGTAAATTTAAAGTATAGTAAAAGTATAAAAACTATGTATGTATAATACGCGTATAAATATATATAATATTAATTTAAATTGTTATATATATTTAATGAAATAAAATATAAATATCGTTATATTTATTATATTGGTTAAGTAATGAGTTGTCAAAAGTGATTCTAGATATTTATAAAAGTTATATACGTTTTAATAATAAAGTTCTTTTTAAACTGAAAACGTTTTTGTACGTTTGAAAATAGATTAATAGAATATTATGGAAACCAATTCTCCACTAGCTTTTGTCTAACTTTCGTAAATGACACTTTTTATTTTTATTTATAAATAGCTTTACAAATTATTCCGAATATCGTTAAGAGGAATAGATTTTTTCAAATCATAGTGGACCTCTCAACAGAGACTTGTAATCATAATTCAATGTTTCTGATAATTCAATCATTTAATATTTTTTTTTTATTTCGTCGATAATCATATTGAAACAAATACATTTATATAAAGCATTATACGTTTAAATACTTTGTTGACATTTTCAATTTATAACATATACACATATACATACATATTCATATATGTTCATTTAATGGTTCGTGAATCATTGGAATTTGGTCGAGGTTTAAATGAATGTATAAACATAGTTTAAAATCCTTGAGATTTAACTTAACAAACATTGCTTATCGTGTCAGAATAATATAAAGATAAAGTTTAAATTTAGTCAGAAATTTCCGGGTCATTACAACTAGATTGAGGGAAGAATTAAAGAACAGGCGGCCGAAGAGGCCAACGTGAAGCTAGTCAAAAGAAAGTGGGAGGAAAACGGTGATAAGAGTCACCAAAACAACAACAACTATCCCAACAATCGCAACATCAATCGCAACTACAACAAACAGCACAACAACAACAACAATAACAACAACAACAACAACTACAACAATCATCCCAACAACAATAACAACCACAACAACAACAACAATCAGAAGTAGCTATGCCAAAGGTGTGAAAAGTATCACTCGGGGTTCTGCACCAAATTTTGCAACAAGTGTAAAAGAAATGGTCATAGCGCGGCGAAGTGTGAGGTCTACGGACCAGGGGTTAACAGAACGAAAGGAATAAATGGTGTTGGAACGAGTAATAGCGGAGCAAGTAGTGTCAGAGCAAGTTATGCCAATGTAGTTTGTTATAAATGTGGTTAACCGGGCCACATTATTAGAAATTGCCCGAACCAGGAGAACACGAATGGACAAGGCCACGGAAGAGTTTTCAATATTAATGCGGCAGAGGCACAGGAAGACCCGGAGCTTGTTACGGGTACGTTTCTTATTGACAATAAATCTGCTTACGTTTTATTTGATTCGGGTGCGGATAGAAGCTATGTGAGTAGAGATTTTTGTGCTAAATTAAGTTGTCCGTTGATGCCGTTGGATAGTAAATTTTTACTCGAATTAGCAAACGGTAAATTAATTTCAGCAGATTATATATGCCGGAATCGAGAAATTAAACTGGGTAGCGAAATATTTAAGTTTGATTTGATACTAGTAGAGTTAGGGAGTTTTAATGTAATAGTTGGCATGGACTGGCTGAAGGAGATTAAAGCAGAGATCGTATGTTACAAAAATGCAATTTGCATTGTACGAGAAGAAGGAGAACCCTTAATGGTGTACGGAGAAAAGGGCAACACGAAGCTACATCTTATTAGTAATTTGAAGGCACAAAAACTAATAAGAAAAGGTTGCTATGCTCTTCTAGCACACGTCAAGAAAGTACAAACTGAAGAAAAGCGCATCAATGATGTTCCCGTCGCAAAAGAATTTCCCGATGTATTTCCGAAAGAATTACCGGGACTACCTCCACATCGATCTGTTGAATTTCAAATAGATCTTATACCAGAAGCTGCACCAATAGCTCGTGCTCCTTACAGACTTGCACCCAGCGAGATGAAAGAACTGCAAAGCCAACTGCAAGAAGTATTAGAACGTGGTTTCATTCGACCAAGCACATCACCATGGGGAGCTCCTGTTTTGTTTGTCAAGAAGAAGGATGGTACATTTAGGTTGTGTATTAACTACAGAGAGTTGAATAAACTTACCATCAAAAACCGTTATCCACTGCCGAGAATTGACGACTTATTTGATCAACTACAAGGCTCGTCGGTTTATTCGAAAATCAATTTACGTTCTGGATATCATCAAATACGAGTAAAGGAGGATGATATTCTAAAAACTGCTTTTAGGACGCGTTATGGTCATTACGAGTTTACGGTTATGCCGTTTGGATTGACTAACGCACCAGCTGTGTTCATGGACCTTATGAACCGAGTGTGTGGGCCATATCTTGACAAGTTTGTCATTGTTTTCATCGATGACATACTTATTTACTCAAAGAATGATCAAGAGCACGAAGAACATTTGAGAAAAGTGCTAGAAGTATTGAGGAAAGAAAAACTATACGCTAAGTTTTCAAAGTGTGCATTTTGGTTGGAAGAAGTTCAATTCCTCGGTCACATAGTGAACAAAGAAGGTATCCAGGTGGACCCGGCAAAGATCGAAACCGTTGAAAAGTGAGAAACCCCAAAAACTCCGAAGCATATACGTCAATTTTTAGGATTGGTTGGTTACTACAGAAGATTCATCCAAGATTTCTCCAAAATAGCAAAACCCTTGACTGCATTAACGCATAAAGGGAAGAAATTTGAATGGAAGGATGAACAAGAGAAGGCGTTTCAGTTATTGAAGAAAAAGCTAACTACGGCACCTATATTGTCATTGCCTGAAGGGAATGATGATTTTGTGATTTATTGTGACGCATCAAAGCAAGGTCTCGGTTGTGTATTAATGCAACGAACGAAGGTGATTGCTTATGCATCTAGACAATTGAAGATTCATGAGCAAAATTATACAACTCACGATTTGGAATTGGGTGCTGTTGTTTTTGCATTAAAGACTTGGAGGCATTATTTATAAGGGGTCAAAAGTATTATATATACCGACCACAAAAGTCTTCAACATATATTTAATCAGAAGCAACTGAATATGAGACAGCGCAGGTGGATTGAACTATTGAATGATTATGATTTTGAGATTCGATACCACCCGGGGAAGGCGAATGTGGTAGCCGACTCTTTGAGTAGAAAGGACAGAGAACCTATACGGGTAAAAGCTATGAATATAATTATTCGTACTAACCTTACTACTCAAATAAAGGATGCACAATAGGGGGTTGTAAAAGAAGGAAAATTGAAGAATAGGGCTGATAGAATTTGGGTACCAAGGTTTGGAGATGTGAGAGAAATGGTACTTAAAGAAGCACATAAAACCAGATATTCAATACATCCCGGAGCGGGGAAGATGTATAAAGATCTCAAGAAATACTTTTGGTGGCCGGGTATGAAAGCCGATATTGCTAAATATGTAGGAGAATGTTTGACGTGTTCTAAGGTCAAAGCTGGACATCAGAAACCATCAGGTCTACTACAACTGTGACGACCCGGGAACTTCCGACCAAATTTAAACTTTAATCTTTATATGTTGTCGACAAGATAAGCAAAGTCTATTAAACCGAGTCTAAAAATGTTGGAACTATTTTTCATGAATGCATTTGACCTTTGACTGTGCCCGACAATTCACGAACAATTGTGTGTAAATAAATAAGTAAATAAATATATATGTAAATATAATTGTAAGTGTATATATTAAGTTGAATTAATATAATACTATTTAATCATTTGAATTAAATATGTAGAGTAATATACAAAATAATTAAGATGTTATTAAGGTATGTATATATATATATATATATATATATATATATATATATATATATATATATATATATATATATATAAATTCTATATACAATTAATATAATATGTATGTTGTAATATATATATATATATATATATATATATATATATATATATATATATATGTATATATATATATATATATATATATATATATATTAATATTTAAATATTCAAATATGTTATAGAATAAGTGATACGTAAGTAATGAAATGTAAAGTTAATACATTATTTGAAATTACAAGTTAGAACATAAATGATATATCAATATTATTATTATTACTCTCATTATTATTACTAATGTTAATATGATATTAATATTTATATTATTAATATTATTAAATCTTGATATGAGATATAAATATATATATAAAATTTAAAATGTATAAGTTGTTATATTAGGGTTATTATTAATATTATTATCATTAATAATATTCATATTATCATAATTAGTGTTAATAAAAAAACATTATTAATAAAATTATCGTTATCATTTTTATTATGGTTAATAATGTTAAACTTAATAAAATTCTCATTTTTTTTGTGATTATCAGTATCATGGTTATTTGTTATTATAATTAATATATTTATTAGGGTTATTGATATTAATATCATTATTCGTAAAATTAATTATATTAGTTCCATTAGTATTGAAAATGAAGATTAAATAGAAATGTTGTATAATTAGTATTATTATTGTTAACATACTTGTTATTCATTAATACTAAATATATTATGAAATCAGATATATATAAATATTTACATATAAAATTCAGTTACATATAAAAATAGATATTCAGATAAATATATACTACAATTATTATTATTATTAATAAATTTAATTGTTATTAATATTAAGATATATAGAATATAAATACACATATATATATTACGCATTCTGTTATCATCAAACGAATCTTTTCATGCCTGTGATTTTTAAACTCAACGAATCAGATAAACAGATACAACCAAAATCTGTTGAGTGTCTTTTTCTTTCTTTTTCTATTTTAATTTTATCTCTGTCCTTGAGAAGATTTTCTGTCAACTCCTTTTATTCTGTAAATAAGGATCGACTCCTCATAATTAATGCAAGTAAATCATTTTCCATATTACTATCAATCGTTCTCTGCTATTATAAACTGCAAAACAAATTTTGAAACATAATTTTTTTTATTTTTTTTTTCTGTTCAGCCGTTACCTCTGTTTCATTATTATTTCTATCAAACCTCGAAATTGTAATTTAATTCAAAAAGTATTAATGCAGTTATATTAGTAATCTCACATGAAAACTATCTTTAAAAGTTCAAATCCCAATTTCTTCTATCGAGTAAGAATTTGCGAGTCAAAGATGTTTTTTCAAAAAGTCAACCGATAGTGTTCTTAGAAAAATTCGTATGCTTAGTGATGTTTCAAGTGAAATTGAGTCTTGAGAAAGTTTCTAGGAACGAATTAGAACATATTTCATGTTGTAATAATAGGTCAAAACAGTCTTGAATTCAAATTCAAGGTTTGGGTTGTTCATCGTGGTTTTCAAATGTTTTTTTTTTAATCTTTGTTTTTATTTTTGTTTCTGGTAAACCAAACAATCACAATTCGTTTCTGTTACAGTCGAAGAATCTAAATTGATTAGTAATGAATGGTTTTGATGGTTATTTGCCTTGGTCGATTTTGGATTGAATTTGATAAAGAAGAGGGTGAATAACAGAAACATTATATATTTAAATTAGGATAGAAGAAAATCAGATAAACAGGCACAGACAGTTGGTTTAGTAGGTGTTCGGGTATTTGAGAGGTTGTGGGTTCGATCCGTGGCAGGGGCGTTTGCTCTTTAGACAGCTTTTTTTTTGAGGTAGTCTCATATGTTCTAATATCATTATCATTATCATTATTATTATAATTATCATTTTTATTATTATTACTATTATTATTATAAGTCTTATAATTACTTACCATTTATTATTATGATCACTATAATTATTGTTAGTATTATTATTTATTGTTATTGTTATTATTATTAGTAATATACTTATTATTATTGTTATGTATTTATTAAGTATTATGATTATTATTAATATTGTTATTATTATTATTATTATGACTATTATTGTTATGACTATTATTATTATTATGACTATTATTATTATTATTATTATTATTATTATTATTATTATTATTATTATTATTATTATTATTATTATTATTATTATTATTATTATTATTATTATTATTATTATTATTATTATCATCATCATTATTATTGACTATCGTTATTATTATTAGTAGTATAGTTATTATCAAAGTTATACGTAATATGACTATTATTATTATTATTATTAGTATTGTTACCATTTTGTGATTTTAAGTATTAGTAGTATTATTAATATTTATACAAGTATTATTATTAACATTATCATAGTTATTATTATGAGTATCATCCTTAATGAACTATTACTAAAATTAATATCACTAGTAGTAAAAATGGTTATTTTATAGTTATTATTAATATTAGCATTATTATAGTTATCATTAAAACTAAAAGTATCATTAATTTTAAATTTATCATCTTATTAAAAATTAGTATTTTTACTAAGAATATTATTAGTAGTATCATAATTACTAACATCATAATTATTATTAAAATTAGCACTTTACATAAAAATTATCATTTCTTCTATTATTAGTATTATTAAATCTAATAGTATTAATATCATTATCTTAGTATAATCAATAATTTAAGAAACAAATGATATTTATATAAACATATACTTAATACACATAAATAAACTATATTAACACCTTATGTATTAAGACATATCAAATGAATACATTTAATAATGAAATATATAAGTTATTAGTATAAAAACTATATCACTAATAATAATATATATATTTGCTCAATTACAAGTATATGTTTTAACGTATATACAAATAATATAGGTTCGTGAATCCGAGGCTAACCCTGCATTGTTCAGTTGTTTAATGTCGTCATATGTATTTTTACTACAAAATACATTAGGTGAGTTTCATTTGCCTTTTTACCCTTTATATTTTTGGGTTGAGAATACATGCGCTGCTTTTATAACTGTTTTACGAAATATACACGAGTAAATGAAACTACATTCTATGGCTGGATTATTAAACCGAATATGCCCCTTTTTAGTCTGGTAATCTAAGAATTTGGGAACAGACACCCTAATTGACGCGAATCCTAAAGATAGATCTATCGGGCCAAACAAGCCCCATCCAAAGTACCAGATGTTTTAGTACTTCGAAATTTATATCATGTCCGAAGGAGGATCCCAGAATGATGGGGATATTCTTATATGCATATTGTGAATGTCGGTTACCAGGTGTTCAATTCATATGAATGATATTTTTGTCCCTATGCATGGGACGTATGTTTATGAGAAATGGAAATATGAAATCTTGTGGTCTATTAAAATTATGAAATGATTATTTATGTTAGACTAATGAACTCACCAACCTTTTGGTTGACACTTTAAAGTATGTTTATTCTCAGGTACGAAAGAAATCTTCCGCTGTGCATTTGCTCATCTTAGAGATATTACTTGGAGTCATTCATGACATATTTCAAAAGACATTGCATTCGAGTCATTGAGTTCATCAAGATTATTATTATTAAGTCAATTATAGTAAGATATATTACGAAATGGTATGCATGTTGTCAACTTTCGATGTAATGAAAGATTGTCTTTTCAAAAACGAATGCAATGTTTGTAAAATGTATCATATAGAGGTCAAGTATATCTCGCGATGTAATCAACTGTTGTGAATTGTTTATAATCGATATGGACTTCGTCCGGATGGATTAGGACGGGTCACCACAACAACAACCTGAAATCCCGGAATGGAAATGAGAAAACATTACAATGGATTTCATTACTAAATTGCCAAGGACTGCATGTGGTTATGATACTATTTGGGTAATAGTTGATCGTCTCACCAAGTCAGCACACTTCCTTCCAATGAGAGAAGATGACAAAATGGAGAAGTTGGCGCGATTGTATTTGAAGGAGGTTGTCTCCAGACATGGAATTCCCGTCTCTATTATCTCTGATAGGGATGGTAGATTTGTTTCAAGGTTCTGGCAGACGTTGCAACAAGCATTGGGGACTCGTCTAGACATGAGTACTGCATATCATCCACAAACTGATGGGCAGAGCGAAAGGACGATACAAACGCTTGAAGACATGCTACGAGCATGTGTTATTGATTTCGGAAACAGTTGGGATCGACACCTACCGTTAGCAGAATTTTTCTACAACAACAGTTATCATTCTAGTATTGAGATGGCACCGTTTGAGGCACTTTATGGTAGAAAGTGCAGGTCTCTGATTTGTTGGGATGAAGTGGGGGATAGACAGATTACGGATCCGGAGATAATACAAGAAACTACCGAGAAAATCATCCAAATTCAACAACGATTGAAAACCGCCCAGAGTCGACAAAAGAGCTACGCGGACAGTAAAAGAAAAGATATAGAGTTTGAAATTGGAGAAATGGTCATGCTTAAGGTTTCACCTTGGAAAGGCGTTGTTCGATTTGGTAAACGCTGGAAACTAAATCCAAGGTACATTGGACCATTCAAGATTATAGATCGTGTCGGACCAGTAGCTTACCAACTGGAGCTACCTCAACAACTCGCTGCTATACGTAACACTTTCCACGTCTCGAATTTGAAGAAATGTTTTGCTAAAGAAGATCTCACTATTCCGTTGGACGAAATACAAATCAATGAAAA
The DNA here is from genome assembly GCF_046630445.1 of Rutidosis leptorrhynchoides. Lineage (NCBI taxonomy): Eukaryota > Viridiplantae > Streptophyta > Magnoliopsida > Asterales > Asteraceae > Rutidosis > Rutidosis leptorrhynchoides. The sequence goes on along the minus strand of NC_092334.1, from coordinate 630,462,905 downwards.
ACTTCAATTTATTGAAGAACCCGTCGAAATAATGGATCGTGAGGTTAAGAGACTTAAGCAAAACAAGATACCGATTGTTAAGGTTCGATGGAATGCTCGTAGAGGACCCGAGTTCACCTGGGAGCATAAAGATCATATGAAGAAGAAATACCCGCATCTGTTTTCAGAAGATTCGTCAACACCTTCAACAGCTTAAAATTTCGGGACGAAATTTATTTAACGGGTAGGTACTGTAGTGACCCGAACTTTTCCATGTTTATATATATTAATTGAGATTGATATTTACATGACTAAATGTTTACAACGTGTTAAGCAATCAAACTTGTTAAGACTTGATTAAATGAAATAAGTTTCATATAGACAATTGATCACCCAAGTTGACCGGCGATTCACGAACGTTACAAAATTGTAAAAACTACATGTTGTGGTATATATATATATATATATATATATATATATATATATATATATATATATATATATATATATATATATATATATATATATATATATATATATATATATATATGGTTGACATGAGATTATGATGAGTAAGTATCTCACTAAGTATATTAACAATGTGTGATATACATAAGAAATGAGATTACTAAGTTAAGAAACTCGAAATGATATATATAACGATTATCGTTATGATAACGTCTACTAAATATATATGTATCATATTAAGATATTGATACACTATATTTAACATGATAAAATGATATTTAAATATATCATTAAGTGTGTTAACAATGAACTACATATGTAAAAACAAGACTACTAACTCAAGAATTACGAAACGAGACTTATATGTAACGATTATCGTTGTAACGATATTTTAATGTATATATCATATTAAGAGATATTCATACATCATAATATCATGATAATATAATAATTTAACATCTCATTTGATATAATAAACATTGGGTTAACAACATTAATTGAGATCGTTAACTTAAAGGTTTCAAAACAACACTTACATGTAACGACTAACGAAGACTTAACGACTCCATTAGAATGTATATACATGTTGTGTTTTGATATGTATTCTTACACTTTTGAAAGAATTCAAGACACATATCAAAGTACTTCTACTTAACAAAAATGCTTACAATTACATCCTCGTTCAGTTTCATCAACAATTCTACTCGTATGCACCCGTATTCGTACTCGTACAATACACAGCTTTTAGATGTATGTACTATTGGTATATACACTCCAATAATCAGCTCTTAGTAGCCCATGTGAGTCACCTAACACATATGGGAACCATCATTTGGCAACTAGCATGAAATATCTCATAAAATTACAAAAATATTAGTAATCATTCATGACTTATTTACATGAAAACAAAATTTCATATCCTTTATATCTAATCCATATACCAACGACCAAAAATACCTACAAACACTTTCATTCTTCAATTTTCTTTATCTAATTGATCTATTTCAAGTTCCATCTTCAAGTTCTAAGTGTTCTTCATAAATTCCATAAGTATAGTTTCATAAAAATCAAGAATACTTCTAAGTTTGCAAGTCTACTTCCAAGCTTTCTAATCCATTCCAAGTAATCATCTATGTAACGACCCGGAAATTTCCGCCCAAATTTAAACTCTAATCTCTATATGTTTCCGACACAATAAGCAAAAACTCTAATATTGAGTCTAGAAAGTTTGAAATCTATTTTTCGGATAATTAAGTTACCCTTTGGCATGTCTGACGAATCACGAATCATTGTTTGTAAATAAAAATATAATTATATGAAAATAAATGTATATGTATAGGTAATAATTGAAACTAATAGAATTATTATTAATAAATTATTATTCTCTGCATTATTATTGTTTATTGAACATAATACAAAACTATTATATTTATCATTAATAATATTATTAGTATCATTTTTAGTATTAATTGATAATATTAAAATTTTATATAATTATTAATTCTATATCTAAGATAGTTATTAATTAAATTAAATATGTTATTTAATAAACAGATCCGCTGTATAATATACTGATATTTTCATTTACTATTTCTGTTTTGTTCTCTTTCTTTTTGTTTTCCTGTTATACCCGTGTTTTCTATTTGTCGTCATTCATAATCAGATTCTTTATATAATTCAATCAAAGTCAGTGTTATAGAAATCAAATCGATTACGTTACCAAATAACAACTATAAACAACCCGGACACCCTCATTCGAACCCATTTTAATCACCTTCTAGCAACCATCACCTTAATCCATCATCAACGACTACAAAACAATCACAACGGACCATATTGGTCATCACCACAACCGTCACCATTCTTGCCAAGCCTTCTGAGTAATCGAGTACTTTGAAACCATGAATTACCATCATCACCTTCTCGAACCACCCTCTCACTGCCGGTTTATATTCCTGTCCCGATCGAACCACCACATCACCACTAAGAAATCCTATCGAGCATAACCACTTTTCTTTTGCTTCAACTATTATTTTCGTTTACAATTGAATAAGACCAAGACTCCAACTCTTTTTCTTCGGTTTATCAATCATCAATTTTGTCTCTTAACTTTGAACCGGACCCAAACAAACTCATAATTTCTTTTTAATCTTGCGGATTATTATGAGGTTATTCCAGTTTATTGTTTACACTAAAAACCACTTACAAATCGGCTTATTATGGCTGCAAACAGCCTTGCTGCAGCTGCTACTCGTTACCTTCTTTCTTTTATACCCCCGTCACCATGATCAAACTCACCTCACGCCCACTTCACCGACAACCTTCGCCATTTTCTGTATGAAGCATCACTTCCACCACCTTCAACCTGACACCCTCGTCACCATCAACCATCACCACAGACCACAACACCACCATGTGTTTTCGCCATCTCTCTCTATGAACCCTCTCCTCTTTCTTTCTTGCTCCCTTTGTGAACATTGGTATGATACAAGTATAATAATTGTGGTGATAGACGAATGATATAAGGGAAACATGGAGTGCACGATGGGTTCTTGGATCCAAATTACAAAGTACAAAGTCCAATAAACTAAAGCTTATGACCGAAAATTTAGTATTAAAAGGAAAAGGTGGCGAGTTATTAAATTAACAAGTGGATCAATTGGGCAGTTAATTATTCGGTGGCAAACAAAGTATAATCCCATGGAACCCCACTTGTTATTATTAGATGAGGAATCCAAAGTACTTTAAGGTGTTTGTTGGACCTATGCTCTTTGTTTTTTTTTAAATTTGGCCGAAGATACAAGTAAACAAATTGAATACCGAATTCTTGTGATGCTAGCTATCGTATTTCCTTAGCTTTGGGCCACCATACCTTTGATTTATCGGTTGGGCTTGATTTAATCGCTGGGCCGTAATTCTTTGTGGAGAAATTGGGCCGAAAATAAATAGAATTGAACTTGGGCCATGACCCACCTTTAAATTTCTGTTGGGACGAATTGTAACAGATAAAAAGGAATAAATGAATTTAGAAATCAGATATATCGGAAAAGTAAACGCAGAAGCAATGGTTAAGGGTGTTTGGCATTAGGCAAGAGGTCTTGGGTTCGACCCTGGGCAATGACATCATTTTTTTTGGAGATTAATACTTTAAGGTAGTATTACTTATATCACTATAATTATTATCATTATTTTTTTTATTAATTATTATTATTATGATTAAATATTATCAAAGTATTAAAACTATAGTTAATATGCTTACTAATACAATAACATAAACAATATATTACAAAATGGATTAGGGACATAAAATTTAGAACAATATAATATGACTATAGCTATAGCTATTATAATAAAAATGACGATATAATAATACTGTTAAGATACTAGTATAATTATGATTATGGTCATGATCACTAAAAATATTAAATATACAAAACTCTTTATTATTTTTATTATTATTATTATCATTATTATTATTACTATCATTACAAAATGATATAACTTCTTATTCATATTAGTTTACCTAATAAATGTTAATTATATAAAAATATATTAAAAACATATAACATAATTACATTAGTGTTTTATAATAAATACTAATTATGTATCTAAAGTTCATAAAGTGAAGATAGTTAATTAAATTATTAATGAAATATATAAATTACTAAAATAACAATTAATAAAAATATATAATTGTTCGATTACCACTATGTGTCTTAACATATATATTCGATATAGGTTCGTGAATCGAAGGCCAAACTTATACTTGTTCAATGATGATATATGTATTTTTACTACAAAATACATTAGGTGAGTATATAGTCCCACTTTTAAACTCTAAATATTTCGGGATGAGAATACATGTATTTTATGTTTTACGTTATGGACACAAGTAACTGAAAAATATATTCTACGTTGAGTTGTACCACTGGCATACTTCCCTGTAGCTTGGTAACTAATAATTACAGCGGTATTGTAAACGCGAATCCTGTTGATAGATCTATCGGGCCTGACAACCCCAACCGGACTGGACGACCAGTATTCAACGGTTGCACAGTACTTCGTTTCGTGACTACACTTGGTACGGTGTAGTAAGATTTCATAATAAAGGGAATATGCGACGTGATTAAATGTTAAGTATGGTTACCAAGTGCTCAACCTCTTAGAATATTTTTATTAAAATGTTTAAATATGAAATCTTGTGGTCCATAGTTATAACGCTGCTAGCATCAAACCTATATATCTCACCAACTTTATGTTGACTTTTTATAGCATGTTATTCTCAGGTACGAATTAAGTCTTCCGCTGTGCAATAGCTCATATTAAGGACCTTACTTGGAATCGATCATCGCAATGGGACCAACTGTTGAAGACCTCGTCCGAGAGGATTAGTTCGGGTTACTACAATCTAAGATCAAGGAACCTTTGTTATTTATAGTAGGTTATCTTTCTAATTCAAGGTAATATTTATATTCAAACTTTGATTCAATTTCTACAACTATAACAATCTTATTTCGAGTGAAAATCTTACTTGAACTGTTTTCGTGTCATGATTCTGCTTCAAGAACTTTTAAGCCATCCAAGGATCCTTTGAAGCTAGATCCATTTTTATTATTTCCAGTAGTTTTATCCAGAAAACTTGAGGTAGTAATGATGTTCATAACATCATTCGATTCGTACATATAAAGCTATCTTATTCGAAGGTTTAAACTTGTAATCACTAGAACATAGTTTAGTTAATTCTAAACTTGTTCGCAAACAAAAGTTAATCCTTCTAACTTGACTTTTAAAATCAACTTAACACATATTCTATATCTATATTATATGCTAACTTAATGATTTAAAACCTGGAAACACGATGAACACCATAAAATCGGATATACGCCGTCGTAGTGAAACCGGGGGCTGTTTTGGTTTGGATAATTAAAAACTATGATAAACTTTGATTTAAAAGTTGTTCTTCTGGGAAAATGATTTTTCATATGAACATGAAACTATATCCAAAAATCTTGGTTAAACTCAAAGTGAAAGTATGTTTTTCAAAATGGCCATCAAGATGTCGTTCTTTCGACGGAAATGACTACCTCTTTAGTAATTGACATGTAACTTCAATTTCTGACTATAAACCTATACTTTTTCTTTTTGGATTCTTAAATTAGAGTTCAATATGAAACCATAGCAATTTTATTCACTCAAAATGGATTTAAAATGAAGAAGTTATGGGTAAAAAAAGATTGGATATTTTTGATCTTTTTAGCTACGGGAAATGTTTAACAAATCTATACAAATCATATCCTAGCTAACTTATATTATATTATACATGTATTCTAATATATTATGTAATCTTGGGATACCATAGACACGTATGCAAATATTTTGACATATCATATCGACCCATGTATATATATTATTTGGAACAACCATAGACACTCTATATGCAGTAATGTTGGAGTTAGCTATACAGGGTTGAGGTTGATTCCAAAAATATATATACTTTGAGTTGTGATTTAGCCTGAGACGTGTATACACTGGGTCGTGGATTGATTCAAGATAATATATATCGATTTATTTCTGTACATCTAACTGTAGACAACTAGTTGTAGGTTACTAACGAGGACAGCTGACTTAATACACTCAAATCTTTAAAACATAATAAAAATAGTTGTAATTATATTTTGATCATACTTTGATATATATGTACATATTTGTATAGGTTCGTGAATCGATCCGTGGCCAAGTCATATTTCCGAGGAAGGAAATATCTGTGAAAGTGAGTTATAGTCCCACTTTTAAAATCTAATATTTTTGGGATGAGAATACATGCAGGTTTTATAAATGATTTACAAAATAGACACAAGTACGTGAAACTACATTCTATGGTTGAATTATCGAAATCGAATATGCCCCTTTTTATTAAGTCTGGTAATCTAAGAATTAGGGAACAGACACCCTAATTGACGCGAATCCTAAAGATAGATGTATTGGGCCTAACAAACCCCATCTAAAGTACCTGATGCTTTAGTACTTCAAAATTTATATCATATCCGAAGGGTGTCCCGGAATGATGAGGATATTCTTATATATGCATCTTGTTAATGTAGGTTACCAGGTGTTCACCATATGAATGATTTTTATCTCTATGTATGGGATGTGTATTGAAATATGAAATCTTGTGGTCTATTGTTACGATTTGATATATATAGGTTAAACCTATAACTCACCAACATTTTTGTTGACGTTTAAAGCATGTTTATTCTCAGGTGAATACTAAGAGCTTCCGCTGTTGCATACTAAAATAAGGACAAGATTTGGAGTCCATGTTTGTATGATATTGTGTAAAAACTGCATTCAAGAAACATATGTCGATGTAATATATTTCTATTGTAAACCATTATGTAATGGTCTTGTGTAAACAGTATATTTTAGATTATCATTATTTGATAATCTACGTAATGTTTTTAAAACCTTTATTGATAAAATAAAGGTTATGGTTGTTTTAAAAATGAATGCAGTCTTTGAAAATCGTCTCATATAGAGGTCAAAACCTCGCAACGAAATCAATTAATATGGAACGTTTATAATCAATATGAACGGGACATTTCATGAAGGGCTGGACGGCGTCCAGTTATACTGAATTGTTCTGTCTCGTTTTTTCCAAATCTCCCTTCATTTGGACGGCGTCCCACTCATTTTAGACGGCGTCCAACATACCTGAAGCCTTGTTTTATCGTTTTAGAGCGCTAATTTAACCATAACTTGTATCGGGATCAACTATGATGAAATCACAACTTATAGAATGGTCATAATTCACCAAAACTCTTTATAAACCACTTTTCGATACACTTTTCATACCTTTATGTATTACTTGTAGAAACCGCCTTAACTATCCTTGATTCGAGAGTATTTTACACGATATTGCGAGATATATATATGATGTAATTGAGCAATATCAGTGCCGATAAAAGTTATATGTGTAGAGAATTTTAAGCTAAATTAAATTGTTCATCATTACCTCTAGATGCTAAGTACATGATTGAGTTAGCTAATGGTAAACTAATTAAAGCCGATAAAATTTGCCGTGATTGTAAAATAAATTTATCCGGAGAAACGTTTAAAATTAATTTGATACCGGTAGAATTAGGAAGTTTTGATGTAATAGTCGGCATGGACTGGATGTCCAAAATAGGAGCTGAATTTATGTGTACCAAGAAGGCAATTCGCATTCCTCGTAAGGATAAAACGCCGGTAATGATTTATGGAGAGAAGGGTAACTCAAAGCTAAAACTCATTAGCTGTTTGAAAGCCCAAAAGTGCTTGAAGAAAGGGTGCTATGCTATCTTAGCACATGTTAATAAAGTCAAAATGAAGGAAAAAGAGAAGAGCATCAACGACGTGCCTGTAACAAAAGATTTTCCTGAAGTCTTTACGGAAGAGTTGCCGGGATTACCTCCATTTAGATCTGTAGAATTTCAAATAGATCTAGTACCAGGAGCTGCACCAGTGGCTCATGCTCCATACAGACTTGCACCATCTGAGATGAAAGAGTTACAAAGCCAGTTACAAGAATTACTGAACCATGGTTTCATTCGACCGAGCACTTCACCGTGGGGAGCTCCGATTTTATTTGTCAAGAAGAAAGATGGATCCTTCCGAATGTGTATAGATTACCGTAAATTAAATAAGTTAACTATCAAGAATCGGTATCCACTACCGAGAATTGACGACTTATTTGATCAACTGCAAGGATCATGTGTTTACTCGAAAATCGACCTAAGATTGGGCTATCATCAACTACGCGTCAAAGAAGAAGATATTCCGAAAACTGCTTTCCGAACACGCTACAGTCATTACGAATTTTTGGTCATGCCGTTTGGATTGACGAATGCTCCAGCTGTATTCATGGACCTCATGAATCGAGTTTGTAGTCCGTATCTAGATAAGTTTGTTATCGTTTTCATTGATGATATTCTTATCTATTCCAAAAATGAGCAAGAGCATGAGCAGCATTTAAGGTTGGTATTAGAATTGTTAAGAAAAGAACAATTATACGCCAAATTTTCTAAGTGTGCATTTTGATTGAAAGAAGTGCAATTTCTTGGCCACGTTGTTAGTAGCAAAGGAATTCAGGTTGATTCAGCTAAAATTGAGGCCATTGAAAAATGGGAGACTCCTAAGACACGAACACAAATACGTCAATTTTTGGGTTTAGCCGGTTATTATAGAAGGTTTATTCAAGATTTTTCCCGAATAACTAAACCATTAACAGCGTTAACGCAAAAAGGGAAAAAGTATGAATGGACTTCTGAGCAGGAGAGTGCATTTCAATTATTGAAGAAGAAGTTGACTACGGCGCCTATTTTATCGTTACCTGAAGGGAACGATGATTTTGAGATATATTGTGACGCTTCGCGACAAGGTTTTGGTTGCGTCCTTATGAAACGAAAGAAAGTTATTGCGTACGCATCCTGACAATTGAAGATTCACGAGCGAAATTATATGACGCATGATCTAGAACTGGGAGCAGTAGTGTTTGCATTGAAGATATGGAGACACTACTTATATGGGGTTAAATGCACCGTGTTTACCGATCATAAAAGCCTTCAACATATTTTCGATCAGAAACAGTTGAACATGAGGCAATGTAGGTAGGTCGAGCTGATAAACGATTATGATTGTGAGATTCGCTATCATCCTGGAAAAGCGAATGTGGTGGCCGACGCTCTAAGCAGAAAGGAACGAGAGCCAATTTGAGTACGAGCGATGAATATAAAAATTCGCATGAATCTCAACTCACAAATCAAAGAGGCTCAACGAGAAGCTCTTACTAAAGAAAACATAGGAAATGAAATAATGAAGAAGTATGAGAAGCAATTCGTTATACGGGAAGATGGAATTCGATATTTTGCAAAACGTATTTGGGTACCAAAGTTGGGTGGATTAAGGAAGTTGATATTTAATGAGGCACATAAGACAAGATACTCGATACATCCTGGAGTTGGTAAGATGTATCAAGATCTTAAGACGCATTATTGGTGGCCTAATTTAAAGACAGACGTTGCAACATATGTCGGGGAATGTTTAACTTGTTCCAAAGTCAAAGCAGAACACCAGAAGCCGTCAGGGATACTTCAACAACCAGAAATCCCAGAATGGAAGTGGGACGGTATTACCATGGATTTTATCACGAAGTTACCCAAGACTGCATGGGGTTATGACACCATTTGGGTAATAGTTGATCGTATTACCAAATCTGCACATTTCATGCCTATAAAGGAAATGGATAGAATGGAGAAACTATTACGACTATACATAAAGGAAATTGTTTCAAGGCATGGAATACCTATTTCCATTATATCCGATCGTGATAGTAGATTTACATCAAAGTTCTGGCAATCACTACAGGAGGCCCTGTGAACTCGTTTGGATATGAGTACCGCATATCATCCGCAAACTGACGGGCAGAGTGAAAGAACAATTCAGACTCTTGAAGACATGCTCAGGGCATGTGTGATCGATTTTGGAAACGGATGGGATAAATATCTACCATTAGCAGAATTCTCGTATAATAATAGTTATCATGCGAGCATTAAAGCTGCACCATTCGAAGCACTGTATGGAAGGAAGTGTAGATCCCCTATCTGTTGGAATGAAGTAGGAGATCGACGATTAACTGGTCCCGAAATCATACACGAAACTACTGAGAAGATAGTACAAATCAAGGAGAGATTGAAAACAGCCCGTAGTCGCCAAAAGAGCTACGCCGACGTTCGAAGGAAACCATTAGAGTTTCATATCGGTGACATGGTTATGCTAAAGGTGTCACCTTGGAAAGGTGATGATGTAGCGTGAGGGTACGAAATAGTATTATTTTTACTAGGAAATACTACAAAATATGACACAAGTTTTAATTATTTATTTACAAATGGGATATACCTAAACCTTGATACAACACTATAGGCAGTGTACCTAATCGTAGAGTAGTGTAGTTTTTAGTAAGTCCGATTCGTTCCACAGGGAGCTGGTGATACTTACTATATTTTTAACAACTATATTTATACAAAATATATATAATTATATAAGTAGTAATATTATTATAAAAGGGGAGTTTTACCGTTTAATGACCGGTTTGTCGATTCTATATTTTAAGCGCAAAGATAAATGACGATAATTAAAGTGCGTAAAATAATGACAATAAATAAAATGACAGTAAATAAAATTGCGAGTAATAAAATGACAGTAAATAAAGATACGATGAGAAATACAATAAAAGAATTATGCTTATTTAAACTTCCGTAATCATGATGTTTGACGTTTTGGTTTAATTAATTGTTACCCGGGTTAATTGTCCTTTGTCCTGGTTTATTTGATACCTATCTGGTTTTTGTCCATAATAGTCCATCGGTCATAAATATAAAGTGCGAGTGTCCTCGTCAAATTACCCTTATACCCGAAGTCAAATATTCCCACTAATTAAGGATTTAAACTGTGACGCAGTTATCACTTCTGTCAACAATTACACCAGTTATCACTGTATGTAATCCACCCCTATTTTGATTAGATATGAATATTAATTTACTCACTTGATCAGTTTGAATAATCAATTACCCAACCCGAATAATTAACTAAATGATTATAATAGATTCCATATGAACGTCACTAAATAGGACAACCATAATCATTATTAATTATTAGGTTAATTAATTTGAAGATAGGTTCGACAGACTCCAATGAGTTGTCACTCAATTAGACAATACCCCCCATATATTAATAGTCAATAGTCCAATTTCCACAAGTGTCGGTCTTTTGCCCAAACCTTAATTATGGTACAAAGTTCAAAAACCCCGTCTTAATATTTTAGCCCAACATCACGATTACTTCGGCTTAAATAAGCATAATAATAACTTAGTTATGAGACATTAAATTAAAAAGGAAGAACATAGCTTACAGTGGTGATTAATCGCGTAGCGTTGCACGGACAGAATTTCGACTTAAAACCCGTAAAACATTTCTTACAATAACCCAACTAAACCATAACTTTATTATTAAAATTAACTTATATTAAAATTATAATATAAATATATATTACATATTACAGAAGAGAGAAAGAAATATGAAGAAAGGTGTACATAAATCGATCAAATGAATTGCCTTTTATATGCAAATATTGAATTGAAATTTTCACTTATGACCCCTTAACTATGCTCAATTAACAACTTTTTATTATTTATTATTATTCTTATTATGAATTATTTAAATATTATATTATATTCTTGTGCATAGTTGACTTGTACTTTCAGCTCCGTTGCGTCGAGCGTTGATAGTTGGCTCGGGTACCGGTTCCGGATTTTCGAACGTCCTTTCGTATAATTTAATATCTTGTACTTTGCGTTTTGTAACTTGTACTCTTGTCATTTTTAGACATTTCTCATCAATAAATTGAACCTTTTGAATTGTATCTTGTACATTTGAGCTTTTTGGACGTTTGTGTCTTCAAATCTTCGTTTTCGCCTTTTGTCTTCGCACTTATTTATTTAAACAATTACAATGAAAATATAATACAATTACATATGAAAACCTATTATTTAGGAGGGATATTGCTATGAAATATATGTTCCTTTTTAGCCTTATCAAATATCCCCACACTTGAGCGTTGCTTGTCCTCAAGCAATACAGAACTTGAAATAAAAACATACATGAATCACTTTTTTATTCATCACACTTTGTACATTAGTGATTTTGATATGGTGGTATAAACAATGATATTAACGATAGAACCATGGTTAAAGGTGGGTGTGTCATCCACAGTTGCCTCGGGTTTAGGTCAACGACACTTGCAATCAAATAGCCGATTTACTTTCGGTTTCCAAAGCAAAGTGCACATTTGAAAGGTGGTTTACAGTCCCACATGACTATGAAAATGTAGATCCTTAAGGAAATTGGATCTTTATGAAAACATTTGATATTTTTGAAAATTTAATCTAGCTTTTACCCTAGATAAGTTTTCCGGAATAACCCTTCACCGGTGTTTGCAAAATATTTTTGTGGGTTGTGTGGGTTTCAGATTTGAAAATTTTAGCTCAACACTTGTGGTTTTGTGTTACCCACTTGCTAACCTTGTATTGGGAAAGCAACACGTCCAGTTTACTTGTTCCGTATATTACCTTTCGGTAAACTACCGTCCGGTTGTAAAGGAAAGCGATGAACAAGAAACTGTTAAGGCAATGTCTAATGACATGTATATGATTATGGTTTTAAAATGTGTCGGATGCTAGTACTATCCTTTGTAGGAGCAATAGTAAAGATCATCCTATGATTTTTTGGTCTGGCACAAGGTCCTGTCTCCGACCATGCTATGCAACCACCGTTTCTTATGGTTGACACCCGATTTGGTTCAGGTGACCTAATGAATTCTGATGAATTCTCAGGATTTTACGTTCAATGGTAATGAACGCATTGAAAATAGGTTTTCAGAAAACAAATTGGTTTTATTTTTGATCAAAATATTTTCTCGTTCAAACTCGAGTTTAGATATCATTGAATTCCATGAGTTTGTAATTCTCAATCTTTAAGGTCAATCTCTAGGATTGAGTAATATCAGTCTTAAAAGCTGATTTTTGATCTTTAAGGAGATTATCCTTTCTGGGGATTTGATTCATTAGTCTTATCAAGCTAATTTCAACGGTGCCCCCCCCATTGTGCGAGATAAATCCTTCTCATGGTTAGGATAAATCTGACCACTTGGCGACCCTGTTTGATGCTGAGGTCCGTGGATTTCCTGCTGATTTTAGAGATGACTTTTCTAAATTTTTTGTCAACCTACAGCTGGTCTGGACGACAACTTCTTGACCTAAATCAAGAAGCGCGTGTCTTTTTCGGAAGACTTTACTTCCTTTTAATGATGGAATTGATTCATCGTGTAGATCCATCTTTCTTTAAAATATATTACAGTAAACCGGGTAAAACTGATTAGTATCGTCCAAAGCAAAAGTACCTGCAATAATTCTTATACAAAAATGTGATAGATAGTTTTTAATTGAATAACTTGGTACATTCTCCCCACACTTAGCTTTTATTTATTCTTTTCTTTGCCTTTTTATTCTCTTCTATCCCATTTTAAATGAATTCAAGCGTTTTGGGTTGTTTCTCAATTTATGTCCTCGAGGTAACAATAATTTTGGCATTAACACCTAGTTTTATCGTTCATAAATATGTATAAACATGATTTTGAATTCATTTAGTTGAAATTTTTTCAAATTTTCACAAAATTTGGCAATTAAAACAAGTGTAAACCCGAAAGAATTTATAACCCACTGTAATGACCCGGACTTTTACGATTGATCTATACTTATAAGATTAATATTTACATAAATTAAACCTTACCAACATGATAAGCAATCCAAATTGTTGAGATTTATGTTTTTGAAAAGAGTTTTACACAACGTTTGACCGTCTAGTTTGACCGATGATATCACGAACTATATAATATATGATAATTATACGTTTGTGTATATATATGTATATATACATATTTAACATGATCTAAGGATGTTTTAATATCTCATTTTGTATTAATAACAATAAGTTATAAGTATATTTTGAAACTACTAATTTAAGTTTTCAAAACAATAACCATACGTAACGTTATTTGACATAAATACTTATGACCTATAATGTTTATACATATATCGTATATGTAATGTATTTAATCACTTTTTAAGGACTTAAATACATAAAAAAAATATAAGTGTATTCACAAAAGATAGCTATATTTGAATCTTCGTTCTGTTTTCACAAGATTTCTATACGTATATCTAGAGTATATGTACTCGTATCATACCTAACTTCTATATGTATTTACTATTGGTATATACACATCAAATCACCACCTAACTAGCCCTTGTTACTGCCCTAAGGTAGAGGTAATTACTTTTGTAAGATAGTATGACTAATTACACAAAATAACAACCTAAAATCTTGTCTTGGTTCCCCTTGATTCACGTTTTTAAGAGCTAGGGGGGATCATCATTTTGATTCATTTTTACCTCAAATCTCTAGCTAAATACACACACACTTATGAACCCTAAACACCTTAACCATCTCAGCCCACCACCATGAAGATCTAGCTTCAAAAACATCACTTAATCACCATAAGAAAACCCTTACAAAAACACTTCAAGAATCCTTCCAAGAACACAAGTTTATTTCCAATCTTTCATCCAACTCCACCACTCTTTTGGTTCTAGGTTTTTACTCCTATTTTACAGCAATCTTGTCCAAGTAACTTGAGGTAGTAACTTTGTTCATAACCTTATTCGATTCATATATATATAGCTATCTTATTTTATGGTATACAATTTTAACAACAAGAACATAGTTTGAATGATTTCAAACTTGTTTGCAAACTAAATAGATCCTTCTAACTTAACTTTTAAAATACTTCAAGACCTGTAATATATCATAAATATATGCTAATTTAACAAGGTATAACTTGGTTTTTCAAAGAACACCTTAAAAACTGAATTTACGACGTCGGAGTACAACCGGGGGCTGTTTTGGGTTGGATAATTAAAAACTATTTTGAACTTTGATTTGGAGGCTTATTTTCTGGAAAATTTATATTTACTATGAATATGTTAACACATAAAAATTTCATGATTTAACTCAAAGTATAAGTATTTTTAGAAAAATAATCATTTAAGGTTGTTTACATGATGGAAAATGATCAACTTCATGAGTTTCACTAAAGTTTGACCTATGACCTATGATTTCGAATACAAACTAAGGTATTTACAGTTCATATTCTTAAAGAAGGACTCGATCCAAGGAAGTGGCAAGTTGAACCAACGAAAACGGAGTTGTAACGAAGAAACTATGACTAAAACAAGATCGGATATCCAAAACTAGTTTAGCCACGAAAATAATTGGAGAAAAATTAAATAAATCACATCTTTCTAAAATAACATGATATTTTATATATATGTACTCATAATTTAATTTTATATATTTCAGGATCACCCGTAAACAATACGAGAAGATTAATCATAAGATCCCATGATTGTACGCAATACGTCTTCTAGACAATATAGGTACCATGGGTCAAGATTAATCCCGACCAATACAAATACGATGGGGGTTTTATTTATTTCGATAGGGGTTTTATTTATTTATTAAACACCTAAATATGAACCACTAAAAATTGAATTGCTAACTACGGACTAAGAAGACATTAAAAGTATTATAAGTATATATATGTGACGATTGTTTAAAATGAAAATATATTGATATATTATATATGGATAGGTTCGTAATATCAACCGGAGACCAAGTCAAAATATATATATCTTCAAGGCAAAAGTGAGTATATAGTCCCACTTTTAAACTCTAAATATTTCGGGATGAGAATACATGTATTTTATGTTTTACGATATGGACACAAGTAACTGAAAAATATATTCTACGTTGAGTTGTACCACTGGCATACTTCCCTGTAGCTTGGTAACTACTATTTACAGCGGTATTGTAAACGCGAATCCTGTTGATAGATCTATCGGGCCTGACAACCCCAACCGGACTGGACGACCAGTATTCAACGGTTGCACAGTACTTCGTTTCGTGACTACACTTGGTACGGTGTAGTAAGATTTCATAATAAAGGGAATATGCGACGTGATTAAATGTTAAGTATGGTTACTAAGTGCTCAACCACTTAGAATATTTTTATTAAAATGTTTATATATGAAATCTTGTGGTCTATATATATATTGCTGCCGGCATTAAACCTATATCTCACCAACTTTATGTTGACGTTTTAAGCATGTTTATTCTCAGGTGATAACTAAAAGCTTCCGCTGCAACATGTTGAATTTAAGCAGGATCTTGAGTATGCATATTTGTGTCAAAAATAAAACTGCATATCGGAGGATTTGTAATGTAAAATATGTTGAAGGTCGTATTGTTATTATCACATATAAAGTTTGTAAGTCTAAGATTATCGCTAAACGATAATCCTTATTAAGTTGTTTAAACCTTGTATTTGTAATAAAAGCTATGGTTTGTATTGTAAAAACAAATGCAGTTTTTGAAAAATGTCGCATATAGAGGTCAATACCTCGCGATGAAGTCATATGTTATTGTATTCGTCCTTATGGTTAAGGTCGGGTTATGACATGTGGTATCAGAGCGGTGGTCTTAGCGAACCAGGTTTGCATTAGTGTGTCTAACTGATAAGTCGTTAGGATACATTAGTAAGTCTGGACTTTGACCGGGTCTGATTTAAAAACCATTGCTTATCATTGTTGGTTAAAATTTATATGTAAATATTATGTAGTACTAATGGGTTAGTTGTTGTGTGATAGATGTCGGGCTCAAAACTTGTCATCACATTCAGCGACTCCGAACCAGAATCTTCAGATGGTGTTCCAGTCATTAACCTATCCGATGACGAAAATAATATCTTTGGGGAAGACTCACAAATTCCGGATGAACCGACTATAGAGAACCCGGAAAGTGAACCCGA
Organism: Rutidosis leptorrhynchoides; assembly: GCF_046630445.1. Classification (NCBI taxonomy): domain Eukaryota; kingdom Viridiplantae; phylum Streptophyta; class Magnoliopsida; order Asterales; family Asteraceae; genus Rutidosis; species Rutidosis leptorrhynchoides. Next base: position 630,445,942 of record NC_092334.1, on the reverse strand, counting down.
GGAGGAAAGTGAACCCGAGGAGGAAAGTGAACCCGAGGAGGAAAGTGAACCCGAGGAAGAAATACAGGAAATTACAAAAGACAAGTTCGAACTAGGAAAGAAACGAAAGGCTAATGAATTAGAAAATTCAAATCCCGAGTTTAGTGAGGATGATGTGGCACCAACTCCACTAGACACTACCACCCCTATTCCCGCTATTCCTATTCGTTCTATCCCGGCATCCAGTTCTTCAGCCCCACAGCCAAAATATAGGGAGACACCGCCAAAATATAGGCAGACAGCCAGGATAAGCGTTAAGCGATTCTTTGAACCTAAACGTCCTAGAAAATAGACCAAACGATGCGCTGCCGTATTAAACCATGGGATCATATAATGTTTTGTATAATATTATTAGTGTGGTTTGCTTAATGTTCGATGTAAGATAAGCATATGTAAAATAGTGAAGTATGAAATGCAATAATTTTCCATGGTTAAGTATTATTTAGATGGTAGTAATTGGTTCTGTACTAAGCTATTAAGTATGGACATTAACGGGTAGGTACTACCCTAGATATAATTATAAAACGCTAATAAGAAGAAAAGGCTTTTATAATAATACCTGGTTCATATTATTAATAAGCTATAATGTACTGTAAATATACACTACATCTATAATATTCCATGTGAATAATTATTTTCTTTTCATTCTTATAGAAGAATATGGCGCGATTGAATCGAATGACGGAACAAGAAGTCGAGGAATTCATCAACCAGCGAGTGAACGACAGAATGTTATGGGTCGAGGCTGCAAGAGCTGCTGCAGTTAAACCAAATCCTCGTGTAGGATGCACCTACAAAACTTTTCAAGCTTGCAAGCCCTCATCATTCAGTGGAACAGAAGGACCGATCGGTTTAACCCGGTGGATAGAAAAGATGGAGACTGTGTTTAAAATCAGTGGTTGTGTTGAAAAGGATATGACCAAGTATGCATCGTGCACTTTACAAGATAGTGCACTCACATGGTGGAAAAATTATGTGAAGGCTGTAGGAGGAGATGTAGCTTATGATACTCCATGGGAAGAATTCAAAATAATGTTAATCAACGAGTATTGTCCAAGGAATGAGGTTAGGAAGTTGGAAGATGAATTACGAAGCCTGAAGGTTGTTGGTACTGAAATCACCAACTACAATCAGCGATTCATGGAATTAGTTTTGCTATGTCCTGAATTGGTTCCAACCGAAGAACGGAAGATTGAAATGTACAAAGATGGTTTGCCCAAAAAGGTCAAGGCAAATGTTACAGCATCGAAACCTAAGACAATTCATGAAGCTATAACCATGGCAAACGAGCTAATGGATCAGGTCATCATGGATAAGAAAGTATCCAATACTGATGTGAAGGTATCAGGTAACAAAAGAAAGTGGAATGGAAATTATGATCGAGGTAACCAACAACAATCTTTTAAGAAACAAGAAATCACGCAAGGTGCGGGTAGTGGTTTAAGCTTTGGTTACAAAGGACAAAATCCTTTATGTAACCGATGCCACAAACATCACTCTGGCTACTGTAATGTGGTATGCAACAAATATAATCGAAAGGGTCATCTTGCTGAAGATTGTAGGGCTCTCGTTACAAATACAAATGGTACCAAGACTCCTGCCACCAATGCAAATAGAACTGCTTTGGCTACCATTACTTGTTATGGGTGTGGAAAACAAGGTCACTATAAGAGCCAGTGCCCGAATCCTGAGAAGAATATCGGACCTGCACGTGGGAGAGCATTTATTATTAATGCTAGAGAGGCATGTGAAGACCCGGAGCTTGTTACGGGTACGTTTACCATTAATAACTTATCAGCATCTATTATATTTGATACTGGTGCCGATAGAAGTTACGTGTGTAGAAATTTTTACACTAAATTGAATTGTTCATCATTACCTCTAGATGCTAAGTACATGATTGAGTTAGCTAATGGTAAACTAATTAAAGCCGATAAAATTTGTCGTGATTGTAAAATAAATTTAGCCGGAGAAACGTTTAAAATTGACTTGATACCCGTAGAATTAGGAAGTTTTGATGTAATAGTCAGCATGGACTGGATGTCCAAAGTAGGAGCTGAAGTTGTGTGTGCCAAGAAGGCAATTCGCATTCCTTGTAAGGATAAAATGCCGGTGATGATTTATGGAGAGAAGGGTAACTCAAAGCTAAAACTCATTAGCTGTTTGAAAGCCAAGAAGTGTTTAGAAAAGGGATGTTATGCTATTCTAGCACATGTTAATAAAGTCGAAAAGAAAGAAAAAGAGAAGTGCATCAACGACGTGCCTGTGGCAAGAGATTTTCCTGAAGTTTTTCCGGAAGAGTTGCCGGGATTACCTCCATTTAGATCTGTAGAATTTCAAATAGATTTAGTACCAGGAGCTGCACCAGTTGCCCGTGCTCCATATAGACTTGCACCGTCCGAGTTAAAAGAACTTCAGAGTCAGTTAAAAGAATTACTGGATCGTGGATTCATACGACCAAGTACTTCACCGTGGGGAGCTCCGATTCTATTTGTTAAAAAGAAAGATGGATCTTTTAGGATGTGTATAGATTATCGTGAATTAAATAAGTTAACTATCAAAAATCGGTATCCACTACCGAGAATTGACGACTTATTTGATCAACTGCAAGGATCATGTGTGTACTCAAAAATTGACCTAAGATCGGGCTATCATCAATTATGCGTCAAAGAAGAAGATATACCGAAAACTGCTTTTCGGACACGTTACGGTCATTACGAATTTTTGGTCATGCCGTTTGGATTGACGAATGAGCCAGCTGTATTCATGGACCTCATGAATCGAGTTTGTAGTCCATATTTAGATAAGTTTGTTATTGTTTTCATTGATGACATTCTTATCTATTCCAAGAGTGAGCAAGAGCATGAGCAGCATTTAAGGTTAATATTAGAGTTGTTGAGAAAAGAACAGCTATACGCTAAATTTTCTAAGTGTGCTTTCTGGTTGAAAGAAGTGCAATTTCTTGGTCACGTTGTTAGTAGCAAAGGAATTCAGGTTGATCCAGCTAAAATTGAGGCCATTGAAAAATGGGAGACTCCTAAAACACCAATGCAGATACGCCAATTTTTGGGTTTAGCCGGTTATTATAGAAGGTTTATTCAAGATTTTTCTCGAATAGCTAAGCCGTTGACAGCGTTAACGCAAAAAGGGAAGAAATACGAATGGACCTCAGAGCAGGAGAACGCATTTCAATTACTAAAGAAGAAGTTAACTACGGCGCCTATTTTATCGTTACCTGAAGGGAACGATGATTTTGAAATATATTGTGACGCTTCGCGACAAGGTTTTGGTTGTGTTCTTATGCAACGAAAGAAAGTTATTGCATACGCATCCCGACAATTGAAGATTCACGAGCGGAATTATACGACGCATGATCTAGAACTGGGAGCAGTCGTGTTTGCGTTGAAGATATGGAGACACTACTTATATGGGGTTAGATGCACTGTGTTTACTGATCATAAAAGTCTTCAACATATTTTTGATCAGAAACAGCTGAACATGAGGCAACGTAGGTGGGTCGAGCTGATAAACGACTACGATTGTGAGATTCGCTATCATCCCGGGAAAGCGAATGTAGTGGCCGACGCTTTAAGCAGAAAGGAACGAGAACCAATTCGAGTACGAGCAATAAACATAAAAATTCGCATGAATCTCAATTCACAAATCAAAGAGGCTCAACGAGAAGCTCTTACTAAAGAAAACATAGGAAATGAAATAATGAAGAAGTATGGGAAACAACTCATTATGCGGGAAGATGGAATTCGATATTTTGCAAACCGTATTTGGGTACCAAAGTTGGGTAGATTAAGGAAATTAATATTGAATGAGGCACATAAGACAAGATACTCGATACATCCTGGAGTTGGAAAGATGTATCAAGATCTTAAGACGCATTATTGGTGGCCTAATTTGAAGACAGACGTTGCAACATATGTTGGGGAATGTTTAACTTGTTCCAAAGTCAAAGCAGAACACCAGAAGCCGTCAAGATTACTTCAACAACCAGAAATCCCAGAATGGAAATGGGATGGTATTACCATGGATTTCATCACAAAATTACCTAAGACTGCCTGGGGTTATGACACCATTTGGGTAATAGTTGATCGTCTCACCAAATCTGCACATTTCTTGCCTATAAAGGAAACGGATAGAATGGAGAAACTATTACGATTATACATAAAGGAAATTGTTTCAGGGCATGGAATACCTATTTCCATTATATCCGATCGTGATAGTAGATTTACATCAAAGTTCTGGCAATCACTACAGGAGGCCCTAGGAACTCGTTTGGATATGAGTACCGCATATCATCCGCAAACTGACGGGCAGAGTGAAAGAACAATTCAGACTCTTGAAGACATGCTTAGGGCATGTGTGATCGATTTTGGAAACGGATGGGATAAATATCTACCATTAGCAGAATTCTCGTATAATAATAGTTATCATGCGAGCATTAAAGCTGCACCATTCGAAGCACTGTATGGAAGGAAGTGTAGATCCCCTATCTGTTGGAACGAAGTAGGAGATCGACAATTAACTGGACCCGAGATCATCCATAAAACTACTGAGAAGATAGTGCAAATCAAGGAGAAATTGAAAACAGCTCGTAGTCGCCAAAAGAGCTACGCCGATGTCCGAAGGAAACCATTAGAGTTTCAGATCGGTGACATGGTTATGTTAAAGGTGTCACCTTGGAAAGGTGTAATACGTTTTGGAAAAAGGGGTAAACTAAACCCAAGGTATGTAGGCCCGTTCAAAATTATCGAACGCATCGGACCGGTAGCTTATCGACTCGAGTTACCGCAACAACTCGCCGGAGTACATAATACATTTCACGTCTCGAACCTTAAAAAGTGTCTTGCAAAGGAAGACCTCACCATTCCTCTTGAAGAAATTCAAGTTGACGAGAAACTACAATTCATAGAAGAACCAATCGAGATCATGGGCCGTGAAGTTAAACGGCTCAAGCAGAGCAACATACCGATCATTAAAGTTAGTTGGAATGCACGAAGAGGTCCCGAGTTTACTTGGGAGCGAGAGGATCAAATGAAACAAAAATACCCGCATTTGTTTCCCGATGACGCAAAATAGGTACGATTTTAAAATTTCGGGACGAAATTTATTTAACGGGTAGGTACTGTAATGACCCGGACTTTTACGATTGATCTATACTTATAAGATTAATATTTACATAAATTAAACCTTACCAACATGATAAGCAATCCAAATTGTTGAGATTTATGTTTTTGAAAAGAGTTTTACACAACGTTTGACCGTCTAGTTTGACCGATGATATCACGAACTATATAATATATGATAATTATACGTTTGTGTATATATATGTATATATACATATTTAACATGATCTAAGGATGTTTTAATATCTCATTTTGTATTAATAACAATAAGTTATAAGTATATTTTGAAACTACTAATTTAAGTTTTCAAAACAATAACCATACGTAACGTTATTTGACATAAATACTTATGACCTATAATGTTTATACATATATCGTATATGTAATGTATTTAATCACTTTTTAAGGACTTAAATACATAAAAAAAAAATATAAGTGTATTCACAAAAGATAGCTATATTTGAATCTTCGTTCTGTTTTCACAAGATTTCTATACGTATATCTAGAGTATATGTACTCGTATCATACCTAACTTCTATACGTATTTACTATTGGTATATACACATCAAATCACCACCTAACTAGCCCTTGTTACTGCCCTAAGGTATAGGTAATTACTTTTGTAAGATAGTATGACTAATTACACAAAATAACAACCTAAAATCTTGTCTTGGTTCCCCTTGATTCACGTTTTTAAGAGCTAGGGGGGGATCATCATTTTGATTCATTTTTACCTCAAATCTCTAGCTAAATACACACACACTTATGAACCCTAAACACCTTAACCATCTCAGCCCACCACCATGAAGATCTAGCTTCAAAAACATCACTTAATCACCATAAGAAAACCCTTACAAAAACACTTCAAGAATCCTTCCAAGAACACAAGTTTATTTCCAATCTTTCATCCAACTCCACCACTCTTTTGGTTCTAGGTTTTTACTCCTATTTTACAGCAATCTTGTCCAAGTAACTTGAGGTAGTAACTTTGTTCATAACCTTATTCGATTCATATATATATAGCTATCTTATTTTATGGTATACAATTTTAACAACAAGAACATAGTTTGAATGATTTCAAACTTGTTTGCAAACTAAATAGATCCTTCTAACTTAACTTTTAAAATACTTCAAGACCTGTAATATATCATAAATATATGCTAATTTAACAAGGTATAACTTGGTTTTTCAAAGAACACCTTAAAAACTGAATTTACGACGTCGGAGTACAACCGGGGGCTGTTTTGGGTTGGATAATTAAAAACTATTTTGAACTTTGAATTGGAGGCTTATTTTCTGGAAAATTGATATTCACTATGAATATGTTAACACATAAAAATTTCATGATTTAACTCAAAGTATAAGTATTTTTAGAAAAATAATCATTTAAGGTTGTTTACATGATGGAAAATGATCAACTTCATGAGTTTCACTAAAGTTTGACCTATGACCTGTGATTTCGAATACAAACTAAGGTATTTACAGTTCATATTCTTAAAGAAGGACTCGATCCAAGGAAGTGGCAAGTTGAACCAACGAAAACGGAGTTGTAACGAAGAAACTATGACTAAAACAAGATCGGATATCCAAAACTAGTTTAGCCACGAAAATAATTGGAGAAAAATTAAATAAATCACATCTTTCTAAAATAACATGATATTTTATATATATGTACTCATAATTTAATTTTATATATTTCAGGATCACCCGTAAACAATACGAGAAGATTAATCATAAGATCCCATGATTGTACGCAATACGTCTTCTAGACAATATAGGTACCATGGGTCAAGATTAATCCCGACCAATACAAATACGATGGGGGTTTTATTTATTTCGATAGGGGTTTTATTTATTTATTAAACACCTAAATATGAACCACTAAAAATTGAATTGCTAACTACGGACTAAGAAGACATTAAAAGTATTATAAGTATATATATGTGACGATTGTTTAAAATAAAAATATATTGATATATTATATATGGATAGGTTCGTAATATCAACCGGAGACCAAGTCAAAATATATATATCTTCAAGGCAAAAGTGAGTATATAGTCCCACTTTTAAACTCTAAATATTTCGAGATGAGAATACATGTATTTTATGTTTTACGATATGAACACAAGTAACTGAAAAATATATTCTACGTTGAGTTGTACCACTGGCATACTTCCCTGTAGCTTGGTAACTACTATTTACAGCGGTATTGTAAACGCGAATCCTGTTGATAGATCTATCGGGCCTGACAACCCCAACCGGACTGGACGATCAGTATTCAACGGTTGCACAGTACTTCATTTCGTGACTACACTTGGTACGGTGTAGTAAGATTTCATAATAAAGGGAATATGCGACGTGATTAAATGTTAAGTATGGTTACCAAGTGCTCAACCACTTAGAATATTTTTATTAAAATGTTTATATATGAAATCTTGTGGTCTATATATATATATATTGCTGCCGGCATTAAACCTATATCTCACCAACTTTATGTTGACGTTTTAAGCATGTTTATTCTCAGGTGATAACTAAAAGCTTCCGCTGCAACATTTTGAATTTAAGCAGGATCTTGAGTATGCATATTTGTGTCAAAAATAAAACTGCATATCGGAGGATTTGTAATGTAAAATATGTTGGAGGTCGTATTGTTATTATCACATGTAAAGTTTGTAAGTCTATGATTATCGCTAAACGATAATCCTTATTAAGTTGTTTAAACCTTGTATTTGTAATAAAAGCTATGGTTTGTATTGTAAAAACAAATGCAGTTTTTGAAAAATGTCGCATATAGAGGTCAATACCTCGCGATGAAGTCATATGTTATTGTATTCATCCTTATGGTTAAGGTCGGGTTATGACACCCTTCCCCACATTTGAGATCTTGCAATGCCCTCATTTGCAAGAAATCGGTAAAAATTTAAATTCATGAGGGTAATTAGTATAGAAAAATGATTAAAAATACCGAGTTTGCAAACATATTGTTGTTATTTCACATTTGATATTTTGTTTCTTGTCGTCAAAATTAGTACCTTTTTCTGAACTTAATGACAGTCTTTGAAAGTGCGTTGTTTTACCCTGTTTTGTATATAACATAAAATACAAACATACATAATTTTGAAGTTGGGTATATTACCCCACGTTCAAAAATTTATAAAATCTAATATTTTTTGGCATACTTTAAATCAATTAAATTAAAAATAATGATAACAAAATTTCTCGTCCCGCCCTCGGTTAAAGTAATTTCGGTTCAACTGCCTAATCTTCAACTCACGACGAATTTTAGAAATCATTTTTTTACTTAATGAAATAAAGTAAATTTTGTTTTTAAATTCACACAAAACTTAAATTTAAAAAGCATATTAATTTCATATAAAACCTACAAAATAAAATAAAAAAAATTAGAATGGGGGGAGAAAACTAGTTCTTTAGTGTCTGCTAGCGGAAAAGACCAATCGGATTCCATTCTCGGAACTACACGAGAACAGAACAACTAACTCTAGAGAGCATTTTCTTTTTAGAACACTTGAATCTCCCCACACTTAGGTAGCTGTGGTGTCGAAATTGTGAATAACTTCATCGTCAATTTCTCTTGGACCATAATCAACTTGCATATCTATGACTTTTTTTTAAGCCATTGGTCGGATTCCTGTGTAATATCCACAATTTCAACTAGTTTCGCCTTTTCTTTAGGCGATAGATTGGATACTAACCGGTTACATAACTTAGAGTTCCCCTTGGTTCTAGCATCGCGAATCCGTTTAATAAGTTTCTTCATTGAACTATTAATAACGGGATCATTTAATTTCGTATCAACAACGGGGTTCTTTGTTATCAGGTCATCATTAGGTGGTACTTCATTTTCCCCGCACTTAGGTTTTCTATTATTGTTAAGCACTACCGTTGGAGTTGGTAAAACAACATGGTTCTTACCAATCGTTTCTGCTGGTTCAAAAGTTTTGGTTGGTGGAGATTTAGAATTTCGAATCATAAAGGTGATCGATTTCTCATCATTACTAAGTGTCATTCTACCCTTTCTTACATCAAATAACGCCCCGGTGGACGCTAAGAATGGTTGACCTAAAATTAGAGGAACGTTTGAGTCCTCTTCTATGTCAATGACAATGAATTCGACTAGAAAGGTTAAATTACCTACGTGAACGGGTAGGTTGTCAGCAATTCCAACTGGGTGCTTAATGGTTTGATCAAGGAGTCGAACACTCATATCCGTTGGAGTTAACTCACCTACACCTAATCTCTTATATAATGAAAGAGGCATAACACTCACACTTGAACCTAAATCTGCTAGTGCATCATACATGACACAGTCACTAAGTAGACAAGGAACAATAAATTCACCCGGATCACCTACCCTAGGTGGAGGATTTGGTGGAACTGTCTTCACCGGGTTTACTTCTACTGTTTTTGTTTCTTGCACTTTTTTATTCTTCTTCTTCTTCTTTCCAGAGGTATCACAAAATTTATTACCTATTACTTGCTCATACTCAACTCCTTTTCTTGGAAACGGGATGGGTGGTCTGTATGGTGCCACCACTGGCTTTACATACTCGGGTGGTGGTGGTGGTGTAACTTCTTCATTGTTACTTACATCTAAAACCTCCCCATCTTCTGATGCTGGTTTTTCAGAATTTGTTGAAACCATATTAACATTTTCATTCCGAGGATTTACTTCAGTATTACTCGGTAGCTTTCCTTGTTTCCTTTCACTCATCAATCTAACAAGAGTACCTACTTGTTTTTCTAGATTCAAAATAGAAGCTTGTTGAGTTCTAAATGACTGATCAAACCTCTCATTCGTTTGAGTTTCAATAAATTGTGTTTGAGATTCAACTAGCTTAAATACCACTTCTTCCAGATTTGACTTCTTCTCGTCAGTTTGTTGTAGTGGTTTATATAAGCCAGGTCTTTGTTGATTGAAAGTGTTGTTTTGAGTTGGTTGGTTATTCGTACCTTGTTGGTTGTACGACTTATTGTTGGTTCCATTTGGATTGTAAAGAATGTTTTGATTTCGATTGAAGTTTAGCCTTGGCGGTTGATAATTATTTCCCGACCTTTGGTTCATGTAGGAAACATTCTCACGTTGTTCCATCGTTTGTTCAACATTACAATCTTTCGTTAAGTGTGGTCCACCGCATTGCTCACAACTGATTCGTATTGCGTGAATGTCTTTAGTCATCTTTTCCATTCGTCTCTCGAAAGCATCTATTTTTGCGGAAACAGAATCAAAGTTATGGCTAGAATCGGCTCTAGCTGCTTTAGATGAACGATATATATCTTTCTCTTGGTGCCACTCATGAGAGTGGGAGGCTGTGTTATCAATAATTTTGTAAGCTTCAGTTGCGGTTTTCTTCATAATGGAACCACCAGCTGTTATGTCGATGTCTTTTCGTGTAGCAACGTTGACACCTTGGTAGAATATTTGTACTATTTGATAAGTGTCTAAACCGTGTTGAGGACATCCTCTCAACAACTTTCCAAATCTTGTCCACGCCTCATATAGAGTTTCATTTGACTTTTGTGTGAACGTAATAATTTCTCCTTGAAGTCTCACGGCTTTAGATGCCGGAAAGAATCCTTTAAGAAATTTCTCAACTAAAACATCCCATGTGTCAATCGCCCCTTCAGGTAATGATTCTAACCAATCTTTGGCTTCTCCCTTTAAAGTCCATGGGAACAACATAAGATAAATAGTTTCATCCTCAACTTCTCGGATTTTAAAGAGATTACAAATCCGATTAAAAGTTCGAAGATGTTCGTTTGGATCTTCTTTTGTTGTACCACCAAATTGGCACTGATTGGTGATCATGTGTAGGATTTGTCCTTTAATTTCAAAATCTGATGCTCTAACATCTGGCTGAATAATGGCGTGACCTTGGCCCGTGCGTGTGGCTCTCATTCGATCTTCCATACTTAGAGGTTCCGTTACTTCCATAATTGAATTTGTTGAATACGAATCACTAGAAAATTCTGATTTAACGGTTTGTGGTTCAGGAGGAATGATTAGTGGTTCAGGATCTTAGAATTGTCCTTGAATATCCTCCGGGTTCTTGGTTGTGAGAGCCTTTATATTTAGGGTTTAAAAATTGGATTTTCGGAAATTTGAGTTGGAGTACTTGGTCGTCTAGATGATGATTCTAAAGAAAAATCAACGGCGATAATATTGGCTAGATGTCTTGATCGAGTTACAGGTAGTGAATGTATGAAAGGTGGTGAACGTTTTGCTCGGTGCATTCACAGAATATCCTATTAGTTATAAAAATAGAAAAACTTATATAAGTTGTCCAATTAATAGACTTTTCTGATTTTGCCCACGTTTCGAATAGCCAAAAGATGCAGCAGAGGGGCAGGATTCGTTTGGTCTCAATATAATTGAGGACTGTTTGGCTCCAATAACCCGGTCCACGTACAAATCCAACTATTACTACGAACCAGAGAATTTTGATGTCTATCAATTTAACCACTTAAAATAAATTTTCGTAATTTTAAGAAATTTAGATAAGAAGTAGAATAAAAATCTATGTCCTAAAACTAGAATAGCGAGAAATAAGAAAGAAAAAGATTGCGCGTCGAAAAAGGTCGAAAAATAGGCGTCGAAAAATAAAAATAAGAAAGTAGCGCGAAAAACGGCGTCGCAAAATTCTAAAGCACATAAATCTTAGTCTAAGGAATAAGCAATTAAGGGATTTTACGGCAAACCTAAAAATTCTAGAAATAAAAATAACTATGGCAAAACTAAACTTAATACTAAAAATTGTAACTAGAGTCTAAAAATCTAAAGGTAATAAAAAAAAAAACTTTTTTTTTTAATTTTTTTTATATTTCGTTTTTTAAGGATTTTAAAATTTTTTTTTTTAAAATTTTTTTTTAAAACTTTTAAAAAAAAAAAAAAAAAATTCTTTAAAAAAAACAATTTTTTTTTACAATTTTTTTTTTTAAAACGGATTTTTTTCTTTAAAAAAGATTTTTTTTACACAATTTTTTTATAAGGAATTAATAATTTTTTATTATTATTATTTTTTTCAAAACTTTTTTTTAACTCATTTACTATTTATGAATAGTAAATGAAAAGAAATTAATTAATTTACTATTCACATGATAGCGACATTATAGAAATTATTAATTATAAGTTACATAATATACCCCTGAAATATTTAATAAATACGACTTTTTAAAACTTTTAAAACTTTTACGTATCAAATTTGATTCTAAAATATTATTATATTTTATTTCAATATTATTGTATTGTTATATTTATTAAATTATTATATTTAAATTAATATATCTTTAATCAATCAAAAACTAAAAAAAAAAAACTTAAATACCCCGTGAAAGCACAAAAAGTGTTCCCGAAATTACTTTTTTATAACTATATTTTTACAGATATAAATTAAAAATATAGCGTTTTAGCGCTCCCCGGCAGCGGCGCCAAAAACTTGATGATGTAGCGTGAGGGTACGAAATAGTATTATTTTTACTAGGAAATACTACAAAATATGACACAAGTTTTAATTATTTATTTACAAATGGGATATACCTAAACCTTGCTACAACACTATAGGCAGTGTACCTAATCGTAGAGTAGTGTAGTTTTTAGTAAGTCCGATTCGTTCCACAGGGAGCTGGTGATACTTACTATATTTTTAACAACTATATTTATACAAAATATATATAATTATATAAGTAGTAATATTATTATAAAAGGGGAGTTTTACCGTTTAATGACCGGTTTGTCGATTCTATATTTTAAGCGCAAAGATAAATGATGATAATTAAAGTGCGTAAAATAATGACAATAAATAAAATGACAGTAAATAAAATTGCGAGTAATAAAATGACAGTAAATAAAGATACGATGAGAAATACAATAAAAGAATTATGCTTATTTAAACTTCCGTAATCATGATGTTTGACGTTTTGGTTTAATTAATTGTTACCCGGGTTAATTGTCCTTTGTCCTGGTTTATTTGATACCTATCTGGTTTTTGTCCATAATAGTCCATCGGTCATAAATATAAAGTGCGAGTGTCCTCGTCAAATTACCCTTATACCCGAAGTCAAATATTCCCACTAATTAAGGATTTAAACTGTGACGCAGTTATCACTTCTGTCAACAATTACACCAGTTATCACTGTATGTAATCCACCCCTGTTTTGATTAGATATGAATATTAATTTACTCACTTGATCAGTTTGAATAATCAATTACCCAACCCGAATAATTAATTAAATGATTATAATAGATTCCATATGAACGTCACTAAATAGGACAACCATAATCATTATTAATTATTAGGTTAATTAATTTGAAGATAGGTTCGACAGACTCCAATGAGTTGTCACTCAATTAGACAATACCCCCCATATATTAATAGTCAATAGTCCAATTTCCACAAGTGTCGGTCTTTTGCCCAAACCTTAATTATGGTACAAAGTTCAAAAACCCCGTCTTAATATTTTAGCCCAACATCACGATTACTTCGGCTTAAATAAGCATAATAATAACTTAGTTATGAGACATTAAATTAAAAAGGAAGAACATAGCTTACAGTGGTGATTAATCGCGTAGCGTTGCACGAACAGAATTTCGACTTAAAACCCGTAAAACATTTCTTACAGTAACCCAACTAAACCATAACTTTATTATTAAAATTAACTTATATTAAAATTATAATATAAATATATATTACATATTACAGAAGAGAGAAAGAAATATGAAGAAAGGTGTACATAAATCGATCAAATGAATTGCCTTTTATACGCAAATATTGAATTGAAATTTTCACTTATGACCCCTTAACTATGCTCAATTAACAACTTTTTATTATTTATTATTATTCTTATTATGAATTATTTAAATATTATATTATATTCTTGTGCATAGTTGACTTGTACTTTCAGCTCCGTTGCGTCGAGCGTTGATAGTTGGCTCGGGTACCGGTTCCGGATTTTCGAACGTCCTTTCGTATAATTTAATATCTTGTACTTTGCGTTTTGTAACTTGTACTCTTGTCATTTTTAGACATTTCTCATCAATAAATTGAACCTTTTGAATTGTATCTTGTACATTTGAGCTTTTTGGACGTTTGTGTCTTCAAATCTTCGTTTTCGCCTTTTGTCTTCGCACTTATTTATTTAAACAATTACAATGAAAATATAATACAATTACATATGAAAACCTATTATTTAGGAGGGATATTGCTATGAAATATATGTTCCTTTTTAGGAGGGATATTGCTATGAAATATATGTTCCTTAAGAAGTGTCTTACAAAGGAAGAGCTCACCATTCCTCTTGAAGAAATCCAAGTCGACGAGAAACTACAATTCATAGAAGAACCAGTCGAAATCATAGACCGTGAAGTTAAACAGCTCAAGCAGAGCAACATAGCAATCGTTAAGGTTCGTTGGAATTCTCGAAGGAGTCCCGAGTTTACTTGGGAATGAGAGGATCAGATGAAACAAAAGTACCCACATTTGTTTCCCGAGAACGCAAAATAGGTACAACTTTAAAATTTCGGGACGAAATTTATTTAACGGGTAGGTACTGTAACGACCCGGATTTTTCCGATCATTTTATACATATGAGATTAATATTTACATAAATTAAACATTACCAACATGATAAAAAAATCCAAATTGTTGAGTCTTGTGTTTTTGAAAAGAGTTTTACACAACGTTTGACCGTCCAATTTGATCGATGATATCACGAACTATATAACATACAATAATTATACGATTGTGTACATATACGTATTTATACATATTTAACATGATCTAAGGATGGTTTAACATCTCATTGTGTACTAATAACAATGAGTTATAAGTATACTTTGAGACTACTAACTTAAGTTTTCAAAACGGTAACTATACGTAACGTTCTTTGACATATATACCTATAATCTATAATGCTTATACAAGTATCGTATGAATACGTATTTAATCACTTTTAAAGGGCTTAAATACATAAAACAATATAAGTATATTCACAAAAGATAGTTATATTTGAATTCTCGTTCCGTTTTCTCAAGATTTCTACACGTATACCTAGGGTATATGTACCTGTATTATACGCAGCTTCTAGATGTATTTACTATTGATAAATACCAATTATTAGACCTCAATTATTTACTCTTAGCAGCCTTTGTTAGTCAACAACATGTGGGATCAAGTAGGAAGACTTATGAGCTAAAAATCAAAACTTAAAATCTATATATATACATACATATACACGTTTACATATACATACATATACTTCCATATCAACTTTATTTCAAGATAAATGATCTTCTAAACTCTCTCATCTTCAACCTTTAAGTGTTCTTCAAGGTCTTCATAAGTTTCTAACTTCATAATCAAGGTAAAACTATGTTTAAACTTTGATTCAATTCATGTAAGTTAATTATCTTAAATCAAGATATAAACTTACTTACAACCTTTGTTCTTTCATGATTTCACTTCTTAATCTTCCAAGTCATCAAGAACAAGTTCATATCTTGTTTATTCAGTAACTTTCTTCATCATACTTGAGGTATAACCTTTGTTCATCATCTTGTTCAATTATAACTATCTTATTAAGAATATACAAATTATAACAACAAGAACATAGTTTGAATGATTTCAAACTTGTTCGCAAACTAAATAGATCCTTCTAACTTGACTTTTAAAACACTTCAAGACCTGTAATATATCATAATGATATGCTAACTTAACCAGGTACAACTTTATTTTACAAACAACACCTTAAACTGAATCTACATCGTTGGAGTGCAACCGGGGGCTGTTTTGGGTTGGATAATTAAAAACCATCTTAAACTTTGAATTGGAAGTTTATATTCTGAAAAAATGATATTTCTTATGAATATGTTAATATATAAAAATCTCATGGTGTAACTCAAAGTGTAAGTATTTTTTTTAAAATGATCATCTAGATGTTGTTTTTACGACGGAAATGATCACTTTCATAAGATTCACCAAAGTTTGACCTATAACCTGTGATTTTGAATGCAAACCAAGGTATTTACAGTTCATATTCATAAATAATGGCTCGATCCAAGGAAGTGGCAAGTTGAACCAACAAAAACGGAGTTGTATTGAAGAAACTACGACTAAAACAAAATCGGGTATCCGAAGCTAGTTTAGCTACGAAAATATTTTGACTAAAACCAAACTAATCATATCTTGGCTAATTAACATGATATTTTATATATATTTACTCATGATTTGATTTTACATATTTCAGGACCACCCGTAAACAATACGAGAAGATTAATTATAAGACCTCATGATTGTAAGCAACACGTCATTTGACAACACGGTACTTTATGTACGCAACACGTCATTTGATAACACGGTACCATGGGTCGAGATTAATTCCGATCAATACGAATACGATAGGGTCTTTATTTATTTTATTGAACAACTAATTGTGGACTACTAACATCGGACTGCTAACTACGAACTATTAGATATTGAAAGTATTATAAGTATACATGTAACGATTATTTGAAAAGAAAATATGTTGATATATTATATATGGTTAGGTTCGTGATATCTATCGGAGACCAAGTCGTGTTAAATATCTTCAAGGCAAAAGTGAGTATATAGTCCCACTTTTAAACTCTAAATATTTCGGGATGAGAATACATGCATTTTATGATTTACGTTATGGACACAAGTGATTAAAAATATATATTCTACGTTGAGTTGTACCACTGGCATACTTCCCTGTAACTTGGTAACTACTATTTACATGCGAAATTTTAAACGCGAATCCTGTTGATAGATCTATCGGGCCTGACAACCCCAACCGGACTGGACGACCAGTATTCAACGGTTGCACAGTACTTCGTTTCGGTGACTACACTTGGTACGGTGTAGTGAGATTTCATAATAAAGGGAATATGCGACGTTGATTAAATGTTAAGTATGATTATCAAGTGCTCAACCACTTAGAATATTTTTATTAAAACGTTTATGTATATGAAATCTTGTGGTCTATATTTATAACGCTGCTAGCATTAAACCTATATCTCACCAACTTTATGTTGACGTTTCAAGCATGTTTATTCTCAGGTGATAAATAAAAGCTTCCGCTGCATTATGCCGAATTTAAGCAAGATTTGGAGTATGCATATTTGTGTCAAAAATAAAACTGCATATCGGAAGATTTGTAATGTGAAATATGTTGGAAACCGTATTGTTATTATCAAATGTAAAGTTTGTAAGACTAAGATTATCACTAAACGATAATCATTATTATGTTGTTTAAACCTTTGGTTATAATAAAGATTATGGTTTGTATCATAAAAACGTTTGCAGATTTTTAAAAATGTCACATATAGAGGTCAATACCTCGCAATGACACCAATGAGTACGTGACGTTTATATTCGATATGAACGGGACGCTTCAACTAACATATTTAACAAAAAAAATAATACGAAAAACAAACAAAAACTAATAGATCTAAATACGAATCTAATAACTAGATCTAAAAAACCAAAAAATATAGATCTAAATTTTTACTAAACTGACATAATCCAATTTTTTTTACTAACCAGCAAATTTTTTTTTTTTACTCTAAACTGACATATTTAAAAACAAACAAAAAACTAATAGATCTAAATAAAGCCAGCACCGTCAACCAAAGAATCGAAGCAACGCTGTTGTTGAACACCGGCCACCACCACCGTAAAATTTCATCCCGACCAAATTAATCACAACCATCAACTTAACAATCTAATTATATACAAACTAACATAATCCAAAAAAATTATTTACAATTTACTACTTACAATTTAACAAAGAGGAGAAACATAAATTAACCCGATTATAGTTACTGGCACCTCCACCGCTTTCTCCACTAGATCTGAAAAAAGAGAGGAGAAACATAGCAAACTTCACCGAACAGATCTGGGGCGAACCCACGTACACCAGCCGGATTTGACCTAAAATTTTTTATTTACGGCGGTATGTTAAGCGCTTTATTGGTGGTGGTGACCAGCGGCAGACTGGAAGAGACGAATAGAAACGGCTGAGATGTCTGGATTTAGAAGGTTGGAGGAGAACGACGGCCGGTAGCGGCTAAATATGATGGTACGGCGGCCGAAATTAGGATGGGAGAGAATATAATACGAAGTAATTTTATTAGAGATATGAGTTCACCAAAAAACACATATACATCCATCCCTAATTTTGTCAGTATAGCTAACACGTATACAGCTAATTAAACTAGACATGAATAGTCCTTAAACTTTGTCAATATTCAAAGTTACACTAAATTTCCTAATATTCAACAAAATAAACTACTACAAATGTTTGTGTGATGAAACTAAGTCGGGTTGATCCGGTTACAACAATGTCGTGGATATGCAATAATAACATATATCTAGAGGTCAAATTGTGGGTTGTTGGGTTTTGATGAAAAAGAGATAGCAATTACTTTATTACGTCTAACAAAAAATATAAATTCTCACTGTAATTTACAAAAGATAATAAAAATGTGACAAAATAAATAGGTTAGAAAATAATAAACAAAAAAATATCACATGAACAACTTTTTAAACGTTCAATTAACCAATTGTTAATAACCAACTGTTAACAGTTTTTTTCTTAACTAATCGTTGTTGTAAACGTAAATTAATCAACGGTCAACCATTTTTATATCAATTTAACTAACCGACCGTTAATCGACCAAACTTTTTCACTTCATTTTTTCACCCTCCTTTATCAATCCTTTATTTTTTAAACGTTTAATTAACTAATTTTTACCCGTTTTTTAAACGTTCAATTGACCTATCAAAATCATCCCGCAGCGAAGCGCGGGTTTTTTTTACTCGTTTACTACTATAAAGGGCTGGATTTGGGTTGGGAGCAATATATTTTATTTTGTGCTTATACTGTATAATAATAAATTAATGAATGTGCCTAATTTTTTGGACTGGGGTCATGTGACCCCATTTGCTCTACTCTGGCACAACTCGTGGACTTGAAAGAAATCTTAAGTACATTAATTCCTTATCAAACTATATAAAGCAAGTTTGCAAAAAACGTGAGACGGGGTTGAGACAGTCGGGTTCTAAAAAGGTCGAGACGGGGTCGAGACGGACGTTGACCAAAGTTGACTATTAAATATATAAGTATATAAATGTATATATGTGTGCATATTTTAAAGCCAAAAACTTTAATTGCCTAATTTGTACTCATAATCGCTATCACTGTTAATATAATACAGAAAATTCAAACTAAAATACGACAAAATTGACCGATTTTACAGAATTTCTGGCTTTTCTGAATTTTGGGAGATTTTGACCTGATTTTTTTCAACTTTGACCCGAATTTTGACCATTGACGGTCATATTAGACGGTTTTCTTCGAGACGGGACGGGATAGTCACCAAACCGTCGAAACGGGAGTCGAGATGGCTCGAGACGGGGTGTTTTGCAACAGTGATATAAAGTACTCCAGCAAGTGTATGACAACGGTTGATAAACCTCGTACGCAATAGACTCTTTAATCTGATTTTGCATTAATGATAAACCTTCAATGTTTGGACTTACAGCTCTCGTTTAATCCGTAATTTTTTTATAATTTCATTCAGGCGTGATTTGGTGATTTGGTATGTATATGAAACCATAGCTTTTAGTGTTTAAATATAGATAGATACGTACGTATGTATGTACATGTCATGCATTCATGTACCTTGAGGGCATTACAAGTGTTCATGAAGGTGATTTGTACAACATTGTACATTGTATTGCTATGTGCATTGCAGTTTATCACACTCAGCCATGTCGGGAAGACACTATATATGTACAGCATATACAAATCCTGTTCTTATAAAATATCACAAAACAAAAAGGGTATATATGAAACAGATGTATCTTTCAGTGACTTGATTCCAGTCGAAAACTGGATACCTGATTGTATGAAGAAACTGGCATAAACATGCACTAACTACCGAGCATACAATTGTGTTCTCATGTATTCATTAACTGATGATACAGACTGAACTTGTTCACTAGGGCCAGCAAAGAAAGCAGGTTGTTTAGGTTGAGGCAACACACCTTCACTAACAAGCATCAGAACCACCGAAAACATAGTTGGTCTATCTTGTGCATGATGTTGCACACATAATAGCCCAACGTGTATTGATCGTAAGACTTCAGATATTATGCACGAGTCATTCAAAGACGGACACATGAGTTCAATGGACCTGTTTTCTTTGTATAGTCTCCATGCCTGAAAAATACCAAACATAGTGAGCAATAAGGAGATTATAATATACCTCCGTTCCAAAATTACTATAATACCTCAGTCCCACAATAACTAACTGTCCCAAAAAAATTGTTCACTAGAAAAATTAACTACAGGTATTAAATATCGTTGAACTCTCCACTTTACCCTTATTAATTACTTTCTATCCTTTATTTATTGAGTCAAACTTACCTTAAATACAAGGACAAAACTGACATATATCAAATATATCTTAAATCCAACAACTATTCTTGGAGGACAATTATTATGGGATGTGTGTAGTGAATCAATTAGTATATATAAATAAATATATAAATTAATAAAACAGGTTTTGGGTTAAACATATCAGATTAACTTACATGTCCAAGAAGGCTGTCACTATGATCTTCATGGAAGAATCCTCTGTTTTTGTTACCACTAACTATCTCCAACACTAAAACACCAAAACTGAACACATCTGACTTTGTAGAAAACTGCCCGTGTAATGCATATTCTGGTGAAATGTAGCCACTGCATAAACATTGATCGAAACATATTTATAAACCATAATTCTATTTTCTTTTTCCTTTTTGGAGATAATTATCCCACAAATGTAAAATAAAATAGACGGCGGTTCAAGATTCTTACTATGTTCCCATGACTCTTTTTGTACTAACAGCATTATCAGATCCTACAAACTTTCTGGCAAGCCCAAAGTCGGCGATTTTAGGGTTCATATCATTATCCAGGAGAATATTAGCTGCTTTGAGATCTCTGTGTATGATTTGAAGACGTGAATCCTGATGTAGATATAAAATACCTCTAGCCATCCCATTAATTATATGAAATCGCTTCGGCCAATCAAGTATTGACCTTCTGGTTTCATCTGTAATTAAAAATAAGATAACCACTCAATTAATCAATGTGTTTTATTCATCATCTATTAATATTAATGTGGTGAGAAAGTAGAGAGTCGAACCAAATAAGAATGTGTCCAAGCTTTTGTTAGGCATGTATTCGTAAATCAAAATCAATTCATTATCATGAATGCAGTATCCAACAAGTTTCACGAGATTTCGTTGCTGAAGTTTGGCAATACAAATGACTTCATTCTTGAATTCATCAAGCCCTTGGTGAGATGTTTCTGACAGCCGCTTCACGGCGACTTCTCGTTTGTCTCCTAACACGCCCTGAAATATCAATTTCACAGTCTATAGATTCTTTACTAAGAGAATACTATATACATAAATGATGAATTGGCTTGCGTTCGAAAGGTAAGATGTTGTCCCAAACCCTTACAAAACTCGCCAGTCCCTCTTATCCTAACACCCTAATGAAATAAGATACTCCCTCCGTCCCAAATGTATTGTCTTTAGACAAAAAACACACAATTTAAGAAAAAGTATCTGTCACAACTCACATGTACTTTTTTTCTTCACTTACCAGTTTTACCTCATACTTTTTACCTATCTTTTTGTCTTGCATACATATATAAATTAGGGGCACAAAAGAATTTGACCGTATTATTCCTTTTCATTTATAGAAGTGGACAATTAATTTGGGACATCATAAAAAGAAATAATGGACAATAGATATGAGACGGAGAGAGTATTTTTGTTTCCTATTATATGTATTTGTGGGCTTGGGCGCATTTGGCATATTAAATGCTCATATTCTTTAGTCGTGGTTTCAACACTACCTTTAAAGGGCCACTAATTCACGGGCACCAAGTCTACTGCGCTCGTAAGTTATCCTCCTCACCAAGGTTGAGAAAGTCGCGAGTAGAAGACGAGTCGGTCAGACCCTAAAGGTTGTTGACTAACGTTGACAATATCAAACACAAATATATGGCACAAATTCTAATTTTAAAAACTATAAAAGTTAGGATTTAACTTTGACTTTGACCGACTTTGACTAGCTCCGACCCAACTCAGCCCAACTTTGGCTCAACTTTCCAACGTTGACAGACTTTTAAGGCGTACTTGGGAGAGTCCGGACGGGCTAGTCCCCAAACCAACTCGTCAACCGACTTTTATAAAGTGATCCTCTCAAATAAACCACTCAGACCGACCAGTTTAAACGATCACGTTTCGATTGTTATCATATATTTTAAGGTATTAAAAGTTTACCTTGTAAACAGGACCAAAACCACCTTCTCCTATCTTATTGCTGATGCTGAAATTATCTGTAGCCTCAGCTATTTCATGTAGGCTAAAGTAAGGCAACTCATCAAGATCATCAATTTGAACAGTCCCATTCATTTTATGAAATCGTTTTCCTACAGAGATGAATTCATTTTTTATTGATATGGCAATCTGCCGATATTAATACTCACAAAAGCTTGCAAATATTAAGTACGGTTACTATCGTTTCATATGATGAATCATGCAGTTGCTTACTCAAATTACTTCTATATACCTTTCATGTGACGCTTTATCTTTTTCTTTCTACAAGCATACGCCACTGCTAACCCAACCCCCGCGGCAAATGAAATTAACAAGATCGCGATAAGTATTCCATACTTTCTACTGAAGCTAGATTTGGAGATCAAATTTCCTTCTGTTAATGAGTCACAGATAATAATAAGTTCTTCATTTGGACACTATGAAATCCCATCATATAAACAACAAGAAATTATACTATAAGTTACTGTATCAGCTTAATTACCTAATAATTCGGAGGCTGCCAGTCTAACATAAAGATCTTGCCCGTTCATTGAGTACACTCGTACATCAATCAATTCACCAAACCATCGCAAGCATCCAACAGAACCTCGAGTTATGTTTGGATTTGCATACGCCGTACATGAGCAGTTATCCTTACAAGCTATCTCACACTCTTGTAGGCTCATGGTACCATCAAACACAACATTCTGCGTGTCTGGCAATTTCATACTCGATAATTTTAAAAATCCCTCTCCGGGCCCACAATCCAACACGTTACTCCGTCTACATCCATTAGTCCAATTATAAGGATTTAAATCATGTGGCTTTTCTTTTTGTGCAAATCCTTTCAAACATTGGCAATTCGGGTACGTATTTGTACTACAGCTTCCATACGGGCCACATAATCCATAATTGTCACAATAATCCGTTGGTATAGTAGAATCCTGCATCCATACATAGTTTTGCATACTTAGCACCCAAATTTCAAGCTTGCCACCAGGGGTCACTACTGACCTTGATGAGAGTACGGTGCTATTAGCACTGTATCCAAAATATATCTCCTTTTGAGTGACAACCATTTCAGTTTTATATATACGATTAGACCCATGTCTAGAGTTTGGACGTCCAGCAAACTCTATACCGTCAAGCGGGCCCAACCTGGTTTGTATAACAGAACTTTTACAGATATATACTTGCGGATACTTACCCTTACCCATAAAGAGCCTGATTGTATACATACCCGGAAAAGGATCATCCACACTCCTCCATGATCTCAGATACATCTCTCGTCCTGTAATAAGGTTTTTGCGCAGTTTCATTCCTGATATGAAGGTATCTCCAGGGTAATCAAAACTTTGCCAAACGACACTCATTTCATCCCTGATTACCAAATTTCCAGTATCCAAGAGTTGCGCTATGGGAATAACATTTGTGTTAGTTATATTGCTGGATGACCAGATAATCGTGCCACCACTATTTACAATAGACAGGATCCCATGTCTGCCTAATATGACCTTGCCCGAGGTATCGTTAAGCGGATATTTTCTATTAGCGACCCATACAACCGTGTGAGGTGATGTGTTCTTAAACCATATCCCCAAGTATCGACTTTTCGAACTGCCGGGACTAAAGAAACCAAGCTCAAACTTTTCGTTTGCTGAAACAATCGTCTCACCATCCTTGATGTTTTGATCAACATATATGGTGTCTACTGCACCACAAGTTCCTAAAGCTAGAATTAAAAAGATAACGGCAGGGAGTAACATTAGATTTAGATTCATGTCATTGCGAAGAAAGATTAGAAAAGTCTGTTGTATCAGACATTAAAAAGATATAAAAATAGTATTTCTACATCAATAACCTAACAAACATTGTCACTTTATGCAGTTCAGTTGTTTAATCCAATTCTCCATCAGCTTATAATTATAAATTAGTCAAAATATTAAAGTACCTACTTTTTATTTAAATCGTTTGAAACTTCCTTCCAATTACTCACGTTGATGGGACCTACTTGTGACTTTTCTTCTTTGTTCCCGAGATTGACTAATTTGAACTATGCGTTGGTGTTACTAATTTTAATGTAATTAATATTTATGTGAGATCAAATAATGTGTTCATATATAGATGTACACTGACTGATATAAACTCAATTGAATAAAACCCTAATTAAATCAATCGAATCAGGAAAATAAACTCATTACTATTCATTATTCTACAATTCAACTTATTCATACTCTATTTCACCACTAATAATTGTATCAATTCGTTCATAAAAATGGAAAACAACGATGATATTGATATACCTTTTAGGGCTTTTATCGTAATGGGAGTTACGGTTCTGACTTTTTAGCTTCCGTGCAGTGTAACTTCACCTGCCTCCATTGTTAACACTGTTAGGGTTGTTTTGATGACGGATAAATAAATTGGTTCAAGGCGTTTAAGACTTGCTTCCAGAATACATTGCTGTTCCGGTCTTTAACTCTTTACGCTTCCAACTCTCCGGTAATTAAATGCTACGGAGTAGTTAATTGTGGGCTGATTAGAAGGATTTGAAGGTTTATTAAGACCTTCATGGTGGTGCTGATGAAAAGTGAAACAAAGAAAAATATGAAAGAAAATAATGTAACGTCATATAAGGATAAGTACGCGGGTAATTGACACGGATCCTATATATCCGTTACTCGCAACCCGTGAAATTTTGTTTACCCGTTGGATAACAGGTACCCATCAACTGGTTAATTTTTATACTCATGTTTTGACCTCCGAGTACTTATGAGTTATGACCGCAAACCCGCAGGTTAAATGAAAAAAAAAAAAAAAAAAAAAAAAAAAAAAAAAAAAAAAACACACAATTAAGTTCACATGTTGCCGTTAAAAAAAAAAAAAAAAAAAAAAAAAAAATTTGCACGTCCTGATAAAATTGTAGCGACCCGACAAAATCGTCATTGACGGCGTCGTCTACTTAGGTCCCGTTACGTGGTCATAAGTCTTTAAAATGACGTTTGACCAAAATATGTCGCATTCATTTCAAATGTAAAGATGTTTCAAGTTTACAAAAGTAGTTCAACAACTAGTGACGTTACAACGTTTTAAGTACAAATGAAACCTATGCGACACAATTTCTAAGTGAAGTCAAAAGACGCTCCATGTATGCACGTATACTCGACATCCAAGCAAGTATCAAAAAGAGTGCAGAAGCATGTATCACATAGCGTTCAAGGACCTGTGAAAACATATAGAAAACTGTCAACGAAAAATATTGGTGAAATCATAGGTGTATTAGTAACGTTGTTTTTGAACCACAAGATTTAATATTTCCATAAAGTTGATTATCTAAATCGTTTGCATTCCAAAAGTTGTTGCACGTTCGCGAGCACCCAATTATCAAAACTTAACTGTTTTGTACCATGTTACGTAGTGTTAGAACATACACTATACTCGAAAATATATTTCATCCGCTAACGGTAGTGAACCGTCCGAATGAGGGCACGTCAAGCCCATGTGATCACATAACATAAGTTCACGTTTACACCCTGCAAGTGTAACTAATGATAATTGAATTGAGGCTTTTTGTTCTAACTCGCCGTGGAATGTTTGTTTTCGTACTTGTGTTCAAAGCATAAGAGTATGGTACGTATATGTTTCTCATCCCATTATTTAAAGTTTAAAAGTTGTTGAAAAGATGGGACTATGATCTCACATTGATTACAAGAGTATAAAAGTACTTCACAAGTAAACGTGTGCAAGAACGGATGCTAGTCTTGACCTAAACAAATAGGTCGTATCAATAACGGTAAACACGATTGTTCAAAGTTGTTCAATTAGTCCTATGGCTCGTTACGACTCGATTAATATAGCATGTGAGTCAGATTGTCAAGTTTCATGCAAGATACAAGTATAAAAGCACGTTAGAATGATTGCATAAGTATTTGGTTAAGTTTGACTAAAAGTCAAACTTGGTCAAAGTCAACAGGATCGGGTCGGGTATCCGACAATTTTTCTATGAAAGATAAGCATATATAAGTATGTTGGCCAAGTTTCATGTTAATCGGACATGTATAGCATAGCGGGAATTAAACGGGAAAAAAAAAAATTTGGACAGCCTGCTTCAGATGCGCCGCATCCCTTAGTGATGCGCCGCATCTGTCCACGGATGCGCCGCATCCAATAGGGATGCGCCACATCACTACCTGACTCCAGTGGGAAAAGCTGAAAAATTTACAAGTCTCGAACCAAACCTCTTTTAAGCATAATTAATGAACCGTAAACACTTAAAACGCATACCATACATCGTTGAAAAGGTAATTTAACGAGGAATATAACTAAGCACATTTCATCAATCAAATCTAAGATTTACAACAATCGAATTTCCAAATTAAATGATCAATCAATGCTCATCATAAATGCTTCAAGTCCATAAATGCACATTGATGATTCGGGAATTAAATCCACGCATATAATACGCCGTTTCGTAGATAATTATGCATACAATACAACTAAACATTTACAATTAACACTGCAAAGCATTTAATGCATCAAAAATCCATTTTACTTCTATCAAACCCTAACTCAAAATCATAAATTTAGTAATTATGTTTAAGGAGTCTTTCTAAGTCAACCTACACATCAAATTGAAGCTAGTGATGCTAGTAACACAATTTATACATGCACTTTTAACATCTAACAACATTTAAGTAACCAAATCTCAAGATCAAACACACCCATTTCAAGTTTAAGCTAGTTACATCAAAATAGCAAGAACAAGCAAATAGATCACACAATAATGTTAGACTTGAGCCATAGACACTAATTAACACACTTTTAAATCAAAAACATCAAGAACATAAAATCTAGTGTTTTTAGAAAGTTACCCAAATGTAATGAAGTTGGTATGGATTCGAAGAGGAAGATGCAAGGATTCCAATTATGTAATTTGTTTTGATGAACACTTGCTAGATCGAATTTAGATGATGAATTTGTGTATTGGGTGTTTGAGAGAAAAAGTTGAAGTATTAGATTTGGAGGAGGTGAATGAATGGATGAGGAAGAAGTTGACCATTTGACCTAGTCACATCTTTGGTCACTTGGCAACATTGGTCCCTCAAGTTTAAAGCGGGTGCGTGTATTACCTAAACGAAATATTTTAAAACGTGTATTAACGGAAGATGTTATAATTATATAACGGACTTTAAATTAAATAAACGGAAAGTAAACGGAAAAAGGCGGGATGTTACATTACCTACTCCTTAAAAGAAATTTCGTCCCGAAATTTAAGTAGGCATAGTAGTCGTTGTTTCTTCCTCGAGATCTTGCGTTTCCAAATCCAAGAATAAATGAGGGTACTTCATTTTCATTTGGTCTTGTCTTTTCCAAGTAAACTCGGGTCCTCTTTTGGAGTCCCAACGGACCTTGACAATCGGGATTCGGCTTTGTTTTAGCGTTTTGACAGAGTGGTCAACAATTTCAACCGGTTTTTCTACGAAATAAAGTTTGTCATCAATAGTAAGCTCTTCGAGAGGGACAACGATATCGGGTTCGGCAAGGCACTACTTCAAGTTTGATACATGGAAAGTAGGATGAACGGAGCTCAATTGAGGCGGAAGATCTAATCGGTAAGCAACGGTTCCAATACGTTCCAAGATTTCGAAAGGACCAATATACCGCGGATTTAACTTCCCGCGTTTCACGAAATGAATTACACCTTTCCAAGTTACGACTTTTAACATTACGCGGTCACCGACTTGGAATTCGAGGTCGTTGCGTCTAATGTCGGTATAGCTCTTTTGACGACTACGGGCCGTCTTAAACCTATCTCGGATGTGAATGATCTTCTCAGTTGTTTCATGAATGAGTTCGGGTCCGGTGATTTGTGTGTCGCCTACTTCGGCCCAACAAAGAAGTGAACGACATTTGCGGCCATATAAAGCTTGGAATGGTGCGGCGTTAATACTCGCGTGATAACTATTGTTGTAAGAGAATTCGGCGAGAGGCAAGTGCTTGTCCCAAGCTTTTCCGAAATCAATAACGCAAGCTCGTAACATATCTTCCAAAGTTTGAATCGTGCGTTCGCTTTGTCCATCGGTTTGTGGATGATATGCAGTGCTCATGTCTAATCGTGTTCCCAATGCTTCTTGTAAGGTACGCCAAAATCTAGAAACAAAACGGCCATCTCGGTCGGAAATAATTGATAATGGTACACCGTGACGGGCTACGATCTCTTTAATGTAAAGTTGTGCAAGTTTTTCCATTTTGTCGGTTTCCCTCATGGCTAGGAAGTGGGCGGATTTGGTGAGACGGTCAATAATAACCCAAATGGTATCATAACCGCCTATTGTCTTGGGTAGTTTTGTGATAAAATCCATCGTTATTCTTTCCCACTTCCATTGTGGGATTTCGGGTTGTTGAAGTAATCCGGATGGTCTTTGATGTTCGGCTTTGACTTTGGAGCAAGTTAGGCATTTTTCAACATAAGTAGCGACGTCCCTTTTAATGTTCGGCCACCAATATTGTTATTTGAGGTCGTGGTACATCTTATTGGCACCAGGGTGAATTGAATACCTTGACTTATGAGATTCGTCTAAAATAAGGCTTCGTAGTGTAGTGACCCGAACTTTTCCATGTTTATATATATTAAATGAAATTGGTATATTTACATGATTAAGTGTTTCTAACATGTTAAGCAATCAAACTTGTTAAGACTTGATTATTTGAAATGTGCTTCATATAGACAATTGACCACTCAAGTTGACCGGCAATTCACGAACGTTAAAAATTTTAAAAACTACATGATGATATATATATATGGATATATATATGGTTAACATGAGATTATGATAAGTAAGTATCTCACTAAGTATATTAACAATGAGTGATATACATAAAAATGAGTTTATTGAATTAAGAAACTCGAAACGATATATATAACGATTATCGTTATAACAACGTCTTACTAAATACATATGAATCACATTTAGATATTGATATACTATGTTTAACATGATAAAATGATAATTAAGTATATCATTAAGTGTGTTAACAATGAACTACATATGTAAAACAAGACTACTAACTTAAGAATTTCGAAACAAGGCATATATGTAACGATTATCGTTGTAACAACATTTAACTGTATATATATCATACTAAGATTTATTAATATATCATAATATCATGATAATGTAATAATTTAACATCTCTTTAGATATAATAAACAATGGGTTAACAACATTTAACAAGATCGTTAACCTAAAGGTTTCAAAACAACATTTACATGTAACGACTAACGATGACTTAACGACTCAGTTAAAATGTATATACATGTAGTGTTTTAATATGTATTCATACACTTTTGGAAGACTTCAAGACACTTATCAAAATACTTCTACTTAACAAAAATGCTTACAATTACATCCTCGTTCAGTTTCATCAACAATTCTACTCGTATGCACCCGTATTCGTACTCGTACAATACACAGCTTTTAGATGTATGTACTCTTGGTATATACACTCCAATGATCAGCTCTTAGTAGCCCATGTGAGTCACCTAACACATGTGGGAACCATTATTTGGAAACTAGCATGAAATATCTCATAAAATTACAAAAATATTAGTAATCATTCATGACTTATTTACATGTAAACAAAATTACACATCCTTTATATCTAATCCATATACCAACGACCAAAAACACCTACAAACACTTTCATTCTTCAATTTTCTTCATCAAAGTGATCTCTCTCAAGTTCTATCTTCAAGTTCTAAGTGTTCTTCATAAATTCTACAAGTTCTAGTTTCATAAAATCAAGAATACTTTCAAGTTTACTAGCTCACTTCCAATCTTGTAAATTGATCATCCTGAAATGTCCCGTTCTTATTGATTAAAAACGTTCCATATTAATTGATTTCGTTGCGAGGTTTTGACCTCTATATGAGACGTTTTTCAAAGACTGCATTCATTTTTAAAACAAACCATAACCTTTATTTCATAAATAAAGGTTTAAAAAGCTTTACGTAGATTATCAAATAATGATAATCTAAAATATCCTGTTTACACACGACCATTACATAATGGTTTACAATACAAATATGTTACATCGAAATCAGTTTCTTGAATGCAGTTTTTACACAATATCATACAAACATGGACTCCAAATCTTGTCCTTATTTTAGTATGCAACAGCGGAAGCTCTTAGTATTCACCTGAGAATAAACATGCTTTAAATGTCAACAAAAATGTTGGTGAGTTATAGGTTTAACCTATATGTATCAAATCGTAACAATAGACCACAAGATTTCATATTTCAATACACATCCCATACATAGAGATAAAAATCATTCATATGGTGAACACCTGTTAACCGACAATAACAAGATGCATATATAAGAATATCCCCATCATTCCGGGACACCCTTCGGATATGATATAAATTTCGAAGTACTAAAGCATCCGGTACTTTGGATGGGGTTTGTTAGGCCCAATAGATCTATCTTTAGGATTCGCGTCAATTAGGGTGTCTGTTCCCTAATTCTTAGATTACCAGACTTAATAAAAAGGGGCATATTCGATTTCGATAATTCAACCATAGAATGTAGTTTCACGTACTTGTGTCTATTTTGTAAATCATTTATAAAACCTGCATGTATTCTCATCCCAAAAATATTAGATTTTAAAAGTGGGACTATAACTCACTTTCACAGATTTTTACTTCGTCGGGAAGTAAGACTTGGCCACTGTTGATTCACGAACCTATAACAATATATACATATATATCAAAGTATGTTCAAAATATATTTACAACACTTTTAATATATTTTGATGTTTTAAGTTTATTAAGTCAGCTGTCCTCGTTAGTAACCTATAACTAGTTGTCCACAGTTAGATGTACAGAAATAAATCGATAAATATTATCTTGAATCAATCCACGACCCAGTGTATACGTATCTCAGTATTGATCACAACTCAAACTATATATATTTTGGAATCAACCTCAACCCTGTATAGCTAACTCCAACATTCACATATAGAGTGTCTATGGTTGTTCCGAAATATATATAGATGTGTCGACATGATAGGTCGAAACATTGTATACGTGTCTATGGTATCTCAAGATTACATAATATACAATACAAGTTGATTAAGTTATGGTTGGAATAGATTTGTTACCAATTTTCACGTAGCTAAAATGAGAAAAATTATCCAATCTTGTTTTACCCATAACTTCTTCATTTTAAATCCGTTTTGAGTGAATCAAATTGCTATGATTTCATATTGAACTCTATTTTATGAATCTAAACAGAAAAAGTATAGGTTTATAGTCGGAAAAATAAGTTACAAGTCATTTTTGTAAAGGTAGTCATTTCAGTCGAAAGAACGACGTCTAGATGACCATTTTAGAAAACATACTTCCACTTTGAGTTTAACCATAATTTTTGGATATAGTTTCATGTTCATAATAAAAATCATTTTCTCAGAATAACAACTTTTAAATCAAAGTTTATCATAGTTTTTAATTAACTAACCCAAAACAGCCCGCGGTGTTACTACGACGGCGTAAATCCGGTTTTACGGTGTTTTTCGTGTTTCCAGGTTTTAAATCATTAAGTTAGCATATCATATAGATATAGAACATGTGTTTAGTTGATTTTAAAAGTCAAGTTAGAAGGATTAACTTTTGTTTGCGAACAAGTTTAGAATTAACTAAACTATGTTCTAGTGATTACAAGTTTAAACCTTCGAATAAGATAGCTTTATATGTATGAATCGAATGATGTTATGAACATCATTACTACCTTAAGTTCCTTGGATAAACCTACTGAAAAAGAGAAAAATGGATCTAGCTTCAACGGATCCTTGGATGGCTCGAAGTTCTTGAAGCAGAATCATGACACGAAAACAAGTTCAAGTAAGATCATCACTTGAAATAAGATTGTTATAGTTATAGAAATTGAACCAAAGTTTGAATATGATTATTACCTTGTATTAGAATGATAACCTACTGTAAGAAACAAAGATTTCTTGAGGTTGGATGATCACCTTACAAGATTGGAAGTGAGCTAGCAAACTTGAAAGTATTCTTGATTTTATGAAACTAGAACTTTTGGAATTTATGAAGAACACTTAGAACTTGAAGATAGAACTTGAGAGAGATCAATTAGATGAAGAAAATTGAAGAATGAAAGTGTTTGTAGGTGTTTTTGGTCGTTGGTGTATGGATTAGATATAAAGGATATGTAATTTTGTTTTCATGTAAATAAGTCATGAATGATTACTCATATTTTTGTAATTTTATGAGATATTTCATGCTAGTTGCCAAATGATGGTTCCCACATGTGTTAGGTGACTCACATGGGCTGCTAAGAGCTGATCATTGGAGTGTATATACCAATAGTACATACATCTAAAAGCTGTGTATTGTACGAGTACGAATACGGGTGCATACGAGTAGAATTTTTGATGAAACTGAACGAGGATGTAATTGTAAGCATTTTTATTAAGTAGAAGTATTTTGATAAGTGTATTGAAGTCTTTCAAAAGTGTATAAATACATATTAAAACACTACATGTATATACATTTTAACTGAGTCGTTAAGTCATCGTTAGTCGTTACATGTAAGTGTTGTTTTGAAACCTTTAGGTTAACGATCTTGTTAAATGTTGTTAACCCAATGTTTATAATATCAAATGAGATTTTAAATTATTATATTATCATGATATTATCATGTATGAATATCTCTTAATATGATATATATACATTAAATGTCTTTACAACGATAATCGTTACATATATGTCTCGTTTAAAAATCATTAAGTTAGTAGTCTTGTTTTTACATATGTAGTTCATTGTTAATATACTTTATGATATGTTTTCTTATCATAGTATCATGTTAACTATATATATATATCCATATATATGTCATCATATAGTTTTTACAAGTTTTAACGTTCGTGAATCACCGATCAACTTGGGTGGTCAATTGTCTATAAGAAACATATTTCAATTAATCAAGTCTTAACAAGTTTGATTGCTTAACATGTTGGAAACATTTAATCATGTAAATATCAATCTCAATTAATATATATAAACATGGAAAAGTTCGGGTCACTACAGTACCTACCCGTTAAATAAATTTCGTCCCGAAATTTTAAGCTGTTGAAGGTGTTGACGAATCTTCTGGAAATAGATGCGGGTATTTCTTCTTCATCTGATCTTCACGCTCCCAGGTGAACTCGGGTCCTCTATGAGCATTCCATCGAACCTTAACAATTGGTATCTTGTTTTGCTTAAGTCTTTTAACCTCACGATCCATTATTTCGACGGGTTCTTCGATGAATTGAAGTTTTTCGTTGATTTGGATTTCATCTAACGGAATAGTGAGATCTTCTTTAGCAAAACATTTCTTTAAATTCGAGACGTGGAAAGTGTTATGTACAGCCGCGAGTTGTTGAGGTAACTCTAGTCGGTAAGCTACTGGTCCGACACGATCAATAATCTTGAATGGTCCAATATACCTTGGATTTAATTTCCCTCGTTTACCAAATCGAACAACGCCTTTCCAAGGTGCAACTTTAAGCATGACCATCTCTCCAATTTCAAATTCTATATCTTTTCTTTTAATGTCAGCGTAGCTCTTTTGTCGACTTTGGGCGGTTTTCAACCGTTGTTGAATTTGGATGATCTTCTCGGTAGTTTCTTGTATAATCTCCGGACCCGTAATCTGTCTATCCCCCACTTCACTCCAACAAATCGGAGACCTGCACTTTCTACCATAAAGTGCTTCAAACGGCGCCATCTCAATGCTTGAATGGTAGCTGTTGTTGTAGGAAAATTCTGCTAACGGTAGATGTCGATCCCAACTGTTTTCGAAATCAATAACACATGCTCGTAGCATGTCTTCAAGCATTTGTATCGTCCTTTCGCTCTGCCCATCAGTTTGTGGATGATAGGCAGTACTCATGTCTAGACGAGTTCCTAATGCTTGCTGTAATGTCTGCCAGAATCTTGAAATAAATCTGCCATCCCTATCAGAGATAATAGAGATTGGTATTCCATGTCTGGAGATGACTTCCTTCAAATACAGTCGTGCTAACTTCTCCATCTTGTCATCTTCTCTTATTGGCAAGAAGTGTGCTGATTTGGTGAGACGATCAACTATTACCCAAATAGTATCAAAACCACTTGCAGTCCTTGGCAATTTAGTGATGAAATCCATGATAATGTTTTCCCATTTCCATTCCGGGATTTCGGGTTGTTGAAGTAGACCTGATGGTTTCTGATGCTCAGCTTTGACCTTAGAACACGTCAAACATTCTCCTACGTATTTAGCAACATCGGCTTTCATACCCGGCCACCAAAAATGTTTCTTGAGATCCTTGTACATCTTCCCCGTTCCAGGATGTATTGAGTATCTGGTTTTATGAGCTTCTCTAAGTACCATTTCTCTCATATCTCCAAATTTTGGTACCCAAATCCTTTCAGCCCTATACCGGGTTCCGTCTTCCCGAATATTAAGATGCTTCTCCGATCCTTTGGGTATTTCATCCTTTAAATTTCCCTCTTTTAAAACTCCTTGTTGCGCCTCCTTTATTTGAGTAGTAATGTTATTATGAATCATTATATTCATAGATTTTACTCGAATGGGTTCTCTGTCCTTCCTGCTCAAGGCATCGGCTACCACATTTGCCTTCCCCGGGTGGTAACGAATCTCAAAGTCGTAATCATTCAATAATTCAATCCACCTACGCTGCCTCATATTCAGTTGTTTCTGATTAAATATGTGTTGAAGACTTTTGTGGTCGGTATATATAATACTTTTGACCCCATATAAGTAGTGCCTCCAAGTCTTTAATGCAAAAACAACCGCGCCTAATTCCAAATCATGCGTCGTATAATTTTGTTCGTGAATCTTCAATTGTCTAGACGCATAAGCAATCACCTTCGTTCGTTGCATTAATACACAACCGAGACCTTGCTTTGATGCATCACAATAAATCACAAAATCATCATTCCCTTCAGGCAATGACAATATAGGTGCCGTAGTTAGCTTTTTCTTCAATAACTGAAACGCTTTCTCTTGTTCATCATTCCATTCAAATTTCTTCCCTTTATGCGTTAATGCAGTCAAGGGTTTTGCTATTCTGGAAAAGTTTTGGATGAACCTTCTGTAGTAACCAGCTAGTCCTAAAAACTGGCGTATGTGTTTCGGAGTTTTCGGGGTTTCCCACTTTTCAACAGTTTCTATCTTTGCCGGATCCACCTTAATACCTTCTTTGTTCACTATGTGACCGAGGAATTGAACTTCTTCCAACCAAAATGCACACTTTGAAAACTTAGCGTACAATTCTTCCTTCCTCAATACTTCTAACACCTTTCTCAAATGTTCACCGTGTTCTTGGTCATTCTTTGAGTAAATAAGTATGTCATCAATGAAAACAATGACAAACTTGTCAAGGTATGGTCCACACACTCGGTTCATAAGGTCCATGAACACAGCTGGTGCATTAGTTAAACCAAACGGCATGACCATAAACTCGTAATGACCGTAACGTGTTCTGAAAGCAGTCTTTGGAATATCATCTTCTTTCACCCGCATTTGATGATACCCGGAACGTAAGTCAATCTTTGAATAAACAGACGAGCCTTGTAGTTGATCAAATAAGTCGTCGATTCTCGGTAGTGGGTAGCGGTTCTTGATGGTAAGTTTGTTCAACTCTCGGTAGTCGATACACAACCTGAATGTACCATCTTTCTTCTTGACAAACAAAACAGGAGCTCCCCACGGTGATGTGCTTGGTCGAATGAAACCACGCTCTAAAAGTTCTTGTAATTGGCTTTGTAGTTCTTTCATCTCGCTGGGTGCGAGTCTGTAAGGAGCACGAGCTATTGGTGCAGCTCCTGGTACAAGATCTATTTGAAATTCAACGGATCGATGTGGGGGTAATCCCGGTAATTCTTTCGGAAATACATCGGGAAATTCTTTTGCGACAGGAACATCATTGATGCTCTTTTCTTCAGTTTGTACTTTCTCGACGTGTGCTAGAACATCATAGCAACCTTTTCTTATTAGTTTTTGTGCCTTCAAATTACTAATAAGATGTAGCTTCGTGTTGCCCTTTTCTCCGTACACCATTAAGGGTTTTTCTTTTTCTCGTATAATGCGAATTGCATTTTTGTAACAAACGATCTCCGCTTTCACTTCTTTCAACCAGTCCATACCGATTATCACATCAAAACTCCCTAACTCTACTGGTATCAAATCAATCTTAAATGTTTCGCTAACCAGTTTAATTTCTCGATTCCGACATATATTATCTGCTGAAATTAATTTACCATTTGCTAATTCGAGTAAAAATTTACTATCCAAAGGCGTCAATGGACAACTTAATTTAGCACAAAAATCTCTACTCATATAGCTTCTATCCGCACCCGAATCAAATAAAACGTAAGCAGATTTATTGTCAATAAGAAACGTACCCGTAACAAGCTCCGGGTCTTCCTGTGCCTCTGCCGCATTAATATTGAAAACTCTTCCACGGCCTTGTCCATTCGTGTTCTCCTGGTTCGGGCAATTTCTAATAATGTGGCCTGGTTTTCCACATTTATAACAAACTACATTGGCATAACTTGCTCCGACACTACTTGCTCTGCCATTACTCGTTCCGACACCATTTGTTCCTTTCGTTCTATTAACCCCTGGTCCGTAGACCTCACACTTTGCCGCGCTATGACCATTTCTTTTACACTTGTTGCAAAATTTGGTGCAGAACCCCGAGTGATTCTTTTCACACCTTTGGCATAGCTGCTTCTGATTGTTGTTGTTATTGCGGTTATTATTGTTGTTGGGATGATTGTTGTAGTTGCTGTTGTTGTTGTATTGGTGATTCTTATCACCGTTTTCCTCCCACTTTCTTTTGACTTGCTTCACATTGGCCTCTTCAGCAGTCTGTTCTTTAATTCTTTCTTCAATCTGGTTCACTAGTTTGTGAGCCATTCTACATGCCTGTTGTATGGAGGCGGGCTCGTGTGAACTTATATCTTCTTGGATTCTTTCCGGTAATCCTTTCACAAACGCGTCGATCTTCTCTTCCTCATCTTCGAATGCTCCCGGACACAATAGGCACAATTCTGTGAATCGTCTTTCGTACGTGGTAATATCAAATCCTTGGGTTCGTAACCCTCTAAGTTCTGTCTTGAGCTTATTGACCTCGGTTCTGGGACGGTACTTCTCGTTCATCAAGTGCTTGAATGCTGACCACGGTAGTGCGTACGCATCATCTTGTCCCACTTGCTCTAGATAGGTATTCCACCATGTTAACGCAGAACCTGTGAAGGTATGCGTAGCGTACTTCACTTTTTCCTCTTCAGTACACTTACTTATGGCAAACACCGATTCAACCTTCTCGGTCCACCATTTCAATCCGATCGGTCCTTCGGTTCCATCAAATTCCAAAGGTTTGCAGGCAGTGAATTCTTTGTAGGTGCATCCTACACGATTTCCTGTACTGCTAGATCCAAGGTTATTGTTGGTATGTAGCGCAGCCTGTACTGCGGCTATGTTTGAAGCTAGAAAAGTACGGAATTCCTCTTCATTCATATTCACGGTGTGTCGAGTAGTCGGTGCCATTTCCTTCAAAATAGTTAAATGGAACAAGTTAATCATACAGAATATTAAGAGTAGTTAATAGTATTTCGTAGCATAATATGAACTCATTTATAAAAGCTTTTTCTTCATATTAGCGTTTTATAAGTTTAAATTCGGGTAGTACCTACCCGTTAAGTTCATACTTAGTAGCTAATATACAATTCAACTACTACAATTCTATATGAAAAACTGATTGTAATAATATTTCGCGTTCAAACTTTTATACAATATTTTACAAACTTACAATACCGCTTATTTTACATAAAGCATGAAATATAGCACACAATAACTTTGATACAAGATAGTTGTGAAGACAATTCTAGCTAGTACACAAGTCGTTCGGCAAAGGCAATAAAGACACGTAATTCATACGTCCAGAAACAAGTCATGCATTCTGGTTTTACTAGGACTACTTCCCATCCTTGGTCTTGTGCAACATAACCGTTATGGCCGTTGATAAGACAGCGTGTTGTAACGTCATCAAAGGGACGAGGGTTACGTAATGTCCAACAGTCCCGTAATAATCTAAAAACCTCATTTCTTACCCCAATTACCGACTCCATCACTTGTGAAAATGTTTTGTTTAATAGTTGTAGCCCGATGTTCTTGTTCTCACTTTGGTGAGAAGCGAACATTACTAATCCGTAAGCATAACATGCTTCTTTATGTTGCATGTTAGCCGCTTTTTCTAAATCACGAAGTCCAATATTCGGATATATTGAGTCAAAATAATTTCTTAACCCGTTGCGTAAAATAGCATTTGGGTTCCCCGCAATATATGCGTCAAAGTAAACACATCGTAACTTATGGGTTTCCCAATGTGATATCCCCCATCTTTCAAACGAAAGTCTCTTATAAACCAAGACATTCTTGGAACGTTCTTCGAATGTCTTACAAACTGATCTCGCCTTAAATAGTTGTGCCGAAGAATTCTGGCCGACTCTAGACAAGATTTCATCAATCATGTCTCCGGGTAGGTCTCTTAAAATATTGGGTTGTCTATCCATTTTGTGTTTTTAAACTGTAAAATAGACAAGAGTTAGTTTCATAAAAAAATACTTATTAATACAAGCAATTTTTACATATATCATAAAGCATAAGAACACTATATTACATATATTACACCACACGAATACAACTATCTTATTCCGACTCGCTCGTTTCTTCTTCTTCGGTTTTGGTTCGTTTTGCCAAGTTTCTAGGGATACATGATGTTCCCCTAATACGAGCCGTCGTTGTCCACATTGGTTTAGAAAAACCTGGTGGTTTAGAGGTTCCCGGGTCATTGTTACAACTTAAGGACTTCGCGGGTTGACGATACATATAAAGTTCATCGGGGTTGGAATTAGATTTCTCTATTTTTATGCCCTTTCCCTTATTATTTTCTTTTGCCTTTTTAAATTCAGTTGGGGTAATTTCTATAACATCATCGGAATTCTCGTCGGAATCCGATTCATCGGAGAATTGGTAATCCTCCCAATATTTTGCTTCCTTGGCGGAAACACCATTGACCATAATTAACTTTGGTTGGTTGGTTGAGGATTTTCTTTTACTTAACCGTTTTATTATTTCCCCCACCGGTTCTATTTCTTCATCCGGTTCCGATTCTTCTTCCGGTTCCGATTCTTCTTCCGGTTCCGACTCTTCTTCCGGTTCCTCTTCGGGAACTTGTGAATCAGTCCACAAATCATTCCAATTTACATTTGACTCTTCATTATTATTAGGTGAGTCAATGGGACTTGTTCTAGAGGTAGACATCTATCACATAATATCAAACACGTTAAGAGATTAATATATCACATAATATTCATATGTTAAAAATATATAGTTTCCAACAAAAATGTTAAGCAATCATTTTTAAAGAAAACACGGTCGAAGTCCAGACTCACTAATGCATCCTAACAAACTCGATAAGACACACTAATGCAAATTTTCTGGTTCTCTAAGACCAACGCTCGGATACCAACTGAAATGTCCCGTTCTTATTGATTAAAAACGTTCCATATTAATTGATTTCGTTGCGAGGTTTTGACCTCTATATGAGACGTTTTTCAAAGACTGCATTCATTTTTAAAACAAACCATAACCTTTATTTCATAAATAAAGGTTTAAAAAGCTTTACGTAGATTATCAAATAATGATAATCTAAAATATCCTGTTTACACACGACCATTACATAATGGTTTACAATACAAATATGTTACATCGAAATCAGTTTCTTGAATGCAGTTTTTACACAATATCATACAAACATGGACTCCAAATCTTGTCCTTATTTTAGTATGCAACAGCGGAAGCTCTTAATATTCACCTGAGAATAAACATGCTTTAAACGTCAACAAAAATGTTGGTGGGTTATAGGTTTAACCTATATATATCAAATCGTAACAATAGACCACAAGATTTCATATTTCAATACACATCCCATACATAGAGATAAAAATCATTCATATGGTGAACACCTGGTAACCGACAATAACAAGATGCATATATAAGAATATCCCCATCATTCCGGGACACCCTTCGGATATGATATAAATTTCGAAGTACTAAAGCATCCGGTACTTTGGATGGGGTTTGTTAGGCCCAATAGATCTATCTTTAGGATTCGCGTCAATTAGGGTGTCTGTTCCCTAATTCTTAGATTACCAGACTTAATAAAAAGGGGCATATTCGATTTCGATAATTCAACCATAGAATGTAGTTTCACGTACTTGTGTCTATTTTGTAAATCATTTATAAAACCTGCATGTATTCTCATCCCAAAAATATTAGATTTTAAAAGTGGGACTATAACTCACTTTCACAGATTTTTACTTCGTCGGGAAGTAAGACTTGGCCACTGTTGATTCACGAACCTATAACAATATATACATATATTTTAAAGTATGTTCAAAATATATTTACAACACTTTTAATATATTTTGATGTTTTAAGTTTATTAAGTCAGCTGTCCTCGTTAGTAACCTATAACTAGTTGTCCACAGTTAGATGTACAGAAATAAATCGATAAATATTATCTTGAATCAATCCACGACCCAGTGTATACGTATCTCAGTATTGATCACAACTCAAACTATATATATTTTGGAATCAACCTCAACCCTGTATAGCTAACTCCAACATTCACATATAGAGTGTCTATGGTTGTTCCGAAATATATATAGATGTGTCGACATGATAGGTCGAAACATTGTATACGTGTCTATGGTATCTCAAGATTACATAATATACAATACAAGTTGATTAAGTTATGGTTGGAATAGATTTGTTACCAATTTTCACGTAGCTAAAATGAGAAAAATTATCCAATCTTGTTTTACCCATAACTTCTTCATTTTAAATCCGTTTTGAGTGAATCAAATTGCTATGATTTCATATTGAACTCTATTTTATGAATCTAAACAGAAAAAGTATAGGTTTATAGTCGGAAAAATAAGTTACAAGTCGTTTTTGTAAAGGTAGTCATTTCAATCGAAAGAACGACGTCTAGATGACCATTTTAGAAAACATACTTCCACTTTGAGTTTAACCATAATTTTTGGATATAGTTTCATGTTCATAATAAAAATCATTTTCTCAGAATAACAACTTTTAAATCAAAGTTTATCATAGTTTTTAATTAACTAACCCAAAACAGCCCGCGGTGTTACTACGACGGCGTAAATCCGGTTTTACGGTGTTTTTCGTGTTTCCAGGTTTTAAATCATTAAGTTAGCATATCATATAGATATAGAACATGTTTTTAGTTGATTTTAAAAGTCAAGTTAGAAGGATTAACTTTTGTTTGCGAACAAGTTTAGAATTAACTAAACTATGTTC
The DNA here is from genome assembly GCF_046630445.1 of Rutidosis leptorrhynchoides. Classification (NCBI taxonomy): domain Eukaryota; kingdom Viridiplantae; phylum Streptophyta; class Magnoliopsida; order Asterales; family Asteraceae; genus Rutidosis; species Rutidosis leptorrhynchoides. Next base: position 630,403,886 of record NC_092334.1, on the reverse strand, counting down.
TAGTGATTACAAGTTTAAACCTTCGAATAAGATAGCTTTATATGTATGAATCGAATGATGTTATGAACATCATTACTATCTTAATTTCCTTGGATAAACCTACTGGAAAATAGAAAAATGGATCTAGCTTCAATGGATCCTTGGATGGCTCGAAGTTCTTGAAGCAGAATCATGACACGAAAACAAGTTCAAGTAAGATCATCACTTGAAATAAGATTGTTATAGTTATAGAAATTGAACCAAAGTTTGAATATGATTATTACCTTGTATTAGAATGATAACCTACTGTAAGAAACAAAGATTTCTTGAGGTTGGATGATCACCTTACAAGATTGGAAGTGAGCTAGCAAACTTGAAAGTATTCTTGATTTTATGAAACTAGAACTTTTGGAATTTATGAAGAACACTTAGAACTTGAAGATAGAACTTGAGAGAGATCAATTAGATGAATAAAATTGAAGAATGAAAGTGTTTGTAGGTGTTTTTGGTCGTTGGTGTATGGATTAGATATAAAGGATATGTAATTTTGTTTTCATGTAAATAAGTCATGAATGATTACTCATATTTTTGTAATTTTATGAGATATTTCATGCTAGTTGCCAAATGATGGTTCCCACATGTGTTAGGTGACTCACATGGGCTACTAAGAGCTGATCATTGGAGTGTATATACCAATAGTACATACATCTAAAAGCTGTGTATTGTACGAGTACGAATACGGGTGCATACGAGTAGAATTGTTGATGAAACTGAACGAGGATGTAATTGTAAGCATTTTTATTAAGTAGAAGTATTTTGATAAGTGTATTGAAGTCTTTAAAAAGTGTATAAATACATATTAAAACACTACATGTATATACATTTTAACTGAGTCGTTAAGTCATCGTTAGTCGTTACATGTAAGTGTTGTTTTGAAACCTTTAGGTTAACGATCTTGTTAAATGTTGTTAACCCAATGTTTATAATATCAAATGAGATTTTAAATTATTATATTATCATGATATTATCATGTATGAATATCTCTTAATATGATATATATACATTAAATGTCTTTACAACGATAATCGTTACATATATGTCTCGTTTAAAAATCATTAAGTTAGTAGTCTTGTTTTTACATATGTAGTTCATTGTTAATATACTTTATGATATGTTTTCTTATCATAGTATCATGTTAACTATATATATATATCCATATATATGTCATCATATAGTTTTTACAAGTTTTAACGTTCGTGAATCACCGATCAACTTGGGTGGTCAATTGTCTATATGAAACATATTTCAATTAATCAAGTCTTAACAAGTTTGATTGCTTAACATGTTGGAAACATTTAATCATGTAAATATCAATCTCAATTAATATATATAAACATGGAAAAGTTCGGGTCACTACACATCCAACCTCAAGAAATCCTTGTCGTTTACAGTAAGATATCAATCCAAATCAAGGTAATACTCATATACAAACTTTTATTCAATTCCTATAACTATAACTATCTTAATTCGAGTGATAATCTTACTTAAACTTGTTTTCGTGTCATGATTCTGCTTCAAGAACTTTCAAGCCATCCAAGATCCTTTGAAGCTAGATCATTTCTTGTCACTTCCAGTAGGTTTACCTACTAAAATTGAGGTAGTAATGATGTTCATAACATCATTCGATTCATATATATAAAACTACCTTATTCGAAGGTTTAAACTTGAAATCACTAAAACATAGTTTAGTTAATTCTAAACTTGTTCGCAAACAAAAGTTAATCCTTCTAACTTGACTTTTAAAATCAACTAAACACATGTTCTATATCTATATTATATGCTAACTTAATGATTTAAAACCGGGAAACAAGAAAAACACCGTAAAACCGGATATACGCCGTCGTAGTAACACCGCGGGCTATTTTGGTTTAGTTAATTAAAAACTATGATAAACTTTGAATTAAAAGTTGTTCTTCTGGGAAAATGATTTTTCTTATGAACATGAAACTATATCCAAAAATCATGGTTAAACTCAAAGTAGAAGTATGTTTTCCAAAATGGTCATCTAGACGTCGTTCTTTCGACTAAAATGACTACCTTTACAAAAACGACTTGTAACCTGTATTTTCGACTATAAACTTATACATTTTCTGTTTATATTCATAAACTTAAGTTCAATATGAAACCATAGCAACTTTAAACACTCAAAACGGATTTAAAACGAAGAAGTTATGGGTAAAACAAGATTGGATAATTTTTCTTGTTGTAGCAACGTGAAAATTAGTAACAAATCTATATTAATCATATCCTAGCTAACTTATATTGTATTACATGTATTCTAATGTAATCTTGGGATACCATAGACACGTATGCAAATGTTTTGACATATCATATCGACCCATGTATATATATTATTTGGAACAACCATAGACACTCTATATGCAGTAATGTTGGAGTTAGCTATACAGGGTTGAGGTTGATTCCAAAAATATATATACTTTGAGTTGTGATCTAGCCTGAGACGTGTATACACTGGGTCGTGGATTGATCCAAGATAATATATATCGATTTATTTCTGTACATCTAACTATGGACAACTAGTTGTAGGTTACTAATGAGGATAGCTGACTTAATAAACTTAAAACATTAAAACGTATTTAAAATGTTGTAAATATATTTTGAACATACTTTGATATATATATATATACATATATATATATATATATATATATATATATATATATATATATATATATATATATATATATATATATATATATATACATATTTGTTATAGGTTCGTGAATCGACCAGTGGCCAAGTCTTACTTCCCGACGAAGTAAAAATCTGTGAAAGTAAGTTATAGTCCCACTTTTAAAATCTATATTTTTTTGAGATGAGATACATGCGATTTTATAAATGTTTTACAAAATAGACACAAGTAATCGAAAATACTTTCTATGTTAGATTATCGAACCGAATATGCCCCTTTTTAGCTTGGTAGCCTAAGAATTAGGGAAATGGCCCCTAATTGACGCGAATCCTAAAGATAGATCTATTTGGTCCAACAAGCCTCATCCGAGTTACGGATGCTTTAATAGTTCGATTTATCATATCCGATGAGAGTCCCGGAATGATGGGGATATTCTATATGCATCTTATTAAGGTCGGTTACCAGGTGTTCAACATATGAATGATTTTTATCTCTATGTAGTTTGCGAAATGCCTGATATGAGATGTGTTATAAAAATAAAATCTTGTGGTCTATTATTATGATTTGATAATATGTAGGTTAAACCTATAACTCACCAACAATTTTGTTGACGTTTTAAGCATGTTTATTCTCAGATGATTATTAAGAGCTTCCGCTGTTGCATACTAAATTAAGGACAAGATTTGGAGTCCATGCTTGTATAATATTGTTTAAAAACTTCATTCGAAGACTTATGTTGATGTGTAATATTATTGTAAACCATTATGTAATGGTCGTGTGAAAAAAGCTATATTTTAGATTATCATTATTTTATAATCGTCGTAATATTTTAAAGGTTATGGTTTGTTCTAAAATCGAATGCAGTCTTTGAAAAACGTCTCATATAGAGGTCAAAACCTCGCAACGAAATCAATTAATATGGAACATTTATAATCAATATGAACGGGACATTTCAGTTGGTATCCGAGCGTTGGTCTTAGAGAACCAGAAATTTGCAATAGTGTGTCTTATCGAGTTTGTTAGGATACATTAGTGAGTCTGGACTTTGACCGTGTTTTCTTTAAAAACGATTGCTTAACACTTTTGTTGGAAACTATATATTATTAACATGTAAATATTATGTGATATATTAACCTCATAATGTGTTTGATATTGTGTGATAGATGTCTATCACTAGTACAAATCCCATCGATTCACCTAATAATAATGAAGAGTCGAATATATTTTGGGAAGATTCACAAATTCCTGAAGAGGAACCGGAAGAAGAGGAACCAGAAGAGGAGGAACCGGAAGAGGAGGAACCGGAAGAAGAAGAGGTTCCGGAGGAAGAAATATTGATACCTATAGTAAATCGATTAAATAAAAGAAAATCCTCAACCAACGGACCAAAGTTAATAATGGTCAATGGTGTTTCCGCCGAGGAAGCAAAATATTGGGAAGATTACCAATTTTTCGATGAATCAGATCCCGATGAGGATTCAGATGATGTTATAGAAATTACCTCGACCCAATTTAATAAAGCGAAAGTAAATAATAAGGGAAAAGGTATAAAAATAGAGAAATCCGATTCCAACCCCGATGAACTTTATATGTATCGGCAACATCCGTATTTCCTAAAATGTAACAATAACCCGGGAACCTCTAAACCACCAGGTTTTTCTAAACCATTGTGGAAAACGACGGCTCGTATTAGAGGAACACCATATATTCCTAGAAAATTAGGAAAACGAACCAAGTCCGAAGAGGAAGAAACCAGTGATTCAGATTAGAGGGTTGTAATCATGTTGTGTATTATATGTATTGTAGTGTGCTTGTACTTTTATGTTCTATGTAAAAATTGCTTGTATTGTTTGTTATTATGAATCTAACCCTCGTCTATTTTTACAGTATAAAAACACAAAATGGACGTTAAGGGTAGACAACCGAATATTTTAGAAGACCTACCAGAGGATATGATTAATGAAATCTTGTTTAGAGTCGGTCAGAATTCATCAGCACAATTAGTTATGGCAAAATTAACTTGTCAAAGATTTGAAAGACTTTCCAGAAATGCCTTAGTTTATAAAAGGCTTTCCTTTGATAGGTGGGGTATATCACATTGGGGAGACCGTAAGTTACGCCGTGTTTTCTTTAAAGCGTTAAATGCGGGGAACCCAAATGCAATTTTACGCTACGGGTTAAGAACCTATTTTGACTCAACATATCCCAACATAGAATTTCGTGAATTACAAAGAGCTTCTAACATGCAACATAAAGAAGCATGTTATGCTTACGGGTTAGTGATGTTCACTTCTTACCAAAGTGAGAAAAAGAACATCGGATTGCAAGTTTTAAATAAAACCTTCCCACAAGTGACGGATTCAGTAGGTGGGGTGAGAAACAAGGTTTTTAGATTATTACGGGGCTGTTGGACATTACGAAACCCTCGTCCTTTTGACAACATTACAACATGTTATCTTGTCAACGGTCACAACGGTTATGTTCCACAAGACCAAGGATGGGAAGTAGTCTTAGTAAAACCAGAATGCATGACTTGTTTCTGGACGTATGAATTACGTGTCTTTATTGCCTTTGTTGAACGACTTGCGTATTAACTAGAATTGTATTCGCAACTGTTTTGTATCAGAGTTTTTATGTGCTATATTTCATGCTATATGTAAAATAGCGGTATTGTAAGTTTGCAAACTATTGTATAAAAGTTTGAATGTGAAATATTATTATAATCAGTTTTCCATATAGAATGGTAGTAGTTGAATTGTATGTTAGCTACTAAGTATGAACTTAACGGGTAGGTATTACCCGAATTAAAACTTATAAAACGCTAATATGAAGAAAAATCTTTTATAAATGAGTTCATATTATGCTACGGAATACTATTGACTACTCTTAATATTCTATATGATTAACTTTATTCTTTTGGCTATTTTTGAAGGAAATGGCACCGACTACTCGTCAGAACTTGAACATGAGTGAGGAAGACTTCCGTGCTTTCCTTGCAGCAAATATAGCCGCAGTACAGGCTGCAATGCAAAACAACAATAACTCAGGGTCTAGCAGTGGAGTTAACTCCACAGGAAACCGTGTAGGATGCTCCTACAAGGCTTTCACTGCCTGTAAACCTCTGGAATTCGATGGAACTGAAGAACCAGTCGGACTGAAACGATGGACCGAAAAGGGCGAATCTGTGTTTGCTATAAGCAAATGTGCTGAGGAAGATAAGGTAAAGTACGCCACACATACCTTCACAGGTACTGCGTTAACATGGTGGAATACCTATCTCGAACAAGTGGGACAAGATGCTGCTTACGCACTACCGTGGTCAGCATTCAAACACTTGATGAATGAGAAGTACCGTCCCAGAAACGAAGTCAATAAGCTCAAGACAGAGCTTAGAGAATACGAACGAAGGGATTCGATATCACCACATACGAACGACGATTCACCGAGTTGTGTTTATTGTGCCCAAGAGTGTTCAAAAATGAAGAAGAGCAGATCGATGCGTTTGTAAAGGGGTTACCAGAGAGAATTCAGGACGATGTGAGTTCAAGCGCGCCCACTTCAATGCAAAAGGCAAGCCAAATGGCTCACAAACTTATAAACCAGATTGAGGGAAGGATTAAAGAGCAGGCGGCCGAGGAGGCCAAAATGAAACAAGTCAAGAGAAAGTGGGAAGAACCCAGTGACAAGAGTCACAATTTCAACAATCAACACCACAATCACAACCACAATCGCACCATTTTTCGCAACAACAACCACAACAAAAACGATTCCAACAACAACAACTACAACAATCATCCCAACAATAATACCAACCACAACAACAAAAATCCCAACAACAATCTCAATAACAACACTGGTAATCAAAATCAGAAAATTCCGTGTCTGAGGTGTGAAGGGTACCATCCAACTACTTTTTGTCTAGCAACATGTACTAAATGTAATAGAAAGGGTCATGATACAACGAAGTGTGAAATTTATGGACCATCGGGTAAAGAAACAAGTAATGCCCACATTATTTGTTTTGGATGCGGGAAGAAGGGCCACTACAAAACTGCGTGTCCAAACCAGGGAAATAATAATGGGCAAAGCCGTGGGAGAGTTTTTAACATTAATGCGGAAGAAGCGCAGGAAGACCCGGAGCTTGTTACGGGTACGTTTCTTATCGATGAAAAACCTGCTTATGTTTTATTTGATTCGGGTGCGGATAGAAGTTATATGAGTAGAGATTTTTGTGCTAAATTAAGTGGTCCATTGACGCCTATGAATAATAAATTTTTACTCGAATTAGCAAACGGTAAATTAATTTCGGCAGATAAAATATGTCGGAATCGAGAAATTAAACTGGTTAGCGAAACGTTTAAGATCGATTTGATACCAGTAGAGTTAGGGAGTTTTGATGTGATAATCGGCATGGACTGGTTAAAAAAGGAGAGAGCGGAAATCGTATGTTACAAAAATGCAATTCGCATTGTACGAGAGAAAGGAAAACCTATAATGGTGTACGAAGAAAAGAGCAACGCGAAGCTAAATCTTATTAGTAATTTGAAGGCGCAAAAACTAATAAGAAAAGGTTGCTATGCCATTCTAGCACACATCGAAGAAGTCAAACCCGAAGAAAAGAACATCAATGATGTTCCCGTCGCAAAAGAATTTCCCGATGTATTTCCGAAAGAATTACCGGGACTACCTCCACATTAATCTGTTGAATTTCAAATAGATCTCGTACCAGGAGCTGCACCAATAGCTCGTGCTCCATATAGACTCGCACCCAGTGAAATGAAAGAACTCCAAAGCCAACTACAAGAACTTTTAGAGCGTGCTTTTATACGACCAAGTACATCACCATGGGGAGCTCCTGTTTTGTTTGTCAAAAAGAAGGATGATACATTCAGGTTGTATATCGATTACTGAGAGTTGAACAAACTTACCATCAAGAATCGTTATCCACTACCAAGAATCGACGACTTATTTGTCAACTACAAGGCTCGTCAGTTTATTCAAAGATTGATTTACGTTCTGGGTATCATCAAATGCGGGTGAAGGAGGATGATATTCCAAAGACTGCTTTCAGGACGCGTTACGGTCATTACGAGTTTATGGTTATGCTATTTGGGTTGACTGACGCACCAGCTGTGTTCATGGACCTCATGAACCGAGTGTGTGGACCATACCTTGACAAGTTTGTCATTGTTTTTATCGATGACATACTTATTTACTCAAAGAATGATCAAGAGCACGAAGAATATTTGAGAAAAGTGCTAGAGTTGTTGAGGAAAGAAAAACTGTACGCTAAGTTTTCAAAGTGTGCATTTTGGTTGGAAGAAGTTCAATTCCTCGGTCACATAGTGAACAAAGAAGGTATTCAAGTGGATCCGGCAAAGATTGAAACCGTTGAAAAGTGGGAAACCCCGAAAACTCCGAAGCATATACGCCAATTTTTAGGACTGGCTGGTTACTACAGAAGGTTCATCCAAGATTTTTCCAAAATAGCAAAACCCTTGACTGCATTAACGCATAAAGGGAAGAAATTTGAATGGAAGGATGAGCAGGAGAAAGCATTTCAATTGTTGAAGAAAAAGTTAACTACTGTAGTGACCCGAACTTTTCCATGATTATATATTAAATGAAAACTATATTTGCATGATTAAATGTTTCCAACATGTTAAGCAATCAAACTTGTTAAGACTTGATTAATTGAAATAGGTTTCATATAGACAATTGACCACCCAAGTTGACCGGTGAGTCACGAACGTTAAAACTTGTAAAAACTATATGATGACATATATATGATTATATATATAGTTAACATGATATTATGATAAGTAAGTATCTCATTAGGTATTTTAACTATGAGTTATATACATAAAATTGTGTTTATTGAATTAAGAAACTCGAAACGATATATATAACGATTATCGTTATAACAACGTCTTACTAATTACATATGAATCATATTAAGATATTGTTACATTATTTTTAATCATGATAAATGATAAGTAAACATGTCATTATGTATATTAACAATGAACTACATATGTAAAAACAAGACTACTAACTTAAGGATTTCGAAACGAGACATATATGTAACGATTATCGTTGTAACGACATTTAAATGTATATATATCATATTAAGATATATTAATATATCATAATATCAAGAGAATATAATAATTTAACATCTCATTAGATATAATAAACATTGGGTTAACAACATTTAACAAGATCGTTAACTTAAAGGTTTCAAATCAACATTTACATGTAACGACTAACGATGACTTAACGACTCAGTTAAAATGTATATACATGTAGTATTTTAATATATATTCATACACTTTTGAAAGACTTCAAGACACTTATCAAAATACTTCTACTTAATAAAAATGCTTACAATTACATCCTCGTTCAGTTTCATCAACAATTCTACTCGTATGCACCCGTATTCGTACTCGTACAATACACAACTTTTAAATGTATGTACTATTGGTATATACACTCCAATGATCAGCTCTTAGCAGCCCATGTGAGTCACCTAACATATGTGGGAACCATCATTTGGCAACTAGCATGAAATATCTCATAAAATTACAAAAATATGAGTAATCATTCATGACTTATTTACATGAAAACAAAATTGCACATCCTTTATATCTAATCCATATACCAACGATTAAAAACACCTACAAATGCTTTCATTCTTCAATTTTCTTCATCTAAGTGATCTCTCTCAAGTTCTATCTTCAAGTTCTAAGTGTTCTTCATAAATTCTATAAGTTCTAGTTTCATAAAATCAAGAATACTTCCAAGTTTGCTAGCTTACTTCCAATCTTGTAAAGTGATCATCCAACTTCAAGAAATCTTTCTTATTTATAGTAAGATATCTTTCTAATACAAGGTAATACTCATATTCAAACTTTGATTCAATTTCTATAACTATAACAATCTTATTTCGAATGGAAATCTTACTTGAACTTGTTTTCGTGTCATGATTCTGCTTCAAGAACTTTCAAGCCATCCAAGGATCCTTTGAAGCTAGATCTATTTTTCTCATTTCTAGTAGGTTTATCTACAAAACTTGAGATAGTAATGATGTTCATAACATCATTCAATTCATATATATAAAACTACCTTATTCGAAGGTTTAAACTTGAAACCACTAGAACATAGTTTAGTTAATTCTAAACTTTTTCTGTATAGATTCATAAACTTAAGTTCAATATGAAACCATAGCAATTGGATTCACTCAAAACGGATTTAAAACGAAGAAGTTATGGGTAAAACAAGATTGGTTATTTTTGCTTGTTGTAGCTACGTGAAAATTGGTAGCAAATCTATATTAATCATATCCTAGCTAACTTATATTGTATTATACATGTATTCTAATATATTATGTAATCTTGGGATACCATAGACACGTATGCAAATGTTTTGACATATCATATCGACCCATCTATATATATTATTTGGAACAACCATAGACACTCTATATGCAGTAATGTTGGAGTTAGCTATACAGGGTTGAGGTTGATTCCAAAAATATATATAGTTTGAGTTGCGATCTAGCCTGAGACATGTATACACTGGGTCGTGGATTGATTCAAGATAATATATATTGATTTATTTCTGTACATCTAATTATGGACAACTAGTTGTAGGTTACTAACAAGGACAACTGACTTAATAAACTTAAAACATTAAAACGTATTAAAAATGTTGTAAATATATTTTGAACATACTTTGATATATATGTACATATTTGTTATAGGTTCGTGAATCGACCAGTGGCCAAGTCTTACTTCCCGACGAAGTAAAAATCTATGAAAGTGAGTTATAGTCCCACTTTTAAAATCTAATATTTTGGGATGAGAATACATGCAGTTTTATAAATGTTTTACGAAATAGACACAAGTAAATGAAACTACATTATATGGGTGAATGATCGAAGCCGAATATGCCCCTTTTGCTTGGTAACCTAAGAATTAGTAAACCGATCTACTAATTGACGCGAATCCTAAAGATAGATCTATTGGGCCTAACGAACCCCATCCAAAGTACCGGATGCTTTAGTACATCGAATTCATTTTTATCTTGTCCGAAGGATTTCCCGGAATGATAGGGGATATTCTTATATGCATCTTGTTAATGTCGGTTACCAGGTGTTCACCATATGAATGATTTTTATCTCTATGTATGGGATGTTTATAGAAATATGAAATCTTGTGGTCTATTATTATGATTTGATAATATATAGGTTAAACCTATAATTCACCAACATTTTTGTTGAAGTTTTAAGCATGTTTATTCTCAGGTGATTATTAAGAGCTTCCGCTGTTGCATACTAAAATAAGGACAAGATTTGGAGTCCATGTTTGTATGATACTGTGTAAAAAACTGCATTCAAGAAACTTAATTTTTGATGTAATATATTCTTATTGTAAACCATTATGTAATGGTCGTGTGTAAACGGTATATTTTAGATTATTATTATTTGATAATCTACGTAATGCTTTTTAAACCTTTATAGATAAAATAAAGGTTATGGTTGTTTTAAAAATGAATGCAGTCTTTGAAAAACGTCTCATATAGAGGTCTAAACCTCGCGACGAAATCAATTAATATGGAACGTTTATAATCAATATGAACGGGACATTTCAGTTGGTATCCGAGCGTTGGCCTTAGAGAACCAGAAAATTGCATTAGTGTGTCTTACTGAGTTTGTTAGGATGCATTAGTGAGTCTGGACTTTGACCGTGTTTTTCTTAAAAAACGATTGCTTAACATTTTTTGTTGGAAACTATATATTATTAACAAGTAAATATTATGTGATATATTAATCTCTTAACGTATTTTATATTGTGTGATAGATGTCTACCTCTAGTACAAATCCCATTGATTCACCTAATAATAATGAAGAGTCGAATATATTTTGGGAAGATTAACAAATTCCCGAAGAGGAACCGAAAGAAGAGGAACCGGAAGAGGAGGAACCGGAAGAAGAGGAACCTGAAGAGGAGGAATCGGAAGAAGAGGAACCAGAAGAGGAGGTTTCGGAGGAAGAAATATTGATACCTATAGTAAATCGATTAAATAAAAGAAAATCCTCAACCAACGGACCAAAGTTAATAATGGTCAATGGTGTTTCCGCCGAGGAAGCAAAATATTGGGAAGATTACCAATTTTTCGATGAATCGGATCCCGATGAGGATTCTGATGATGTTTTAGAAATTAACTCGACCCAATTTAATAAAACGAAAGAAAAAATAAGGGAAAAGGTATAAAAATAGAGAAACCCGATTCCAACCCCGATGAACTTTATATGTATCGACAACATCCGTATTTCCTAAAATGTAACAATGACCCGGGAACCTCTAAACCACCAGGTTTTTCTAAACCATTGTGGAAAATGACGGCTCGTATTTGAGGAACACCATATATTCCTAGAAAATTAGGAAAACAAACCAAGTCCGAAGAAGAAGAAACCAGTAATTCAGATTAGAGGGTTGTAATCATGTTGTGTATTATATGTATTGTAGTGTGCTTGTACTTTTATGTTCTATGTAAAAATTACTTGTATTGTTTGTTAATTATCTTTTACGAATCTAATCCTTGTCTATTTTACAGTATAAAAACAAAATGGACGTTAAGGGTAGACAACCGAATATTTTAGAAGACCTACCAGAGGATATGATTGAGGAAATCTTGTCTAGAGTCGGTCAGAATTCATCAGCACATTTAGTTATGGCAAAATCAACTTGTCAAACATTTGATAGACTTTCCAGAAATGCCTTAGTTTATAAAAGGCTTTACTTTGATAGGTGGGGTATATCACATTGGGGAGACCGTAAGTTACGCTGTGTTTTCTTTAAAGCGTTAAATGCGGGGAACCCAAATGCAATTTTATGCTACGGGTTAAGAACCTATTTTGACTCAACATATCCCAACATAGGATTTCGTGAATTAGAAAGAGCTTCTAACATGCAACATAAAGAAGCATGTTATGCTTACGGGTTAATAATGTTCGCTTCTCATCAAAGTGAGAAAAAGAACATCGGATTGCAGCTTTTAAATAAAACCTTCCCACAAGTGATGGATTTAGTAGTTGGGGTGAGAAACAAGGTTTTTAGATTATTACGAGGCTGTTGGACATTACGAAACCCTCGTCCTTTTGACGACATTACAACATGCTGCCTAGCTAATGGTCATAACGGTTATTTTCCACAAGACGAAGGATGGGAAGTCGTCTTAATAAAACCAGAATGCATGACTTGTTTCTGGACTTATGAACTACGTGTCTTTATTTCCTTTGCTGAACAACTTGCGTATTAGCTAGGTTTATCTTTAAAAACTGTCATGTATCAAAGTGTACTATATTTCATGTTATATGTAATATAGCGAAGTTGTAAGTTTGAAGAATATTTGTATGTGATATATTATTATAATCAGTTTTTCATTAAATGCGGGGAACCCAAATACAATTTTACGCTACGGGTTAAGAACCTATTTTGACTCAACATATCCCAACATAGGATTTCGTGAATTAGAAAGAGCTTCTAACATGCAACATAAAGAAGCATGTTATGCTTGCGGGTTAGTGATGTTCGCTTCTTACCAAAGTGAGAAAAAGAACATCGGATTGCAACTTTTAAATAAAACCTTCCCACAAGTGACGGATTCAGTAGTTGAGGTGAGAAATAAGGCTTTTAGATTATTACGGGGCTGTTGGATATTACGAAACCCTCGTCCTTTTGACGACATTACAACATGCTGCCTAGCCAATGGTCATAACGGTTATTTTCCACAAGACCAAGGATGAGAAGTCGTCTTAGTAAAACCAGAATGCATGACTTGTTTCTGGACTTATGAATTACGTGTCTTTATTTCCTTTGCTGAACAACTTGCGTATTAACTAGATTTATCTTCAAAACTGCCCTGTATCATAGTGTACTATATTTCATGTTATATGTAATATAGCGAAGTTGTAAGTTTGAAGAATATTTGTATTTGATATATTATTATAATCAGTTTTTCATATGGAATTGTAGTAGTTGAATTGTATATTAGCTACTAAGTATGAACTTAACGGGTAGGTAGTACCCGAATTTAAACTTATAAAATGCTAATATGAAGAAAAAGCTTTTATAAATGAGTTCATATTTTGCTACGAAATACTATTGACTACTCTTAATATTCTGTATGATTAACTCGATTCAGTTAGCTATTTTGAAGGAAATGGCACCGACTACTCGACACACCATGAATATGAGTGAAGAGGAATTTCGTACCTTTCTTGCTGCAAACATAGCAGCAGTACAGGCTGCGCTACATACCAACAATAACTCTGAATCTAGCAATGCAGCTAACGGCGCAAGAAATCGTGTAGGATGCTCCTACAAAGAATTCACTGCCTGCAAACCTATGGAATTTGATGGAACCGAAGGACCAATTGGATTGAAACGGTGGACCGAGAAAGTCGAATCGGTGTTTGCCATAAGTAAGTGTACTGAAGAGGAAAAAGTTAAGTACGCCATGCATACCTTCACAGGTACTGCGTTAACGTGGTGGAACACCTATCTTGAACAGGTAGGACAAAATGCTGCTTACGCACTACCGTGGTCGGCATTCAAGCAATTGATGAACGAGCAGTACCGTCCTAGAAACGAAGTCAATAAGCTCAAGGTAGAGCTTAGAGAGTTACGAACACAAGGGTTCGACATTACCACGTATGAACGACGATTCACAGAGTTGTGCCTATTATGTCCGGGAACGTTCGAAGATGAAGAAGAGAAGATCGACGCGTTTGTAAAAGGATTACCAGAAAGGATTCAAGAAAATGTGAGTTCACACGAGCCCGCTTCCATACAAAAGGCAAGTCGAATGGCTCATAAACTCATAAATCAGATTGAGAGAAGAATTAAAGAGCAGGCGGCCGAAGAAGCCAACATGAAACAACTCAAGAGGAAGTGGGAGGAAAATAGTGACAAGAGTCACCAGTACAACAACAACAACAACAATTACAACCAAAATCGCAATAACTATCCCAATAACCGCAACATAAATCGCAACAACAACAATCGCAATCCCAACAACAACAACTACAACAAACGTCCCAACAACAACAATTACAATAATCGTCCCAACAGCAATAACAACCGCAACAACAACAATAATCAGAAACAGCAATGCCAAAGGTGTGAAGAGAATCACCCGGGGTTCTGCACAACATTTTGCAACAGGTGTAAAAGAAATGGTCATAGTGCGACAAAGTGTGAGGTCTACGGACCAATGTATAACAAAACTAAAGGAACAAATAATGCCGGAACGAGTAATGTTGAGACAAGTAGTGTCGGAGCAAGTACTGCCAACGTAGTCTGTTATAAATGTAGAAAACTGGGCCACATTATTAAAAATTGCCCGAATCAGGGGAATACTAATGGGCAGGGCCGCGGAAGAGTTTTCAATATTAATACGGCAGAAGCGCAGGAAGACCCGAAGCTTGTTACGGGTACGTTTCTCATTGACAATAAATCTGCTTATGTTTTATTTGATTCGGGTGCGGATAGAAGCTATATGAGTAGAGATTTTTGTGCTAAGTTAAGTTGCCCATTGACGCCTTTAGATAGTAAATTTTTACTCGAATTAGCAAACGGTAAATTAATTTCAGCAGAAAATATATGTCGGGATAGAGAAATTAAACTGGGGGATGAAACGTTTAAAATTGATTTAATACCAGTCGAGTTAGGGAGTTTTGATGTAATAATTGGCATGGACTGGTTGAAAAAGGTGAGAGCAGAAGTCGTTTGTTACAAAAATGCGATTCGCATTATGCGTGAAAAAGGAAAACCTTTAATGGTGTACGGAGAAAAGAACAACGCGAAATTAAATCTTATTAGTAGTTTGAAGGCACAAAAACTAATAAGAAAATGTTGTTACGTCATTCTAGCACACATCGAGGAAGTTAAACCTGAAGAAAAGAACATCAGTGATGTTCCTGTCGCAAAAGAATTTCCCGATGTATTTCCAAAAGAATTACCGGGATTACCCCCACATCGATCCATTGAATTTCAAATAGACCTTGTACCAGGAGCTGCACCAATAGCTCGTGCTCCATACAGACTCGCACCCAGTGAAATGAAAGAATTACAAAGTCAGTTACAAGAACTTTTAGAGCGTGGTTTCATTCGACCAAGCACATCACCATGGGGAGCTCCTGTTTTGTTTGTCAAGAAGAAAGATGGTACATTCAGGTTGTGTATTGACTACCGAGAGTTGAACAAACTTACCATCAAGAACCGCTACCCACTACCGAGAATCGACGACTTATTTGATCAACTACAAGGCTCGTCTGTTTATTCGAAGGTCGATTTACGTTCTGGATATCATCAAATGCAGGTGAAGGAGGATGATATTCCAAAGACTGCTTTTAGGACGCGTTACGGTCATTACGAATTTATGGTTATGCCGTTTGGATTGACTAAGGTGCTGTTTGTTTTTTAAGATGTTTTTGTCTGAAGATCTGCGGACCATGTCTGTTAAGAAGATGTGGTCTGAAGGTCTTTATGCTGAATAATGAAGACTGTTTGTTTTTATGTCTGCAACATAACTTAATTCTGTCTGCAGCACTTAGAAGCACATTTCTAAGTCTGCGAGGCTGCAGACATAATAAGACATTATTTTATCTTATGTCTTCAGAAAAACAAACTGTCTGCAGTAAAAACGTCTGCCTCCGCGCAGACATAAGACATAATAAGGTCTGCAGACAGGAAAACAAACAACACCTAACGCACCAGCTGTGTTCATGGACCTCATGAACCGAGTGTGTGGGCCATATCTTGACAAGTTTGTCATTGTTTTCATCGATGACATACTTATTTACTCGAAGAATGATCAAGAGCACGAAGAACATTTGAGAAAAGTGCTAGAGTTGCTGAGAAAAGAAAAACTGTACGCTAAGTTTTCAAAGTGTGCATTTTGGTTGGAAGAAGTTCAATTCCTCGGTCACATAGTGAACAAAGAAGGTATTCAGGTGGATCCAGCAAAGATTGAAACCGTTGAAAAGTGAGAAACCCCGAAAACTCCGAAACACATACGCCAGTTTTTAGGACTAGCTGGTTACTACAGAAGGTTCATCCAAGACTTTTCCAGAATAGCAAAACCCTTGACTGCATTAACGCATAAAGGGAAGAAATTTGAAAGGAAGGATGAACAAGAGAAGGCGTTTCAATTATTGAAGAAAAAGCTAACTACGGCACCTATATTGTCATTGCCTAAAGGGAATGATGATTTTGTGATTTATTGTGACGCATCAAAGCAAGGTCTCGGTTGTGTATTAATGCAACGGACGAAGGTGATTGCTTATGCGTCTAGACAATTGAAGATTCACGAGCAAAATTATACGACGCATGATTTGGAATTAGGCGCGGTTGTTTTTGCATTAAAGACTTGGAGGCACTACTTATATGGGGTCAAAAGTATTATATATACCGACCACAAAAGTCTTCAACACATATTTAATCAGAAACAACTGAATATGAGGCAGCGTAGGTGGATTGAATTGTTGAATGATTACGACTTTGAGATTAGTTACCACCTGGGGAAGGCAAATGTGGTAGCCAACGCCTTGAGCAGAAAGGACAGAGAACCCATTCGAGTAAAATCTATGAATATAATGATTCACAATAACCTTACTACTCAAATAAAGGAGGCGCAACAAGGAGTTTTAAAAGAGGGAAATTTAAAGGATGAAATACCCAAAGGATCGGAGAAGCATCTTAATATTCGGGAAGACGGAACCCGGTATAGGGCTGAAAGAATTTGGGTACCAAAATTTGGAGATATGAGAGAAATGGTACTTAGAGAAGCTCATAAAACTAGATACTCAATACATCCTGGAACGGGGAAGATGTACAAGGATCTCAAGAAACATTTTTGGTGGCCAGGTATGAAAGCCGATGTTGCTAAATACGTAGGGGAATTTTTGACGTGTTCAAAGGTCAAAGCGGAGCATCAGAAACCATCAGGTCTACTGCAACAACCCGAAATCCCGGAATGGAAATGAGAAAACATTACCATGGATTTCATCACTAAATTGCCAAGAACTGCAAGTGGTTTTGATACTATTTGGGTAATAGTTGATCGTCTCACCAAATCAGCACACTTCCTGCCAATAAGAGAAGATGACAAGATGGAGAAGTTAGCACGGCTGTATTTGAAGGAAGTCGTCTCCAGACATGGAATACCAATCTCTATTATCTCTGATAGGGATGGCAGATTTATTTCAAGATTCTGGCAGACATTACAGCAAGCATTAGGAACTCGTCTAGACATGAGTACTGCCTATCATCCACAAACTGATGGGAAGAGCGAAAGGACGATACATGTGTTATTGATTTCGAAAACAGTTGGGATCGACATCTACCATTAGCAGAATTTTCCTACAACAACAGCTACCATTCAAGCATTGAGATGGCGTCGTTTGAAGCACTTTATGGTAGAAAGTGCAGGTCTCCGATTTGTTGGAGTGAAGTAGGGGATAGACAGATTACGGGTCCGGAGATAATACAAGAAACTACCGAGAAGATCATCCAAATTCACCAACGGTTGAAAACCGCCTAAAGTCGACAAAAGAGCTACGCCGAAATTAAAAGAAAAGATATAGAATTTGAAATTGGAGAGATGGTCATGCTTAAGGTTACACCTTGGAAAGGCGTTGTTCGATTTGGTAAACGAGGGAAATTAAATCCAAGGTATATTGGATCATTCAAGATTATTGATCGTGTCGGACCAGTAGCTTACCGACTTGAGTTACCTCAACAACTCGCGGCTGTACATAAAACTTTCCACGTCTCGAATTTGAAGAAATGTTTTGCTAAAGAAGATCTCACTATTCCGTTAGACGAAATCCAAATCAACGAAAAACTTCAATTCATCGAAGAAACCGTCGAAATAATGGATCGTGAGGTTAAAAGACTTAAGCAAGACAAGATACCAATTGTTAAGATTCGATGGAATGCTCGTAGAGGACCCGAGTTCACCTGGGAGAGTGATGATCAGATGAAGAAGAAATACCCGCACCTTTTGCCAGAAGATTCGTCAACACATTCTACAACTTAAAATTTCGGGACGAAATTTATTTAACGGGTTGGTACTGTAGTGACCCGAACTTTTCCATGATTATATATTAAATGAAAACTATATTTTCATGATTAAATGTTTCCAACATGTTAAGCAATCAAACTTGTTAAGACTTGATAAAATTGAAATAGGTTTCATATAGACAATTGACCACCCAAGTTGACCGGTGATTCACGAACGTTAAAACTTGTAAAAACTATATGATGACATATATATGATTATATATATAGTTAACATGATATAATGATAAGTAAGTATCTCATTAGGTATTTTAACAATGAGTTATATACATAAAATTGTATTTATTGAATTAAGAAACTCGAAACGATATATATAACGATTATCGTTATAACAACGTCTTACTAATTACATATGAATCATATTAAGATATTGTTACACTATGTTTAATCATGATAAATGATAAGTAAACATGTCATTATGTATATTAACAATGAACTACATATGTAAAAACAAGACTACTAACTTAAGGATTTCGAAACGAGACATATATGTAACGATTATCGTTGTAAAGACATTTAAATGTATATATATCATATTAAGATATATTAATATATCATAATATCATGATAATATAATAATTTAACATCTCATTAGATATAATAAACATTGGGTTAACAACATTTAACAAGATCGTTAACTTAAAGGTTTCAAATCAACATTTACATGTAACGACTAACGATGACTTAATGACTCAGTTAAAATGTATATACATGTAGTATTTTAATATGTATTCATAAACTTTTGAAAGACTTCAAGACACTTATCAAAATACTTCTACTTAACAAAAATGCTTACAATTACATCCTCGTTCAGTTTCATCAACAATCTACTCGTATGCACCCGTATTCGTACTCGTACAATACACAACTTTTAGATGTATGTACTATTGGTATATACACTCCAATGATCAGCTCTTAGTAGCCTATGTGAGTCACCTAACACATGTGGGAACCATCATTTGGCAACTAGCATGAAATATCTCATAAAATTACAAAAATATGAGTAATCATTCATGACTTATTTACATGAAAACAAAATTACACATCCTTTATATCTAATCCATATACCAATGACTAAAAACACCTACAAACACTTTCATTCTTCAATTTTCTTCATCTAAGTGATATGTCTCAAGTTCTATCTTCAAGTTCTAAGTGTTCTTCATAAATTCTATAAGTTCTAGTTTCATAAAATCAAGAGTACTTCCAAGTTTGCTAGCTTACTTCCAATCTTGTAAAGTGATCATCCAACTTCAAGAAATCTTTCTTATTTATAGTAAGATATCTTTCTAATACAAGGTAATACTCATATTCAAACTTTGATTCAATTTCTATAACTATAACAATCTTATTTCGAGTGGAAATCTTACTTGAACTTGTTTTCGTGTCATGATTCTGCTTCAAGAACTTTCAAGCTATCCAAGGATCCTTTGAAGCTAGATCTATTTTTATCATTTCCAGTAGGTTTATCCACAAAACCTGAGGTAGTAATTATGTTTATAACATCATTCGATTCATATATATAAAACTACCTTATTCGAAGGTTTAAACTTGAAATCACTAGAACATAGTTTAGTTAATTCTAAACTTGTTCGTAAACAAAAATTAATCCTTCTAACTTGACTTTTAAAATCAACTAAACACATGTTCTATATCTATATTATATGCTAACTTAATGATTTAAAATCAGAAAACACGAAAAACACCGTAAAACCGGATATACGCTGTTGTAGTAACACCGCGGGCTGTTTTGGGTTAGTTAATTAAAAAATATGATAAATTTTGATTTAAAAGTTTTTCTTCTGGGAAAATAATTTTTCTTATGAACATGAAACTATATCCAAAAATCACGGTTAAACTCAAAGTGGAAGTATGTTTTCCAAAATGGTCATCTAGACGTCGTTCTTTCGACTGAAATGACTACCTTTACAAAAATGACTTGTAACCTATAATTCTGACTATAAACTTATACTTTTCTATATAGATTCATAAACTTAAGTTCAATATGAAACCAAAGCTATTGGATTCACTCAAAACGGATTTAAAACGAAGAAGTTATGGGTAAAACAAGACTGGTTATTTTTGTTTGTTGTAGCTACGTGAAAATTGGTAACAAATCTATATTAATCATATCCTAGCTAACTTATATTGTATTATACATGTATTCTAATATATTATGTAATCTTGGGATACCATAGACACGTATGCAAATGTTTTGACATATCATATCGACCCATCTATATATATTATTTGGAACAACCATAGACACTCTATATGCAGTAATGTTGGAGTTAGCTATACAGGGTTGAGGTTGATTCCAAAAATATATATAGTTTGAGTTGTGATCTAGCCTGAGACATGTATACACTGGGTCGTGGATTGATTCAAGATAATATATATCGTTTTATTTCTGTACATCTAATTATGGACAACTAGTTGTAGGTTACTAACAAGGACAGCTGACTTAATAAACTTAAAACATTAAAACGTATTAAAAATGTTGTAAATATATTTTGAACATACTTTGATATATATGTACATATTTGTTATAGGTTCGTGAATCGACCAGTAGCCAAGTCTTACTTCCCGACGAAGTAAAAATATGTGAAAGTGAGTTATAGTCCCACTTTTAAAATCTAATATTTTGGGATGAGATTACATGCAGTTTTATAAATGTTTTATGAAATAGACACAAGTAAATGAAACTGCATTATATGGGTGAATTATCAAAGCCGAATATGCCCCTTTTGCTTGGTAACCTAAGAATTAGTAAACCAATCTACTAATTGACGCGAATCCTAAAGATAGATCTACTGGGCCTAACGAACCCCATCCAAAGTACCGGATGCTTTAGTACTTCGAATTTGTTTTTATCATGTCCGAAGGATTTTCCGGAATGATAGGGGATATTCTTATATGCATCTTGTTAATGTCGGTTACCCGATGTTCACCATATGAATGATTTTTTTCTCTATGTATGGGATGTTTATTGAAATATGAAATCTTGTGGTCTATTATTATGATTTGATAATATCTAGGTTAAACCTATAACTCACCAACATTTTGTTGACGTTTTAAGCATGTTTATTCTCATGTGATTATTAAGAGCTTCCGCTATTGCATACTAAAATAAGGACAAGATTTGGAGTCCATGTTTGTATGATATTGTGTAAAAAACTGCATTCAAGAAACTTAATTTTTGATGTAATATATTCTTATTGTAAACCATTATGTAATGGTCGTGTGTAAATGGTATATTTTAGATTATCATTATTTGATAATCTACGTAATGCTTTTTAAACCTTTATAGATAAAATAAAGGTTATGGTTGTTTTAAAAATGAATGCAGTCTTTGAAAAACGTCTCATATAGAGGTCAAAACCTCGCAACGAAATCAATTAATATGGAACGTTTATAATCAATATGAACGGGACATTTCAACTACGGCACCTATATTGTCATTGCCTGAAGGGAATGATGATTTTGTGATATATTGTGATGCCTCAAAGCAAGGCCTCGGTTGTGTATTAATGCAACGAACGAAGGTAATTGCTTATGCGTCCAGACAATTGAAGATTCACGAGCAAAATTATACGACTCACGATTTGGAATTGGGCGCTGTTGTTTTTGCATTAAAGACTTGGAGGCACTACTTATATGGGGTCAAAAGTATCATATATACCGACCACAAAAGTCTCCAACATATATTTAATCAGAAACAACTGAACATGAGGTAGCGTAGGTGGATTGAGTTATTGAATGATTACGATTTCGAGATTCGTTACCACCCGGGGAAGGCAAATGTGGTAGCCGACGCCTTGAGCAGAAAGGACATAGAACCCATTCGAGTAAAAGCTATGAATATAATGATTCACACTAACCTTACTACTCAAATAAAGGAGGTGCAACAAGAAGTTTTAAAGAGGGAAATTTAAAGGATGAAATACCCGTACCTATTTTCAGAAGATTCGTCAACAGCTTCAACAGCTTAAAATTTCGGGACGAAATTTATTTAACGGGTAGGTACTGTAGTGACCCAAACTTTTCCATGTTCATATATATTAAATGAAATTGGTATGTTTACATGATTAAGTGTTTCCAACATGTTAAGCAATCAAACTTGTTAAGACTTGATTATTTGAAATGTGCTTCATATAGACAATTGACCACCCAAGTTGACCGGCGATTCACGAACGTTAAAAACTTGTAAAAACTACATGATGATATATATATGGATATATATATGGTTAACATGAGATTATGATAAGTAAGTATCTCACTAAGTATATTAACAATGAGTGATATACATAAAAATGAGTTTATTGAATTAAGAAACTCGAAACGATATATATAACGATTATCGTTATAACAACGTCTTACTAAATACATATGAATCATATTAAGATATTGATATACTATGTTTAACATGATAAAATGATAATTAAGTATATCATTAAGTGTGTTAACAATGAACTACATATGTAAAACAAGACTACTAACTTAAGAATTTCGAAACAAGGCATATATGTAACGATTTTCGTTGTAACAACATTTAACTGTATATATATCATACTAAGATTCATTAATATATCATAATATCATGATAATGTAATAATTTAACATCTCTTTAGATATAATAAACAATGGGTTAACAACATTTAACAAGATTGTTAACCTAAAGGTTTCAAAACAACATTTACATGTAACGACTAACGATGACTTAACGACTCAGTTAAAATGTATATACATGTAGTGTTTTAATATGTATTCATACACTTTTGGAAGACTTCAAGACACTTATCAAAATACTTCTACTTAACAAAAATTCTTACAATTACATCCTAGTTCAGTTTCATTAACAATTTTACTCGTATGCACCCGTATTCGTACTCGTACAATACACAGCTTTTAGATGTATGTACTATTGGTATATACACTCTAATGATCAGCTCTTAAAAGCCCATGTGAGTCACCTAACACATGTGGGAACCATAATTTGGCAACTAGCATGAAATATCTCATAAAATTACAAAAATATTAGTAATCATTCATGACTTATTTACATGTTAACAAAATTACACATCCTTTATATCTAATCCATTTACCAACGACCAAAAACACTTACAAACACTTTCATTCTTCAATTTTCTTCATCTAAGTGATCTCTCTTAAGTTTTATCTTCAAGTTCTAAGTGTTCTTCATAAATTCTACAAGTTCTAGTTTCATAAAATCAAGAATACTTCCAAGTTTACTAGCTCACTTCCAATCTTGTAAAGTGATCATCCAACCTTAAGAAATCCTTGTTGTATATACATGTAGTATTTTAATATGTATTCATACACTTTTGAAAGACTTCAAGACACTTATCAAAATACTTCTACTTAACAAAAATTCTTACAATTACATCCTCGTTCAGTTTCATCAACAATTCTACTCGTATGCACCCGTATTCGTACTCGTACAATACACAACTTTTAGATGTATGTACTATTGGTATATACACTCCAATGATCAGCTCTTAGTAGCCTATGTGAGTCACCTAACACATGTGGGAACCATCATTTGGCAACTAGCATGAAATATCTCATAAAATTACAAAAATATGAGTAATCATTCATGACTTATTTACATGAAAACAAAATTACACATCCTTTATATCTAATCGATAAACCAATGACCAAAAACACCTACAAACACTTTCATTCTTCAATTTTCTTCATCTAAGTGATCTCTCTCAAGTTCTATCTTCAAGTTCTAAGTGTTCTTCATAAATTCTATAAGTTCTAGTTTCATAAAATCAAGAGTACTTCCAAGTTTGCTAGCTTACTTCCAATCTTGTAAAGTGATCATCTAAATTCAAGAAATCTTTCTTATTTATAGTAAGATATCTTTCTAATACAAGGTAATACTCATATACAAACTTTGATTCAATTCCTATAACTATAACTATCTTAATTCGAGTGATAATCTTACTTGAACTTGTTTTCGTGTCATGATTCTGCTTCAAGAACTTTCAAGCCATCCAAGATCCTTTGAAGCTAGATCATTTCTTGTCACTTCCAGTAGGTTTACCTACTAAACTTGAGGTAGTAATAATGTTCATAACATCATTCAATTCATATATATAAAACTACCTTATTCGAAGGTTTAAACTTGAAATCACTAGAACATAGTTTAGTTAATTCTAAACTTGTTCGCAAACAAAAGTTAATCCTTCTAACTTGACTTTTAAAATCAACTAAATACATGTTCTATATCTATATGATATGCTAACTTAATGATTTAAAACCGCGAAACACGAAAAACACCGTAAAACCGGATATACGCCGTCGTAGTAACAACGCGGGATGTTTTGGATAGTTAATTAAAAACTATGATAAACTTTGAATTAAAAGTTATTCTTCTGGGAAAATAATTTTTCTTATGAACATGAAACTATATCCAAATATCATGGTTAAACTCAAAGGAGAAGTATGTTTTCCAAAATGGTCATCTAGACGTCATTCTTTCGACTGAAATGACTACCTTTACAAAAATGACTTGTAACCTGTATTTCGGACTATAAACTTATACTTTTTCTGTTTAGATTCATAAACTTAAGTTCAATATGAAACCATAGCAACTTGAAACACTCAAAACGGATTTAAAACGAAGAAGTTATGGGTAAAACAAGATTGGATAATTTTTCTTGTTGTAGCAACGTGAAAATTAGTAACAAATCTATATTAATCAAATCCTAGCTAACTTATATTGTATTAAATGTATTCTAATGTAATCTTGGGATACCATAGACACGTATGCAAATGTTTTGACATATCATATCTACCCATGTATATATATTATTTGGAACAACCATAGACACTCTATATGCAGTAATGTTGGAGTTAGATATACAGGGTTGAGGTTGATTCCAAAAATATATATACTTTGAGTTATGATCTAGCATGAGACGTGTATACACTGGGTCATGGATTGATCCAAGATAATATATTTCGATTTATTTCTGTACATCTAACTATGGACAACTAGTTGTAGGTTACTAACGAGGACAGCTGACTTAATAAACTTAAAACATTAAAACGTATTAAAAATGTTTTAAATATATTTTGAACATACTTTGATATATATATACATATTTGTTATAGGTTCATGAATCGACCAGTGGCCAAGTCTTTCTTCCCGAAGAAGTAAGAATCTGTGAAAGTGAGTTATAGTCCCACTTTTAAAATCTATATTTTTTTGGGATGAGAATACATGCGATTTTATAAATGTTTTACAAAATAGACACAAGTAATCAAAAATACTTTCTATGTTGGATTATCGAACCGAATATGCCCCTTTTTAGCTTGGTAGCCTAAGAATTAGGGAAATGGCCCCTAATTGACACGAATCCTAAAGATAGATCTATTTGGCCCAACAAGCCTCATCCGAGTTACGAATGCTTTAGTACTTCAATTTATCATATTCGATGAGAGTCCCGGAATGATGGGGATATTCTATATGCATATGAATGATTTTTATCTCTATACAGTTTGCGAAATGCCTGATATGAGATGTGTTATAAAAATGAAATCTTGTGGTCTATTATTATGATTTAATAATATGTAGGTTAAACCTATAACTCACTAAAATTTTTGACGTTTTAAGCATGTTTATTCTCAGGTGATTATTAAGAGCTTCCGCTGTTGCATACTAAATTAAGGACAAGATTTGGAGACCATGCTTGTATAATATTGTTTAAAAACTACATTCGAAGACTTATGTTGATGTGTAATATTATTGTAAACCATTATGTAATGGTCGTGTGAAAAACGCTATATTTTAGATTATCATTATTTGATAATCGTCGTAATATTTTAAAGGTTATGGTTTGTTCTAAAATCGAATGCAGTCTTTGAAAAACGTCTCATATAGAGGTCAAAACCTCGCAACGAAATTAATTAATATGGAACATTTATAATCAATATGAACGGGACATGTCACGTAGGTCCCCATAACTAGGTACCCAAATTCTTCCGGCGAAATATCGGAGTCCGGTCTCCTTAACTTCAAATCGTGAGGCGAGGACGTTCAAGCGTTCGAGAGAGATGTTTTCATCCTTGAGAGCCTCGTCTTGGGAGACGCGAATTTGGTTATTGAGATTGGTGTGTATGGTTATATTTAAAGCTCGGACACGAAGAGGTACCGCTCTTTCTTTCCGACTTAAGGCATCGGCTACTACATTTGCCTTCCCGGGATGGTAACGAAGCTCACAATCGTAATCGTTCAAAGTTTCAATCCACCGTCATTGTCTCATGTTTAGTTGTTTTTGATCGAAGATGTGTTGAAGGCTTTTGTGATCGGTGAAGATAGTACTCTTGGTTCCATAAAGATAGTGTCTCCACATTTTGAGTGCAAAGACAACGGATCCAAGTTCGAGATCATGTGTCGTGTAGTTCCGTTCATGAATTTTTAGTTGTCGAGAGGCATAAGCAATGACTTTCTTTCGTTGCATCAATACACACCTAAAACCATGTTTCGAGGCATCGCAATATACAACAAAATCATCATTGCCTTCGGGAAGTGACAAGATAGGAGCGGTGGTTAGCTTTTTCTTTAAGATTTGAAACGCGGACTCTTGTTCGGTTGCCAAAACGAATTTCTTTCCCTTGTGAGTTAACGCGGTTAAGGGACGAGCAACCAAAGAGAAATTTTCGATGAACTTACGATAATACCCGGCGAGGCCTAAGAATTAACGAATGTGAGTAGGAGTAGTAGGGGTTTCCCATTTGCTAATGGCTTTGATTTTTGCGGGATCGACCTTAATACCTTGATCGCTTACAACATGACCAAGAAATTGAACTTCCTTCAACCAAAATTCATACTTGGAGAATGTGGCATATAGTCGTTTTTGTCTCAAGAGTTCGAGCATGAGTCGAAGGTGTTGTTCGTGTTCCTCTTCGCTTTTAGAATAGACCAAGATATCATTGATGAATACAATAACGAATTTGTCGAGATACGGTTTGCACACGCGGTTCATATGATCCATGAACAACGATGATGCATTAGGTAGACCAAATGGCATGATGAGGAATTCATAACTACCATAGCGAGTCCAGAAAGTAGTTTTAGAGACATCTTCCCCCTTAACCCTTAATTGATGATAACCCGAGCGGAGATCGATTTTTAAATATACACGAGATCCTTGTAGTTGATCAAAGAGGTCGTCGATGCGTGGAAGAGGATATCGGTTCTTAACCGTCAATTTGTTTAGTTCACGATAATCAATGCACATTCGTAGGGATCTATCTTTCTTCTTGACGAACAAAATCGGAGCGCCCCAGGGTGAATGACTAGGTTGGATAAAACCACGGTCAAGTAGTTCTTGAATTTGACTTTGCAATTCTTACATTTCGAATGGAGCAAGTCTATACGGTGCACGTGCTGTAACATCCCGCCTTTTTCCGTTTACTTTCCGTTTATTCATTTTAAAGTCCGTTATATATTTATAACATCTCCTGTTGATACGCGTTTTAAATTATCTCGTTTAGGTAAGTCACGTACCCGAATGAAACTTGAGGGACTAAACTTGCCAAAATGCCAAAATGGTGACTAGGTCAAAGGAGTCAAACTCCTCTCATCCATTCACTTCATCTTCTCCTTCTTTGTTACTTCCTCCATTTTCTCTCAACACCCAAATACAAAGATTCATCATCTATTTTCGTTCTAGCAAGTGTCCATCAAAACAAATTGCTTTTTTGGAATCCTAGCAACTTCCTCTTCGATTCCATACCGATTTCATTACATTTGGGTAACTTTCTAAAATCACTAGATTTTGTGTTCTTGATGTTTTTAACTTATAAAGTTGTTAATTAGTGTCTATGGCTCAAGTCTAACATGAATATATGATTTATATGCTCGATCTCGTTGTTTTAGTGTAACTAGCATGAACATGAAAAGTGTGTGTTTGATTTTGAGTTTTGGATGATTTAATGTTGTTGTTATGATAAAGTGCAAGTATTAAATGTGTTCCTAGTATCACTAGCTTCAATTTGATGTGTAGGTTGCTTTAGAAAACTTCATAAACTTGATTATTGATTTTGGTGGATTTGGGTTAGGGTTTGATGAACTTGAAATGAACCTTTGATGCTTTGAATGACATGAGATGTTATTGGTAAGTGTTTAGTTATATTGTATGTTTAATTATCTTCGAAACGGCATATCATTAGTGTAAATTGGTTGCCCGAATCATTGAATTGCATTTATGAACTTGAATACATTTAATGATGAGCATTGAATGTGATTTGGGTTGTTGCAAGTATTGAATTATTTGTTGAAATGTGTTTAGTTGTTTTCCTCGTCAAAATACCTTCCCGATGATATAAGATACATGTTTTGATTGTTTGCGGGTCATAAATTGGGATTGTTTGAGTTTTGGTTAGTACATTTCTTTGTTTCGGCAAAACATGGTCTGGATACAGATCTGGACGCCGTCCAAATTATTGGACGACGTCCAGCAAATCTGGACGCCGTCCAGATGCACTACCAGATTCTGTTTGGTTTGGTCATTTTACGAAAAATGTTTGCCATGCTATGGACCTCTGATTCACATGTAACTTGTTCTAACCTGCTCATATATGATTAAAAACCTCAGAAAAATAGTTCGGGACCCGACCCGAACGTGTTGACTTTTTCGTTGACTTTGACCCGACTAAAGTTGACTTTTAATCAAACTTAACCAAATGTTTGTGCAATCGTTCCAACATGCTTTTATACTTGTATCTTGCATGAAACGTGACAACTTGACTCACATGCTATAGTAATCGAGTCGTAACGATCCATAGGACTAATTGAACATCTTTGACCTATCGTGTTACCGTTATTAATACAACCTATTTGTTTAGGTCAAGACTAGCATTGTTCTTTACACACGTTTACTTGTTGAAGTACTATATTACTCGTGTACTCAAGGTGAGATCATAGTCCCACTTTTACTCTTTTGAACTTACAATTGGGATGAGAAAACATAAACATTTTTTTTACTAAGTGAACGCAAGTACAGGAAAACAAACATTCTACATACGAGTTTAGAACAAAATCCTCAATTCAATTATCATTAGTTACACTTTCCGGGTGTAAGCGAGAACTTATGTTGTATGGATCCATATGGGTTTGACAAACCCTCATTCAGACGGTTCGCTACCGTTTACGAATGAAATATATTTTCGAGAAACAGTGTATGTTCTAACACTATTGTGATGGGGTTCTATGGAAGGAATGTTAAGCATTGATAATTGGGTGCTCGTGAATATTAACTTTTAGAATGTATTGCTATTATATCAATGTTACAAAGCTTGTGGTTCACTTGTACTTACTTACTTAAACCTATGATTTCAACAACGTTTTTGTTGACAGATTTCTATGTTTTTCTCAGGTCCTTGAATGTTTTGTGATACATGCTTCTGCTCATTACTTTTGATACTTGCTTGGATGTTGAGTATACATGCATACATGGAGCGTCTTTTGGCTACTTTTAAATTGTGTCGTATATGTTTCAATTGTACTTTAAACTTTGTTATGTAACTAGTTATCGAACTACTTTGTAAACCTTGAAACATATTTACTTTTGAAATGAATGCGACATACTTTTGGTCAAACGTTGTTTTAAAGACTTATGACCACGTAACGAGACCTAAGTAGACGGTGGTGTCAATGAAGATTTTGTCGGGTCGCTACAGATGGTATCAGAGCGTTGGTTGTAGGGATTTAGAGTTCATTGGTGTCAACCCCGAGTCATAGGGTACATTAGTGAGTCTGGACTACAACCGGCATATAGACTTGAAATAGGAATTACTTGACTACTTGTGCATTTATACTCGAACGTTTCTACTCATATCTACTCTTATTTCATCTTAATCTCACGATGTTTAATTTGATTGACGCACCACCTTGACTTAGTGAAATAATGTCGAATGCACATATGAATTAGGGTAATATAATTTCTGAGATTATATTACGGTGACTCATATGAACGTTCCAACATTATGACACAAAGAATTTAAGGCGAGTCAAGGAAATTTTTTCTCTTTATCCTTATTCTATATCATGATTAGTATTATTGAAAATACTAATCAACGGTATTCTTGTGTTTTGAAGGAACAATGCCTCCTCGCCGTGTGCCACGCCATGAGACTCCTGAACAAGCTCTACAATGAATGATAGCCACCGCCGTGGATGCGGCCATGGTCGGTCACTCATCCAACAACAACAACAATAACAACAACCACAACAACAACAACAACAACAACAACAATGGAGCCGGTAATTCAAACGAGGGGTGCTCCTACAAAGCCTTCATGGGGTGCAAACCTCATACTTTTGATGGGACCGGGGGACCGGTTACTCTCACTCGATGGTTCGAACAAACGGAGGTCGTTTTTAGCATAAGCGGTTATCGGGACCAAGATAAGGTTAAATACTCCACTCACACTTTCGCCGGTGTCGCCCTCACATGGTGGAACACCTATGTACAATCGGTGGGTACCGATGAAGCTCACGCCCTCTCTTAGGCCGACTTAAGGGAAAATATGATCGTCGAATATTTCCCTCATGAAGAAACCCGAAGGCTCGAACAAGAGCTAAGAACTTTGAAAGCGGTCAGAAATGATCTCAAGGCCTATAATCAACGATTTTCCGAACTAGCCTTGATGTGCCCAAACCTTGTGAACCCCGAATCTTTAAGGGTTGAACTTTACATGGATGGTTTTCCAAAGAGCATCAAACAAGGAGTAATGTCATCCAAACCCACTAATCATCAAGAAGCTTTGAACATGGCCCGCAAATTGATAGAAACTGTAGTGACCCGAACTTTTCCATGTTTATATATATTAAATGAAATTGATATTTACATGATTAAGTGTTTCCAACATGTTAAGCAATCAAACTTGTTAAGACTTGATTAATTGAAATAGGTTTCATATAGACAATTGACCACCTAAGTTGACCGGTGATTCACGAACGTTAAAACTTGCAAAAACTATATGATGACATATATATGAATATATATATATATATATATATATATATATATATATATATATATATATATATATATATATATATATATATAGTTAACATGATATTATGATAAGAGTATCTCATTAGGTATTTTAACAATGAGTTATATACATAAAATTGAGTTTATTGAATTAAGAAACTCGAAACGATATATATAACGATTATCGTTATAACAACGTCTTAATAAATACATATGAATCATATTAAGATATTG
The DNA here is from genome assembly GCF_046630445.1 of Rutidosis leptorrhynchoides. Classification (NCBI taxonomy): domain Eukaryota; kingdom Viridiplantae; phylum Streptophyta; class Magnoliopsida; order Asterales; family Asteraceae; genus Rutidosis; species Rutidosis leptorrhynchoides. The sequence continues at coordinate 630,371,775 of NC_092334.1, read as the reverse complement.
ATACACTATGTTTAATCATGATAAATGATAAGTAAATATATCATTAAGTATATTAACAATGAACTACATATGTAAAAAACAAGACTACTAACTTAATGATTTCGAAACGAGACATATATGTAACGATTATCGTTGTAACGACATTTAATGTATATATATCATACTAAGATATATTAATATATCATAATATCATGATAATGTAATAATTTAACATCTCTTTAGATATAATAAATAATGGGTTAACAACATTTAACAGGATGTTAACCTAAAGGTTTCAAAACAACATTTACATGTAACGACTAACGATGACTTAACGACTCAGTTAAAATGTATATACATGTAGTGTTTTAATATGTATTAATACACTTTTGAAAGAATTCAAAACACTTATCAAAATACTTCTACTTCACAAAAATGCTTACAATTACATCCTCATTCAGTTTCATCAACAATTCTACTAGTATGCACCCGTATTCGTACTCGTACAATACACAGCTTTTAGATGTATGTACTATTGGTATATACACTCCAATGATCAGCTCTTAGCATCCCATGTGAGTCACCTAACACATGTGGGAACTATAATTTGACAACTAGCATGAAATATCTCATAAAATTACAAAAATATTAGTAATCATTCATGACTTATTTACATGAAAACAAAATTACATATCCTTTATATCTAATCCATATACCAACGACCAAAAACACCTACAAACACTTTCATTCTTCAATTTTCTTCATCTAATTGATCTCTCTCAAGTTCCATCTTCAAGTTCTAAGTGTTCTTCATAAATTCTACAAGTTCTAGTTTCATAAAATCAAGAATACTTCCAAGTTTACTAGCTCACTTCCAATCTTGTAAAGTGATCATCCAACCTCAAGAAATCCTTGTTGGTTACAGTAAGATATCATTCTAAATCAAGGTAATACTCATATACAAACTTTGATTCAATTCCTATAACTATAACTATCTTAATTCGAGTGATAATCTTACTTGAAATTGTTTTCGTTTCATGATTCTACTTCAAGAACTTTCAAGCCATCCAAGATCCTTTGAAGCTAGATCATTTCTTGTCACTTCCAGTAGGTTTACCTACTAAACTTAAGGTAGTAATGATGTTCATAACATCATTCGATTCATACATATAAAACTATCTTATTCGAAGATTTGAACATGTAATCACTAGAACATAGTTTAGTTAATTCTAAACTTGTTCGCAAACAAAAGTTAATCCTTCTAACTTGACTTTTAAAATCAACTAAACACATCTTCTATATCTATATTATATGCTAACTTAATGATTTAAAACCGGAAAACACGAAAAACACCGTAAAACTGGATATACGCCATCGTAGTAACACCGCGGGCTGTTTTGGGTTAGTTAATTAAAAACTATGATAAACTTTGATTTAAAAATTGTTCTTCTGGGAAAATGATTTTTCTTATGAACATGAAACTATATCCAAAAATCATGGTTAAACTCAAAGTGGAAGTATGTTTTCCAAAATGGTCATCTAGACGTCGTTCTTTCGACTGAAATGACTACCTTTACAAAAATGACTTTTAACTTATATTTCTGACTATATATCTATACTTTTTATGTTTATATTCATAAAATAGAGTTCAATATGAAACCATAGCAATTTGATTCACTCAAATCGGATTTAAAACGAAGAAGTTATGGGTAAAACAAGATTGGATATTTTTTGATTGTTGTAGCTACGGGAAATATTGTAACAATTCGATATAAATTATATCCTAGATAACTTATATTGTATTATAAATGTATTCTAATGTAATCTTGGGATACCATAGACACGTATGCAAATGTTTTGACATATCATATCGACCCATGTATATATATTATTTGGAACAACCATAGACACTCTATATGCAGTAATGTTGGAGTTAGCTATACAGGGTTGAGGTTGATTCCAAAAATATATATACTTGGAGTTGTGATCTAGCCTGAGACGTGTGTACACTGGGTCGTGGATTGATTCAAGATAATATATCGATTTATTTCTGTACATCTAACTGTGAACAACTAGTTGTAGGTTACTAACGAGGACAGCTGACTTAATAAATTTAAAATAGTAAAACGTATTAAAAATGTTGTAAATATATTTTGAACATACTTTGATATATATGTACATATTTGTTATAGGTTCGTGAATCGACCAGTGGCCAAGTCTTACTTCCCGACGAAGTAAAAATCTGTGAAAGTGAGTTATAGTCTCACTTTTAAAATCTAATATTTTGGGATGAGAATACATGTAGATTTATAAATGTTTTACGAAATAGACACAAGTAATTGAAACTACATTATATGGGTGAATGATCGAAGCCGAATATTCCCCTTTTGCTTGGTAACCTAAGAATTAGTAAACCGATCTACTAATTGACGCGAATCCTAAAGATAGATCTATTGGGCCTAACGAACCCCATCCAAAGTACCGGATGCTTTAGTACTTCGAATTCATTTATATCATGTCCGAAGGATTTCTCGAAATGATAGGGGATATTCTTATATGCATCTTGTTAATGTCGGTTACCAGGTGTTCACCATATGAATGAATTTTATATCTATGTATGGGATGTATATTGAAATATGAAATCTTGTGGTCTATTATTATTATGATTTGATAATATATAGGTTAAACCTATAACTCACCAACATTTTTGTTGACGTTTTAAGCATGTTTATTCTTAGGTGATTATTAAGAGCTTCCGCTGTCGCATACTAAAATAAGGACAAGATTTGGAGTCCAGGCTTGTATGATATTATGTAAAAATTGCATTCAAGAAACTTACTTTTGATGTAATATATTCTTATTGTAAACCATTATGTAATGGTCGTGTGTAAACGGTATATTTTAGATTATCATTATTTGATAATCTACGTAATGCTTTTTAAACCTTTATCGATAAAATAAAGGTTATGCTTGTTTTAAAAATGAATGCAGTCATTGAAAAACGTCTCATATAGAGGTCAAAACCTCGCGACGAAATCAATTAATATGGAACGTTTATAATCAATATGAACGGGATATTTCAGTTGGTATCCGAGTATTGGTCTTAGAGAACCAGAAAATTGCATTAGTGTGTCTTACCGAGCTTGTTAGGATGCATTAGTGAGTCTGGACTTCGACCGTATTTTTCTTCAAAAACGATTGCTTAACATTTTTTTTGTTGGAAACTATATATTATTAACATGTAAATATTATGTGATATATTAATCTCTTAACGTGTTTGATATTGTGTGATAGATGTCTTCCTCTAGTACAAATCCCATTGATTCACCTAATAATAATGAAGAGTCGAATATATTTTGGGAAGATTCACAAATTCCCGAAGAGGAACCGGAAGAGGAGGAACCGGAAGAGGAGGAACCGGAAGAAGAGGAACCAGAAGAGGAGGGATCGGAAGAGGAGGAACCAGAAGAAGAAGAGGTTCCGGAGGAAGAAATATTGATACCTATAGTAAATCGATTAAATAAAAGAAAATCCTCAACCAACGGACCAAAGTTAATAATGGTCAATGGTGTTTCCGCTGAGGAAGCAAAATATTGGGAAGATTACCAATTTTTCGATGAATCGGATCCCGATGAGGATTCTGATGATGTTATAGAAATTACCTCGACCCAATTTAATAAAGCGAAAGAAAATAATAAGGGAAAAGGTATAAAAATAGAGAAACCCGATTCCAACCCCGATGAACTTTATATGTATCGGCAACATCCGTATTTCCTAAAATGTAACAATGACCCGGGAACCTCTAAACCACCAGGTTTTTCTAAACCATTGTGGAAAACGACAGCTCGTATTAGAGGAACACCATATATTCCTAGAAAATTAGGAAAACGAACCAAGTTCGAAGAAGAAGAAACCAGTGATTCAGATTAGAGGGTTGCAATCATGTTGTGTATTATATGTATTGTAGTGTGCTTGTACTTTTATGTTCTATGTAAAAAATTGCTTGTATTGTTTGTTATTATGAATCTAATCCTTGTCTATTTTACAGTATAAAAACAAAATGGACGTTAAGGGTAGACAACTGAATATTTTAGAAGACCTACCAGAGGATATGATTAAGGAAATCTTGTCTAGAGTCGGTCAGAATTCATCAGCACATTTAGTTATGGTGAAATTAACTTGTCAAACATTTGAAAGACTTTCCAGAAATGCCTTAGTTTATAAAAGGCTTTCCTTTGATAGGTGGGGTATATCACATTGGGGAGACCGTAAGTTACGTCGTGTTTTCTTTAAAGCATTAAATGCGGGGAACCCAAATACAATTTTACGCTACGGGTTAAGAACCTATTTTGACTCAACATATCCCAACATAGGATTTCGTGAATTAGAAAGAGCTTCTAACATGCAACATAAAGAAGCATGTTATGCTTACGGGTTAGTGATGTTCGCTTCTTACCAAAGTGAGAAAAAGAACATCGGATTGCAAATTTTAAATAAAACCTTCCCACAAGTGACGGATTCAGTAGTTGAGGTGAGAAATAAGGCTTTTAGATTATTACGGGGCTGTTGGACATTACGAAACCCTCGTCCTTTTGACGACATTACAACATGCTGCCTAGCCAATGGTCATAACGGTTATTTTCCACAAGACCAAGGATGGGAAGTCGTCTTAGTAAAACCAGAATGCATGACTTGTTTCTGGACTTATGAATTACGTGTCTTTATTTCCTTTGCTGAACAACTTGCGTATTAACTAGATTTATCTTCAAAACTGCCCTGTATCATAGTGTACTATATTTCATGTTATATGTAATATAGCGAAGTTGTAAGTTTGAAGAATATTTGTATTTGATATATTATTATAATCAGTTTTTCATATGGAATTGTAGTAGTTAAATTGTATATTAGCTACTAAGTATGAACTTAACGGGTAGGTAGTACCCGAATTTAAACTTATAAAACGCAAATATGAAGAAAAAGCTTTTATGAATGAGTTCATATTATGCTACGAAATACTATTGACTACTCTTAATATTCTGTATGATTAACTCGATTCAGTTGGCTATTTTGAAGGAAATGATACCGACTACTCGACACACCATGAATATGAGCGAAGAGGAATTTCGTACCTTTCTTGCTGCAAATATAGTCGCAGTACAGGCTGCGCTACATACCAACAATAACTCTGAATCTAGCAATGCAGCTAACAGCGCAAGAAATCGTGTAGGATGCTCCTACAAAGAATTCACTGCCTGCAAACCTTTGGAATTTGATGGAACCGAAGGACCAATTGGATTGAAACGGTGGACCGAGAAAGTCGAATCGGTGTTTGTCATAAGTAAGTGTACTGAAGAAGACAAAGTTAAGTACGCTATGCATACCTTCACAGGTACTGTGTTAACGTGGTGGAACACCTATCTTGAACAGGTAGGACAAAATGCTGCTTACGCACTACCGTGGTCAGCATTCAAGCAATTGATGAACGAGCAGTACCGTCCTAGAAACGAAGTCAATAAACTCAAGGCAGAACTTAGAGAGTTACGAACACAAGGGTTCAATATTACCACATATGAACGACGATTCACAGAGTTGTGCCTATTGTGTCCGGGAGCATTCGATGATGAAGAAGAGAAGATCGACGCATTTGTAAAAGGGTTACCAGTAAGGATTCAAGAAGATGTGAGTTCACACGAGCCCGTTTCTATACAGAAGGCAAGTCAAATGGCTCATAAACTCATAAATCAGATTGAGGGAAGAATTAAAGAGCAGGCAGCCGAAGAAGCGAACACGAAACAACTTAAGAGGAAGTGGGAGAAAAACGGTGACAAGAGTCACCAGTACAACAACAACAACAACAACAATTACAACCACAATCGCAATAACTATCCCAACAATCGCAACAACAATCGCAACAATAACCACAATCCTAACAATAACTACAACAAACATCCCAACAACAACAACAACAACTACAACAACCATTTCAACAACAATAACAATCCCAACAACAACCTCAATAACAACAACGGCAACAAAAACCAAAAACAGCCATGTCATAGGTGTGAAGAAAATCATCAGGGGTTTTGCACGACATTTTGCAATATGTGTAAAAGAAATGGTCATAGCGCGACAAAGTGTGAGGTCTACGGACCAAAGTTTAACAGAACTAAAGGAACAAATAGTATCAGAACAAGTAATGCCGGAACGAATAGTGTCGGAGCAAGTAATACCATCGCTGTTTGTTATAAATGTGGAAAACCAGGCCACATTATTAGAAATTGCCTGAATCAGGGGAATACTAATGGGCAGGGCCGTGGAAGAGTTTTCAATATTAATGTGGCAGAAGCACAGGAAGACCCGGAGCTTGTTACGGGTACGTTTCTTATTGATGATAAATCTGCTTATGTTTTATTTGATTCGGGTGCAGATAGAAGCTATATGAGTAGAGAATTTTGTGCTAAATTAAGTTGCCCATTGACGCCTTTGGATAGTAAATTTTTACTCGAATTAGTAAACGGTAAATTAATTTCAGCAGATAATATATGTCGGGAGAGAGAAATTAAACTGGGGATGAAACGTTTAAAATTGATTTAATACCAGTCGAGTTAGGGAGATTTGATGTAATAATTGGCATGGACTAGTTGAAGAAGGTAAGAGCAGAGGTCGTTTGTTACAAAAATGCGATTCGCATTATGCGTGAAAAAGGAAAACCTTTAATGGTGTACGGAGAAAAGAACAACGCGAAATTTAATCTTATTAGTAGTTTGAAGGCGCAAAAACTAATAAGAAAAGGTTGTTACGTCATTCTAGCACACATCGAGGAAGTTAAACCTGAAGAAAAGAACATCAGTGATGTTCCCGTCGCAAAAGAATTTCCCGATGTATTTCCGAAAGAATTACCGGGATTACCCCCACATCGATCCGTTGAATTTCAAATAGACCTTGTACCAGGAGCTGCACCAATAGCTCGTGCTCCATACAGACTCGCACCCAGCGAAATGAAAGAATTACAAAGTCAGTTACAGGAACTTTTAGAGCGTGGTTTCATTCGACCAAGCACATCACCATGGGGAGCTCCTGTTTTGTTTGTCAAGAAGAAAGATGGTACATTCAGGTTGTGTATCGATTACCGAGAGTTAAACAAACTTACCATCAAGAATCGCTACCCACTACCGAGAATCGACGACTTATTTGATCAACTACAAGGCTCGTCTATTTATTCGAAGATTGATTTACGTTCTGGATATCATCAAATGCGGGTGAAGGAGGATGATATTCTAAATTCTGCTTTTAGGACGCGTTACGGTCATTACGAGTTTATGGTTATGCCGTTTGGATTGACTAACACACCAGCTGTGTTCATGGACCTCATGAACCGAGTGTGTGGGCCATATATTGACAAGTTTGTCATTGTTTTCATCGACGACATACTTATTTACTCGAAGAATGATCAAGAGCACGAAGAACATTTGAGAAAAGTGCTAGAGTTGCTGAGAAAAGAAAAACTGTACGCTAAGTTTTCAAAGTGTGCATTTTGGTTGGAAGAAGTTCAATTCCTCGGTCACATAGTGAACAAAGAAGGTATTCAGGTGAATCCAGCAAAGATTGAAACCGTTGAAAAGTGGAAAACCCCGAAAACTCCGAAACACATACGTCAGTTTTTAGGACTAGCTGGTTACTACAGAAGGTTCATCCAAGACTTTTCCAGAATAGCAAAACCCTTGACTGCATTAACGCATAAAGGGAAGAAATTTGAATGGAAGGATGAACAAGAGAAAGTGTTTCAATTGTTGAAGAAAAAGTTAACTACGGCACCTATATCGTCATTACCTGAAGGGAATGATGATTTTGTGATATATTGTGACGCCTCAAAGCAAGGTCTCGGTTTTGTATTAATGCAACGAACGAAGGTAATTGCTTATGCGTCTAGACAATTGAAGATTCACGAGCAGAATTATACGACGCATGATTTGGAATTAGGCGCGGTTGTTTTTGCATTAAATACTTGGAGGCACTACTTATATGGGGTCAAAAGTATTATATATACCGACCACAAAAGCCTTCAACACATATTTAATTAGAAACAACTAAACATGAGGCAGCGCAGATGGATTGAATTGTTGAATGATTACGACTTTGAGATTCGTTACTACCCAGGGAAGGCAAATGTGGTAGCCGACTCCTTGAGCAGAAAGGACAGAGAACCCATTCGTGTAAAATCTATGAATATAATGATTCACACTAACCTTACTACTCAAATAAAGGAGGCGCAACAAGGAGTTTTAAAAGAGGGAATTTTAAAGGATAAAATACCCAAAGGATCGGAGAAGCATCTTAATATTCGGGAGGATGGAAACCGGTATAGGGCTGAAAGAATTTGGGTACTAAATTTTGGAGATATGAGAGAAATGGTACTTAGAGAAGCTCATAAAACCAGATACTCAATACATCCTGGCACGGGGAAGATGTACAAGGATCTCAAGAAACATTTTTGGTGGCCGGGTATGAAAGTCGATGTTGCTAAATACGTAGGAGAATGTTTGACGTGTTCTAAGGTTAAAGCTGAGCATCAGAAACCATCAGGTCTACTTCAACAACCCGAAATCCCGGAATGGAAATGGGAAAACATTACCATGGATTTCATCACTAAATTGCCAAGGACTGCAAGTGGTTTTGATACTATTTGGGTAATAGTTGATCGTCTCACCAAATCAATACACTTCCTGCCAATAAGAGAAGATGACAAGATGGAGAAGTTAGCATGACTGTATTTGAAGAAAGTCGTCTCCAGACATGGAATACCAATCTCTATTATCTCTGATAGGAATGGCAGATTTATTTCAAGATTCTGGCAGACATTACAGCAAGCATTAGGAAATTGTCTAGACATGAGTACTGCCTATCATCCACAAACTGATGGGCAGAGTGAAAGGACGATACAAACGCTTGAAGACATGCTACGAGCATGTGTTATTGATTTCAGAAACAGTTGGGATCGACATCTAACGTTAGAAGAATTTTCCTACAACAACAGCTACCATTCAAGCATTGAGATGGCGCCGTTTGAAGCACTTTATGGTAGAAAGTGCAGGTCTCCGATTTGTTGGAGTGAAGTGGGGGATAGACAGATTACGAGTCCAGAGATAATACAAAAAACTACGGAGAAGATCATTCAAATTCAACAAAGGTTGAAAACCGCCCAAAGTCGACAAAAGAGCTACGCCGACATTAAAAGAAAAGATATAGAATTTGAAATTGAAGAGATGGTCATGCTTAAGGTTGCACCTTGGAAAGGCGTTGTTCGATTTGGTAAACGAGGGAAATTAAATCCAAGGTATATTGGACCATTCAAGATTATTGATCGTGTCGGACCAGTATTTTACCGACTTGAGTTACCTCAACAACTCGCGGCTGTACATAACACTTTCCACGTCTCGAATTTGAAGAAATGTTTTGCTAAAGAAGATCTCACTATTCCGTTAGACGAAATCCAAATCAACGAAAAACTTCAATTCATCGAAGAACCCGTCGAAATAATGGATCGTGAGGTTAAAAGACTTAAACAAAACAAGATACCAATTATTAAGGTTCGATGGAATGCTCGTAGAGGACCCGAGTTCACCTAGGAATGAGAAGATCAGATGAAGAAGAAATACCCGCACTTATTTCCAGAAGATACGTCAACACCTCCAACTGCTTAAAATTTCGGAACGAAATTTATTTAACGGGTAGGTATTGTAGTGACCCGAACTTTTCCATGTTTATATATATTAAATGAAATTGATATTTACATAATTAAGTGTTTCCAATATGTTAAGCAATCAACCTTGTTAAGACTTGATTAATTGAAATAGGTTTCATATAGACAATTGACCACCCAAGTTGACCGGTGATTCACGAACGTTAAAACTTGTAAAAACTATATGATGACATATATATGAATATATATATATATATAGTTAACATGATATTATGATAATAGTATCTCATTAGGTATTTTAACAATGAGTTATATACATAAAATTGAGTTTATTGAATTAAGAAACTCGAAACAATATATATAACGATTATCGTTATAACAACGTCTTACTAAATACATATGAATCATATTAAGATATTGATACTCTATGTTTAATCATGATAAATGATAAGTAAACATATCATTAAGTATATTAACAATGAATTACATATGTAAAAAACAAGACTACTAACTTAATGATTTCGAAACGAGACATATATGTAACGATTATCGTTGTAACGACATTTAATGTATATATATCATACTAAGATATATTAATATATCATAATATCATGATAATGTAATAATTTAACATCTCTTTAGATATAATAAACAATGGGTTAACAACATTTAACAGGATTGTTAACCTAAAGGTTTCAACACAACATTTACATGTAACGACTAACGATGACTTCACGACTCAGTTAAAATGTATATACATGTAGTGTTTTAATATGTATTCATACACTTTTGAAAGACTTCAAAACACTTATCAAAATATTTCTACTTAAAAAAAATGCTTACAATTACATCCTCATTCAGTTTCATCAACAATTCTACTCGTATGCACCCGTATTCGTACTCGTACAATACACAGCTTTTAGATGTATGTACTATTGGTATATACACTCCAATGATCAGCTCTTAGCAGCCCATGTGAGTCACCTAACACATGTGGGAACCATCATTTGGCAACTAGCATGAAATATCTCATAAAATTACAAAAATATTAGTAATCATTCATGATTTATTTACATGAAAACAAAATTACATATCCTTTATATCTAATCCATATACCAATGACCTAAAACACCTACAAACACTTTCATTCTTCAATTTTCTTCATCTAATTGATCTCTCTCAAGTTTCATCTTCAAGTTCTAAGTGTTCTTCATCAATTCTACAAGTTCTAGTTTCATAAAATCAAGAATACTTCCAAGTTTACTAGCTCACTTCCAATCTTGTAAAGTGATCCTCCAACCTCAAGAAATCCTTGTTGGTTATAGTAAGATATCATTCTAAATCAAGGTAATACTCATATACAAACTTTGATTCAATTCCTATAACTATAACTATCTTAATTGGAGTGATAATCTTACTTGAACTTGTTTTCGTGTCATGATTCTACTTCAAGAACTTTCAAGCCATCCAAGATCCTTTGAAGCAAGATCATTTCTTGTCACTTTCAGTCGGTTTACCTACTAAACTTAAGGTAGTAATGATGTTCATAATATAATTCGATTCATACATATAAAACTATCTTATTCGAAGATTTGAACATGTAATCACTAGAACATAGTTTAGTTAATTCTAAACTTGTTCGCAAACAAAAGTTAATCCTTCTAAGTTGACTTTTAAAATCAACTAAACACATGTTATATATCTATATGATATGCTAACTTAATGATTTAAAACGTGAAAACACGAAAATCACCGTAAAACCGGATATACGCCGTCGTAGTAACACTGCGGGCTGTTTTGGGTTAGTTATTTAAAAACTATGATAAAATTTTGATTTAAAAGTTGTTCTTCTGGGAAAATGATTTTTCTTATGAACATGAAACTATATCCAAAAATCATGGTTAAACTCAAAGTGAAAGTATGTTTTCCAAAATGGTCATTTAGACGTCGTTCTTTCGACTTAAATAACCTTTATAAAAATGACTTGTAACTTATATTTCTGACTATAAATCTATACTTTTTATGTTCAGATTCATAAAATAGAGTTCAATATGAAACCATAGAAATTTGATTCACTCAAATCGGATTTAAAACGAAAAAGTTATGGGTAAAACAAGATTGGATATTTTTGATTGTTGTAGCTACTGGAAATATTGTAACAATTCTATACAAATCATATCCTAGATAACTTATATTGTATTATACATGTATTCTAATGTAATCTTGGGATACCATAGACACATATGCAAATGTTTTGACATATCATATCGACCCATGTATATATATTATTTGGAACAACCATAGACACTCTATATGCAGTAATGTTAGAGTTAGCTATACAGGGTTGAGGTTGATTCTAAAAATATATATACTTTGAGTTGTGATCTAGCCTGATACGTGTATACGCTGGGTCGTGGATTGATTCAAGATAATATATATCGATTTATTTCTATACATCTAACTGTGGACAACTAGTTGTAGGTTACTAACGAGGACAACTGACTTAATAAATTTAAAACAGTAAAACGTATTAAAAATGTTGTAAATATATTTAGAACATACTTTGATATATATGTACATATTTGTTATAGGTTCGTGAATCGACCAGTGGCCAAGTCTTACTTCCCGACGAAGTAAAAATCTGTGAAAGTGAGTTATAGTCCCACTTTTAAAATCTAATATTTTGGGATGAGAATACATGCAGTTTTATAAATGTTTTACGAAATAGACACAAGTAATTGAAACTACATTATATGGGTGAATGATCGAAGCCGAATATGCCCCTTTTGCTTGGTAACCTAAGAATTAGTAAACCGATCTACTAATTGACGCGAATCCTAAAGATAGATCGATTGGGCCTAACGAACGCCATCCAAAGTACCGGATGCTTTAGTACTTCGAATTCGTTTATATCATGTCCGAAGGATTTCCCTGAATGATAGGGGATATTCTTATATGCATCTTATTAATGTCGGGGTTACCAGGTGTTCACCATATGAATGAATTTTATCTCTATGTATGGGATGTATATTGAAATATGAAATCTTGTGATCTATTATTATTATGATTTGATAATATATAGGTTAAACCTATAACTCACCAAAATTTTTGTTGACGTTTTAAGCATGTTTATTCTCAGGTGATTATTAAGAGCTTCCGCTGTTGCATACTAAAATAAGGACAAGATTTGGAGTCCATGCTTGTATGATATTATGTAAAAACTGCATTCAAGAAACTTATTTTTGATGTAATATATTTTTATTGTAAACCATTATGTAATGGTCGTGTGTAAACGGTATATTTTAGATTATCATTATTTGATAGTCTACGTAATGCTTTTTAAACCTTTATCGATAAAATAAAGGTTATGGTTGTTTTAAAAATGAATGCAGTCTTTGAAAAACGTCTCATATAGAGGTCAAAACCTCGCGACGAAATCAATTAATATGGAACGTTTATAATCAATATGAACGGGACATTTCAGAAACGGTGGACGAAATTGTAGTGCCGGCACCTAAAGCCGAGGATAAGTCGGGTAACAAGAAAAAAGAAAATGGGAAGCCCCCCAATCAAGCAACAACAACTTTGCCAAGAAGCCTTTCACCTCCGACGGCAAGAAGGGTTATGCCGGAAACCTACCTCTTTGCAACAAATGCAACAAGCACCACTTTGGTGAATGTGGCAAGCTAATTTGCCATCGGTGCCAAGGAGATGGACATAAGGCCAACGAATAAAAGTGTCAACCCCATCGCTCGAAAAGGGCCCAATGCACCAAAGACGGGCACTTGTTACGAATGTGGCCAAACGGGCCATTATAGAAATGCATGCCCGAAGAAGAAAGATAACCCCAATACGCACGGCCGAGCTTTCAACATCAACACCGAAGAAGCCCGAGATGACAATGAATTAGTCACCAGTACGTTTCTTCTCAACAACACTTATGTTACTTGTTTATTCGATTCGGGTGCCGACAAGAGTTTTGTATCCAAGACTTTGACTCATTCTTTTAGCACTCCACCACTTCCATTAGATGCTACTTATACCATTGAAGTGGCCAACGGAAAACTATTGAGTGCCGACACATATTACCGGGGGTGTACGTTAAACATTTTGGGTAATGAGTTTGAAATTGACTTGATACCCATGGAACTAGGAAGCTTCGATGTGATAATCGGTATGAATTGGTTAGCCAAAATAAAATCTCACATCCTTTGTGATCTTAACGCAATCCGAATTCCTATCGAGAATGGTGAACCTTTGATTGTTTATGGCGATAAGAGTTGCACCGGACTCAACCTCGTTTCGTGCCTTAAAGTTAGAAAACTACTCCGTAAGGGTTGTTTTGCGATCCTTGCCCACGTTAAGAAAGTCGAGTCTGATGAGAAGCATATCGATGATGTGCCAATTGTTAGTGACTTTTCCGATGTATTTCCCGAGGAATTGCCGGGTCTTCCACCTCATCGATCGGTAGAATTCCAAATTGATCTTATTCCGGGAGCCGCACTCGTAGCACGTTCAACATATAGACTTGCCCCCTCCAAAATGCAAGAATTGCAAAGTCAAATCCAAGAACTACTTGACCGTGGTTTTATCCAACCTAGCCATTCACCATGGGCCGCTCCGATTTTGTTCGTTAAGAAGAAAGACGGATCCCTACGAATGTGCATCGATTATCATGAACTAAATAAATTAACGGTTAAGAACCGATATCCTCTTCCTCGCATCGATGAACTCTTTGATCAACTACAGGGGTTTTGTGTATATTCGAAAATCGATCTCCGCTCGGGTTATCATCAATTAAGGGTTAAGGGGGAAGATGTCTCCAAAACTGCTTTCCGGACTCGTTATGGTAATTATGAATTTCTTGTTATGCCATTTGGTCTCACTAACGCACCGGCGGTGTTCATGGATCTTATGAACCGCGTGTGCAAACCATATCTCGATAAATTCGTTATTGTGTTCATCGATGACATCTTGGTCTATTCTAAAAGCGAAGAAGAGCACGAACAACATCTCCGACTTGTGCTTGAACTCTTGAGACAAGAACGACTCTATGCCAAATTCACCAAGTGTAAATTTGATTGAAGGAAGTTCAATTTCTTGATCATGTAGTAAGTGATCAAGGTATTAAAGTCGATCCCACGAAAATCGAAGCCATTAGTAAATGGGAGACTCCTACTACTCCTACTCACATTCGTCAATTTTTGGGTCTCGCCGGATACTATCGTAGATTCATCAAGGATTTCTCTTTGGTTGCTCGTCCTCTAACCGCGTTAACTCACAAGGGAAAGAAATTCATTTGGTCAACCGAGCAAGAATCCGCGTTTCAAATCTTGAAGGCAAAGCTAACCACTGCTCCTATCTTGTCACTTCCCGAAGGCAATGATGATTTTGTTGTATATTGCGATGCCTCAAAACATGGTTTTAGGTGCGTGTTGATGCAACGAAAGAAAGTCATTGCTTATGCCTCTCGACAACTTAAAATTCATGAACAAAACTACACGACACATGATCTCGAACTCGGAGCCGTTGTCTTCGCACTTAAAATGTGGAGACACTATCTTTATGGAACCAAAAGTACCATCTTCACCGATCACAAAAGCCTTCAACACATCTTCTATCAAAAGCAACTAAACATGAGACAACGACGGTGGATTGAAACTTTAAACGATTATGATTGTGAGCTTCATTACCATCCCGGGAAGGCAAACGTAGTAGCCGATGCTTTAAGTCGAAAGGAAAGAGCGATTCCTCTTCGTGTCCGAGCTTTAAACATCACCATTCACACCAACCTCAATAGTCAAATTCGTGTAGCGCAAGACGAGTCTCTCAAGGATGAAAACATCTCTCTCGAACACTTGAACGTCCTCACATCTCGATTCGAAGTTAAAGAAACCGGACTCCGATATTTCGCCGGAAGAATTTGGTGCCTAGTTATGGGGACTTGTGAAGCCTTATTTTAGATGAAGCCCATAAGTCAAGATATTCGATTCACCCCGGTGCCAATAAGATGTACCACGACCTCAAAGAACAATATTGGTGGCCGAACATTAAAAAGGACGTTGCTACTTATGTTGGAAAGTGCCTAACTTGCTCCAAAGTCAAAGCCGAATATCATAGACCGTCCGGACTACTTCAACAACCCGAAATCCCGCAATGAAAGTGGGAAAGGATAACGATGGATTTTATCACCAAACTACCAAAGACGGTTGGCGGTTATGATACTATTTGGGTTATTGTTGACCGTCTCACCAAATCCGCGCACTTCCTAGCCTTGAAGGAAACTGACAATATGGAGAAACTCGCACAACTTTACATTAAAGAAATCGTAGCCCGACACGATGTACCCTTATCGATTATCTCCGACCGAGATGGCCGTTTTATTTCTAGATTTTGGCGTACCTTACAAGAAGCGTTGGGGACGCGTTTAGACATGAGCACCACATATCATCCACAAACCGACGGACAAAGAGAACGCACAATTCAAACTTTGGAAGACATGCTACGATCTTGTGTTATCGACTTTGGAAAAGCTTGGGATAAGCACTTGCCTCTCGCCGAATTCTCCTACAACAATAGTTTTCACGCGAGTATTAACGCTGCACCAATCGAAGCTTTATATGGCCGAAAATGTCATTCACCTCTTTGTTGGGCCTAAGTAGGTGACACACAAATCACCGGACCTGAACTCATTCATGAAACAACCGAGAAAATCGTTCAAATCCGAGATAGGCTTAGGACGGCCCGAAGTCGTCAAAAGAGCTATACCGACAAATGACGCAACGACCTTGAATTTCAAGTTGGTGACCGCGTAATGTTAAAAGTCGCGCCTTGAAAAGGTGTAATTCGTTTCGGGAAATGCGGGAAGCTAAATCCGCGGTATATTGGTCCTTTCGAAATCTTGGAGCGTGTTGGAACCGTTGCTTATCGTTTAGATCTTCCGCCTCAATTGAGCTCCGTTCATCCTACTTTCCATGTATCTAACTTGAAAAAGTGCCTTGCCGAACCCGATGTCGTCATCCCTCTCGAGGAGCTTACCATCGATGACAAACTTCATTTCATGGAGGAACCGGTTGAATTTGTGGACACCTCCGTCAAAACGTTAAAACAAAGCCGAATTCCAATTGTCAAGGTCCATTGGAACGCCAAAAGGGGACCCGAGTTTACTTGGGAAAGACAAGATCAAATGCAAAGGAAGTATCCTCATCTATTCCCGAATTCGGGAACGCAAAATCCCGAGGAAGAAACAACGACTACTACGCCTACTTAAATTTCGGGACGAAATTTTTTTTAAGGAGTAGGTAATGTAACATCCCGCCTTTTTCCGTTTATTCATTTTAAAGTCTGTTATATATTTATAACATCTTCCGTTGATACGCGTTTTAAATTATCTCGTTTAGGTAATTCACGCACCCGAATGAAACTTGAGGGACTAAACTTGCCAAAATGCCAAAATGGTGACTAGGTCAAAGGAATCAAACTCCTCTCATCCATTCACTTCATCTTCTCCTTCTTTGTTACTTCCTCCATTTTCTCTCAACACCCAAATACAAAGATTCATCATCTATTTTCGTTCTAGCAAGTGTCCATCAAAACAAATTGCATTTTTGGAATCCTTGCAACTTCCTCTTCGATTCCATACCGATTTCATTACATTTGGGTAACTTTCTAAAATCACTAGATTTTGTGTTCTTGATGTTTTTAACTTATAAAGTTGTTAATTAGTGTCTATGGCTCAAGGCTAACATGAATATATGATTTATATGCTCGATCTCGTTGTTTTAGTGTAACTAGCATGAACATGAAAAGTGTGTGTTTGATTTTGAGATTTGGATGATTTAATGTTGTTGTTATGATAAAGTGCAAGTATTAAATGTGTTCCTAGTATCACTAGCTTCAATTTGATGTGTAGGTTGCTTTAGAAAACTTCATAAACTTGATTATTGATTTTGGTGGATTTGGGTTAGGGTTTGATGAACTTGAAATGAACCTTTGATGCTTTGAATGACATGAGATGTTATTGGTAAGTGTTTAGTTGTATTGTATGTTTAATTATCTTCGAAACGGCATATCTTTCGTGTAAATTGGTTTCCCGAATCATTGAATTGCATTTATGAACTTGAATGCATTAAATGATGAGCATTGAATGTGTGATGTGTGCAAAGGTGTAGTACGAAATACTATTATTTTTAATATGAAATACGGCGTAATATGATACAAGTTTTATTTATTTATATAGATGGGATATACCTAAACCTTGCTACAACACTTATAGGCAGTGTACCTAATCGTAGAGTAGTATAGTTTTTAGTAAGTCCGGTTCGTTCCACAGGGAGCTAGCTGAGTTTAACGCTATATGTATTTTAAACTATATATATATATATATATATATATATATATATATATATATATATATATATATATATATATATATATATATATATATATATATATATATATATAAGTAATATATATATATATAAGTAATATATATATATATATATATATATATATATATATATATATATATATATATATATATATATATATATATATATATATATATATATATATAAGTAATATTATTTTTATTATAAAAGGGGGGTTTTACCGTTTAGTGACCGGTTTGTCGATTTTAAATAAAGCGTAAAGATAAATGACGATAATATAAATGACAGAATTTAAATTGCGATAAAGTAAATTGCAGTAATTAAAATGACAATAAATAAAGGTACGATGAAATATGAAATAAAAGTATTATGCTTATTTAAACTTCCGTAATCATGATGTTTGACGTTTTGATTTTAATTTATTACCCTGGGTTAATTGTCCTTTGTCCTGGATTATTTGATACCTGTTTGGTTTTTGTCCATAATAGTCCATCGGTCATAATTATAAAATACTCGTCAAATTAACCTTATTCCCGAAGTCAAATATTCCAACTAATTAGGGATTCGAATTGTAACAAGGTTTTAATACTTTGTTTAATGATTACACCAGGTTATCGATTGCGTGTAACTCAAGGTTTTATTACTTTGTTAACAATTACACCAATTATCCTTGTATTTAATCCACACCTATTATAATTAGTCCATGAATATTAATTTACCCACTTGATCAGAATGAATAATCAATTACCCAACCCGAATAATTAATTAAATGATTGTAAACGATGTCGTATAAACGTCACTAAATAGGACATTCGTAATCAATTTAATAATTATTAGTTTAACTAATTTGAAGATAGGTTCGACAGGTTCCAATGAGTTGTCGTTCAATTAGACAATACCCCCTACCTATTAAGAGTCAATAGTCCAATGTTCACAAGTGTCGGTCTTTTGTCCAAACCCGGTTTATGGTACAAAATCCAATAACCTCGTCTTAATATTTAGCCCAACATCACAATTACTTCGGCTCAAATAAGCATAATAATAACTTAGTTACGAGACATTAAATTAAAAAGGAAGAACATAGCTTACAGTAGTTATTAATCGTGTAGCGTTACACGGATAAAGTTTCGACTTACAAAACCTTAAAACATTCGACTAACATAACCTTATTATTATCATTAACTTAATATTAAAATTAAAATTATAATTAAAATATAAATATAAATATATATTTGAGAGATAGATTAGAAAAAGATGATGTTCATCTAGCAGAATTCGCGGCCTTTTATAGGCCCACGTTTCACTGTACAGCTCCGCGAGTGCAGAGCTTTTGTGCTTCACAGCTCCGCGAGTGCGGAGGTTCGATTTCCAGCTCACACAATTTGGATCCTAGCTTGCCGACGGTTTTTTAATATATAAATATAATATATATAGAATTTTATAGAATTAATTCTATATTATATTATATTTGTGTGCATAGTTAATTTGTAATTTTTGGTCCGTTGCGTCGCGCGTTGATAGTTGGTTCATGTCCCGGTTCCGGATTTTCGAACGCCTTTTCGTATGATTTAATATCTTGTACTTTGCGTTTTGCGGCTTGTACTCTTGTCATTTTTAGTCGTTCTTCATCAATAAATTGAACCACTTAAATTGTATCTTGTACTTTTTAGCGTTTTTGGTCATTTGCGTCTTTAAATCGTCGATTCTGTCTTTTGTCTTCACCTTTTATTATTTAAACGAATATCACTTGTAAATAGAACAATTGCAACCAAAAGCTTGTCTTTCTTGATGGATAATGCTATGAAATATATGTTCGTTTTTAGCATTATCAAATATTCCCACACTTGAGCGTTGCTTGTCCTCAAGCAATATAGATCTTGAATAAAATTTACTAGAATCACTTCTTTATTCTTCACACTTTGTACATCAGTGATTTCAATACGGCGGTATGAACAATGGTAGTAACGATGTGGTTTACAGTCTCACATGACTATAAAAATTTAGATCCTTTAGGAAATTGGATCTTTATGAAAACATTTGATTTTTTGAAAATTCAATCTAGTTTTTACCCTAGATAAGTTTTCCGGAATAACCATTCACCGGTGTTTGCAAAATATTTTTGTGGGTTTCAGATTTGAAAATTTTAGCTCAAAACTTATGGTTTTGTGTCACCCACTTGCTAACCTTGTATTAGGAAAGCAACACGTCCAATATACTTGTTCCGTATATTACCTTTCGGTAAACTACCGTCCGGTTGTAAAGGAAAGCGTTGAACAAGTAACTGTTAAGGCAATGTCTAATGACATGCAGATGTTCATGGTCCACAACGTGTCGGATGCAATTACTATCCTTTGTAGGAGCAATAGTAAAGATCACCCTATAATTTTTCGGTCTGGCACAAGGTCCTATCTTCGACCATGCTATGCAACCACCGTTCTTACGGTTGACACCCGAATTGGTTCAGGTGACGTAATGAATTTCGATGAAATCTTAGGATTTTACGTTCAATGGTAATGAACGCATTGAAAATGGGTTTTCAGAAAACAAATCGGTTTTAATTTGATCAAAATATTTTCTCGTTCAAGCTTGAGTTTAGATATCATTGAATTCCATGAGTTTGTAATTCTCAATCTTTAAAGTCAATCTCAAGGATTGAGTAATATCAGGCTTAAAAGCTGATTTTTAATCTTTAAGGAGATTATCCTTTCTGGGGGTCTGATTCATTAGTCTTATCAAGCTAATTTGCACGGCGCCCTCCCCATTTTACGAGACAGATCCTCTCATGGTTAGGATAAGTCTTACCACTTGGCGACCCTGTTTGATGCTGAGGTCCGTGGATTTCCTGCTGATTTTAGACATGACTTTTCTAGATTTTTCGTCAACCTACAGCTGGTCTGGACGATAACTTCCTGACCAAAATCAAGAAGCGTGTGTCTTTTTCGGAAGACTTTACTTCCTTTTAATGATGGAATTGATTCATCGTGCAGATCCATCTTTCTTTCAAATATATTACAGTAAATTAGGTAAAACTGATTAAAATCGTCCAAAACAAAAATACCTGTAATAATCTTGTACAAACATATGTGATATGTATTTTAAATAACTTGGTAAATTCTTCCCACACTTAGCTTTTATTTATTTTTTTCTTTGCCTTTTTATTCTCCTCTATTCCATTTTAAATGAATTCTAACATTTTGGGTTGTTTCTCCATTTATGTTCTCTCCGAGGTAACAATAATTTCGGTATTAACACCAAGTTTTATCGTTCATAAATATGTATAAACATGATTTTGAATTCACTTAATTGAAAATTTTTCAAATTTTCACAAAATTTGGCAATTAAACTAAGTGTAAACCCGAGAGAATTTATAACCCTTCCCCACACTTGAGATCATGCAATGCCCTCATTTGCATGAAATCAGACTATAATTATAAATTCATGAGGGTGATTAGTGTAGAAAAGTTATTAAAAATACCGAGTTTGCAAACATATTATTTTATATCACATTTGATATTTTGCGTCTTGTCGTCAAAATTAATAGCTTTTGCTGAACTTAATGTCAGTCTTTGAAAGTGCACTGTTTTACCCTGTTTTGTACATGAGATAAACTACAAACATATATATACATACTTTTACATATATATTTTTTATAAAACCTTTATTTATTAAAACAATTTAAATGAATAATTTTTAAAATTTTATTTCCTTTTACTTTAGGTAGTTTCGGTACGTTTACCTAGTTCGTCCCTCGAAAAAATTTAAAATTTATCGTTTTTAAAGCGATTGTTTTAAAAGCAAAGATTTTTGGGTTTTTTAATTTTTTTGGTATACATTAGATCAATAATATTAAAAATAATGATAACAAAATTTTTCGTCCCGCCATCGGGTAAAGCAATTTCGGTTCCATGACCTAGTCTTTAACTTACAACGAATTTTAGAAATCATTTTTTTAAACTTAATGAAATAAAGTAAATTTTGTTTTTAAATTCACACAAAACTTAAATTTAAAAATGCATATAAATTTCATATAAAACCTATAAAACAAAAAAAATTTAGAATGGGGGGAGAAAACTAGTTCTTTAGTGTCTGCTAGTGTAAAAGACCAATCGGATTCCATTCTCGGAACTACACGAGAACAGAACAACTAACTCTAGACAACATTTTCTTTTTAGAGCATTTGAATCTCTCCATACTTAGGTAGCCGCAGTGTCGAAATTGTGATTAACTTCATCGTCAATTTCTCTTGGACCATAATCTACTTGCATATCTGTGACTTTTGCTTTAAGCCATTGGTCAGATTCCTGTGTAATATCCATAAATTCAACTAGTTTCTCCTTTTCGTTAGGCGATAGATTGGATACTAACCGGTTACATAACTTAAAGTTCCCCTTGGTTCTAGCATCGCGAATCCGTTTAATAATTTTCTTCATTGAACTGTTAATAACGGGATCATTTAATTTCGTATCAACAATGGGGTTCTTTGTTATCAAGTCATTATTAGGTGTTACTTCATCTTCCCCACACTTAGGTGTTTTATTATTGTTAAGCACTACCGTTGAAGTTGGTAAAACAATATGGTTTTTACCAATCATTTTTGGTTCAACGGTTTTAGTTGGTGGAGATTTAGACTTTCGACTCACAAAGGTGATCGATTTTTCACCATCACTAAGTGTCATTCTACCCTCTCTTAAATTAATGAACGCCTCGGTGGACGCTAAGAATGGTCGTCCTAAAATTAGAGGAACGTTTGAGTCGTCTTCTATGTCAATGACAATAAATTAAACTAAAAAGGTTAAATTACCCACTTGAACGGGTAGGTTGTCAGCAATTCCAACTGGGTGCCTAATGGTTTGATCAAAGAGTCGAATACTCATCTCTATTGGGCTTAACTCACCTACTCCTAATCTCTTATATAATGAAAGAGGCATAACACTCACACTCGCACCTAAATCTGCTAGTGCATCATACATGACACAATCACTAAGTAGACAAGGAATAATAAATTCACCCGGATCACCTAACCTGGGTGGAGGTTTTGGTGGAACTATCTTCCCCGGATTTATTTTTACGGTTTTTGTTTCTTGCACTTTCTTATTCTTCTTCTTCTTTCCAGAGGTATCACAAACTTTATTACCTATTACTTGCTCATACTCAACTCCTTTTCTTGGAAACGAGATGGGTGGTCTGTATGGTGCCACCACTGGCTTTACATACTCGGGTGGTGGTGGTGTTGTAACTTCTTCATTGTTACTCACATCTAAAACCTTCCCATCTTCTGATGATGGTTTTTCAGAATTTGTTGACACCATATTAACATTCTCATTTCGAGGATTTACTTCAGTATTACTCGGTAGCTTTCCTTATTCCCTCTCACTCATCATGCTAGCAAGAGTACCTACGTGTTTTTCTAGATTCAGAATGGAAGCTTGTTGAGTTCTTAATGACTGATCAAACCTCTCATTCATTTGGGTTTGAGATGTAATAAATTGTGTTTGAGATTCCATTAGCTTTGCCATCATTTCTTCCAGATTTGGTTTTTTCTCTTCGATTTGTTGTGGTGGTTTATACAAGCTAGGTCTTTGTTGATTGAAAGTGTTGTTTTGAGTTGGTTGGTTATTCGAACCTTGTTGGTTATACGAGTTATTGTTGGGTCCATTTGGATTGTAAAGAATGTTTTGATTTCGATTAAAATTTGGCCTTGGCTGTTGATAATTATTTTGATAATTATTTCCAGGCCTTTGGTTCATGTAGGAAACATTCTCTCGTTGTTCCATGGTTTGCTCAATGTGACAATCTTTCATTAAGTGTGGTCCACCGCATTGCTCACAACTAATTCGTATTGCGTGAATATCTTTATTCATCTTTTCCATTCGTCTTTCGAAAGCATCTATTTTTGCGGAAACAGAATCAAAGTCAAGGATAGAATCGGCTCTAGCCGCTTTAGATGAACGAAAGATATCTTTTTCTTGATGCCACTCATGAGAGTGGGAGGCTGTATTATCAATTATCTTGTGAGCTTCAGTTGCGGTTTTCTTCATAATGGAACCACCAGCTGCTATGTCGATGTCTTTTCGTGTAGTAATGTCGCATCCTTGGTAGAATATTTGTACTATTTGATAAGTGTCTAAACCATGTTGCGGACATCCTCTTAACAACTTTCCAAATCTTGTCCACGCCTCATATAGAGTTTCATTTGACTTTTGTGTGAACGTAACTATTTCTCCTTGAAGTCTTACGGCTTTAGATGCCGGAAAGAATTGTTTAAGAAATTTTTCAACTAAAACATCCCATGTATCAATCGCCCCTCCAGGTAACGATTCTAACCAATCTTTGGCTTCTCCCTTTAAAGTCCAGGGAAATAACATGAGATAGATCTGTTCATCCTCCACTTCTCGGATTTTAAATAGAGTACAGATCCTATTAAAGGTACGAAGATGTTCGTTTGGATCTTCCTTTGGCGCACCACTAAATTGGCATTGATTAGTTTCCATGTGTAGGATTTGTCCTTTAATTTCATAATTTGGCGCATTAATGTCTGGTTGAGTAATTGCATGACCTTGGCTAGTTCGTTTAGCTCTCATTCGGTCTTCCATACTTAGAGGTTCCAGATTTTCCATGATTGAATTTGTTGAATCTGAATCACTAGAGGATTCTGATTTAATGGTTTCTTCCTCGATAATCTCTGGATGAGTGATTAGTGGTTCAGGAGGAATGATTAGTGGTTCAGGATCTCTGAATTGTCCCTGAATATCCTTCGGATTCTCAATTGTGAGGTCGGGTTCAAAAAATGGATTATCGGAAATTTGAATTGGAATACTTGGTAGACTGGATGACGATTCTAAAGAAAAATCAACGGCGACAATGTTGGCTAAATGTCTTGATCGAGTTACAGGTGGTGAACGTATGAAAGGTGATGAACATTTTGCTTGGTGCATTCACTGAATATCCTATTAGTTATAAAAATAAAAATTATTAAAGCTATCAAATTAATAGACTTTTCTGATTTTGCCCACGTTTCGAATAGCCAATAGATGCAGCAGGTAGCCAGGACTCTTTAAATCGGAAGCCCACAACTCGCCACTAACAAATCCAACTATTACTACGAACCAGAAAATTTGGATATCTATTAATTTAACCGCTTAAAATAATTTTTCGTCGAAATTTTGAAATAAAAATCTATGTCCTAAAAACTAGAGCGTAGAAATGAGAAAGAAAAAGAGTGCGTCGAAACACGTCGAAAAATAAAAAAATCAAAAAATAAAAATAAGAAAGTAGAGCGTCGAAACTTAAAAGTCTAAAAACTAAATATTAGAACTTGTGTCTAAAGGTATTAAAGCTTAAAGGAATTCTAAACAGAAAACGGCAATTACTTAAAAGGCACTAAAATCTATTAAATATTAAAGCGATAAGCGACGTCGTAAAATTCTAAAGCGCCTAAATCTTAATCTAAAGAAAAAGCACTTAAGGGATTTTACGGCAAAGCCTAAAAACTAGAAATATAAAAATAACTACGGCACAAACTAAGTTTAAAACTAATTACAAGCGATAAATATACAAATTACGAATTAAATGATAAAAAAAATATACAATTTATAAAAAGAAAATAAAAATTGATAAAATTATTTAGTTTTATAAAAATATTATTTTTGTATTATTATTTTATAAAAGTACTAATTTATAAAGTAATAAAACTAATTAAAACTTAAAATACAAAATTAATTAAAACTAAAACTAATTAATATTTAATTAAAACCTAATCTTAATTAATTAATAATAATAATAAAACTAAAGCCCTAACTGCATAATTAATGCTGTATTAGGTTTCAGTCTGGCAGGCTCCGCGAGCGCGGATATTTGCTGCCCAAAGAGCTCCGCGAGTGCGGAGTATGCAGGTTCAGAATTCGTGCAGGGCAAAATTTTCAGGTTCAGTTTTTTTTTTTTAAAATATACTTTACAAAAATATAGCATTCTTCTGGCGCTCCCCGGCAGCGGCGCCAAAAACTTGATGTGTGCAAAGGTGTAGTACGAGATACTATTATTTTTAATATGAAATACTGCGTAATATGATATAAGTTTTATTTATTTATATAGATGAGATATACCTAAACCTTGCTACAATACTTATAGGCAGTGTACCTAATCGTAGAGTAGCGTAGTTTTTAGTATTTCCGGTTCGTTCCACAGGGAGCTAGCTGAGTTTAACGCTATATGTATTTTAAACTATATTTGTGTATATATATATATATATATATATATATATATATATATATATATATATATATATATATATATATATATATATATAAGTAATATTATTATTATTATAAAAGGGGGGTTTTACCGTTTAGTGATCGGTTTGTCGATTTTAAATAAAGCGTAAAGATAAATGACGATAATATAAATGACAGAATTTAAATTACGATAAAGAAAAATGCAGTAATTAAAATGGCAATAAATAAAGGTACGATGAAATATGAAATAAAAGTATTATGCTTATTTAAACTTCCGTAATCATGATGTTTGACGTTTTGATTTTAATTTATTACCCTGGGTTAATTGTCCTTTGTCCTGGATTATTTGATACCTATTTAGTTTTTGTCCATAATAGTCCATCGGTCATAATTATAAAATACTCGTCAAATTAACCTTATTCCCGAAGTCAAATATTCCAACTAATTAGGGATTCGAACTGTAACAAGGTTTTAATACTTTGTTTAATGATTACACCAGGTTATCGACTGCGTGTAATCCAAGGTTTTATTACTTTGTTAACAATTACACCAATTATCCTTGTATGTAATCCACACCTCTTATAATTAGTCCATGAATATTAATTTACCCACTTGATCAGAATGAATAATCAATTACCCAACCCAAATAATTAATTAAATGATTGTAAACGATGTCGTATAGACGTCACTAAATAGGACATTCGTAATCAATTTAATAATTATTAGTTTAACTAATTTGAAGATAGGTTCGACAGGTTCCAATGAGTTGTCGTTCAATTAGACAATACCCCCTACCTATTAATAGTCAATAGTCCAATGTTCACAAGTGTCGGTCTTTTGTCCAAACCCGAATTATGGTACAAAATCCAATAACCCCATCTTAATATTTAGCCCAACATCACAATTACTTAGGCTCAAATAAGCATAATAATAACTTAGTTACGAGACATTAAATTAAAAAGGAAGAACATAGCTTACAGTGGTTATTAATCGCTTAGCGTTACACGGACAGAGTTTCGACTTACAAAATCTTAAAACATTCGACTAACATAACCTTATTATTATCATTAACTTAATATTAAAATTATTATTATTATTAAAATATAAATATAAATATATATTTGAGAGATAGATTAGAAAAAGATGATGTTCATCGAGCAGAATTCGCGGCCTTTTATAGGCCCACGTTTCACTGTACAGCTCCACGAGTGCAGAGCTTTTGTGCTTCACAGCTCCGCGAGTGCGGAGGTTCGATTTCCAGCTCACACAATTTGGATCCTAGCTTGCCGACGGTTTTTTAATATATAAATATAATATATATATAATTTTATAGAATTAATTATATATTATATTATATTTATGTGCATAGTTAATTTGTAATTTTAGGTCCGTTGCGTCACGCGTTGATAGTTGGTTCATGTCCCAGTTTCGGATTTTCGAACGCCTTTTCGTATGATTTAATATCTTGTACTTTGCGTTTTGCGGCTTGTACTCTTGTCATTTTTAGTCGTTCTTCATCAATAAATTGAACCACTTAAATTGTATCTTGTACTTTTTAGCATTTTGGTCATTTACGTCTTTAAATCGTCGATTCTGTCTTTTGTCTTCACCTTTTATTATTTAAACGAATATCACTTGTAAATAGAACAATTGCAACCAAAAGCTTGTCTTTCTTGAAGGATAATGCTATGAAATATATGTTCGTTTTTAGCATTATCAATGTGATTTGGGTTGTTGCAAGTATTGAATTATTTGTTGAAATGTGTTTAGTTGTTTTCCTCGTCAAAATACCTTCCCGATGATATATGATACATGTTTTGATTGTTTGCTGGTCATAAATTGGGATTGTTTGAGTTTTGGTTCGTGCATTTCTTTGTTTCAGCAAAACAGGGTCTGAATACAGATCGGGACACTGTCCAGATTATTGGACGACGTCCAGGCCTTCAATGCTGGACGTCGTCCAGTAAATCTGGACACCGTCCAGATGCACTACCAGATTCTGTTTGGTTTGGTCATTTTACGAAAAATGTTTGCCATGCTATGGACCTCTGATTCACATGTAACTTATTCTAACATGCTCATATATGATTAAAAACCTCAGAAAAATAGTTCGGGACCCGACCCAAACGTGTTGACTTTTTTGTTGACTTTGACCCGACCAAAGTTGACTTTTAATCAAACTTAACCAAATGTTTGTGCAATCGTTCCAACATGCTTTTATACTTGTATCTTGCATGAAACGTGACAACTTGACTCACATGCTATAGTAATCGAGTCGTAACGAGCCATAGGACTAATTGAACATCTTTGACCTATCGTGTTACCGTTATTGATACAACCTATTTGTTTAGGTCAAGACTAGCATTGTTCTTTGCACACGTTTACTTGTTGAAGTGCTATATTACTCGTGCACTCAAGATGAGATCATAGTCCCACTTTTACTCTTTTGAACTTACAATTGGGATGAGAAAACATAAACATTTCTTTTTACTAAGTGAAGGCAAGTACAGGAAAACAAACATTCTACATACGAGTTTAGAACAAAATCCTCAATTCGATTATCATTAGTTAAACTTGCCGGGTGTAAGCGAGAACTTATGTTGTATGGATCCATATGGGTTTGACAAACCCTCATTCAGACGGTTCGCTACCGTTTATGAATGAAATATATTTTTGAGAAACAGTGTATGTTCTAACACTATTGTGATGGGGTTCTATGGAAGGAATGTTAAGCATTGATAATTGGGTGCTCGTGAATATTAACTTTTGGAATGTATTACTATTATATCAATGTTACAAATCTTGTGGTTCACTTGTACTTACTTACTTAAACCTATGATTTCACCAACGTTTTCGTTGACAGATTTCTATGTTTTTCTCAGGTCCTTGAACGTTTTGTGATACATACTTCCGCTCATTACTTTTGATACTTGCTTGGATGTCGAGTATACATGCATACATGGAGCGTCTTTTGGCTACTTTTAAATTGTGTCGCATATGTTTCAATTGTACTTTAAACTTTGTTATGTAACTAGTTGTCGAACTACTTTGTAAACCTTGAAACATCTTTACTTTTGAAATGAATGTGACATACTTTTGGTCAAACGTTGTTTTAAAGACTTATGACCACGTAACGGGACCTAAGTAGACGGCACCGTCAATGACGATTTTTTTGGGTCGCTACACGTGCTACGGGTGCGGCTCCCAGAATAAGGTCGATTTGAAATTCAATCGGTCGATGAGGTGGAAGACCCGACAATTCGTCAGGAAATACATCGAAAAAGTCACTAACAATTGGTACATCATCGGTATGCTTCTCATCGGTCTCAACTTTCTTAACGTGGGTGAAACAACCCAACCCGTAATCAATACGACAAATTTTTTTTAAAAAAATTAACTAACTATTAGCGCCCAATTAAGCGGTTACATATAACCCATTAAACAATATCGCAATCTTAATGTTTACAAACAGCACAAAGGCCCTTAACAAATATAACACTAGTTCGACCCATTCAAAAGATAGTTTTAATCCAAACGACACTTGAGCATGGTTTGGGACTAAACTACCCGTAACACTAGGTCGACTTCCAAAAACTTCATCCAAAGCATCCCCTATCGAAACAAAGTGGAAGGCCACTAATCCAACCGAATGCCCTTGCCATTATCTAAGCCGGAGCCTAAAAAGATAAACAACGAGAGGGTAAGCAAAGCTTAGTGAGTGCAACAATTATACATACACATATATAACCCATCTATTTGCATTCACACCCACCAAATACCTCATACGAGAATAATACTCAAATAGCATGCCGTCTTACTCATAATGCTAACAATTCGTACACTATCACAACATCACATTAGCATATACTCGCACAATATATATATATATATATATATATATATATATATATATATATATATATATATATATATATATATATATATATATATATATATATAGCATGCTAAACAATATCCATCAACATAATATGGTTAACCATAACGCTATGGTGCTACCGGCACGTGGTTCACACCATACACGTTTGAGTCTCACTCTTTTATAGTGCTACCGGTTCGTGGTTCACACTTTGGCGATACCGGCACGTGGTTCACGCCTCATTTTACAGTGCTACCGGCACGTGGTTCACACTTGATGCTACCGGCACTTGGTTCACATCCAAATTTTATAGTACTACCGGCACGTGGTTCACACTTGATACCTGTCGCATACATGTTATGGCACTACCGGCACGTGGTTCATACCATAACTTTAACAAATAAACACGCCATATACATGTACGCATAATTATTCCACTCACCTTATAGACTAGGCGATGAATTAACAACTCCGCAAGCTTCAAAGTGAAGTACCTAACACAATAAGTATACATTCAATACACAACTAGTGGAATTAACCACAATACTCACTCTTGAGCATTTAATGACCCAATTTGCATTAAATGGCTCAACTACACCAAAACCGCCCATTAATGGCTAAGACTCATCTTAAATCACTAAAGCAAGTGATTTAAAGTCTACTAACCTTAACTAACACAAACTTAGAGTATTTCATACCCATTTCACCAAATTAGGTCAATCATTACCCATTTGACCCATTTTAGCACTTAGACTCATAATTTAAGTAACACATAACCCATTTACAAGTCTTTCAACATTAAAAAAGTGTGTTAGTGACTAACAACACCATTTGACACTTACAACCTCAATTCATAAGACCAAACCCTAGGTTATAGCTATTAGGGTTTCCTTTCATCCATATTACCCAAATTCACCCATTTAACTCCCAAATGGGTCTCACAAGACTCAAATGACCAAACCCTAGCCATAATTTAACTAAAACTCAAAACATGGAGTTAAGACTTACCAATACTATCAGGTCGTAGCTAAGAACGAGGGGAACAAATTTCCTATTTGCTCCAAAGATCGAATCAGAAGTCTTCACCTTCGAATCTCACTTTTAATCCAAATGGGTTTTATGTTTTGGAAGAGAAAATGGAAAGAAAAGGAAAAAGGAAATGAATTAAATGAGATATGTGGTTGAGGTTTAATGCTCCAATCAGATCCATATGCAAAAAGACAAAAATACCCTTGGACCACCCCTTTTTAAATGGGAAAAACGGATCAGATCTGCAGCTTTGTCGCGTAGCGACCTCAATTGTCACGGCGCGGCAATACACTGGATTTTCGAGATGTGTTAATTCACTCCTGGCTTTGATTTGCTTTGTTTGTCGCGGCGCGCCCAAGATCTCCGCGGCGCGGCAATGGCCTGTAACTGACCATTTCGATAATTTTAAATCAACAATGATTTATTCGACTTATACACCTCGTTCACGCTTCCTACACACGTTTAAACTTCGTCTTTAAGTCTCACATGACTTAACACCATCAAAACCCATGCATATACTTATACATGCATGCATTCTTAACATATACATACGAATATATCTCGTATACATCGAGTTAACACTTTATATCGTTTAATCACATAAACAATTGAAATATAAACGTTCAAACGATTAAATAAGTACCTTAAGACACGTATGAAGAAAATGGGATGTTACAACTCTCCCCAACTTGAATCGGAGCGCGTCCTCGCGATCCAAGCCACATGACAAGCTGGAAGATACACCAATACAAACTCTTCGGGTTCCCACGTAAACTCGGAACCTTTACTACGACTCCATTGAACTTTAAAAGTTCTCACCTCTTTATGTCTCAATCTCTTTACTTTTTCATCGAGTATAGAAATTGGCTTCTTAACATACTCTAACTTGTTGTTTAGCTCAATCTCGTCTAATGGTACCCATGAAGAATCATCTGCAAGACACTTACGGAGATGGGAAACATGAAATGTATTATGGATCCCCGCAAGCTCTTCGGGTAATTTCAAACGATATGCAACTTCACCAACACGAGCTAAAATCTTAAACGGACCAATAAACCGAGGAGCTAACTTTCCTCGTTTTCGAAACCGAATAACACCTTTCCATTGCGAAACTTTAAGCATCACCATGTCGCCTTCTTGGAATTCGATCGGTCGCCTTCGTTTGTCGGCATATGACTTTTGTCTATCTTGAGCCTTTTTCAAATGAGCCCGAATCATATCGATCTTGCTATTCGTCTCTAAAACCAAGTCGGCACTGAAATGTCCCGTTCTTATTGATTAAAAACGTTCCATATTAATTGATTTCGTTGCGAGGTTTTGACCTCTATATGAGACGTTTTTCAAAGACTGCATTCATTTTTAAAACAAACCATAACCTTTATTTCATAAATAAAGGTTTAAAAAGCTTTATGTAGATTATCAAATAATGATAATCTAAAATATCCTGTTTACACACGACCATTACATAATGGTTTACAATACAAATATGTTACATCGAAATCAGTTTCTTGAATGCAGTTTTTACACAATATCATACAAACATGGACTCCAAATCTTGTCCTTATTTTAGTATGCAACAGCGGAAGCTCTTAGTATTTACCTGCGAATAAACATGCTTTAAACGTCAACAAAAATGTTGGTGAGTTATAGGTTTAACCTATATGTATCAAATCGTAACAATAGACCACAAGATTTCATATTTCAATACACATCCCATACATAGAGATAAAAATCATTCATATGGTGAACACCTGGTAACCGACATTAACAAGATGCATATATATAAGAATATCCCCATCATTCCGGGACACCCTTCGGATATGATATAAATTTCGAAGTACTAAAGCATCCGGTACTTTGGATGGGGTTTGTTAGGCCTAATAGATCTATCTTTTGGATTCGCGTCAATTAGGGTGTCTGTTCCCTAATTCTTAGATTACCAGACTTAATAAAAAGGGGCATATTCGATTTCGATAATTCAACCATAGAATGTAGTTTCACGTACTTGTGTCTATTTTGTAAATCATTTATAAACCTGCATGTATTCTCATCCCAAAAATATTAGATTTTAAAAGTGGGACTATAACTCACTTTCACAGATTTTTACTTCGTCGGGAAGTAAGACTTGGCCACTGGTTGATTCACGAACCTATAACAATATATACATATATATCAAAGTATGTTTAAAATATATTTACAACACTTTTAATATATTTTGATGTTTTAAGTTTATTAAGTCAGCTGTCCTCGTTAGTAACCTACAACTAGTTGTCCACAGTTAGATGTACAGAAATAAATCGATAAATATTATCTTGAATCAATCCACGACCCAGTGTATATGTATCTCAGTATTGATCACAACTCAAACTATATATATTTTGGAATCAACCTCAACCCTGTATAGCTAACTCCAACATTCACATATAGAGTGTCTATGGTTGTTCCGAAATATATATAGATGTGTCGACATGATAGGTCGAAACATTGTATACGTGTCTATGGTATCTCAAGATTACATAATATACAATACAAGTTGATTAAGTTATGGTTGGAATAGATTTGTTACCAATTTTCACGTAGCTAAAATGAGAAAAATTATCCAATCTTGTTTTACCCATAACTTCTTCATTTTAAATCCGTTTTGAGTGAATCAAATTGCTATGGTTTCATATTGAACTCTATTTTATGAATCTAAACAGAAACAGTATAGGTTTATAGTCGGAAAAATAAGTTACAAGTCATTTTTGTAAAGGTAGTCATTTCAGTCGAAAGAACGACGTCTAGATGACCATTTTAGAAAACATACTTCCACTTTGAGTTTAACCATAATTTTTGGATATAGTTTCATGTTCATAATAAAAATCATTTTCTCAAAATAACAACTTTTAAATCAAAGTTTATCATAGTTTTTAATTAACTAACCCAAAACAGCCCACGGTGTTACTACGACGGCGTAAATCTGGTTTTACGGTGTTTTTCGTGTTTCCAGGTTTTAAATCATTAAGTTAGCATATCATATAGATATAGAACATGTGTTTAGTTGATTTTAAAAGTCAAGTTAGAAGGATTAACTTTTGTTTGCGAACAAGTTTAGAATTAACTAAACTATGTTCTAGTGATTACAAGTTTAAACCTTCGAATAAGATAGCTTTATATGTATGAATCGAATGATGTTATGAACATCATTACTACCTTAAGTTCCTTGGATAAACCTACTGAAAAAGAGAAAAATGGATCTAGCTTCAACGGATCCTTGGATGGCTCGAAGTT
Organism: Rutidosis leptorrhynchoides; assembly: GCF_046630445.1. Classification (NCBI taxonomy): domain Eukaryota; kingdom Viridiplantae; phylum Streptophyta; class Magnoliopsida; order Asterales; family Asteraceae; genus Rutidosis; species Rutidosis leptorrhynchoides. Next base: position 630,337,299 of record NC_092334.1, on the reverse strand, counting down.
CTTGAAGCAGAATCATGACACGAAAACAAGTTCAAGTAAGATCATCACTTGAAATAAGATTGTTATAGTTATAGAAATTGAACCAAAGTTTGAATATGATTATTACCTTGTATTAGAATGATAACCTACTGTAAGAAACAAAGATTTCTTGAGGTTGGATGATCACCTTACAAGATTGGAAGTGAGCTAGCAAACTTGAAAGTATTCTTGATTTTATGTAACTAGAACTTGTAGAATATATGAAGAACACTTAGAACTTGAAGATAGAACTTGAGAGAGATCAATTAGATGAAGAAAATTGAAGAATGAAAGTGTTTGTAGGTGTTTTTGGTCGTTGGTGTATGGATTAGATATAAAGGATATGTAATTTTGTTTTCATGTAAATAAGTCATGAATGATTACTCATATTTTTGTAATTTTATGAGATATTTCATGCTAGTTGCCAAATGATGGTTCCCACATGTGTTAGGTGACTCACATGGGCTGCTAAGAGCTGATCATTGGAGTGTATATACCAATAGTACATACATCTAAAAGCTGTGTATTGTACGAGTACGAATACGGGTGCTTACGAGTAGAATTGTTGATGAAACTGAACGAGGATGTAATTGTAAGCATTTTTGATAAGTAGAAGTATTTTGATAATTGTATTGAAGTCTTTCAAAAGTGTATAAATACATATTAAAACACTACATGTATATACATTTTAACTGAGTCGTTAAGTCATCGTTAGTCGTTACATGTAAGTGTTGTTTTGAAACCTTTAGGTTAACGATCTTGTTAAATGTTGTTAACCCAATGTTTATAATATCAAATGAGATTTTAAATTATTATATTATCATGATATTATCATGTATGAATATCTCTTAATATGATATATATACATTAAATGTCTTTACAACGATAATCGTTACATATATGTCTCGTTTAAAAATCATTAAGTTAGTTGTCTTGTTTTTACATATGTAGTTCATTGTTAATATACTTAATGATATGTTTACTTATCATAGTATCATGTTAACTATATATATATCCATATATATGTCATCATATAGTTTTTACAAGTTTTAACGTTCGTGAATCACCGGTCAATTTGGGTGGTCAATTGTCTATATGAAACATATTTCAATTAATCAAGTCTTAACAAGTTTGATTGCTTAACATGTTGGAAACATTTAATCATGTAAATATCAATCTCAATTAATATATATAAACATGGAAAAGTTCGGGTCACTACAGTACTTACCCGTTAAATAAATTTCGTCCCGAAATTTTAAGCTGTTGAAGGTGTTGACGAATCTTCTGGAAATAGATGCGGGTATTTCTTCTTCATCTGATCTTCACGCTCCCAGGTGAACTCGGGTCCTCTACGAGTATTCCATCGAACCTTAATAATTGGTATCTTGTTTTGCTTAAGTCTTTTAACCTCACGATCCATTATTTCACGGGTTCTTCGATGAATTGGAGTTTTTCGTTGATTTGGATTTCATCTAACGAAATAGTGAGATCTTCTTTAGCAAAACATTTCTTCAAATTCGAGACGTGGAAAGTGTTATGTACAGCCGCGAGTTGTTGTGGTAACTTAAGTCGGTAAGCTACTGGTACGACACGATCAATAATCTTGAATGGTCCAATATACCTTGGATTTAATTTCCCTCGTTTACCAAATCGAACAACGCCTTTCCAAGGTGCAACTTTAAGCATGACCATCTCTCCAATTTCAAATTCTATATCTTTTCTTTTAATGTCAGCGTAGCTCTTTTGTCGACTTTGGGCGGTTTTCAACCGTTGTTGAATTTGGATGATCTTCTCGGTAGTTTCTTGTATAATCTCCGGACCCGTAATCTGTCTATCCCCTACTTCACTCCAACAAATCGGAGACCTGCACTTTCTACCATAAAGTGCTTCAAACGGCGCCATCTCAATGCTTGAATGGTAGCTGTTGTTGTAGGAAAATTCTGCTAACGGTAGATGTCGATCCCAACTGTTTCCGAAATCAATAACACATGCTCGTAGCATGTCTTCAAGCGTTTGTATCGTCCTTTCGCTCTGCCCATCAGTTTGTGGATGATAGGCAGTACTCATGTCTAGACGAGTTCCTAATGCTTGCTGTAATGTCTGCCAGAATCTTGAAATAAATCTACCATCCCTATCAGAGATAATAGAGATTAGTATTCCATGTCTGGAGACGACTTCCTTCAAATACAGTCGTGCTATCTTCTCCATCTTGTCATCTTCTCTTATTGGTAGGAAGTGTGCTGATTTGGTGAGACGATCAACTATTACCCAAATAGTATCAAAACCACTTGCAGTCCTTGGCAATTTAGTGATGAAATCCATGGTAATGTTTTCCCATTTCCATTCCGGGATTTCGGGTTGTTAAAGTAGACCTGATGGTTTCTGATGCTCAGCTTTGACCTTAGAACACATCAAACATTCTCCTACGTATTTAGCAACATCGGCTTTCATACCCGGCCACCAAAAATGTTTCTTGAGATCCTTGTACATCTTTCCCGTTCCAGGATGTATTGAGTATCTGGTTTTATGAGCTTCTCTAAGTACCATTTCTCTCATATCTCCAAATTTTGGTACCCAAATCCTTTCAGCCCTATACCGGGTTCCGTCTTCCCGAATATTAAGATGCTTCTCCGATCCTTTGGGTATTTCATCCTTTAAATTTCCCTCTTTTAAAACTCCTTGTTGCGCCTCCTTTATTTGAGTAGTAAGGTTATTATGAATCATTATATTCATAGATTTTACTCGAATGGGTTCTCTGTCCTTCCTGCTCAAGGCATCGGCTACCACATTTGCCTTCCCCGGGTGGTAACGAATCTCAAAGTCGTAATCATTCAATAATTCAATCCACCTACGCTGCCTCATATTCAGTTGTTTCTGATTAAATATGTGTTGAAGACTTTTGTGTTCGGTATATATAATACTTTTGACCCCATATAAGTAGTGCCTCCAAGTCTTTAATGTAAAAACAACCGCTCCTAATTCTAAATCATGCGTCGTATAATTTTGTTCATGAATCTTCAATTGTCTAGACGCATAAGCAATCACCTTCGTTCGTTGCATTAATACACAACCGAGACCTTGCTTTGATGCGTCACAATAAATCACAAAATCATCATTCCCTTCAGGCAATGACAATATAGGTGCCGTAGTTAGCTTTTTCTTCAATAACTGAAACGCTTTCTCTTGTTCATCATTCCATTCAAATTTCTTCCCTTTATGCGTTAATGCAGTCAAGGGTTTTGCTATTCTGGAAAAGTCTTGGATGAACCTTCTGTAGTAACCAGCTAGTCCTAAAAACTGGCGTATGTGTTTCGGAGTTTTCGGGGTTTCCCACTTTTCAACAGTTTCTATCTTTGTCGGATCCACCTTAATACCTTCTTTGTTCACTATGTGACCGAGGAATTGAACTTCTTCCAACCAAAATGCACACTTTGAAAACTTAGCGTACAATTCTTCCTTCCTCAATACTTCTAACACCTTTCTCAAATGTTCACCGTGTTCTTGGTCATTCTTTGAGTAAATAAGTATGTCATCAATGAAAACAATGACAAACTTGTCAAGGTATGGTCCACACACTCGGTTCATAAGGTCCATGAACACAGCTGGTGCATTAGTTAAACCAAACGGCATGACCATAAACTCGTAATGACCGTAACGTGTTCTGAAAGCAGTCTTTGGAATATCATCTTCTTTCACCCGCATTTGATGATACCCGGAACGTAAGTCAATCTTTGAATAAACAGACGAGCCTTGTAGTTGATCAAATAAGTCATCGATTCTTGATAGTGGGTAGCGGTTCTTGATGGTAAGTTTGTTCAACTCTCGGTAGTCGATACACAACCTGAATGTACCATCTTTCTTCTTGACAAACAAAACAGGAGCTCCCCACGGTGATGTGCTTGGTCGAATGAAACCACGCTCTAAAAGTTCTTGTAATTGGCTTTGCAGTTCTTTCATCTCGCTGGGTGCGAGTCTGTAAGGAGCACGAGCTATTGGTGCAGCTCCTGGTACAAGATCTATTTGAAATTCAACGGATCGATGTGGGGGTAATCCCGGTAATTCTTTCAGAAATACATCGGGAAATTCTTTTGCAATGGGAACATCATTGATGCTCTTTTCTTCAGTTTGTACTTTCTCGACGTGTGCTAGAACAGCATAGCAACCTTTTCTTATTAGTTTTTGTGCCTTCAAATTACTAATAAGATGTAGCTTCGTGTTGCCCTTTTCTCCGTACACCATTAAGGGTTTTCCTTTTTCTCGTATAATGCGAATTGCATTTTTGTAACAAACGATCTCTGCTTTCACTTCTTTCAACCAGTCCATACCGATTATCACATCAAAACTCCCTAACTCTACTGGTATCAAATCAATCTTAAATGTTTCGCTAACCAGTTTAATTTCTCGATTCCGACATATATTATCTGCTGAAATTAATTTACCATTTACTAATTCGAGTAAAAATTTACTATCCAAAGGCGTCAATGGACAACTTAATTTAGCACAAAAATCTCTACTCATATAGCTTCTATCCGCACCCGAATCAAATAAAACGTAAGCAGATTTATTGTCAATAAGAAACGTACCCGTAACAAGCTCCGGGTCTTCATGTGCCTCTGCCGCATTAATATTGAAAACTCTTCCGCGGCCTTGTCCATTCGTGTTCTCCTGGTTCAGGCAATTTCTAATAATTTGGCCCGATTTTCCACATTTATAACAAACTACATTGGCATAACTTGCTCCGACACTACTTGCTCCGCCATTACTCGTTCCGACACCATTTGTTCCTTTCGTTATATTAACCCCTGGTCCGTAGACCTCACACTTTGCTGCGCTATGACCATTTCTTTTACACTTGTTGTAAAATTTGGTGCAGAACCCCGAGTGATACTTTTCACACCTTTGGCATAGCTGCTTCTGATTGTTGTTGTTGTTGCGGTTATTATTGTTGTTGGGATGATTGTTGTAGTTGCTGTTGTTGTTGTTGTTATTGTTGTTGTTGTTGGGCCGTTTGTTGTAGTTGCGATTAATGTTGCGATTGTTGGGATAATTGTTGCGATTATTGTTGTAATTACTGTTGTTGTTGTATTGGTGATTCTTATCACCGTTTTCCTCCCACTTTCTTTTGACTTGCTTCACATTGGCCTCTTCAGCAGTCTGTTCTTTAATTCTTTCTTCAATCTGGTTCACTAGTTTGTGAGCCATTCTACATGCCTGTTGTATGGAGGCGGGCTCGTGTGAACTTATATCTTCTTGGATTCTTTCCGGTAATCCTTTCACAAACGCGTCGATCTTCTCTTCCTCATCTTCGAATGCTCCCGGACACAATAGGCACAATTCTGTGAATCGTCTTTCGTACGTGGTAATATCAAATCCTTGGGTTCGTAACCCTCTAAGTTCTGTCTTGAGCTTATTGACCTCGGTTCTGGGATGGTACTTCTCGTTCATCAAGTGCTTGAATGCTGACCACGGTAGTGCGTACGCATCGTCTTGTCCCACTTGCTCTAGATAGGTATTCCACCATGTTAACGCAGAACCTATGAAGGTATGCGTAACGTACTTTACTTTGTCCTCTTCAGTACACTTACTTATGGCAAACACCGATTCGACCTTCTCGGTCCACCGTTTCAATTCGATCGGTCCTTCGGTTCCATCAAATTCCAAAGGTTTGCAGGCAGTGAATTCTTTGTAGGTGCATCCTACACGATTTCCTGTACTGCTAGATCCAAGGTTATTGTTGGTATGTAGCGCAGCCTGTACTGCGGCTATGTTTGAAGCTAGAAAAGTACGGAATTCCTCTTCATTCATATTCACGGTGTGTCGAGTAGTCGGTGCCATTTCCTTCAAAATAGTCAAATGGAACAAGTTAATCATACAGAATATTAAGAGTAGTTAATAGTATTTCGTAGCATAATATGAACTCATTTATAAAAGCTTTTTCTTCATATTAGCATTTTATAAGTTTAAATTCGGGTAGTACCTACCCGTTAAGTTCATACTTAGTAGCTAATATACAATTCAACTACTACAATTCTATATAAAAAACTGATTATAATAATATTTCGCGTTCAAACTTTTACACAATATTTTACAAACTTACAATACCGCTTATTTTACATATAGCATGAAATATAGCACACAATAAATTTGATACAAGATGGTTGTGAAGATAATTCTAGCTAGTACACAAGTCGTTCAACAAAGGCAATAAAGACACGTAATTCATACGTCCAGAAACAAGTCATGCATTCTGGTTTTACTAGGATTACTTCCCATCCTTGGTCTTGTGGAACATAACCGTTATGGCCGTTGATAAGACAGCGTGTTGTAACGTCATCAAAGGGACGAGGGTTACATAATGTCCAACAGTCCCGTAACAATCTAAAAACCTCATTTCTTACCCCAATTACCGACTCCGTCACTTGTGGGAACGTTTTGTTTAATAGTTGTAGCCCGATGTTCTTGTTCTCACTTTGGTGAGAAGCGAACATTACTAATCCATAAGCATAACATGCTTCTTTATGTTGCATGTTAGCCGCTTTTTCTAAATCACGAAGTCCAATATTCGGATATATTGAGTCAAAATAATTTCTTAACCCATTGCGTAAAATAGCATTTGGGTTCCCCGCAATATATGCGTCAAAGTAAACACATCGTAACTTATGAATTTCCCAATGTGATATCCCCCATCTTTTGAACGAAAGCCTTTTATAAACCAAGGCATTCTTGGAACGTTCTTCGAATGTCTTACAAACTGATCTCGCCTTAAATAGTTGTGCCGAGGAATTCTGACCGACTCTAGACAAGATTTCAGCAATCATGTCTCCGGGTAGGTCTCTTAAAATATTGGGTTGTCTATCTATTTTGTGTTTTTATACTGTAAAATAGACAAGAGTTAGATTCATAAAAAAAATACTTATTAATACAAGCAATTTTTACATATATCATAAAGCATAACCACACTATATTACATATATTACACCACACGAATACAACTATCTTATTCCGACTCGCTCATTTCTTCTTGTTCGGTTTTGGTTCGTTTTGCCAAGTTTCTAGGGATATATGATGTTCCCCTAATACGAGCCGTCGTTGTCCACATTGGTTTAGAAAAACCTGGTGGTTTAGAGGTTCCCGGGTCATTGTTACAACTTAAGGACTTCGGGGGTTGACGATACATATAAAGTTCATCGGGGTTGGAATTAGATTTCTCTATTTTATGCCCTTTCCCTTATTATTTTCTTTTGCCTTTTTAAATTCAGTTGGGGAAATTTCTATAAAATCATCGGAATTCTCGTCGGAATCTGATTCATCGGAGAATTGGTAATCCTCCCAATATTTTGCTTCCTTGGCGGAAACAACATTGACCATAATTAACCATGGTCGGTTGGTTGAGGATTCTCTTTTACTTAACTGTTTTATTATTTCCCCCACCGGTTCTATTTTTTCTTCCGATTCCGATTCTTCTTCCGGTTCCGATTCTTCTTCCGGTTCCGACTCTTCTTCCGGTTCCTCTTCGGGAACTTGTGAATCAGTCCACGAATCATTCCAATTTACATTTGACTCTTCATTATTATTAGGTGAGTCAATGGGACTTGTTCTAGAGGTAGACATCTATCACATAATACCAAACACGTTAAGAGATTAATATATCACATAATATTCATATGTTAAAAATATATAGTTTCCAACAAAAATGTTAAGCAATCATTTTTAAAGAAAACACGGTCGAAGTCCAGACTCACTAATGCATCCTAACAAACTCGATAAGACACACTAATGCAAATTTTCTGGTTCTCTAAGACCAACGCTCGGATACCAACTGAAATGTCCCGTTCTTATTGATTAAAAACGTTCCATATTAATTGATTTCGTTGCGAGGTTTTGACCTCTATATGAGACGTTTTTCAAAGACTGCATTCATTTTTAAAACAAACCATAACCTTTATTTCATAAATAAAGGTTTAAAAAGCTTTACGTAGATTATCAAATAATGATAATCTAAAATATCCTGTTTACACACGACCATTACATAATGGTTTACAATACAAATATGTTACATCGAAATCAGTTTCTTGAATGCAGTTTTTACACAATATCATACAAACATGGACTCCAAATCTTGTCCTTATTTTAGTATGCAACAGCGGAAGCTCTTAGTATTCACCTGAGAATAAACATGCTTTAAATGTCAACAAAAATGTTGGTGAGTTATAGGTTTAACCTATATGTATCAAATCGTAACAATAGACCACAAGATTTCATATTTCAATACACATCCCATACATAGAGATAAAAATCATTCATATGGTGAACACCTGGTAACCGACATTAACAAGATGCATATATATAAGAATATCCCCATCATTCCGGGACACCCTTCGGATATGATATAAATTTCGAAGTACTAAAGCATCCGGTACTTTGGATGGGGTTCGTTAGGCCCAATAGATCTATCTTTAGGATTCGCGTCAATTAGGGTGTCTGTTCCCTAATTCTTAGATTACCAGACTTAATAAAAAGGGGCATATTCGATTTCGATAATTCAACCATAGAATGTAGTTTCACGTACTTGTGTCTATTTTGTAAATCATTTATAAAACCTGCATGTATTCTCATCCCAAAAATATTAGATTTTAAAAGTGGGACTATAACTCACTTTCACATATTTTTACTTCGTCGGGAAGTAAGACTTGGTCACTGGTTGATTCACGAACCTATAACAATATATACATATATATCAAAGTATGTTTAAAATATATTTACAACACTTTTAATATATTTTGATGTTTTAAGTTTATTAAGTCAGCTGTCCTCGTTAGTAACCTACAACTAGTTGTCCACAGTTAGATGTACAGAAATAAATCGATAAATATTATCTTGAATCAATCCACGACCCAGTGTATACGTATCTCAGTATTGATCACAACTCAAACTATATATATTTTGGAATCAACCTCAACCATGTATAGCTAACTCCAACATTCACATATAGAGTGTCTATGGTTGTTCCGAAATATATATAGATGTGTCGACATGATAGGTCGAAACATTGTATACGTGTCTATGGTATCTCAAGATTACATAATATACAATACAAGTTGATTAAGTTATGGTTGGAATAGATTTGTTACCAATTTTCACGTAGCTAAAATGAGAAAAATTATCCAATCTTGTTTTACCCATAACTTCTTCATTTTAAATCCGTTTTGAGTGAATCAAATTGCTATGGTTTCATATTGAACTCTATTTTATGAATCTAAACATAAAAATTATAGGTTTATAGTCGGAAAAATAAGTTACAAGTCATTTTTGTAAAGGTAGTCATTTCAGTCGAAAGAACGACGTCTAGATGACCATTTTAGAAAACATACTTCCACTTTGAGTTTAACCATAATTTTTGGATATAGTTTCATGTTCATAATAAAAATCATTTTCTCAGAATAACAACTTTTAAATCAAAGTTTATCATAGTTTTTAATTAACTAACCCAAAACAGCCCGCGGTGTTACTACGACGGCGTAAATCCGGTTTTACGGTGTTTTTCGTGTTTCCAGGTTTTAAATCATTAAGTTAGCATATCATATAGATATAGAACATGTGTTTAGTTGATTTTAAAAGTCAAGTTAGAAGGATTAACTTTTGTTTGCGAACAAGTTTAGAATTAACTAAACTATGTTCTAGTGATTACAAGTTTAAACCTTCGAATAAGATAGCTTTATATGTATGAATCGAATGATGTTATGAACATCATTACTACCTTAAGTTCCTTGGATAAACCTACTGAAAAAGAGAAAAATGGATCTAGCTTCAACGGATCCTTGGATGGCTCGAAGTTCTTGAAGCAGAATCATGACACGAAAACAAGTTCAAGTAAGATCATCACTTGAAATAAGATTGTTATAGTTATAGAAATTGAACCAAAGTTTGAATATGATTATTACCTTGTATTAGAATGATAACCTACTGTAAGAAAAAAAGATTTCTTGAGGTTGGATGATCACCTTACAAGATTGGAAGTGAGCTAGCAAACTTGAAAGTATTCTTGATTTTATGTAACTAGAACTTGTAGAATATATGAAGAACACTTAGAACTTGAAGATAGAACTTGAGAGAGATCAATTAGATGAAGAAAATTGAAGAATGAAAGTGTTTGTAGGTGTTTTTGGTCGTTGGTGTATGGATTAGATATAAAGGATATGTAATTTTGTTTTCATGTAAATAAGTCATGAATGATTACTCATATTTTTGTAATTTTATGAGATATTTCATGCTAGTTGCCAAATGATGGTTCCCACATGTGTTAGGTGACTCACATGGGCTGCTAAGAGCTGATCATTGGAGTGTATATACCAATAGTACATACATCTAAAAGCTGTGTATTGTACGAGTACGAATACGGGTGCTTACGAGTAGAATTGTTGATGAAACTGAACGAGGATGTAATTGTAAGCATTTTTGATAAGTAGAAGTATTTTGATAAGTGTATTGAAGTCTTTCAAAAGTGTATAAATACATATTAAAACACTACATGTATATACATTTTAACTGAGTCGTTAAGTCATCGTTAGTCGTTACATGTAAGTGTTGTTTTGAAACCTTTAGGTTAACGATCTTGTTAAATGTTGTTAACCCAATTTTTATAATATCAAATGAGATTTTAAATTATTATATTATCATGATATTATCATGTATGAATATCTCTTAATATGATATATATACATTAAATGTCTTTACAACGATAATCGTTACATATATGTCTCGTTTAAAAATCATTAAGTTAGTTGTCTTGTTTTTACATATGTAGTTCATTGTTAATATACTTAATGATATGTTTACTTATCATAGTATCATGTTAACTATATATATATCCATATATATGTCATCATATAGTTTTTACAAGTTTTAACGTTCGTGAATCACCGGTCAATTTGGGTGGTCAATTGTCTATATGAAACATATTTCAATTAATCAAGTCTTAACAAGTTTGATTGCTTAACATGTTGGAAACATTTAATCATGTAAATATCAATCTCAATTAATATATATAAACATGCAAAAGTTCGGGTCACTACAGTACCTACCCGTTAAATAAATTTCGTCCCGAAATTTTAAGCTGTTGAAGGGGTTGACGAATCTTCTGGAAATAGATGCGGGTATTTCTTCTTCATCTGATCTTCACGCTCCCAGGTGAACTCGGGTCCTCTACGAGTATTCCATCGAACCTTAATAATTGGTATCTTGTTTTGCTTAAGTCTTTTAACCTCACGATCCATTATTTCGACGGGTTCTTCGATGAATTGGAGTTTTTCGTTGATTTGGATTTCATCTAACGGAATAGTGAGATCTTCTTTAGCAAAACATTTCTTCAAATTCGAGACGTGGAAAGTGTTATGTACAGCCGCGAGTTGTTGAGGTAACTTAAGTCGGTAAGCTACTGGTCCGACACGATCAATAATCTTGAATGGTCCAATATACCTTGGATTTAATTTCCCTCGTTTACCAAATCGAACAACGCCTTTCCAAGGTGCAACTTTAAGCATGACCATCTCTCCAATTTCAAATTCTATATCTTTTCTTTTAATGTCAGCGTAGCTCTTTTGTCGACTTTGGGCGGTTTTCAACTGTTGTTGAATTTGGATGATCTTCTCGGTAGTTTCTTGTATAATCTCCGGACCCGTAATCTGTCTATCCCCTACTTCACTCCAACAAATCAGAGACCTGCACTTTCTACCATAAAGTGCTTCAAACGGCGCCATCTCAATGCTTGAATGGTAGCTGTTGTTGTAAGAAAATTCTGCTAACGGTAGATGTCGATCCCAACTGTTTCCGAAATCAATAACACATGCTCGTAGCATGTCTTCAAGCGTTTGTATCGTCCTTTCGCTCTGCCCATCAGTTTGTGGATGATAGGCAGTACTCATGTCTAGACGAGTTCCTAATGCTTGCTGTAATGTCTGCCAGAATCTTGAAATAAATCTACCATCCCTATCAGAGATAATAGAGATTGGTATTCCATGTCTGGAGACGACTTCCTTCAAATACAGTCGTGCTATCTTCTCCATCTTGTCATCTTCTCTTATTGGTAGGAAGTGTGCTGATTTGGTGAGACGATCAACTATTACCCAAATAGTATCAAAACCACTTGCAGTCCTTGGCAATTTAGTGATGAAATCCATGGTAATGTTTTCCCATTTCCATTACGGGATTTCGGGTTGTTGAAGTAGACCTGATGGTTTCTGATGCTCAGCTTTGACCTTAGAACACATCAAACATTCTCCTACGTATTTAGCAACATCGGCTTTCATACCCGGCCACCAAAAATGTTTCTTGAGATCCTTGTACATCTTCCCCGTTCCAGGATGTATTGAGTATCTGGTTTTATGAGCTTCTCTAAGTACCATTTCTCTCATATCTCCAAATTTTGGTACCCAAATCCTTTCAGCCCTATACCGGGTTCCGTCTTCCCGAATATTAAGATGCTTCTCCGATCCTTTGGGTATTTCATCCTTTAAATTTCCCTCTTTTAAAACTCCTTGTTGCGCCTCCTTTATTTGAGTAGTAAGGTTATTATGAATCATTATATTCATAGATTTTACTCGAATGGGTTCTCTGTCCTTCCTGCTCAAGGCATCGGCTACCACATTTGCCTTCCTCGGGTGGTAACGAATCTCAAAGTCGTAATCATTCAATAATTCAATCCACCTACGCTGCCTCATATTCAGTTGTTTCTGATTAAATATGTGTTGAAGACTTTTGTGGTCGGTATATATAATACTTTTGACCCCATGCCTTGATATCACCTCCTTGATGAACAGCTTAGCCAAAGTCTCCGATGATATTGCTTCCCGAATGGGAAGAAACAAGGCACTCTTCGTCAACCGATCAACTATTACCCAAATCGAATCAAATTGGGTTCTCGCCGTATTTGGTAACTTTGTAATGAAATCCATGATAATGTGCTCCCATTTCTATTTCAGGATTTCTAACGGTTGTAACATACCATACGGCTTTTGGTGTTCAACCATAACTTGCAAACACGTGAGGCATTGTTCAACATACTTAACAACATCACGTTTCATGCCCGGCCACCAATACTCCTTCCTTAAATCAAGATACATTTTTGTTGCGCCCGAGTGAATAGAATACTTTGACTTATGTGCTTCATCTAGTAGCACTCGTCGATGATCACCCATTTTAGGCACCCACACTCTTCCTTGAAAAGATAACAAACCATGCGGACCTAAGGTAATAAACTCCGTTTGTTCCACGATTCGTTCCTCATGCTTATTGTTAACAAAAGCTTCAATTTGAGTCTCGCCGAGCTTTACAAGAAAATTGTTAGTAATAATCATGCGTAACGATCCTACTCGTATCGCCGGATGTTGACTCTTTCGGTTTATGCATCCGCGACCACATTCGCCTTACCCGGATGATAAAGTATTTCACAATACCACATCCATCCATCTACGTTGACGATAATTCAAGTCTCGTTGATCAAAAAGATGTTATAAGCTCTTGTGATCTGAATAAATCATACACTTAACACCATACAAGTAATGGCGCCAAATTTTCAACGCATGTACAACCGCCGCCAACTCAAGATCATGAGTCGGATATCTCGTTTCGTGTTCCTTTAATTGTCGAGAGGCATAAGCGATGACTTTACCGCTTTGCATTAGAACACACCCGAGCCCATTTAAAGAAGTATCACAATAAACCGTCATGTCTTCTACACCTTCTGGCAATACTAACACCAGAGCTTGGCATAACTTCTCTTTTAATAATTGAAAGGCAATTTCTTGCTCGTTCTCCCAATTAAATCCTGCGTTCTTTCTCGTCAATTTCGTCAATGGAGAAGCAATTTTGGAAAAGTCTTGGATAAACCGACGATAATAACCGGCCAATCCGAGAAAACTTCGAATCTCCGTAGGCGTAGTCAGTCGTCCCCAACTCTTTACCGTCTCAATCTTCCCCGGATCTACTTGAATACCATTTTCGTTCACAATATGGCCAAGGAATTGAACTTCCCTTAACCAAAATTCACATTTGGAGAATTTAACATACAACTTCTCCTTCCGCAACGTCTTTAACACACTCCGCAAATGATGTTCATGTTCCTTCATACTCTTCGAATAGACAAGTATGTCATCAATGAACACAATTACCGACTTGTCCAACATAGGTTGGCACACTCGGTTCATAAGATCCATAAATGCCGTCGGTGCATTCGTAAGACCAAAAGGAATTACCACAAACTCAAAATGCCTATAACGCGTTCGAAAAGCCATTTTCTCAATATCTTCCTCACGGACCCGCATTTGGTGATAGACGGACCGTAGGTCGATTTTAGAGAAATACGTCGCACCTTGGAGTTGGTCAAACAAATCGTCAATCCTAGGCAACGGATAACGATTCTTGATCGTCACTTTGTTCAACTCCCAATAATCGATGCACATCCGCATACTACCATCCTTCTTCTTCACGAATAAAACCAGAGCGCCCCATGGTGAAGTACTCGGTCGAATGAAACCCTTCTCAAGCAACTCTTGGGTTTGATTTAGCAACTCTTGCATTTCCGTTGGTGCTAAACAATAAGGAGTTTTAGCAATGGGGGTAGCCCCCGGAACCAACTCAATGCGAAATTCAACTTGTCTTTCTGCCAGAACACCCGGTAACTCATCCGGAAAAACGTCTTCAAATTCGCTTACCACCGGAATTTCACGAACGGATGGTGGCTCATCTCGAGTATCAACAACATGGGTTTTATGTTTTGGAAGAGAAAATGGAAAGAAAAGGAAAAAGGAAATGAATTAAATGAGATATGTGGTTGAGGTTTAATGCTCCAATCAGATCCATATGCGAAAAGACGAAAATACCCTTGGACCACCCCTTTTTAAATGGGAAAAACGGATCAGATCTGCAGCTTTGTCGCGTCGCGACCTCAATTGTCGCGGCGCGGCAATACACTGGATTTTCGAGATGTGTTAATTCACTCCTGACTTTGATTTACTTTGTTTGTCACGGCGCACCCAAGATCGCCGCGTCGCGGCAATGGCCTGTAACTGACCATTTCGACAATTTTAAATCAACAATGATTTATTCGACTTATACACCTCGTTCACGCTTCCTACACATGTTTAAACTTCGTCTTTAAGTCTCACATGACTTAACACCATCAAAACCCATGCATATACTTATACATGCATGCATTCTCAACATATACTTATGAATATATCTCGTATACATCGAGTTAACACTTTATATCGTTTAATCACATAAACAAGTGAAATATAAACGTTCAAACGATTAAATAAGTACCTTAAGATACGTATGAAGAAAACGGGATGTTACAGTGGGCTAGGATCGTGAAACAACCTTTACGAAGATATTTTTTAACCTTAAGGCACAAGACGAGGTTGAGTCCGGTGCAACTCTTATCGCCATAGACAATCAAGGGTTCACCATTCTCGATAGGAATTTGAATTGCTTTGAGATCACAAAGGATGTGAGATTTCATTTTGGCTAACCAATCCATACCAATTATTACATCGAAGCTCCCTAGTTCTATAGGTATTAAGTCAATTTCAAACTCTTTACCCAATAAGTTTAACGTACACCCCCGGTAATATGTGTCGGCACTTAATAGTTTTTCGTTAGCCACTTCAATGGTGTAAGTAGTATCTAGTGGGAGTGGTGGAGTGCTAAAATAATGAGTCAAAGTCTTAAATACAAAACTCTTATCGGCACCTGAATCGAATTAGCAAGAGATATAAGAATTGTTGAGAAGAAACGTACCCGTGACTAGTTCATTATCATCTCGGGCTTCCTCGGTGTTAATGTTGAAAGCGCGGCCGCGTGCATTGGGGTTAGCTTTCTTCTTTGGGCATGCATTACTAAAATGACCCGGTTGGCCACATTCAAAACAAACACCCGATTTTGGTGCATTGGGCCCCTTTTGAGCGACTGGGGCGGCACTTCTACAATTGTTGGCCACATGACCACTTCTTTGGCACCGGTGGCAAAACGGCTTGTCACATTCACCATAGTGATGTTTGTGGCATTTGTTGCAAAAAGGTTTATTTCTGACATAACTTTTCTTGCCGTCAGAGGTGAAAGG
This sequence comes from Rutidosis leptorrhynchoides, assembly GCF_046630445.1. Lineage (NCBI taxonomy): Eukaryota > Viridiplantae > Streptophyta > Magnoliopsida > Asterales > Asteraceae > Rutidosis > Rutidosis leptorrhynchoides. The sequence continues at coordinate 630,321,164 of NC_092334.1, read as the reverse complement.
TTTCTTGGCGGGGTTGTTGTTGTAGTTGCTTGATTGAGTGGCTTCCCATTTTCTTTTGTTGCCACCCGATTTTTCCTCGGCCTTAGGTACCGGTACTACGATTTCATCCACCGTTTCTATCAATTGGAGGGCCATATTTAAAGTGTCTTGTAGGTTAGCGGTTTTGGAAGATATTACCCCGTGTTTGATGCTCTTAGGAAGGCCATCCATGTAAAGTTCAACTCGTAGAGGCTCGGGATTTACAAGGTTTGGACACATTAGAGCTAGCTCGGCAAACTGTTGATTATAAGCGTTGAGGTCGTTTTTAATCGCTTTCAAACCTCTTAGCTCGTTTTCGAGCCTTCGAGTCTCTTCGCGGGGAAAGTATTCGGTGATCATCTTTTCTTTTAAATCGAACCAAGAGAGAGCGTGGGCTTCATCGGTACCCACCGATTGTACATACGTATTTCACCACGTGAAAGCGATACCGGCAAAAGTGTGGGTGGAGTATTTGACCTTGTCTTGGTCCCGACAAGCGCTTATGCTAAAAACGACTTTCGTTTGCTCAAACCATCGAGTGAGAGCAACCGGTCCTCCGGTCCCATCGAAAGTATAAGGTTTGCACCCCATGAAAGCTTTGTAGGAGCATCCCTCGATTGAGTTACCGGCTCCATTGTTGTTGTTGTTGTTGTTGTGGTTGTTGTTATTATTGTTGTTGTTGGATGAGTGTCCGGCCATGGCCGCATCTACGGTGGTGGCTATCATTCGTTGAAGAGCTTGTTCGGGAGTTTCATTGCGTGGAACTCGGCGAGGAGGCATTGTTCCTTCAAGACACAAGAATATCATTGATTAGTATTCTAAATAATACTAATCGTGACATGGAATAAAGATAGAGAGCAAATTTTTCCTTGACCCGCCTTAAATTCTTTAAGTCATAATGTCAGAACGTCCATATGTGTCACCGTAATATAATCCCGGCAATTATATTACCCTAATTCATATGTGCATTCGACATTATTTCATATAGTCAAGGTGGCGTGTCAATCAAATTAAACAACGTGAGATTAAGATGGAAATAAGAGTTAGATATGAATAGAAGAGTTCGAGTATAAATGCACAAGTAGTCAAATAATTCCTACTTCAAGTCTATATGCCAGCTGTAGTCTAGACTCACTAATGTACCCTATGACTCGGGGTTGACACCAATGAACTCTAAATCCCTACAACCAATGCTCTGATACCATCTGTAGCGACCCGACAAAATCGTCATTGACAGCGCCGTCTACTTAGGTCCCGTTACGCGGTCATAAGTCTTTAAAATGACGTTTGACCAAAATATGTCGCATTCATTTCAAATGTAAAGATGTTTCAAGTTTACAAAAGTAGTTCAACAACTAGTGACGTTACAACGTTTTAAGTACAAATGAAACCTATGCGACACAATTTCTAAGTAAAGTCAAAAGACGCTCCATGTATGCACGTATACTCGACATCCAAGCAAGTATCAAAAAGAGTGCGGAAGCATGTATCACATAGCGTTCAAGGACCTGAGAAAACATATAGAAAACTGTCAACGAAAAACGTTGGTGAAATCAAAGGTGTATTAGTAACGTTGTTTTTGAACCACAAGATTTAATATTTCCATAAAGTTGATTATTTAAATCGTTTTCATTCCAAAAGTTGTTGCACGTTCGCGAGCACCCAATTATCAAAACTTAACTGTTTTGTACCCTGTTACGTAGTGTTAGAACATACACTATACTCGAAAATATATTTCATGCGCTAACGGTAGCGAACCGTCCGAATGAGGGCTCGTCAAGCCCATGTGATCACATAACATAAGTTCACTTTTACACCCTGCAAGTGTAACTAATGATAATTGAATTGAGGCTTTTTGTTCTAACTCGCTGTGGAATGTTTGTTTTCGTACTTGTGTTCAAAGCATAAGAGTATGGTACGTATATGTTTCTCATCCCATGATTTAAAGTATAAAAGTTGTTGAAAAGATGGGACTATGATCTCACCTTGATTACAAGAGTATAAAATTACTTCACAAGTAAATGTGTGCAAGAACGGATGCTAGTCTTGACCTAAACAAATAGGTCGTATCAATAACGGTAAACATGATTGGTCAAAGTTGTTCAATTAGTCCTATGGCTCGTTACGACTCGATTAATATAGCATGTGAGTCAGATTGTCAAGTTTCATGCAAGATACAAGTATAAAAGCACGTTAGAATGATTGCATAAGTATTTGGTTAAGTTTGACTAAAAGTCAAACTCGGTCAAAGTCAACGGGGTCGGGTCGGGTATCCGACAATTTTTCTAAGAAAGATAAGCATATATTAGTATTTAATTATAGAGATCTTAATTCCCTTACTCGCCGACGAATTAAATCTTTTAGATTTCGAAAATTTTCTTTAAATCCCTTGAATTCCGGAATTCAACCAAGTCAACGTCAAAAGCTAAGATGCACCTTATTTTCTAAAGTCAACCCTGACTATGTCAAAAGCTAAGGCGAATCTTATTTTCCTCTTTGTAATCTTTTGTGATAGCTTCATTCGTGCTCTTCGAATAATCGAATTATTTTATCTATATTATTCAATAACGATAAAACTCTATTTATCAGCTCATACTCGTCAGGGAAACATATTTATTGTTAGCCATGACGACCTCACTCAAATTTCGGGACGAAATTTCTTTAACGGGTAGGTACTGTGAAGACCCGGAGATTTCCGAACAAATTTAAACTTTAATCTTTATATGAAATCGACACGATAAGCAGAATCTGTAATGTGAGTCTCAAAATCTTTGAACTGTTGATATGGAAAACATTTGACCTTTGACCCTCCTCGACGATTCACGAACAAATGTTAATAACTATTATGATATATATATTGTATTACATATAAAAGATATAAATATTATATGTATTATAGATATAATTATTAAATGATACGTAATTTATAATATGTTGCAAGTTATAATACAAATTGTTATTTTTATTATTACATTCATTAGTATTATCAACATTAATATTAATATTAATATTAACATCGGTATTATTAATATTATTGTTTCTAATATGAAATTGGATACATGTGACTTTTTGTATCTTAATTAATACTTGTATTATTATTAAATATTATTATTATCTCTATCAAAATATTTATCATTAATAATAATATTTATCATTCTTACATAACATTATTATTATTATTATTACTTTATCATAATCCTTATTCATATTAGTATTATTATTATTGTTATTATTAATATTATCAAAATTATGTTCTTATTATTATTAGTAATTTTATTAAAATTAATAACAATTACAAGTTTATTAATAGATTTATATTATTAATTAGTACTACAAAATTTAATATAATGGATATACATAACAGATATATAAACACGGTTATTAATATATACAGCTATATATATATATATACAAAAATCAGATACATAAATACATACATATATAAAATACGATTATTTATATATATATTATTACATATACAGTAAATTATATATATAATACTGTATTATACATATATATATATATATATATATATATATATATAACAGATAATTACGGATTCTGTTATATATATATCACAATCATGTTTAATTTAATTATCTGATATTTAAAGTCTTGATTTGGTACGAATGGAATCAAAAATTTTAACTTGTTCTTATTGTTTTTCTCCTCTTTCTGTTCCTGATTGCCAAACTGTCGACCCAATTGTTGATACAAAACAAAACTTAACGAATCTAGTACTGTATTAGTATCTCATATACACTTGATATTAGAGTAGACTCGATTGAGTAGATAGAAGAGAAAAGAAAAATAAAATAAACATATAAAGAAACCGTTCACCTCTGTTCTTCCACTTTTTTAGTCAAAATTCGATTTCGAATTGTTTTTCAAAATCCTTAAATTCAGTCGTGCTTGAAATCCTTCACTCAAACTTCCTGTAAAGTTTCAACTTTCAAATTTACGAATTGTGTTCTAATTACAGAGTCAAAGTTTTTATATAAAAAGTCAAACGACCAGTTCATGAAGAAATTCGATTTAGTATTAATGGTTCTTGATCAATTGATGAACTGGGAAGATTCTATGAGCAATTTAGAAACTATTTCATGTAGAAATTTCGGTCTAAAACTCTCTTAATTTCAAAATCAGAATTTGAGTTTATATGGTGTTCATCGTGTATGTTACAGCTATTTTCTTTAAGTTTTTTTTCTGTTTTAATTAATTTAGGTCAAATGGTGGTAGTTACTGGCTGTTAATAAATCCTAAAAATGATTTATAATTTGTTGAGAGAAGGGATTTGATCCCTGGTCGAGTACGATTTTGAGAAGAAAGAGAGGTAAAGGGAAACAGATAGAGTATAGATAAATATAACTCAGATGCTATATAATTTAGAAAAACAGAATGGATCAGTTGGTTGGGAGGATGTGTTAGGTTTCGAGAGGTCTCGGGTTCAATCCCTTCTTGGTGCAATTCTTTTTAAATGGGCTTTCTAAGGTAGTTACATTGTTAATTCTATTATTATTATTATTAATATTATTATTATTGTTATCATTATTATTATTATTATTAATCTGATTATTATTAATGATATTATTATTAGAATCATGAATATTAGTATTGTTATCATTATTATTATAAAGTATTATAATTATTATTATCATGTTTAGATTTGTAAGTGTTGGAAACATTATTAATACTATTATTACTACTAATATAAGTATTAAGATAAAATTTTCACTTATTATGATTATAAATACAAGTATGAATATTATTATTATTATCACTAATAGATGTGTTATTATTATTATTATGATTAGGATCATTATTATTATCATTATTATGAAGATAATACAAGTTATTATTATTTTCATTAATATTAAGTATTAGTAACACTCTTATAACTATTAGTATTATTATTGACAATATCAATATTATTATTACTAATATTATCATTTGTAACAAAGTTATGATTATTATTATTAGTAAATCGTTAATATCAAAACTACCATTTTTAAACAAATAAATATTTGGTACATAAAATATATTTATTATATATACTATACTTATATTAAAACTTCACATAACTATATATATAAAACCTACTAAAATTATTTATATAAACACTTACAAACAACAAATTATCGATTTTAAATATAATATTAAACAAGTATGTATATGAATATGTTAATATAACTATAAAAATATTAACCATTTGAATGAACATACAAATTAAAAATATATGTTATTAATTTAAAATTAATGTAATTAATAAATTTATATGTATATTCATTCGAATACGATTATGTGTATTAACAAATATACAAATGATATAGGTTCGTGAATCCGAGGCTAATCCTGCATTGTTCAATTGTCCAATGTCGTCATATGTATTTTTACTACAAAATACAGTACTGTGAGTTTCATTTGCTCCCTTTTTAAATGCTTTTGCAGTATATATTTTTGGGACTGAGAATACATGCGCTGCTTTTATAAATGTTTTACGAAATAGACACAAGTAATCGAAAACTACATTATATGGTTGGATTATTAAACCGAATATCGCCCCTTCAAGTCTGGTAACCTAAGAATTTAGGGAAATGGCCCCTAATTGACGCCAATCCTAAAGATAGATCTATGGACCTTGACAAGTCCCATTCGGGGTACGAATGCTTTAGTACTTCGAGATTATTATTAAACAGACGAGAGATTCTGTTTGGGGATATTCTATGCATTAAAGTTACATTCGGTTACCAGGTGTTCAACCCATATGAATGATATTTTTGTCTCTATGCATGGGACGTATGTTTATGAGAAATGAAAATCTTGTGGTCTATTAAAATGATGGAAATGATTATTTATGTTAAACTAATGAACTCACCAACCTTTTGGTTGACACTTGAAAGCATGTTTATTCTCAGGTACGAAAGAAATCTTCCGCTGTGCATTTGCTCATTTTATAGATATTACTTGGAGTCATTCATGGCATATTTCAAAAGACGTTGCATTCGAGTCGTCGAGTTCATCAAGATTATTATTAAGTCAATTATAGTTGGATATATTATGAAATGGTATGCATGCCTGTCAACTTTTGATGTAATGAAAGATTGTCTTTTCAAAAACGAATGAAATGTTTGTAAAATGTATCATATAGAGGTCAAATACCTCGCGATGTAATCAACTGTTGTGAATCGTTTATGATCGATATGGACTTCGTCCAGATGGATTAGGACGGGTCTCTACAGTTGGTATCAGAGCGGTGGTCTTAGCGAACTAGGTCTGCATTAGTGTGTATAACTGATAAGTCGTTAGGATGCATTAGTGAGTCTGGACTTCGACCGTGTCTACATGTCAAAAGTTTTTCTTATCATTAGTGTCGAAAATTATTTGCTTATCATCTTTAAAGTCTAGACACGTCTTACTACCTCTATTGCATAGACAGTGTATAGATAAATTCATATCTTAGCGTATCTGTTATTGTTACCTTTGCCTGACAACTTCCGTAGATTCCTCCGTAACTTATGGGATTTTAGTATTATATATGCATATGTAAATTATGTATTGCAGGGTACTAATCTACATCCTATAATCTATTCTTATCGAAAGTCCTTCATCTGATCGTACGAGATGAATCCCTCAACCAGTTCGAATTCCTCGGATTCCGACAGCTATTCCGATATGGAGTTTCATCTATCAGTGTCACCAGAATGAATCAACCAATCAGTCATCCCCAATTCATCTGATGGGTTTGTAGTCGACTTACTCAATGGAGACGCACAGAAGGCGATCCCTTCCACTAACCGAATTCACCTCTTGATGAAGAACCTGAAGCACTTACCGGCGAACCTGTTTGTAATACTATTTTCTCTCTCATTTCCCGAATATCTCGCCAAGATTATATTCTATCTAAAATTCTAAACTTTATTCATTCGCTCGTTCCAACCGACAATCACCCCGGAATAATAGAAGAAGTCAACAAACTTCGCGCTCAAAAAAATAAATTTGGAAAATATGGTGCAAAATGTACCAGCTTTAGCAACATCACCGGCACCAACAGTACCATCAACAATCCATGCCTCAACATCTCATTCTGTACCTCGAGTATAATCATCGTTCTACGTATCGTTCTACATCAATTATCTTCGTTCTTCATGGCGATTAAGTAATCTCTAAATGTTTTAGAGATTAGGTATTCTAGTTCTAACGGTAAACCAAATGAGTTTAAGATCATATTAACTCAATGAATCCATGATTACATCTGAAGACAATATATATGTATATATATTTTCATAAAGATTGTAATTAAAAATTCTTTCGTACAAAGTGTTAATTGTGAAAATATTTTAACGGGTAGGTAATACCCGAGGAGTATTCAGATTTCACATTAATAAGTTACGTTGTACGTTCTTTGAAGCTGATTCAACAGTAATTTACTATCCTACTTACATCCACCGATATACAAATCCGTTCACCACAGAATAACCATATTCATCCAATTTCATATTGGGATTTTGATTTATCAGAATCCAACAAGTGGCATAATGAAGAAAACATTTGACAAAATAAAATTTGTTAGAAATAAACAAATTAACTATGAGAAATTTTGTTAAGAATCCACGCTAACTGTTCCTAGCTAATTGTTCCCAGCTAACTGATTACCCTTTATTTATCGCAATTTACATTCTCGCAATTTTATTTATCATCATTTAATTTCTGTTATTTACTTTACGCACTTTATTTATCGTCATTTAATTTCTGTTATTTATTTTTACGCACTTTAAATGCCGGGACACGTATGCAAGGTTTTGACATATCATATCGACGCATATATATATATATATTATTTGGAATAACCATAGACACTCTATATGCAGTAATGATCGAGTTCTCTATACAGGGTTGAGGTTGATTCTATAATAATATATGTACTTTGAGTTGTGATCGAGTCTGAGACGTATACGGGTCACGATACGTATTAATTAATTTGAATATTATATATTAAACTATATATGAATTATTGGACTGTCAACTGTGGACTATCGACTGTGGACTAATAACATTGGACAATTAAAATGAATTAAAATATTGATTATAATATATGAAACTAAACAATTCTTCAAGTTTGCCACTTGATTTCATCTTAAACCTCATTTGTATCTTGACGATTACAATCTGCGTTCAAACCTTTCATGATTCTTGAAAACATCTCAAACGAGAGGATGAACCAACCACACTTCATCTACGGGAGAAAAGATGGATGCATTTAGTTATGCATCTGAAAAACTCTCAGAAACTGAGTGAACGTTTAACACGTAGTTGTGCTAATTCCTTCAGTGTTATTATTACCCAAAATAACTTGGTAATTCCTTTCAAAGTAGCAAATCTTGTCACAGCTCCAGCAAATCAACTTTGACTTTTCGCTCGAAACAACCTTATTATAACCTTGATTTATATGTGTGCTCTTTTATTGTTACCAGGGAACCTTTTATTATATTTCACCATATTACCAGCAGATGTACCAGCAACCTCGTCGCTCCTTGGTTTAAATCTCTCCGACAAATCACTAAATTTATCTATTGAAGTCTCATCATGTATTCATCCGCATCTTGTAACAAGAATTGCCATACCAATTGCCGGGAATCAGCAAATCTGTATTGTGAGTCTCGCAACGTTTCTACATCAAAAGTTATATGTATACATATAATATTTACCTCTTAGAATTATGATCTTCCATTCTGAAATTCTGAAAAGCACCTAGTCTGCGAATCAATACTCTAAATGTGGAAAAGGCTGAATGAAGCAGCAGAATGTATAGACAACCGTAACAGTCAAAAGTTTGAAATTGGAAAACGGGTTGAGCAAAGTATGAAGGAGGCTATGGACAAATCACAAGGACTAAACCTGCCTTCAAAGAATCCAAATGATTCAATAACTGCTGACGTCATTTACGAATACCTTGCTTCTAACTCCAAACTCTTGCGGACAAATTTTCTTCACCATCCTTTGATATTAGAAATTCCAAGATATCATCGTATCTTTCATTATAAATATCCTCCATATTTCTGAAGATATTTTTATAACTATTCTTATCTGAAATCATTAATCTCTTCGTACTATCAGTGTTACATCATATAGAAACTGTTAGTTTCTATATTCTGTAAACTTTCGAGCTTAAAATATGAATGTTATTGAAGTAATGTTGGGAACTGATGCATGAGTTAGTATAATATAATGACACTTGATCAACGTGATTATATTACAGTAAGTCATGCTGAGTTTCTAATGGAACGTGATGATTCACAAATTATAACGTCATCATGTGTCATGTTACATAACTCTTTCATTCTGATTAACTTCTGAACATATCAAGAAAATATATTCTTGATAGTTCTATTCTCAGTGATTCTGGTAATTTGACAAATCAAATCGTGCCATTACGTTCCTACTTGTTTAGAACAATAAGTTCATTTGAAACTCCATACTTACGAATTCTGGACTACTACTCGCTTTACAAGAGATCGAGAGGAGAATGAAAAGGCAAAGAGCTCCAAAATATAAGAGAAAATATAAAGCCCAATAACAACACGGAGGTTACAAACCGTGGATATTAATACGAATAGCAATATAAAGGCACGGTATAATTAAGAATAGTATTACCCCAAGGTAATAATAGAAGTAAATAGATTTCTTCGATGGTAAATGGAAAAAAAGAATGACAGAAATGATAATTAGGAAAATAACAAGGATTAGAATGGGATTAAGCATTTTTCACAATCTTTTGGATGTATGAACTAAGAAAGAAAGTATAGGAATGGTGAGAATAATGGAACGGAAGAGCTTAATTTATAATAGAAAAATCAGACAGAGTAATCGAGGCAGATCACCGTATTTAATTATAGAGATCTTAATTCCCTTACTCGTCGACGAATCAAATCTTTTAGATTTCGAAAATTTTCTTTAAATCCCTTGAATTCCGGAATTCAACCAAGTCAACGTCAAAAGCTAAGATGCACCTAATTTTCTAAATTCAACCCTGACTACGTCAAAAGCTAAGGCGAATCTTATTTTCCTCTTTGTAATCTTTTGTGATAGCTTCATTAGTGCTCTTCGAATAATCAAATTATTTTATCTGTATTATTCAATAATGATAAAACTCTATTTATCAGCTCATACTCGTCAGGGAAACATATTTATTGTTAGCCATGACGATCTCACTCAAATTTCGGGGCGAAATTTCTTTAACGGGTAGGTACTGTGACGACCCGGAGATTTTCGAACAAATTTAAACTTTAATCTTTATATGAGATCGACACGATAAGCAGAATCTGTAATGTGAGTCTCAAAATCTTTGAACTGTTGATATGGAAAACATTTGACCTTTGACCCTCCTCAACGATTCACGAACAAATGTTAATAACTATTATGATATATATATTGTATTACATATAAAAGATATAAATATTATATGTATTATAGATATAATTATTAAATGATACATAATTTATAATATGTTGCAAGTTATAATACAAATTGTTATTTATATTATTACATTCATTAGTATTATCAACATTAATATTAATATTAATATTAATATTAACATCGGTATTATTAATATTATTGTTTCTAATATGAAATTGGATACATGTGACTTGTTGTATCTTAATTAATACTTGTATTATTATTAAATATTATTATTATCTCTATCAAAATATTTATCATTCTTACATAACATTATTATTATTATTACTTTATCATAATCCTTATTCATATTAGTATTATTATTATTGTTATTATTAATATTATCAAAATTATGTTCTTATTATTATTAGTAATTTTATTAAAATTAATAACAATTACAAGTTTATTAATAGATTTATATTATTAATTTGTACTACAAAATTTAATATAATGGATATACATAACAGATATATAAACACGGTTATTAATATATACAGCTATATATATATATATATATATATATATATATATATATATATATATATATATATATATACAAAAATCAGATACATAAATACATACATATATAAAATACGATTATTTATATATATATTATTACATATACAGTAAATTATATATATAATACTGTATTATACATATATATATATATAACAGATAATTACAGATTCTGTTATATATATATCACAATCATGTTTAATTTAATTATCTGATATTTAAAGTCTTGATTTGGTACGAATGGAATCAAAAATTTTAACCTGTTCTTATTGTTTTTCTCCTCTTTCTGTTCCTGATTGCCAAACTGTCGACCCAATTGCTGATACAAAACAAAACTTAACGAATCTAGTACTGTATTAGTATCTCATATACACTTGATATTAGAGTAGACTCGATTGAGTAGATAGAAGAGAAAAGAAAAATCAAATAAACATATAAAGAAACCGTTCACCTCTGTTCTTCCACTTTTTTAGCCAAAATTTGATTTCGAATTGTTTTTCAAAATTCTTAAATTCCGTTGTGCTTGAAATCCTTCACTCAAACTTCCTGTAAAGTTTCAACTTTCAAATTTATGAATTGAGTTCTAATTACAGAGTCAAAGTTTTTATATAAAAAGTCAAACGACCAGTTCATGAAGAAATTCGAGTTAGTATTAATGGTTCTTGATCAATTGATGAACTGGGAAGATTCTATGAGCAATTTAGAAACTATTTCATGTAGAAATTTTGGTCTAAAACTCTCTTAATTTCAAAATCAGAATTTGAGTTTATATGGTGTACATCGTGTATGTTGCAGCTATTTTCTTTAAGTTTTTTTTTCTATTTTAATTAATTTAGGTCAAATGGTGGTAGTTACTGGCTGTTAATAAATCCTAAAAATGATTTATAATTTGTTGAGAGAAGGGATTTGATCCCTGGTCGAGTACAGTTTTGAGAAGAAAGAGAGGTAAAGGGAAACAGATAGAGTATAGATAAATATAACTCAGATGCTATATAATTGAGAAAAACAGAATGGATCAGTTGGTTGGGAGGACGTGTTGGGTTTCGAGAGGTCTCAGGTTCAATCCCTTCTTGGTGCAATTCTTTTTAAATGGGCTTTCTAAGGTAGTTACATTGTTAATTCTATTATTAGTATTATTAATAATATTATTATTATTGTTATCATTATTATTATTATTATTAATCTGATTATTATTAATGATATTATTATTAGATTCATGAATATTAGTATTGTTATCATTATTATTATTATTATTATTGCTATTAAAAGTATTATAATTATTATTATCATGTTTAGATTTGTAAGTGTTGGAAACATTATTAATACTATTATTACTACTTATATAAGTATTATGATAAAATTTTCACTTATTATGATTATAAATACAAGTATGAATATTATTATTATTATCACTAATGTAGTGACCTGAACTTTTCCATGTTTATATATATATATATATATATATATATATATATATATATATATATATATATATATATATATATATATATATATATATATATATATATTAAATGAAATTGTTATTTACATGATTAAGTGTTTCCAACATGTTAAGCAATCAAACTTGTTAAGACTTGATTAATTGAAATAGGTTTCATATAGACAATTGACCACCCAAGTTGACCGGTGATTCACGAACGTTAAAACTTGTAAAAACTATACGATGACATATATATGGTTATATATATAGTTAACATGATTTTATTATAAGTATGTATCTCATTAGGTATTTTAACAATGAGTTATATACATAAAAAAAAATGAGACTATTAATTTAAGAAACTCGAAAACGATATATATAACGATTATCGTTATAACAACGTCTTACTAGGTACATATGAATCATATTAAGATATTGATACACTTGGTTAATTATGTTAAATGATAAGTAAATATATTATTAAGTGTATTAACAATGAAATACGTATTTAAAAATAAGACTACTAACTTAATGATTTCGAAACGAGACATATATGTAACGATTATCGTTGTAACGAAATTTAACTGTATATATATCATACTAAGATATATTATATATCATAATATCATGATAATATAACAATTTAACATCTCATTTGTTATAATAAACAATGGGTTAACAACATTCAACAAGATCATTAACCTAAAGGTTTCAAAACAACATTTACATGTAACGACTAACGATGACTTAACGACTCAGTTAAAATGTATATACATGTAGTGTTTTAATATGTATTCATACACTTTTGAAAGACTTCAAGACACTTATCAAAATACTTCTACTTAACAAAAATGCTTACAATTACATCCTCGTTCAGTTTCATCAACAATTCTACTCGTATGCACCCGTATTCGTACTCGTACAATACACAGCTTTTAGATGTATGTACTATTGGTATATACACTCCAATGATCAGCTCTTAGCAGCCCATGTGAGTCACCTAACACATGTAGAAACCATCATTTGGAAACTAGCATGAAATATCTCATAAAATTACAAAAATATGAGTAATCATTCATGACTTATTTACATGAAAACAAAATTACATATCCTTTATATCTAATCCATACACCAACGACCAAAAACACCTACAAACACTTTCATTCTTCAATTTTCTTCATCTAATTGATCTCTCTCAAGTTCTATCTTCAAGTTCTAAGTGTTCTTCATAAATTCCAAAAGTTCTAGTTTCATAAAATCAAGAATACTTCCAAGATTGCAAGTTTACTTCCAAGTTTTCTAAATCCATTCCAAGTAATCATCCAAGATCAAAAAACCTTTGTTACTTACAGTAGGTTATCTTTCTAATACAAGGTAATAATCATATTCAAACTTTAATTCAATTTCTATAACTATAACAATCTTATTTCGAGTGGAAATCTTACTTGAAATTGTTTTCGTGTCATGATTCTGCTTCAAGAACTTTCAAGCCATCCAAGGATCCTTTGAAGCTAGATCTATTTTTCTCATTTCCAGTAGGTTTATCCAAGGAAATTGAGGTAGTAATGATGTTCATAACATCATTCGATTCATACATATAAAGCTATCTTATTCGAAAGTTTAAACTTGTAATCACTAGAACATAGTTTAGTTAATTCTAAACTTGTTCGCAAATAAAAGTTAATCCTTCTAATTTGACTTTTAAAATCAACTAAACACATGTTCTATATCTATATGATATGCTAACTTAATGATTTAAAACCTGGAAACACGAAAAACACCGTAAAACCGGATTTACGCCGTCGTAGTAACACCGCGGGCTGTTTTGGGTTAGTTAATTAAAAACAATGATAAACTTTGATTTAAAAGTTGTTATTCTGGGAAAATGATTTTTATTATGAACATGAACCTATATCCAAAAATTATGGTTAAACTCAAAGTGGAAGTATGTTTTCTAAAATGGTCATCTAGACGTCGTTCTTTCGACTGAAATGACTACCTTTACAAAAATGACTTGTAACTTATTTTTCTGACTATAAACCTATAATGTTTCTGTTTAGATTCATAAAATAGAGTTCAATATGAAACCATAGCAATTTGATTCACTCAAAACGGATTTAAAATGAAGAAGTTATGGGTAAAACAAGATTGGATAATTTTTTCTCATTTTAGCTACGTGAAAATTGGTAACAAATCTATTCCAACCATAACTTAATCAACTTGTATTGTATATTATGTAATCTTGAGATACCATAGACACGTATACAATGTTTCGACCTATCATGTCGACACATCTATATATATTTCGGAACAACCATAGACACTCTATATGTGAATGTTGGAGTTAGTTATACAGGGTTGAGGTTGATTCCAAAATATATATAATTTGAGTTGTGATCAATACTGAGATACGTATACACTGGGTCATGGATTGATTCAAGATAATATTTATCAATTTATTTCTTTACATCTAACTGTGGACAACTAGTTGTAGGTTACTAACGAGGACAGCTGACTTAATAAACTTAAAACATCAAAATATATTAAAAGTGTTGTAAATATATTTTGAACATACTTTGATATATATGTATATATTGTTATAGGTTCGTGAATCAACCAGTGGCCAAGTCTTACTTCCCGACGAAGTAAAAAATCTGTGAAAGTGAGTTATAGTCCCACTTTTAAAATCTAATATTTTTGGGATGAGAATACATGCAGGTTTTATAAATGATTTACAAAATAGACACAAGTACGTGAAACTACATTCTATGGTTGAATTATCGAAATCGAATATGCCCCTTTTTATTAAGTCTGGTAATCTAAGAATTATGGAACAGACACCCTAATTGACGTAAATCTTAAAGATAGATCTATTGGGCCTAACAAACCCCATCCAAAGTACCGGATGCTTTAGTACTTCGAAATTTATATCATATCCGAAGGGTGTCCCGGAATGATGGGGATATTCTTATATATGCATCTTGTTAATGTTGGTTACCAGGTGTTCACCATATGAATGATTTTTATCTCTATGTATGGGATGTGTATTGAAATATGAAATCTTGTGGTCTATTGTTACGATTTGATATATATAGGTTAAACCTATAACTCACCAACATTTTTTGTTGACGTTTAAAGTATGTTTATTCTCAGGTGAATACTAAGAGCTTCCGCTGTTGCATACTAAAATAAGGACAAGATTTGGAGTCCATGCTTGTTTGATATTGTATAAAAACTGCATTCAAGAAACGTATTTTGATGTAACATATTTGTATTGTAAACCATTATGTAATGGTCGTGTGTAAACAGGATATTTTAGATTATCATTATTTGACAATCTACGTAAAGCTTTTAAACCTTTATTGACGAAATAAAGGTTATGGTTTGTTTTAAAAATGAATGCAGTCTTTGGAAAAACGTCTCATATAGAGGTCAAAAACCTCGCAACGAAATCAATTAATATGGAACGTTTTTAATCAATAAGAACGGGACATTTCAGTTGGTATCCGAGCGTTGGTCTTAGAGAACCAGAATTTTGCATTAGTGTGTCTTATCGAGTTTGTTAGGATGCATTAGTGAGTCTGGACTTCGACCGTGTTTACTTGAAAAATGATTGCTTAACAAATTTTGTTGGAAACTTTATATTTTTAACATGTGAATATTATGTGATATATTAATCTCTTAACGTGTTTGATATTATGTGATAGATGTCTACCTCTAATACAAGTCCCATTGACTCACCTAATAATAATGAAGAGTCAAATGTAATTTGGAATGATTCGTGGACTGATTCACAAGTTTTCGAAGAGGAACCGGAAGAAGAATCGGAACCGGAAGAAGAATCGGAACCGGAGGAGGAGGAACCGGAAGAAGAAATAGAACCGGTGGGGGAAATAATAAAACGGTTAAGTAAAAGAAAATCCTCAACCAACCGACCAAGGTTAATTATGGTCAACAGTGTTTCCGCCAAGGAAGCAAAATATTGGGAGGATTACCAATTCTCTGATGAATCGGATCCCGACGAGGATTCCGATGATGTTATAGAAATTACCCCAACTGAATATAAAAAGGCAAAAGAGAACAATAAGGGAAAGGGCATAAAAATAGAGAAATCTAATTCCAACCCCGATGAACTTTATATGTATCGTCAACACCCGTATTTCTTAAGTTGTAACAATAACCCGGGAACCTCTAAACCACCAGGTTTTTCTAGACCAATGTGGAAAACGAAGGCTCGTATTAGGGGAACATCACATATCCCTAAAAACTTAGCAAAAAGAACTAAGTTCGAAAAAGAAGAAACAAGTGAGTCGGAATAAGATAGTTGTATTTGTGCGGTGTAATATATGTAATATAGTGTGCTTATGCTTTACGATATATGTAAAAATTGCTTGTATTAATAAGTATCTTTTATGAATTTAACTCTTGTCTATTTTACAGTATAAAAACACAAAATGGATAGACAACCCAATATTTTAGAGGACTTACCCGGAGACATGATTGATGAAATCTTGTCTAGAGTCGGTCAGAATTCCTCGGCACAACTATTTATGGCAAAATCAGTTTGTAAGACATTCGAAGAACGTTCCAAGAATGCCTTGGTTTATAAGAGACTTTCATTTGAAAGATGGGGGATATCACATTGGGAAACCCATAAGTTACGATGTGTTTACTTTGACCCATATATTGCGGGGAACCCAAGTGCTATTTTACGCAACGGGTTAAGAAATTATTTTGACTCAATGTATCCGAACATAGGACTTCATGATTTAGAAAAAGCGGCTAACAAGCAACATAAAGAAGCATGCTATGCTTACGGGTTAGTAATGTTCGCTTCTCACCAAAGTGAGAAAAAGAACATCGGGCTACAACTATTAAACAAAACGTTCCCACAAGTGACGGAGTCGGTAATTGGGGTAAGAAATGAGGTTTTTAGGTTATTACGAGACTGTTGGTCATTACATAACCTTCGTCCATTTGACGACGTTACAACACGTTGTCATACTATCGGTCACAACGGTTACGTTCCACAAGACCAAGGATGGGAAGTGGTATTAGTAAAACCAGAATGCATGACTTGTTTCTGGACGTATGAATTACGTGTCTTTGTTGCCTTTGCTGAACGCCTTATTTATTAACTAGAATTATCTTAACAACTACTTTGTATCAAAGTTTTATGTGCTATATTTCATGCTATATGTAAAATAGCGGTATTGTAAGTTTGCAAGCTATTGTATAAAGGTTTGAATATGATATATATTTTTTTGTGATTAGTTTTTCATATAGAATTGTAGTAGTTAAAATGGTATGTTAGCTACTAAGTATGAACTTAACGGGTAGGTACTACCCGAATTAAAGAGTATAAAACGCTAATATGAAGAAAGAGCTTTTATAAATAAGTTCATATTACGCTACGAAATACTATTGACTACTCTTGATATTCTATATGATTAACTCGTTTCATTTGACTATTTTGAAGGAAATGGCACCGACTACTCGACACACCTTGAATATGAGTGAAGAGGAATTTCGTGCCTTTCTTGCTTCAAACATAGCCGCAGTACAGGCCGCGCTACATACCAACAATAACCTTGGATCTAGCAGTACAGGAAATCGTGTAGGATGCACCTACAAAGAATTCACTGCCTGCAAACCTTTGGAATTTGATGGAACCGAAGGACCGATCGGATTGAAACGGTGGACCGAGAAGGTCGAATCGGTGTTTGCCATAAGTAAGTGTACTGAAGAGGACAAAGTGAAGTACGCTACGCATACCTTCACAGGTTCTGCGTTAACATGGTGGAATACCTATCTAGAGCAAGTGGGACAAGATGATGCTTACGCACTACCGTGGTCAGCATTCAAGCACTTGATGAACGAGAAGTACCGTCTCAGAACCGAGGTCAATAAGCTCAAGACAGAACTTAGAGGGTTACGAACCCAAGGATTTGATATTACCATGTATGAAAGACGATTCACAGAATTATGCCTATTTTGTCCGGGAGCGTTCGAAGATGAGGAAGAGAAGATCGACGCGTTTGTGAAAGGATTACCGGAAAGAATCCAAGAAGATATAAGTTCACACGAGCCCGCCTCCATACAACAGGCATGTAGAATGGCTCACAAACTAGTGAACCAGATTAAGGAAAGAATTAAAGAACAGACGACTGAAGAGGCCAATGTGAAGCAAGTCAAAAGAAAGTGGGAGGAAAACGGTGATAAGAATCACCAATACAACAACAACAGCAATTACAACAATAATCACAACAACTATCCCAACAATCGCAACATCAATCGCAACTACAACAAATGGCCCAACAACAACAACAACAATAACAACAACAACAACAACAACAACAACAGCAACTACAACAATCATCCCAACAACAATAATAACCGTAACAACAACAACAATCAGAAGCAGCTATGCCAAAGGTGTGAAAAGTATCACTCGGGGTTCTGCACTAAATTTTGCAACAAGTGTAAAAGAAATGGTCATAGCGCGGCGAAGTGTGAGGTCTACGGACCAGGGGTTAACAGAACGAAAGGAACAAATGGCGTCAGAACGAGTAATGGCGGAGCAAGTAGTGTCGGAGCAAGTTATGCCAATGTAGTTTGTTATAAATGTGGAAAACTGGGCCACATTATTAGAAATTGCCCGAACCAGGAGAACACGAATGGACAAGGCCGCGAAAGAGTTTTCAATATTAATGCGGCAGAGGCACAGGAAGACCCGGAGCTTGTTACGGGTACGTTTCTTATTGACAATAAATCTGCTTACGTTTTATTTTATTCGGGTGCGGATAGAAGCTATATGAGTAGAGATTTTTGTGCTAAATTAAGTTGTCCATTGACGCCGTTGGATAGTAAATTTTTACTCGAATTAGCAAACAGTAAATTAATTTCAGCAAATAATATATGCCGGAATCGAGAAATTAAACTGGGTAGCGAAATATTTAAGATTGATTTGATACCAGTAGAGTTAGGGAGTTTTGATGTAATAGTTGGCATGGACTGGCTGAAGAAGGTGAAAGCAGAGATCGTATGTTATAAAAATGCAATTCGCATTATACGAGAAGAAGGAGAACCCTTAATGGTGTACGGAGAAAAGGGCAACATGAAGCTACATCTTATTAGTAATTTGAAGGCACAAAAACTAATAAGAAAAGGTTGCTATGCTGTTCTAGCACACGTCGAGAAAGTACAAACTGAAGAAAAGAGCATCAATGATGTTCCCATTGCAAAAGAATTTCCCGATGTATTTCCGAAAGAATTACCGGGACTACCTCCACATCGATCAGTTGAATTTCAAATAGATCTTGTACCAGGAGTTGCACCAATAGCTCGTGCTCCTTATAGACTCGCACCCAGCGAGATGAAAGAACTGCAAAGCCAACTGCAAGAACTATTAGAACGTGGTTTCATTCGACCAAGCACATTACCATGGGGAGCTCCTGTTTTGTTTGTCAAGAAGAAGGATGGTACATTTAGGTTGTGTATTGACTACAGAGTTGAACAAACTTACCATCAAAAACTGTTATCCACTGCCGAGAATTGACGACTTATTTGATCAACTACAAGGCTCGTCGGTTTATTCGAAGATCGATTTACGTTCTGGATATCATCAAATGCGAGTAAAGGAGGATGATATTCCAAAAACTGCTTTTAGGACGCGTTATGGTCATTACGAGTTTATGGTTATGCCGTTTGGATTGACTAACGCACCAGCTGTGTTCATGGACCTTATGAACCGAGTGTGTGGGCCATATCTTGGCAATTTTGTCATTGTTTTCATCGATGACATACTTATTTACTCAAAGAATGATCAAGAGCACGAAGAACATTTGAGAAAAGTGCTAGAAGTATTGAGGAAAGAAAAACTGTACGCTAAGTTTTCAAAGTGTGCATTTTGGTTGGAAGAAGTTCAATTCCTCGGTCACATAGTGAACAAAGAATATATCCAGGTGGACCCGACAAAGATCGAAACCGTTAAAAAGTGGGAAACCCCAAAAACTCCGAAGCATATACGTCAATTTTTAGGATTGGCTGGTTACTACAGAAGATTCATCCAAGATTTCTCCAAAATAGCAAAACCCTTGACTGCATTAACGCATAAAGGGAAGAAATTTGAATGGAAGGATGAACAAGAGAAGGCGTTTCAATTATTGAAGAAAAAGCTAACTACGGCACCTATATTGTCATTGCCTAAAGGGAATGATGATTTTGTGATTTATTGTGACGCATCAAAGCAAGGTCTCAGTTGTGTATTAATGCAACGGACGAAGGTGATTGCTTATGCGTCTAGACAATTGAAGATTCACGAGCAAAATTATACGACGCATGATTTGGAATTAGGCGCGGTTGTTTTTGCATTAAAGACTTGGAGGCACTACTTATATGGGGTCAAAAGTATTATATATACCGACCACAAAAGTCTTCAACACATATTTAATCAGAAACAACTGAATATGAGGCAGCGTAGGTGGATTGAATTGTTGAATGATTACGACTTTGAGATTCGTTACCACCCGGGGAAGGCAAATGTGGTAGCCGACGCCTTGAGCAGAAAGGACAGAGAACCCATTCGAGTAAAATCTATGAATATAATGATTCACAATAACCTTACTACTCAAATAAAGGAGGCGCAACAAGGAGTTTTAAAAGAGGGAAATTTAAAGGATGAAATACCCAAAGGATCGGAGAAGCATCTTAATATTCGGGAAGACGGAACCCGGTATAGGGCTGAAAGAATTTGGGTACCAAAATTTGGAGATATGAGAGAAATGGTACTTAGAGAAGCTCATAAAACTAGATACTCAATACATCCTGGAACGGGAAAGATGTACAAGGATCTCAAGAAACATTTTTGGTGGCCAGGTATGAAAGCCGATGTTGCTAAATACGTAGGGGAATGTTTGACGTGTTCGAAGGTCAAAGCGGAGCATCAAAAACCATCAGGTCTACTGCAACAACCCGAAATCTCGGAATGGAAATGGGAAAACATTACCATGGATTTCATCACTAAATTGCCAAGGACTGCAAGTGGTTTTGATACTATTTGGGTAATAGTTGATCGTCTCACCAAATCAGCACACTTCCTGCCAATAAGTGAAGATGACAAGATGGAGATGTTAGCACGACTGTATTTGAAGGAAGTCGTCTCCAGACATGGAATACCAATCTCTATTATCTCTGATAGGGATGGCAGATTTATTTCAAGATTCTGGCAGACATTACAGCAAGCATTAGGAACTCGTCTAGACATGAGTACTGCCTATCATCCATAAACTGATGGGCAGAGCGAAAGGACGATACAAATGCTTGAAGACATGCTACGAGCATGTGTTATTGATTTCGGAAACAGTTGGGATCGACATCTACCGTTAGCAGAATTTTCCTACAACAACAGCTACCATTCAAGCATTGAGATGGCGCCGTTTGAAGCACTTTATGGTAGAAAGTGCAGGTCTCCGATTTTTTGGAGTGAAGTGGGGGATAGACAGATTACGGGTCTGGAGATAATACAAGAAACTACCGAGAAAATCATCCAAATTCAACAAAGATTAAAAACCGCCCAGAGTCGACAAAAGAGCTACGCGGACAGTAAAAGAAAAGATATAGAGTTTGAAATTGGAGAAATGGTCATGCTTAAGGTTTCACCTTGGAAAGGCGTTGTTCAATTTGGTAAACGGGGGAAACTAAATCCAAGGTACATTGGACCATTCAAGATTATAGATCGTGTCGGACCAGTAGCTTACCAACTGGAGCTACCTCAACAACTCGCAGCTGTACATAACACTTTCCACGTCTCAAATTTGAAGAAATGTTTTGCTAAAGAAGATCTCACTATTCCGTTGGACGAAATCCAAATCAATGAAAAACTTCAATTCATTGAAGAACCCGTCGAAATAATGGATCGTGAGGTTAAGAGACTTAAACAAAACAAGATACCGATTGTTAAGGTTCGATGGAATGCTCGTAGAGGACCCGAGTTCACCTGGGAATGAGAAGATCAGATGAAGAAGAAATACCCGCATTTATTTCCAGAAGATACGTCAACACCTCCAACTGCTTAAAATTTCGGGACGAAATTTATTTAACGGGTAGGTACTGTAGTGACCCGAACTTTTCCATGTTTATATATATATTAAATGAAATTGTTATTTACATGATTAAGTGTTTCCAATATGTTAAGCAATCAAACTTGTTAAGACTTGATTAATTGAAATAGGTTTCATATAGACAATTGACCACCCAAGTTGACCGGTGATTCACGAACGTTAAAACTTGTAAAAAACTATACGATGACATATATATGGTTATATATATAGTTAACATGATTTTATTATAAGTATGTATCTCATTAGGTATTTTAACAATGAGTTATATACATAAAAAAAAATGAGACTATTAATTTAAGAAACTCGAAAACGATATATATAACGATTATCGTTATAACAACGTCTTACTAGGTACATATGAATCATATTAAGATATTGATACACTTGGTTAATTATGTTAAATGATAAGTAAATATATTATTAAGTGTATTAACAATGAAATACATATGTAAAAATAAGAGTACTAACTTAATGATTTCGAAACGAGACATATATGTAACGATTATCATTGTAACGACATTTAACTGTATATATATCATACTAAGATATATTATATATCATAATATCATGATAATATAATAATTTAACATTTCATTTGTTATAATAAACAATGGGTTAACAACATTCAACAAGATCGTTAACCTAAAGGTTTCAAAACAACATTTACATGTAACGACTAACGATGACTTAACGACTCAGTTAAAATGTATATACATGTAGTGTTTTAATATGTATTCATACACTTTTAAAAGACTTCAAGACACTTATCAAAATACTTCTACTTAACAAAAATGCTTACAATTACATCCTCGTTCAGTTTCATCAACAATTCTACTAGTATGCACCCGTATTCGTACTCGTACAATACACAGCTTTTAGATGTATGTACTATTGGTATATACACTCCAATGATCAGCTCTTAGCAGCCCATGTGAGTCACCTAACACATGTGGGAACCATCATTTGGCAACTAGCATGAAATATCTCATAAAATTACAAAAATATGAGTAATCATTCATGAATTATTTACATGAAAACAAAATTACATATCCTTTATATCTAATCCATACACCAACGACCAAAAACACCTACAAACACTTTCATTCTTCAATTTTCTTCATCTAATTGATCTCTCTCAAGTTCTATCTTCAAGTTCTAAGTGTTCTTCATAAATTCCAAAAGTTCTAGTTTCATAAAATCAAGAATACTTCCAAGATTGCAAGTTTACTTCCAAGTTTTCTAAATTCATTCCAAGTAATCATCCAAGATCAAGAAACCTTTGTTACTTACAGTAGGTTATCTTTCTAATACAAGGTAATAATCATATTCAAACTTTAATTCAATTTCTATAACTATAACAATCTTATTTCGAGTGGAAATCTTACTTGAAATTGTTTTCGTGTCATGATTCTGCTTCA
The DNA here is from genome assembly GCF_046630445.1 of Rutidosis leptorrhynchoides. Taxonomy (NCBI): domain Eukaryota; kingdom Viridiplantae; phylum Streptophyta; class Magnoliopsida; order Asterales; family Asteraceae; genus Rutidosis; species Rutidosis leptorrhynchoides. The sequence goes on along the minus strand of NC_092334.1, from coordinate 630,297,198 downwards.
AGAACTTTCAAGCCATCCAAGGATTCTTTGAAGCTAGATCTATTTTTCTCATTTCTAGTAGGTTTATCCAAGGAACTTGAGGTAGTAATGATGTTCATAACATCATTCGATTCATACATATAAAGCTATCTTATTCGAAAGTTTAAACTTGTAATCACTAGAACATAGTTTAGTTAATTCTAAACTTGTTCGCAAATAAAAGTTAATCCTTCTAACTTGACTTTTAAAATCAACTAAACACATGTTCTATATCTATATGATATGCTAACTTAATGATTTAAAACCTGGAAACACGAAAAACACCGTAAAACCGGATTTACGCCGTCGTAGTAACACCGCGGGCTGTTTTGGGTTAGTTAATTAAAAACAATGATAAACTTTGATTTAAAAGTTGTTATTATGGGAAAATGATTTTTATTATGAACATGAACCTATATCCAAAAATTATGGTTAAACTCAAATTGGAAGTATGTTTTCTAAAATGGTCATCTAGACGTCGTTCTTTCGACTGAAATGACTACCTTTACAAAAATGACTTGTAACTTATTTTTCCGACTATAAACCTATACTGTTTCTGTTTAGATTCATAAAATAGAGTTCAATATGAAACCATAGCAATTTGATTCACTCAAAACGGATTTAAAATGAAGAAGTTATGGGTAAAACAAGATTGGATAATTTTTTCTCATTTTAGCTACGTGAAAATTGGTAACAAATCTATTCCAACCATAACTTAATCAACTTGTATTGTATATTATGTAATCTTGAGATACCATAGACACGTATACAATGTTTCGACCTATCATGTTGACACATCTATATATATTTCGGAGCAACCATAGACACTCTATATGTGAATGTTGGAGTTAGCTATACATGGTTGAGGTTGATTCCAAAATATATATAGTTTGAGTTGTGATCAATACTGAGATACGTATACACTGGGTCGTGGATTGATTCAAGATAATATTTATCGATTTATTTCTGTACATCTAACTGTGGACAACTAGTTGTAGGTTACTAACGAGGACAGCTGACTTAATAAACTTAAAACATCAAAATATATTAAAAGTGTTGTAAATATATTTTGAACATACTTTGATATATATGTATATATTGTTATAGGTTCGTGAATCAACCAGTGGCCAAGTCTTACTTCCCGACGAAGTAAAAAATCTGTGAAAGTGAGTTATAGTCCCACTTTTAAAATCTAATATTTTTGGGATGAGAATACATGCAGGTTTTATAAATGATTTACAAAATAGACACAAGTACGTGAAACTACATTCTATGGTTGAATTATCGAAATCGAATATGCCCCTTTTTATTAAGTCTGGTAATCTAAGAATTAGGGAACATACACCCTAATTGACACGAATCCTAAAGATAGATCTATTGGGCCTAACAAACCCCATCCAAAGTACCGGATGCTTTAGTACTTCGAAATTTATATCATATCCGAAGGGTGTCCCGGAATGATGGGGATATTCTTATATATGCATCTTGTTAATGTCGGTTACCAGGTGTTCACCATATGAATGATTTTTATCTCTATGTATGGGATGTGTATTGAAATATGAAATCTTGTGGTCTATTGTTACGATTTGATATATATAGGTTAAACCTATAACTCACCAACATTTTTTGTTGACGTTTAAAGCATGTTTATTCTCAAGTGAATACTAAGAGCTTCCGCTGTTGCATACTAAAATAAGGACAAGATTTGGAGTCCATGCTTGTTTGATATTGTATAAAAACTGCATTCAAGAAACGTATTTTGATGTAACATATTTGTATTGTAAACCATTATGTAATGGTCGTGTGTAAACAGGATATTTTAGATTATCATTATTTGATAATCTACGTAAAGCTTTTAAACCTTTATTGACGAAATAAAGGTTATGGTTTGTTTTAAAAATGAATGCAGTCTTTGGAAAAACGTCTCATATAGAGGTCAAAAACCTCGCAACGAAATCAATTAATATGGAACGTTTTTAATCAATAAGAACGGGACATTTCAACTAACAGATGTGTTATTATTATTATTATGATTAGGATCATTATTATTATCATTATTATGAAGATAATACAAGTTATTATTATTTTCATTAATATTAAGTATTAGTAACACTCTTATAACTATTAGTATTTTTATTAACAATATCAATATTATTATTATTAATATTATCATTTGTAACAAAGTTATGATTATTATTATTAGTAAATCGTTAATATCAAAACTACCATTTTTAAACAAATAAATATTTGGTACATAAAATATATTTATTATAGATACTATACTTATATTAAAACTTCACATAACTATATATATAAAACCTACTAAAATTATTTATATAAACACTTACAAACAACAAATTATCGATTTTAAATATAATATTAAACAAGTATGTATATGAATATGTTAATATAACTATAAAAATATCAACCATTTGAATGAACATACAAATTAAAAATATATGTTATTAATTTAAAAATAATGTAATTAATAAATTTATATGTATATTCATTCGAATACGATTGTGTGTATTAATAAATATACAAATGATATAGGTTCGTGAATCTGAGGCAAACCCTGCATTGTTCAATTGTCCAATGTCGTCATATGTATTTTTACTACAAAATACAGTACTGTGAGTTTCATTTGCTCCCTTTTTAAATGCTTTTGCAGTATATATTTTTGGGACAGAGAATACATGCGCTGCTTTTATAAATGTTTTACGAAATAGACACAAGTAATCAAAAACTACATTATATGGTTGGATTATTAAACCGAATATTTCCCCTTCAAGTCTGGTAACCTAAGAATTTAGGGAAATGGCCCCTGATTGACGCGAATCCTAAAGATAGATCTATGGACCTTGACAAGTCTCATTCGGGGTACGAATGCTTTAGTACTTCGAGATTATTATTAAACAGACGAGAGGTTCTGTTTGGGGATATTCTATGCATTAAAGTTAATGTCGGTTACCAGGTGTTCAATCCATATGAATGATATTTTTGTCTCTATGCATGGGACGTATGTTTATGAGAAATGAAAATCTTGTGGTCTATTAAAATGATGGAAATGATTATTTATGTTAAACTAATGAACTCACCAACCTTTTGGTTGACACTTGAAAGCATGTTTATTCTCAGGTACGAAAGAAATCTTCTGATGTGCATTTGCTCATTTTATAGATATTACTTGGAGTCATTCATGGCATATTTCAAAAGACGTTGCATTGGAGTCGTCGAGTTCATCAAGATTATTATTAAGTCAATTATAGTTGAATATATTATGAAATGGTATGCATGCCTGTCAACTTTCGATGTAATGAAAGATTGTCTTTTCAAAAACGAATGCAATGTTTGTAAAATGTATCATATAGAGGTCAAGTACCTCGCGATGTAATCAACTGTTGTGAATCGTTTATGATCGATATGGACTTCGTCCGGATGGATTAGGACGGGTCTCTACATTACTTCTATCAAACCCTAACTCAAAATCATAAATTTAGTAATTATGTTTAAGGAGTCTTTCTAAGTCAACCTACACATCAAATTGAAGCTAGTGATGCTAGTAACACAATTTATACATGCACTTTTAACATCTAACAACATTTAAGTAACCAAATCTCAAGATCAAACACACCCATTTCAAGTTTAAGCTAGTTACATCAAAATAGCAAGAACAGGCAAATAGATCACACAATCATGTTAGACTTGAGCCATAGACACTAATTAACACACTCTTAAGTCAAAAACATCAAGAACATAAAATCTAGTGTTTTTAGAAAGTTACCCAAATGTAATGAAGTTGGTATGGATTCGAAGAGGAAGATGCAAGGATTCCAATTATGCAATTTGTTTTGATGAACACTTGCTAGATCGAATTTAGATGATGGATTTGTGTATTGGGTGTTTGAGAGAAAAAGTTGAAGTATTAGATTTGGAGAAGGTGAACGAATGGATGAGGAAGAAGTTGACCATTTGACCTAGTCACATCTTTGGTCACTTGGCAACATTGGTCCCCCAAGTTTAAAGCGGTGTATTACCTAAACGAAATATTTTAAAACGCGTATTAACGGAAGATGTTATAATTATATAACGGACTTTAAATTAAATAAACGGAAAGTAAACGGAAAAAGGCGGGATGTTACAAAAATTGCAATACATGAATGAACTTATATGATCATTCTGATGCTTTCCGTGCTATAAATCCATAATTAATACTGTAATATAAATGATAAAACATATACGCATACCATAACTCTGTTCAACCCACAAAGTTTAATAAGTAATCATAGGCTATCTATTTAGACATTTAGTATTCGTCATAATTAAATCATAGTCCGTAAGACAATAAATAGCGATAAACTACATTATGAATGAGATGGTGGTTGCGGGTGGTGGTGTATTAAGGTTGGCGGTTGTGGCTTGCTTCCATTTGTGGTTGTCGACTGCCGGTGGTCGTCGTTGACCTAAGATGGAGCAGGTGGTGGTTGAAGCTGACTGAGGTATGCTGTCTATTTGTAACTGGGGGTTTGTAAATGTCCTTAGAAAATTTGGCGGAGATGACTAGTTCCATTATGGTTTGGTTCTGCATTTGATTCGTATTTGATGCGACTGGTTTGGTTCATTCATTCCATTTTTTTCGTCGTCGAGTCTTTAGTGGGCTTGATGTTGTTGCCGGCGTTTTCCACTTTGTTGACTTCGGTAAATAGGCCTCGGGTTAGGTGTTATTGGGTTGCCCGGTGAATGGTTTGGATTGGCGGTTTCTGCGGATGAAGATGCGAGGTTGGATTCGGGACCGGGTTTATGTGTTTTGTATTAGGCTTAGGTAAAGTGGTTGTCGTTGTTGTTTGGCATTTCAATTGTTATTCATATTCATATTGTGCTCACTCTGTATTTAAGGTTGTCGTTCAGTATGTTTAGAACGAATAGAGTGAGTCTCATGGAGTTTTGATTGTCTGTTTGATCAAGTACTCCGGTTTATAGATTGTTATGATCTGCTTATTGTAGTTTCACATGAATCTCGGTTCTATTATATGTATACATATTAATAGTTTTGCCAAAAATAAAATACATATAATTGGTTTACATTACTACAAACGAAACTATCTATGAATCTCTTTCTATATTCTCATGTTGTAAGTTTATTAAATTGAAATGGGCGGGATTTTCGGGTTGATTGGTCGGGTTCGTTTTGTTTGTTAGTTTGGTTTGGTGTGTTTCCTCTTTCCGTATTGTATTCGGTTTTGTTAGGTTAGTTTGTCTTTTTGGTTTTCCGGGTTCCTTTTTGGTTTTCCAGGTTGTTAGGGAGGCTCGCTTATGGATAGTTTCGTTTATAGTTGTTTTTTAGGTGCGAGTTTCCCTTTTTCCCTGTCTTTTTGTATTCCTTGTGACGTTTTTCTTTGAAAAACAACCTCGTGTTTATACAAGCATTAGTTTTTTATCGCAAAGAGAGAGAGAGAGAGAGAGAGAGAGCGAGCGAGAGAGAGAGAGAGGAAGAGAGGGGGGGGGGGGGGGGGGGGGGGGGGGGGGGGAGGGGGTTGAGAGATGCATATTTAAATAAAGAAATTTCATGAACACTCCAAGTTCATAAAAATGAGAAACATATAGACCTCAAGTTCAAAAATTCAAATCAACTCTAGCGAAATCCCGCGTGCGCGGGTCAAAAATAAGAATCAACAAAAGCGGAATAATAAGTTGGTTCAGGGCGAGGAGATAGAAAAATTCGACATGTTTATTAAGGACATTTGAGTTCGTTTATATCGGTTTCGTGTTTCGTAGAATTATTTTGGTTTCGTGGCTCTTTTGTTTTAGTTAGTTATTTATTTTGATTTTGTTTCGGTTTAGGTTGGATGAGGCTCGGTATAAATATTTCGTTTATTAGCCGTTTTCTAGTTACGAGCCTCATTGGGGTTCTTTTGTATCTCATGTTGAATTCGTTTTCTTTTCGAAAACGTTTTCCTTTCCATAAAAGTTTTCGTTATTTTGCCAAAAAAAAAAAAATAATAATTAAAAGAATCAATTTCAAGAGTAATATATACGTACATGCATTTTCTTCTCCGATCGTTGCAACTGAAGAAAGAATGTAATTTAACTATTATTATCACCTATACTTAAATGTAAAGCAAATGAACACTAAAGAGTAAACATACTGATGATATCACGACGTCACACTGACATCATCACCATTAACTTTTTTTTTTGGTTGCCAAGCCATTATTTTTCCTATATCAACCACTAATAATTTGTTGGTTTTCTTTTCTCTATATCAACCACTAATAATTTGAAGGAGCCGTCGGAGATCCACACAGCCATCAACTACAATGCAAAACAGTCGCTGGTTATCCAAAGAGCCGGCGAATGATTCAAGAAAGTCTGATGAAGGAGATGTCGGTTATTTACTTAGAATATCGAAAGTTGGAATGAAACCCCCAAATTTTTCCGGAATACGATTTAATTCTAGGATAAAAAATGATAGTGATCCCTCTGGTTCCGACCAAGAGTCATCTTTTTCACCCTAAATCCGGAATTCAGAAATCCCGACCCGATATTGGCCCTACACAAGGATTTTTGCTGAAATACGACCCATTCGACACTTAACACTAAACCTTGACAATTACTTGGTTTCAAAACACCATGAAGACGCAAACCTGGACATTTTCACACTTTTATCATATATTCAGCCACCACTTTTCACTCATCAGCATTACATACGTTTGGTAAATCACCTCCTTAACTTAACACCAACATTTGCATACAATATGTCATTGAAAACATTGGCATCTTAACCACAAAGGCCGAGTTCCAAATTGTACATAATTAAAGAGAGAGCATACATCAATTTCGACAGTCATCCACAAAATAGACACCAAGTCTCAAAATAAGTGATTTACTAAAGTGGTTCAACATAGTGGCTAGTTTTGAGTGCTTGAAAAACCCACTTATACACCTTTTGACATAAATACATTTCATCTAAATCACACTTAGGTTGTATTCTCGAGTTTTTCTTTTAGCGAAAAAGAGTGGAGTATCCTTCCCAATCTGCCCAAATATGGGCGGAGAGTTTTGGTGACAAAATAAAAAGGTACTATCCTTCCTAATCATCTCCTCTCCTCTCATTTTCACTGAAATTTAAAACTCGAGAATCGTTTAATTTTTAATTCGTCAATCTCCTCTCCTTTCCATCCTAAATAAATCTCGAGAATAAAAAATGAACCTACTTCCCTCCATGACTCAGCTTGACATCCTCATTTGAACATATCTACTTTACAAGAAGCTTTTCAACAATCAGGAATTTTAATAATATGCAAGTTAGTACCCTCCTTGACTCATTTTAACTATAGTATTTATTCATTAAAACTCGTTTCTTTCAATAAAACCCACTTCAACCATTTTCTTTACTTACACAAATATTCAATGTCGTCATCTCAAACATCACAACTGATGTAAATCTCAAACTTAAAAATCATCTTTCATTCACCATCTATCATCATTAAGCTCATAAAATCATTAAAATTATGTTAAAACTACATATCTTCAGTTTAGGGTTTTAAAACCCCAATTTTCTTGCTTACAAAGAGAAGATGGAAACATTGTTAAAAAAAAAAAAAAAAAAAAAAAAAAAAAAAAAAAAAAAAACGCACGGAAGCTATAAAGTCCACGTGTTCAGGAATGTCATTTTGTACAACATTGAATTGCTATGTGCATTGCTGTTTATCACACTCAGCCATATCAGGAAGAGATCGTGTACAGCATATACAAATTCCAACCGCATAAAAAAGTGCATATATGGAACTTTTATGCGACTTGATACCACGATTGAAAAGTGGCTCACTGCTTGTATGAAGAAACTAGCTTAAACAAGGGCTAACTATCGAGCATACAATTGTGTTATCGTGTCTTCATTAACTGATGACACAGACTGAACTTTTTCACTAGGGCCAGCAAAAAAAGCAGGTTGTTTAGGTTGAGGCAACACACCCTCACTAACAAGCATCAGAACCACTGAAAACATAGTTGGTCTCTCTTGCGCATGATGTTGCACACACAATAGCCCAACGTGTACAGTTCGTAACACTTCAGGAATTATGCACGAGTCACGCAAAGACGGACACAAGAGTTCAATGGACCTGTTTTCTTTGTAAAGTCTCCATGCCTAGATTAGACCAAACAGAGTAATTAATAAGGAGATTGAAAACCGTACGTCCCAAAATAACTATTTCCAACACTATCAGTTTAACTTACATGTCCAAGAAGGCTGTCACTATGATCTCCATGAGAGAATCCTCTGTTCTTGTTACCACTAACTATTTCCAACACTAATACACCAAAACTGAACACATCAGACTTTGTAGAAAATTGCCCGTGTAATGCATATTCCGGTGAAATGTAGCCGCTGCAGAAACATTGATCGAAATATATTTATAAACTAGCATTCAATAAATATATAGAGGGTGAGGATCCAAAGAGAACTCTGAGAACTCCCATATCGAAAAAAAATTTGGCGGGCAAACACAATTGAGGTTGGTCTAACAAAAATTGATGCAAAGAAATCACTTTTCGTTTTACATTCATGTTCCACAACATCCGGTTCTACATTTTTGTTCGACAACAACAACAACAACAACAATATCCAATCTCGCACCTGCAAGGTATGGGGGAGGTGAGATGTAAACAATCCTTCCTTTACCCTAGAAATAGAAGAGAAGTCGTTTATCTAACAACGAGTCGAGAAAAAATTCTCCACCCACCAGGAGAGAAAGTCATCCCCTCTCTACTCCAGGGCCAGGGCAGAGAGATTGCTTCCGTGAAGACTTTCGGCAAAAAATAATAATAAGTTTTTAATAAATAAATACACAAGAAGAATAATAAAAATAAAAATAAATAAATAAAATGAAAAATAAAAATGAGACGCCATGGAAATAGTAGAATCAAATTTCCATGGGTTTTAAAGTCTGCCTGAAAATCAATTTAGGCTTTAAGTGGCGGTCAAGATACCACTAAAATCGACGCTTGTTGTTGCCTCAAAATTGTACGACAAAGTATAGAGCACAAAATTGTTCGAATTGGGCATTTTTTGTTCGAATTGAGCTGTTTTTGTTCGATTTCTGATTTTTTTCCCCCTAAATTTAGCCCGATTTAGAGTTTAGGGTTTTGGGTTTTGGGTTTAGACCCTAAACTCTAAACCGTTCGTGTTAAACTTTAAATCTAAATCCTAAACCCCGAAAATCTAGACCCTAAACCCTAAATCTAAACCCTAAACCCTAAAATCACACAAAAATTATTAGACTATACTGACAAATGTAGAACAGGATTAATATGCATCTCCCAAGAATGTTCGACCAACCCCAAAATTGTTCGCCCGCCTCAATTTATGTTCGACCAACTAGTTCTAAGGTTCTCTAGCCTAAAAAGGTTTCAAATACTTACTATGTTCCCATGACTCTTTTCGTCCTAACAGCATTATCAGATCCTACAAACTTTCTGGCAAGCCCAAAGTCTGCGATTTTAGGGTTCATATCATTATCCAGAAGAATATTACCCGCCTTGAGATCTCTGTGTATGATTTGAAGACGTGAATCCTGATGTAGATATAAAATACCTCTAGCCATCCCATTAATAATATGAAATCGTTTCGGCCAATCTAGTATTGACCTTCTGGTTTCATCTGTAAAAAAAATAAGATAACCACTCAATCAGTCAATGTGTTTTATTCATCATCTATTAATATTAATGTGGTGAGAAAGTAGATAGTCGAACCAAATAAGAATGTGTCCAAGCTTTTGTTAGGCATGTATTCGTAAATCAAAATCATTTCATTATCATGAATGCAGTATCCAACAAGTTTCACGAGATTTCGGTGCTGAAGTTTGGCAATACAAATGACTTCGTTCTTGAATTCATCAAGTCCTTGGTGGGATGTTTCTGACAGCCGCTTCACGGCTACTTCACGTTTGTCTTTTAACACGCCCTGAAATATCAATGTCACAGTTTATTATGATGATCTCAAATTCTTAACAGAATACTATATACACAAATGATGAATTGGTTTGCGTTCGAAAGGTAAGATGCGGTCCCAAAACCCTTTTACAAAACTCGCCAACTCCTCTTATTCTCCTAATTCCCTAATGAAATAAGATATTTACTTTCCTATCATTTATGCCTATCATATGTGTTTGTTGGATTGGGCATATTAAATGCTCATATTCTTTTAGTCTTGGTTTTAACACTATCTTTAAAGGGCCACTAATTCACGGACGCCAAGTCTACTGCACTCGGGACCCTGGAGGGACGAGTCAGTTGTTGACTAAAGTGGACTTTTAGTAATAAATAAATTAAACATATCTATATTACACATAAATATATCAAACATGAATCAATATATGACTCAGCCCAACTTTGACCGACTTTGACTAGACTTTCTAGTGTTGATCGACTTTTAAGGCCTATTTGGGAGAGTTGAGATGGGCTAGTCCCCAAATCAACGTGTTGACCGAATTTTATAAAGAGATCCTCTCAAAGTCTCAAGTGAACCACTGAGACCGGCCAGTTTAAACGATCACAGTTTTGATTATTGATATTGTTATCATATATTTTGAGGTATCAAAAGTTTACCTTGTAAACAGGACCAAAACCACCTTCTCCTATCTTATTGCTGATGCTGAAATTATCTGTAGCCTCAGCTATTTCATTTAGGCTAAAGTAAGGCAACTCATCAAGATCGTCAATATGAACAGTCGCATGCATTTTATGAAAGGCATGTCGGTTTCCTACAAACATGAATTCATTTTCTCTTGGTATATCAATCTGCCCGAATGTATACTGATAAAAGCTCGCAAATATTACTCAAATTACTTATATATACCTTTCATGTGAAGCTTTATCTTTTTCTTTCTACAAACATACGCCACTGCAAACCCAAGCCCGATGGCAGATGCAACTAATAAGATATGTATTCCATACTTTTTACTGAAGATAGATTTGGTGATCGAATTTCCTTCTGTTAATGAGTCACGATAATCAGTATGTTTTTTCTAAAATGACTGCAACTTTTTGTAAGCATAAAATAAGTTCATAGGGACACTATGAAATTTTATCACATAAAAGACAAGCTACAAATATCAGTATGAAAATGACTAATATATAAAAATTTGAAGCAGCATACATCCACATAATATGATATTATAAGTTATATGATATTGTAAGTTACTGTATCAACTTAAATACCTAATAATTCGGAGGCTGCCAGTCTAACATAAAGATCTTGCCCGTTCATTTCATACACTCGTACATCAATCAAATCACCAAACCATCGCAAGCATCCAACAGAACCTCGAGTGATGTTTGGATTCGCATACGCCGTACATGAACAGTCATCCTTACAAGCCACCTCACACTCTTGGAGGCTCATTGTTCCATCGAACACGACATTCTGCGTGTCTGGCAATTTCATGCTCGATAATTTTAAAAATCCCTCTCCGGGCCCACAATCCAACACCTTACTCCTTCTACATCCATTAGTCCAATTATACGGATTTAAATTTAGATCATATGACTTTTCTTTTTGTTCAAATCCTTTCAAACATTCGCAGTTGGGATATCTATCAGTACTACAGCTTCCATACGGGCCACATAAACCATAATTGTCACAATGATCCTTTGGTACAGTGAAATCCTGCATCCATTGGTGGTTTTGCGTAGTTAGCAGCCACGTCTCAAGCTTGCCAACAGGGGTTATAACCGTTCTTGATGAGAGGATGGTGCTATTAGCACTATAGCCGAGATATATCTCCTTCTGAGAGACAACCATTTTAACTTTATACATACGATTAAAGTCATGTCTAGACTTGGGACGTCCAGCATACTCTATTCCGTCAAACGGGCCCAACCTTGTTTGAATAACAGAATTTTTACAGATATACACTTGCGGATATTTGTCCTTGACCATAAAGAGCCTGACTGTAAACATCCCCGGAAAAGGATCTTCCACACTCCTCCATGATGTCGGATACATCTCTCGTCCGGTAACGAGGTTTTTGCCCAATTTCATTTCTGCTATGAAAGTATCTCCAGGGTAATCGAAACTTTGCCAAACGATACTATATTTTTCATCCTTGATTACCAAATTTCCAGTATCCAAGAGCTGCGCTATGGGACTAACATTTGTGGTAGATGCCTCCTCGTTGGAAGACCAAATGGTTGTGCCACCGTTATTTACAATAGACAGGAGGATCCCATGACGGCCTAATATTAACGTGCCCGAGGTATCGTTCAATGGATCTTTTCTATTAGCGACCCATACAACCATTTGAGGTGATGTGTTCTTGAACCATATCCCCAAGTATCGCTTTTTCGAATTGCCAGGACTAAAGAAACCGAGCTCGAACTTTTTGTTAGCTGAAACAATTGTTTCACCATCAGAGATGTTTTGATCTACATATATGGTGTCTACTGCACTACAAGTTACTAAAGCCAGAAATAATAAAGTAATGGTAGGGAGTAACATTAGATTTAGATTCGGTTATATCAGACTTTCAAAAGATAGAAAAATATTGTAGTAATATTATATTTTATATATATATATATATATTTATATTTATATATTTATCATAATGTTATTAGAGTTTCTTCATCAATAACCTAACGTGTTCACTTTATATGAAATAGTCAAATTATTATTAACATGCCTCTTTTTCAGTTGACTTGCTAGAACTAAAAATTTCCTTCCAATTAGTCAAGTAGATGGGACCTACTTGTGAATTGTGTGATCCAAAAATTTAGAAAGTTTTCTGGCCTGTTGAATTATTTTATTTTCCAGTTTAGTTTTGCTCAACGGTCTTTATTTGTTCCCAGAATTGACTAATTTATATATATATATATATATATATATATATATATATATATATATATATATATATATATATATATATATATATATATATATATATATAAATATATATACACTAATACACAAAACACTATTTCACTATTCACCAATAGTAACCAGGGTTATTCTCGTTATTTCACTTTTTTTTCCGTCCCTAACGATAAAAGAAGCAACTTTCGTAAAAGAATCAACCCTTCAATGTTACCAACAGATGTCGAAAAAAATTCTTTTTTACAATCAACTAACTTTTTATTTTTATTTTTATTTTTTTTTGTCTCCAACAATAAAAGAAGCAACTTTCGTAAAAGAACAAACCCTTCAATGTTACCAACAGATGTCGAAAAAAATTCTTTTTTACAATCAACTAACTTTTTTTTTCCTTCTCTCTTTTCTTCCTCAACGATAAAAGAGGCAACTTTCATAAAATGAACAACCCTTCAATACTACCAAAAGATGTCGAAAAACATTCTTTTTTACAAAATAGAACTAACTTTAAAAAAAAACGAACGCTAAAAGAAGCAACTTTCACAAAAGGAACAACCCTTCAATGTTAGATGTCGAAAAAAATTCTTTTTTACAAAATAGATCAAGATTTTTTTTTAACTCGCATTCAAAACGGAGCTCCCGGCGCGAAGCGAGAGCTCCACAACCAATTACTAACATTTATTTAGAATAAACGGTCAATCTGATTATGCATAATGGAGGACACAACCATTTGGTAACACCAAGCCGGTAACAAACAAACTATTAAGGTATTCGTTTACCTATTAGAAATCTTTCACACTCTTCATTTGTTACACATTCATACTACACATATACACATATATATGACATGATAGGTGAAGAACACAACCATTAGTTTATGTGTTCATGAACCTACAATTTCTCCTAACTTCACCATCCACATAAGTTTCTCGATTCGTGATGTTTCCTAGTTTGAACTATTCGTTGGTTTTTTTTTTTTTTTTTTTTTTTTTTTTTGGCAAAAAGATTCAATTATATTAAAAGCTTCACACCTAGCCATCAAAGAGATAGATGACTTGGCCTATTACAAAAAATAGCCCACTATTAATCCATTATACAATTGGATGTGAGGCTAAAATACAAAGTACATAATATTACAACTTGTGAACAAAACTTACAACAAAAAAAGCAAAGCTAGAAGACGTTTGGGAATGAATGCTTATAGTAACACCCGCGAGTTTGAATCCCATATGTAAAATTGATGAGAATAGCATAACTTCGCGTTCGTTGCCCATTCGAACGAATTAATATTAACCTTCTTCAAGGGCGTTCTTTCTTGCTAACCAAAAGAACCAAATTGTTACCGGACCAATTAAACACCATAATTTCCCCGCTTTGATACCCATCCCCGAGCTCCATGCGTGCAAGATGGCATGACTCATGTAATGTTCCACCAACGAAAAATGTCCGCCCAAATCAAAGTTGCCCAAGAACAATGTAAAAGTAAGTGATCGGTCGTTTCGATCGAATTGAAACACCAAAAGCAATCCACACTTTGGCCTACTTGAAGGATTCCTCTTTGGTAGAGGATGTTTTTAACCGGTATGCTTTTTTGAATGGCAAGTCAATGAAAAATTAAAACTTTAGAAGGTATAGGGTTGTACCATAACGATTTTGCCCATTCCGGAATAGAGTTATTAACGAGTAAACGAACATCTTCAGACACAGAATAGGACCCGTCCAAAGCGGGAACCCAAACCATTGAGTCTTATTTATCTTCTACTAACGTGATATTGGACAAATCACTCAAAAGTAACTCGAACTCGGCTGCATCGAAGGCATGTAGAGGGAAATCTAGTAACAGAATCCACCTATACCCCCTATTTGGATGATTAAAACATTCGCCAACAGTGTCGTTTTTGACTGGCAGAAACGGAACACAGATGGATACAAAATGCTTAAAGTCGTCGACGATAACCAAAAATCATGCAAAAAAAAATATTTTTGACCCGTTACCAAGCGGCATTTCCAACGACCATTGAATTCGCACAGTACAGGTAAGCGAATGAAAATCAAATCAGGGAAATAGTTCAAAACCCTAACCTCTCCGATTGAATTCCTCAATTGAACAAATTCTTAATCAAAACTATTATCATGGAACTATTCACAATTAAGAGCAAGAGTTTGTAAGACAAACCTTGGCTACAGTTGAGGAATAATACTCAAATGTGACAGTTAATCCCTTTAATCCATGTTCGATATGCCCTATTATACAAGCAATTAATCGCAGCGGAAGAAGAGTTATCATCGATCTACATACCCTAATTTTGAAATTGGCTATCACTTTGCTTTGTAGTCATTCACCACTAACAACTACAAACACATTTACATCCGGTATACGAATAAAAAAAATTTCATTGTAAAACTCAGAAAAATTTCATTGTAAATAGTAACAAACTAACAACAATGCTTTGATATTTTCAACAAGTTTTTAGATAGCATCTTAATTGTCCAATATACCTTTAATTTTACACAAATTTAATGTTACAAGATATTTTTGAAAAATTGCAGTATTTAATGATGGATCTATCAAAATCAAAAGTGTGTTTGAAAATATCAACTCACTTAACTCAATCTGTCCTAAATCGTACCGATGTAAAATTAATGTACAAGGTACAACATATAATTATATGGCCAAACTCATTTGAGTTTCGAGGTCACACATATATACACTTAGACGTAAATAATATATATATATATATATATATATATATATATATATATATATATATATATATATATATATATATATATATATATTACTCAAGTAACGAATAAATAAATTAAAATACTCATTTTGGGTAAACGAGGAAACCCTCCTATGAACGAGCACATAGGAGGTAAAATCTCGGGTAATCAAGCCTCCCGAGCGCGAGACCTGGTACCTGATGAATTACACTTATGTGCACCCTCTAGTCACACAACTTTTAATTAAAAAGAAATGCTACTCCATTCAATTTTTTCACACATTTTCTTTCACACTCTGACTTGTCATCTTATATGGAAGCCACGTACAAAACATGTCAGCAGTTTTTTTGGTAACATCTCTACTTTTTAATTTATTATCTTTTTCATTTAATTTAAATTCCTAAATAATAGAGGTACCTTATTCATATCACAGTAAGTCATTTAGATTTTCTTTCTTCTCCAAATTTCTAATTTCTCTAGCAGAAGAATATTCAAATGAAATCTATATTTAAGTTGAGATTGAGGGGACAAATCTCAGCCTTTAGATTGAGATTGATCAACGGATCAGATTAAAAGTCCCAATATATGGCGGAGGGGTATTTTCGTCCACACAGGCAAAATATGTTATACACCCACCGCTTGGAATTTCATTCCATCGTATCTGTATTTCACACACAAACACACACTTCTTTCTAGGGTTTCAACATCGACCGCTAATTTCCTTCGATCAACACCGATCAAAGCTGCCATTATCAACAATCATCAACAGCTATACACATTAATCGATTATCTTCCATCAAACATGGCTAAATCGGAGCATTCTCTAATCAAAAAATCGTCGTCGGCTGAAAAGCATGTTCCGGCTAATAAAAAAACTCCGGCCAAAACTACTGGTAATTTTAACAAGTTTTGTTGATGTTCGTTTATAATCAATCAAGTTTGTTTGTATTCCTTTGATGATTTCAAATTTCAGGGTTTCGTCATATAGCATTCGTGTGTGTGCTTCTTTAAGCACATGATTTTTGTTGTGATTGTTTAATATGTGCTTTTTATCTTCTTTATGAGTTGCACATTTGTTGTTCTTAAATCAGATTGTATGTATAAGTTTTGTTATTACCTTTTAGGTTTTATCAATCACATGTGATTATTACAAGAAATCACTTTCGAATACACATTTAGCTGTTATATTTGCTTCTTTAATCACATGTTATTCGTTGTGATTGTTTAATATGTGCTTTTTATCTTTTGTATGAGTTGCACACCTTTTAGGTTTTATTCAATCACATGTGATTATATAATAAATCACTTTTGAAATCTGTTAACAAATGTTATTTGCTTCTTTAATCACATGTTATTTGTTGTGATTGTTTAATATGTGCCTTTTATCTGTGTATGAGTTGCATATCTGTTGTTGCTAAATCAGAGTGTAAGTATAAATTTTGTGAGTATCTTCTAGGTTTTTTCAATCACATGTGATTATACAAGAAATCACTATGGAATTCACATTTAGCTGTTAACAAATGATATCACCTTTGATTTGTTTTGTTCAATGTTACTGATTTACTTTTGTAAATCACATTTTTCAGGTAAAAGAAAACACCAGTCTGTTACCAATGCCGTTGATAATCCCAAACAGAAACACAAAGTTAAGGATGTTCCTTCTGATGATGAAGTTGAGTCTAAGCTACCTGCTCTTAGGCTAAGGACAACACCGACGCAGTTTGCAAAGGTGATGTGTTCGTTGACCCCCAAACAAAAAGTTTGTGTCACGAGACTTGGGTTTCGTTCTTTAATTGGGTTTAATATAGACCAATTGCCGGGTAATCTTGTTTACTATGTTGTTGACAATTTCGATGGTGATGAGATGATAATAAAGACTCAAAAAGGAAACATTAAGGTTGATTCCCAAGCTGTCCACGATGTGTTTGGACTCGAAGATGTTGGTACTGATATAGACACCTTGGAACTCAAGCTTGGTAGTCTTTTTGTTCAAAATTGGTTGAATCAGTTTCCACCACCCCCGTTTGTCACCCGTTCATCTTCACTGTGTTCTAAGATCCTGACCTCAACGGAAGTTGATAGTATCTTTCAGATGAACTTTATCATGTTGTTTGCAAGCACTATGGTGTCATGTGAAAGAAATGGGAAAGTGAGTTCGTATGTGTTGATGAGGTTGTCTGACGATGTTGATATTTCAAGTATCAACTGGTCCATGTTTCTTCTTTCTTCATTGAAATATAGCAAAAATGGATGGAACAGAAATGATCCCAACTGTTTCTACACCGGTGCTGCTACTTTTCTCACCGTGAGTTATCTTTTCATTATCTATATATCATATATGATTTTCAACAATCTTTTTTACGAATTGGTTTGATAACTATGATTTTTTTTTCGTGTTTGTTTCTTTGCTGCTCTATCTCGACCGTACAAAGTTTGATTCTTTTCCTGTTGTTCGTGGGCGTCCAGTTTTCAAGAACTGGAAAGGAGCCATTGCGGTTCGTGCAAAGAAAGAGGCTGAGCTCGGATCATTTGGGCTGTTGGAACTTGCAGATGAATATGACGAAGAAGCAGAAAATGGGGAGGGTTTTCTCAAACTTGAAGATGAGGATAAGGCTGATCTGCGTGCGATTGAGGTAGGTTTTTTTTTTTTTTTTTTTTATTATAATTCAAACACCTGTTTTTACTAATTAAATCATGCTGTATTAGTATGATTTTTTGTATTCAATCACCTGTGATTGAATTTTTGAATACAATCACATGTGATTTTATGATAAAATCACATGTGATTGATTTTTTGTATACAATCACCTGTTTTCACTAATTAAATAATACTTGGTCTGATTATACATTCAGTAAATAATATTATATTATGCGATAACTTTGATCTTTTTTTATAACTATTCTAAGCTTTTTGCACATTATATGCAGGGTTATTGTGAAGTTATCGAGGAGAAGTTTAAATTGGTCAATGAGTTGAAGCATTTTTTATCACGGACAATACGTGAAAGTTTGTCCAAGTACCCAGATGAGAAGATATTGATATCTTATGAAAAGAAGTTGAACGAAGTCTTTAAAATAGATGTGTGTGATGTGAAGACTGACGATGAGATGGAGGATGAGTCAGAGGGAAAAGACGATGATGATGTCAACAATGATGAGTCAGAGGGAAAAGACGATGATGATGAGAAGAAGGCCGAGTCAGAGGGAACTGACGATGATGATGACGATGATGATGACCACGATGATGATGAGAAGAATGCTGATTCGGAGAAAAAAGATGATGAATGTGTTGATGTAAACAAGGTTGAGTCTGAGAAAAAGATTGATGATGGGCAATCCAAGGCTGATGATGATGTGAATGATGAGCAAGAAGTTAATCTTGATTCCGATGATCCAATTGTTCCAGTTGTGACAGAAGTTGTAGGTCCAAAGGTTGCTGAGAAAGATGTTGACAAAGATCAAAATGAAGAAGAGTACACATCTTTGACACAATGGTTTAACAACAACGTTAATGAGGTCGTTGATATTTGTGAAATTATATCTTTACTTAATGCACCAACAAGCCTTACATGGTTACCTGTTCATAATACTCCAACAATGATGAATTTAACACCGCCTACTTTTCATCTCTTATCTCAGGAGGATAAATATGAGAACAAGGAGTATGATGAAGCTGTGAAATTGTTAGACAAGGGCAAGTTGGCAAGCAGCCCTGAAGTTGGAAAAACGTTACCGAAACAAACGGCTGTCCAGTCAAAGAAATTTTGTAAAAAAGCTATAAAGAAAGATCGGACAATCGTTCTTAGATCTGCTTATATCAACAAGCTGACTGTTGTGTCTGACATTCTGACAAACTCTGAGCTTATTTTGGCTATGGAATTATTTTCGATGAAGCTTAGCCCTTCGTGAGTTTTCTAAAATTTTTCCTTTTAATACATACAAATCCTTCTGCTTTATAAGCCAATCACATGTGATTATATTATGAAATCACATGTGATTTTATTATGAAATCACATGTGATTATATTCTGAAATCACATGTATTAAACTAAACCCCCCCCCCCCCTCCTTTTTTTTGTTTGTTAGTGAGACTGTTTTTGAATCAAGAAAAGGCAGCATGATACACCGTCTTAGTTTGGAATCACTTTGCCCCGATGTTTATGTTGAGGCTAGTGTAATTGATTTATGGAGCTTTATACTGAACGAAGAGCAAAAGTACAGAGGACAATCTAGCCCGTCTAGGTTTTTTTTCCCTTCTTCAATCATTGTAAGTTTTATCGTTTAAAAATTTTTATGTACTATATTAGCTTGCTGTTTCTATCTGTGTGTTATGGTTCTTAATACTTAGTCACATGTGATTGTTATATATAATCACATATGATTGTTATATATATAATCACATGTGATTATTATAGATATAATTACATATTATTGTTATATATGATCACATGTGTTATTTTATTTACAGTATTCTTACTTGTATGACAACAAGAACATGAAAAAGGAAGATAAGCTTATGATAATCAAAGAAAGTGCTAATGCTTGGTTTCGATTTTTTCCAAAGCTTGCGTCACTCCGAAAAGTTGATCTTGTATGTTATTTCTAGCTTACATTTGTAGGTCTATTTGCCTTTATATCATAATCAATTATTTGTGTTCTAATAATTTCTTTCTTTTTTTATTTTTTACAACAGGTATTTTTCCCAATCTGCAGACATGGGCATTTCTTTGTCTTGGTGATTGACATGAAAGTTCCCAAGCTCTACATACTTGACAACTCTTCGGTAGTTAAAAACTATGCTGCAAGATACGCCAAAGTTTTCAATCTTTTGGTTAGTGTTTATTATAATATCATTACTTGTACGTTTTCCACTTCAATATCAGTTTTTTTTGCTTCCCCTGTTTACACTTAATGTTTTTAAACATCTGCTCAATCATTAATTTAATAACTGTTCATTTTTTATGATTTTGTTTTTTCCAGCTATATGCTTTTGCTGAACATATGAAATTTCATAAGCATCCTTTTGCAAATCAAATTGAAAAATTGGAACGAATTAGGATTTCGCTGCCATGGAAAACAATAGATAATGTTGTGGATTGTGGCGTGTTTGCTATGTTCCACATGGACATGTTTAAAGCAAGATCAGAGAATGAGTGGTCTGATGTATTGGTGCCTGAGTCGGCTGAACAAAAGAATCGGCTACGGAAGCTGAGGATTCGCTATGCATCGAAGATTTTGTCGCATGATCTAAACATACATGCTGAGCAGATGTTAAGAAATGCAAGAAATTTTGCCGCATTCCATGAAAAGAAAGATTATAGGAAGGTTATCATTTCTGCAAAACAATCAAGAGGTGTCCGAGTTGAAAAAGCTAAAAATCAAGAGGTGCATGACCAGCAATCTAATGAAGAGTGAAGTTTTTTGAAGATGTATTTTATTGTTCTGCTTTGATAGTTCAGTGTATGGTTAGATGTAGATGGTTGGAAAGATGTGTTTTGGTTAATGACATGTTAGTGGTTAGATGTTGATGGCTCTTTTGGTCAAGATGTTTTTTGGTTAATGACATGCTACTTGATATTTTAATGCATGGTTTAGATGTTCATATATTTATTGTCTCTAATGCTTGGATGGTTATGATTCTTGGTGGTTGATGGTTGATTAAAAATACTATACAGCTACAAGTTATTCCTCATGCAATCACATGTGATTTTTGCATTTGCAATCACAAGTGATAATACATAACAATCACATGTGATATTACATATATAATCACTTGTCTTATTCAATCAAATCTGATGGTAATATAAAATCACATGTGATTGAACTACTTAATCACATGTGATTTTAGTATATAATCACAACCGTTAACATACTTTATGTGATATAAAATCACATGTGATTGAACTACTTAATCACATGTGATTTTAGTATATAATCACAACTGTTAACATACATTATGTGATATAAAATCACATGTGATTGAACTACTTAATCTCATGTCATTGTCTTATTCAATCAAATCTGATTGTAATATAAAATCACATGTGATTGAACTAATTAATCACATATGATTTTAGTACATAATCACAACCGTTAACTACATTCTTTTACAAATTGATTTTGCAAAGACCTCTCACCACCATTAGGACCCATCACATGGTTTTTGGGTTTAGGGACTAATTGATTTTACAAATGATTCTTAATGTCATTGGCTTTATTCAATCACATGTGATTGAACTACTTAATCACATGTGATTACAGTATATAATCACAACTGTTGATATACATTCTGTAAAATCAAAACCATAAATAAAAAATGTTCCAAACACATTAACAATTTTTAACAGTTGTTCTTGAAATAAAGTAACAAAATATAAAAAAATGAAAGTCAAACATTTAATAGGAAAACCAAAATTAACAATTGTACGAATATAAAAAATAAAAAATAAAAAATAAAATCAACGTTTGTCTTTGTCACAACCCCTGCAATTGTGTTCATGTGATCCACAATTACTGCAAGTAATCTTTCTTTTTTTGCTTTCCAAAATTCCTTTCTCTTTTCCACTCATGAGACGCTTATCTTTTCCACAACCTTTGTATCTCCCAACCGGTGGGTTTTGTATGTCTAATGAATTAGGTTTTGAAACACCAACCATTTCTTGTATGACATCATCTTTTTTCTTAAACTGTTTTGGCACTTGAGCCTCAACTTCTTTCTTCACCATTTTAACTTTTTCAAGAAGCACTTGTAGCATCGTTTCATCCTGCCCAATTAGTTCAACACAATCATCAATAACTGATGTGATTTCATTAATAGAATTTTGAACAGCAATGTTTTCGTTGCCATATCTGTTTCTCCTTGATCTTAACTCTGGTGGTATTATATCCCTTCTCCAACGCCTCATTATGTATTTTTCAGGGATTTCATCTATATTATCGTTCTTCAATACCCAAAAACAATGTCTACAAAGAAGACCAAATCTTAGATAGTGTCTACATGTACATATTATTGATCCATCTTGGCGGTTATGAAGTACCTTCATAATGAAAAAAGTATGAAACTGATGTATAAGCCAATCACAAGTGATAAGTACCTATTTAAATATGACAACTGACGTATAAGTCAATCACAAGTGATAAGTACCTATTTAAACTATTTTAACAAGTGAGATTCAAACTATTGCACAAATGTTATTCCATACATGAAAAAATATGTAAATTAGTTTACCTTGTATTTGAAGAACTCTTTTTCTTCATTCGAGCCTTCCCTTTTATCCTCCATACTTGAGCCTTCATCTTTTTTCCCTTCATTCGAACCTTCATTTTTCTTCCCTTCATTCGAGCATTCCTTTCTCTTTTCCAATTTCTCTTTAACAACAAATATTTCCGTGTATTCCTCTTTGTCCATTTTATCCAACGAACATTTATACAAAGCTGCAACAATCTCTTGTTGAATAATCAGAAAAATTGTATTCGTGTATACCTTCGATGCATGTTTTTCAATTCTTAGCAACGTTAATAATTTTGGGTTTTTCTTGATTGTCTGTACATCCAAAGATTCTTGTTTTGACCTCTGTTTTAACATGGCAGATTCAAAGCCGTCCATAAAAGTCAACAGATTTGATGCAGATCTTGTAAAGTGTGAAAAAAAAGCATTTTCACTCTCTGATCTTGAAGTAGTTCGCATCAAACCAAACATTTCAGTCTCGATGAAATATGCTGGTATCCAACTTGATCTAACATCAAACATATATTTGAACCAACTGTCATTCTTCAATGAAAAATCGTCCATCAACTTTTCCCATTTTTCTTCAAAAACAGTTGGTTCTATGTACATATTCCACACAATTTTATCAAATCTCTTCTTGAAGTCTTTTTCTTGTTTGTCTTCAATATTAGGATTTGCTTCTTGAATCTGTAATCACATTTGATTGGTTAATAATTCATATTAAGAAAATTATGTATATGTATCATTAACCATTTCAATCGCATGTGATTAGTTACATGTAGTCTTCAATAACAAAACTCATACCTTTGATGGCACCTTCCTCATAATGTGCCACATGCATAGTCTATGCTTTGCCGTCTTAAAGACCTCTTTTATGGCTATCGCCATTGATTTATCCTGATCTGTCACAATCATGTTTGGCTCTTTCCCGAATGTCTTCATGAAGCAATTAAGTAGCCATTTGTAACTCTCGGCTGTTTCATCCTTGATCATTGCCGCAGCAACAGTGACACACCTACGGTGGTTATCTATTCCAGTAAATGGTACAAACTTGAGGTTGTACCTGTTAATAAAAAGACAATGTTAGAAACTCAGATAAGCCAAACAACCTGTCAATCACATGTGATTAGAAGCTGTAAAAACCAGGTATCATACCTGTTAGTTCTATATGTTGCATCAAATGAGATAACATCACTAAACTCCTTGTAGTTGCACTTTGCAACTTCATCCGCCCAGAAAATGGAATGTAATTGACTTTTTTCAAGCTTGTACTCAAATGAAAAACCAGGAACATATTTTTTCCTTTCTTCCATTTTGTTAACGAGCATTTGAGAATCAGTTGCATTGATAAACACATTCAAATCTCGTTTCCAGTTTCTGAAGTCAATTACAGTTCCATGAACATTTTTTTCAGACCCTTTCATATTGCTGTAAACTTCGTATGCCTTTGTTGGACCAATATTTGATACCGTCGAATGGTATACAAACAACTTCTCTGCATACCTCATTTGTCTTTCCTTTTTACTTAAATGTCTGTATTCTATCGGTAGCAACTCATGATTATGTTGTTCTTCAAAGTCAGCAAGAACGAAAGTATCTGTTCCATACACCCGGTCGAATCTAACTTTAGCCCTACATCCTGTGCATTCCATGTTGCTTTTCCGAATTGGCTTTTTAGTTTCTTGTAATGTGTCAAAGTAGACTTCCTTTGGTGTGCCAGCCTTGTTGCATAAGTAATACTTTTGTTTCACTAATCCAGATTTTGCAGTTTTTTGTCCAGCCTTTCTTATGTCAAAACATGCATGATATGCATATAACCTATACATCTCTTCACATTGATCAAGTGTTCCATAATTATGACCAATGACCGGTAAGAAAAGTTTGTCAACAATTGGTGCATAATACAATGATCCACCCGGTGTTTCGTTTTTACGTGTTGCAGTTGCTTTTGGTGAATTATAATCTGTGGAAAACAAATTACAATGTTAATTGAATGTTTAACTGAAATAAGAGACAATATACATATCACATAATATATTATCATATAACGCAATCACATGTGATTCAATAAGTAAAAATTTACAACAATTCTATTTTCAACTTCATCTTCATTGTATTCATCAGTAATCACTTTAAATCCCAGTAATGTATTATCATAAAACAATCACATGTGATTTTTACAAGAAATTACATGTGATTTTACACCAGATATTACTTAAAGTCACAAAAACACTAATTCATTAAAAGCTAATCACATGTGATTGAATGAGTAAAAATTTACAACAATTCGATTTTTATCTTCATCTTCATTGTATTCATCAGGAACCACTTTTAAATCCCAGTAATGTATTATCATAAAACAATCACATGTGATTTTACAATATATTACATGTGATTTTACACAAGACATTACTTAAAGTCACAAAAACACTAATTCATTAAAAGCTAATCACATGTGATTGAAGACGAAACGATATACATACCATCATCATTCTGGATTTCGTTGATGTCTTCATCACTGATATCGTATTCCCTCTCTGGTTCCATTGCTTAAATTGAAGGTGTATATGAATTGATTGATCAATGAATTCGTATGTTAAGCAATTCGGAGTGAACGAGTGATTATCAATCTAAGTTAACGACGTTAGGTAATCGTATAATCAAGCAATCCGACTGAATTAATCAGAGTTAATGACGGAATCGAACTGTTTGTTCGCCGGATAATCGTCAATCGCCATCACCAGGATCGTTTAGGGTTTTTGAAGGTTTTCGTTCGAGAGTGATTTGTTTCGTAGTAGGATTTCTATTTTTTGTAAAATGACCATAATACCCTCGCTGTATTAATTGGTGCTTTAATCTGGATCATTGATTAAAAGTGATCCAAAGGCTGAGAACCGCCCCTTGGATTTCAACCTTTTTAATGGTTTCTTTGGAATACAACTCTTCTCTAGCATCCATTGTTAATAGATGAAGCTTTTGAAAGTAATTATTTAAATCGTATATTTTGAGGGTTTTTTATTGTTAAGAAATTTGTAAATCTATTACAACTTTAATTTAATGTAACTTTCACTTCTGGGTTTCATCTTTTCAACGGGGATGAAGAATACACCTTTAATTTAATGTAACTTTCACTTCGATCTGGGTTTCATCTTTTCAATGGGGATGAAGAATAGTCCTTGAAAAAAGTCCACAAATATACAATCATTCAACTGTTGTTAAGTAGACGAGTCTTGGTTACTAGGACTTTTAGTTGGTCTATACCACAAGTATTTATGGTTATAAGGATGCATCATTTATCTGGTGAGGAAGAAAAGATGAATATTTAAACATGGAAATATTCAAATGAAACCAACTTTTATGTTGAGATTCAAGGGATCAATCAGAGTGCGATACGTGGCGCGATAATCACATGTGATTGGAAAAAAAAATTGAAAAAAAAATTAAAAAAAAAATTTCAAAAAAAATACTTTTTAAAATTTAATTTTTTCCCGAAACTTTTTTTTTCGAATTTTTTTTTTTCAATCACATGTGATTGAATTTGACATGCAGTAAATCACATGTGATTCTGCATGCCAATCACATGTGATTGTAAAAACTCAATCACGTGTGATTCTGCATGTCAAATCTAATCACACGTGATTGAATTTTTTTTTAGTAAAATGACCAATTTATGTAAATTTGTGCTAAAACTTTTAAACACCAAGTTTTTGATCAAAACTTGATTAAATCATCGAATTAAAGTCTGAAATTTTGAAGATATGATCACGAAACCCTAACAAACTTGATCAAATCACCGAATTAAAGTCTGTTTCATGTTGAAATTTTTTTTTTAAAAAATTTCAATCACATGTGATTGAATTTGAAATGCAGAATCACATGTGATTGTGTTTTACAATCACATGTGATTGGGTTTGACAATTGTAACATCCCACCTTTTTCCGTTTACTTTTCCGTTATACTAATATAAAGTCCGTTATATGTTTATAACATCTCCCGTTGATACGCGTTTTAAATTATCTCGTTTAGGTAATTCCCGCACCCGAGCGAAAGTTGAGGGACCAAACTTGACAAGGGATCAAACCCTTGACTAGGTCAAAGGGTCAACCCCCTTTCACCCATTCATTACCATCTCCCTCTCTCTCTCTCTTTCTCTCTAGCAAGAACACACCCAATTTCCTTTCTCATTCATTCATCATCTAAATCCGGATTAGGGAGCTAGCAACCAAATAAATTACATATTCGTGATCCTCTCTTCACCCTCTTCATTTTGGTACCAACTTCATCTCATTTGGGTAACTTTCTAAAATCACTAGATTTTGTGTTCTTGATGTTTTTAACTTATAAAAGTGTTAATTAGTGTCTATGGCTCAAGTCTAACATGAATATATGATTTATATGCTCGATCTCGTTGTTTTAGTGTAACTAGCATGAACTTGAATTTTGGTGTGTTGTTCTTGAATTTTGGATGATCATATGTTGTTAGATGTTAAAAGTTGATGTTTTAATTGTGTTACTAGCATCACTAGCTTCAATTTGATGTGTAGGTTGCCTTAGAAAACTTCATGAACTTGATTATTGATTTTGGTGAATTTGGGTTAGGGTTTGATGAACTTGAAATGGACTTTTGATGCATTGAATACCATGGATTATTATTGGTAAGTGTCTAGTTGGATTGTATGCTTGATTACCTTCGAAACGGCATATCATTCATGTAAATTGGTTGCCCGAATCATTGAATTGCATTTATGAACTTGTATGCGGTTAATGTTAAGCATTAGATGCGGTTTTGGTTGTTGTTAGTGATGAATTGCTTGATGAAATGTGTTTAGTTGTTTTCCTTGTCAAAATACCTTTCCAACGATATATAGTATGCATTTTGGATGTTTTCGGTTCATAAAATATGTTAATTTGAGTTTTGGTTCGTGACTTGGACCATTTTTCTGCAAACTGCATGTTTCCCAGGTATTGCGCGCCGCGCATATACCCGCGCGCCGCGCAGAATTTGAAATCCAAATGTTTGCCTTCGTGGTTAAGTTCTGACCAGGATTTTCACTTGGGTGCGCGCCGCGCAACCCATTGCGCGCCGCGCATATGCCCAGCTCATTGTTGTTTTTATTTTTCCTTTCACAAAATGTTTCCCGCTTAACCGTAACTCCGATTAACATGAAACTTGGCCATTCTGCTCATAAATGATTTCTCATCATGGGAAAATTGTCGGATACCCGACCCGACCCCGTTGACCTTGACTTTGACCAAGTTTGACTTTTAGTCAAACTTAACCAAACGATTATACAATCGTTCTAACATACTTAACTACTTGTATCGTGCATGAAACTTGACAAATTGATTCACATGCTATATAAATCGAGTCGTAACGAGCCATAGGACTAATTGAACATCTTTGACCAATCATGACTATCGTTATTGATACAACCTATTTGTTTAGGTCAAGACTAGCATTGTTCTTTGCACACGTTTACTTGTTGAAGTACTTTACTACTCGTGCACTCAAGGTGAGATCATAGTCCCACTTTTACTCTTTTTGAACTTACATTTGGGATGAGAAAACATAAACATTTCTTTACTAAGTGAACACAAGTACAGGAAAAACAAACATTCTACATACGAGTTTAGAACAAAATCCTCAATTCGATTATCATTAGTTACACTTGCCGGGTGTAAGCGAGAACTTATGTTGTATGGATCCATATGGGTTTGACAAACCCTCATTCAAACGGTTCGCTACCGTTTACGAATGAAATATATTTTCGAGAAACAGTGTATGTTCTAGCACTAAGTGATGGGGTTCAATGGAAGGAAATGTTAAGCATTGATAATTGGGTGCTCGTGAAACAAACTTTTGGAATGTATTACTATTATTTCATTGATGCAAATCTTGTGGTTCACTTGTACTTACTTACTTAAACCTATGATTTCACCAACGTTTTTGTTGACAGATTTCTATGTTTTTTCTCAGGTCCTTGAACGATACATGATACATGCTTCCGCTCATTATTTTGATACTTGCATTGGATGTCGAGTATACATGCATACATGGAGCGTCTTTTGGATAATTTTAAATTGTGTCGCATAAGTTTCATTTGTACTTAAAACTTGGTATCGTAACTTGTGGTGGAACTATTCTCGTAAACTTTGAACAATCTTTACATTTGAAATGAATGCGACATATCTTTTGGTCAACGTTGTTTTAAAGACTTATGACCACGTAACGGGACCTAAGTAGACGGCGCCGTCAATGACGATTTGGTCGGGTCGCTACAGATGGTATCAGAGCGTTGGTTGTAGGGATTTAGAGTTCATTAGTGTCAACCCCGAGTCATAGGGTACATTGGTGAGTCTAGACTACAACCGGCATATAGACTTGAAGTAGGAATTACTTGACTACTTGTGCATTTATACTCGAACGCTTCTACTCATATCTACTCTTAGTTCATCTTAATCTCACGTTGTTTAATTTGATTGACACGCCACCTTGACTATATGAAATGATGTCGAATGCACATATGAATCAGGGTAATATAATTTCCGGGATTATATTACGGTGACTCATATGAACGTTCCGACATTATGACATAAAGAATTTAAGGCGAGTCGAGGAAAAACTTCTCTTTATCTTTATTCTATATCACGGTTAGTATTATTGAGAATACTAATCAATGATATTCTTGTGTCTTGAAGGAACAATGGCTCCTCGTCGTGTACGCCGCAATGAAACTCCCGAACAAGCTCTCGAACGGATGATAGCCACCGCCGTAGATGCGGCCATGGCCGGTCACTCATCCAACAACAATAATAATAACAACCACAACAACAACAACAACAACCAAGGAGCCGGCAACTCTAACGAAGGGTGCTCCTACAAAGCTTTCATGGGGTGCAAACCCCACACTTATGATGGAACCGGGGGACCGGTTGTGCTTACTCGTTGGTTTGAACAAACCGAGGCCGTCTTTAGCATAAGCGGTTGCCGGGATCAAGACAAGGTCAAATACTCCACTCACACCTTCTCCGGAATTGCTCTAACATGGTGGAACACCTATGTTCAATCGGTGGGTACCGATGAAGCTCATGCCCTCTCTTGGGCCGATCTAAAGGAAAAGATGATTGTTGAATATTTTCCGCGCGAAGAAACCCGAAAGCTTGAGGAAGAACTAAGAGCTTTGAAAGCGGTCGGAAACGATCTTAAAGCTTATAATCAACGCTTCGCCGAACTATCCTTGATGTGTCCTAATCTTGTTAACCCCGAATCTCAAAGGATTGAGCTCTACATGCTCGGTCTTCCAAAAAGCATCAAACAAGGGGTGATGTCATCCAAACCCACTACTCATCAAGCCGCTATGAACATGGCTCGCCAACTAATTGAAACGGTTGACGAAATCGTAGTTCCGGCACCTAAGGCCGAGGATAAATCGGGCGGCAACAAAAGAAAGTGGGAACCCTCCCAATCAAGCAACAACAACTTTGCTAAGAAGCCTTACACCTCCGACGGCAAGAAAGGTTATGCCGGGAACCTACCTCTTTGCAACAAATGCAACAAACATCACTTTGGCGAATGTAGTAAGTTAATTTGCCACCGGTGCCAAGGAGTTGGTCATAAGGCCAACGATTGTAAAAGTGCCACTCCCGTCGCTCGAAAGTGGCCCAATGCACCAAAGACGGGCACTTGTTACGAATGTGGCCAAACGGGTCATTTTAGAAATGCATGCCCAAAGAAGAAAGATAACCCCAATACGCGCGGCCGAGCTTTCAACATAAACACCGAGGAAGCCCGGGATGACACTGAACTAGTCACGGGTACGTTTCTTCTCAACAATTCTTATGTCTCTTGCTTATTCGATTCGGGTGCCGATAAATGTTTTGTGTCCAAGACTTTAGCTCCTACCCTTTGCACTCCACCACACCCTTTAGATACTACTTATTCCATCGAAGTGGCTGACGGAAAACTCTTAAGTGCCGACACATATTACCGGGGGTGTACTTTGAACATTTTGGGTAAGGAATTTGAAATTGACTTGATACCCATGGAACTAGGAAGCTTTGATGTAATAATCGGTATGAATTGGTTAGTCAAAACGAAATCTCACATTCTTTGTGATCTTAACGCAATCCGAATTCCTATCGAGAATGGTGAACCTTTGATCGTCTATGGCGATAAGAGTTGCACCGGACTCAACCTCGTTTCGTGTATTAAAGTTAGAAAACTACTCCGTAAGGGTTGTTTTGCGATCCTTGCTCACGTTAAGAAAGTCGAGTCCGATGAGAAGCACATCGATGATGTGCCAATTGTTAGTGACTATTCCGATGTATTTCCCGACGAATTGCCGGGTCTTCCGCCTCATCGACCGGTTGAATTCCAAATCGATCTTATTCCGGGAGCCGCACCCGTAGCGCGTGCACCATATAGACTCGCTCCATCTGAAATGCAAGAATTGCAAAGTCAAATCCAAGAACTACTTGATCGTGGTTTTATCCAACCTAGCCATTCACCTTGGGGCGCTCCGATTTTGTTTGTTAAAAAGAAAGACGGATCCCTACGAATGTGCATTGATTATCGTGAACTAAATAAATTGACGGTTAAGAACCGATATCCTCTTCCTCGCATCGATGACCTCTTTGATCAACTACAAGGGTCTTGTGTATATTCGAAAATCGATCTCCGCTCGGGTTATCATCAATTGAGGGTTAAGGGGGAAGATATCTCCAAAACCGCTTTCCGAACTCGTTATGGTAGTTATGAATTCCTTGTCATGCCATTTGGTCTCACTAACGCACCGGCGGTGTTCATGGATCTTATGAACCGCGTGTGCAAACCGTATCTCGATAAATTCGTTATTGTGTTCATCGATGACATATTGATCTATTCTAAAAATGAAGAAGAGCACGAACAGCATCTCCGACTTGTGCTTGAACTTTTAAGACAAGAACAACTCTATGCCAAATTCTCCAAGTGTGAATTTTGGTTAAAGGAAGTTCAATTTCTTGGTCATGTTGTAAGTGACCAAGGTATTAAAGTCGATCCAACGAAAATCGAAGCCATTAGCAAATGGGAGACTCCTACTACTCCTACTCACATTCGTCAATTTTTGGGTCTCGCCGGGTACTATCGTAGATTCATCGAAAATTTCTCTTTGGTTGCACGTCCTCTGACCGCATTGACTCACAAGGGAAAGAAATTCATTTGGGCGACCGAACATGAATCCGCATTCCAAATCTTGAAAACGAAGCTAACCACCGCTCCTATCTTGTCACTTCCCGAAGGCAATGATGACTTTGTTGTATATTGCGATGCCTCAAAACATGGTTTTGGGTGTGTATTGATGCAACGAACGAAAGTCATTGCTTATGCTTCTCGACAACTCAAAATTCATGAACGAAACTATACGACACATGATCTCGAACTCGGAGCCGTTGTCTTTGCACTTAAAATGTGGAGACACTATCTTTATGGAACCAAGAGTACTATCTTCACCGATCACAAAAGCCTTCAACACATTTTCGATCAAAAGCAACTAAACATGAGACAACGAAGGTGGATTGAAACCTTAAACGATTACGATTGCGAGCTTCGTTACCATCCCGGGAAGGCAAATGTAGTAGCCGATGCCTTAAGTCGAAAAGAAAGAGTGGTGCCTCTTCGTGTCCGAGCCTTAAACATCACCATCCACACAAACCTTAATAGCCAAATTCGGGTAGCCCAAGATGAGGCTCTCAAGGATGAAAACATCTCTCTCGAACACTTGAACGTCCTCACCTCTCGATTCGAAGTTAAAGAAACCGGACTCCGATATTTCGCCGGAAGAATTTGGGTGCCTAGTTATGGGGATCTACGAAGCCTTATTTTAGATGAAGCCCATAAGTCACGATACTCGATTCACCCCGGTGCCAATAAGATGTACCACGACCTTAAACAACTATATTGGTGGCCGAACATCAAAAGGGACGTAGCTACTTATGTTTCCAAGTGTTTGACATGTTTCAAAGTCAAAGCCGAACACCAAAGACCGTCCGGACTACTTCGACAACCCGAGATCCCGCAATGGAAGTGGGAAAGGATAACGATGGATTTTATCACCAAACTACCAAAAACGACGGGCGGTTATGATACCATTTGGGTTATTGTTGACCGTCTCACCAAATCCGCACACTTCCTGGCCATGAAAGAAACGGACAAAATGGAGAAACTTGCACAACTTTACATTAAGGAGATCGTAGCCCGACACGGTGTACCTTTATCGATTATCTCCGACCGAGATGGCCGTTTCGTTTCTAGATTTTGGCGTACATTGCAAGAAGCGTTGGGAACGCGTTTAGACATGAGCACCGCATATCATCCTCAAACCGATGGACAAAGCGAACGTACAATTCAAACCTTAGAGGACATGTTACGAGCTTGCGTAGTTGATTTCGGAAAAGCTTGGGACAAGCACTTACCTCTCGCCGAGTTCTCTTACAACAATAGTTATCACGCGAGTATTAAAGCCGCACCTTTTGAAGCGCTATATGGCCGCAAATGTCGTTCACCTCTTTGTTGGGCCGAGGTAGGCGACGTGCAAATTACCGGACCCGAACTCATTCACGAAACCACCGAGAAAATCGTTCAAATCCGAGATAGGCTTAGGACGGCCCGAAGTCGTCAAAAGAGCTATACCGACAAACGACGCAACGATCTTGAATTTCAAGTCGGTGACCGAGTAATGTTAAAAGTCGCACCTTGGAAGGGTGTAATCCGTTTTGGGAAACGCGGGAAGCTAAATCCGCGGTATATTGGTCCTTTCGAAATCTTGGAGCGTATTGGAACCGTTGCTTATCGTTTAGATCTTCCGCCTCAATTGAACTCCGTTCATCCTACCTTCCATGTATCTAACTTGAAAAAGTGTCTTGCCGAACCCGATATCGTCATCCCTCTCGAAGAACTTACTATTGATGACAAACTTCATTTTGTGGAGGAACCGGTTGAAATTGTGGACACCTCCGTCAAGACATTGAAACAAAGCCGAATCCCGATTGTCAAGGTTCGTTGGAATGCCAAAAGAGGACCCGAGTTTACTTGGGAAAGACAAGATCAAATGCAAAGGAAGTATCCTCATCTATTTGTGAATTCAGAAACGCAAGATCTCGAGGAAGAAACAACGACTACTACGCCTACTTAAATTTCGGGACGAAATTTCTTTTAAGGAGTAGGTAATGTAACATCCCACCTTTTTCCGTTTACTTTTCCGTTATACTAATATAAAGTCCGTTATATGTTTATAACATCTCCCGTTGATACGCGTTTTAAATTATCTCGTTTAGGTAATTCCCGCACCCGAGCGAAAGTTGAGGGACCAAACTTGACAAGGGATCAAACCCTTGACTAGGTCAAAGGGTCAACCCCCTTTCACCCATTCATTACCATCTCCCTCTCTCTCTCTCTTTCTCTCTAGCAAGAACACACCCAATTTCCTTTCTCATTCATTCATCATCTAAATCCGGATTAGGGAGCTAGCAACCAAATAAATTACATATTCGTGATCCTCTCTTCACCCTCTTCATTTTGGTACCAACTTCATCTCATTTGGGTAACTTTCTAAAATCACTAGATTTTGTGTTCTTGATGTGTCATAACCCGTCCTTAACCATAAGAACGTGTTAGATAACGTATGATTTCATTGCGAGGTATTGACCTCTATATGCGACATTTTTAAAAAGGAAAACTGCATATATTATACATTACAAACCAAACCATTATTTTTGTTACAAGCTTTAGACAATAAAAAGATAATTATCGTTTAACGATAATCTTCGACTTACAAACTTTACAAATGATAATAACAACACGATTTCTAGCATATTTTACAACACACGTCCTCGGATATGCAGTTTTATTTTTGACACAAATATGAGTACGCATGATCCTGCTTAGATTCAACATAATGCAGCGGAAGCTTTAATTATCACCTGAGAATAAACATGTTTAAAAACGTCAACATAAAGTTGGTGAGATATAGGTTTAGTGCGCAGCAATATATATATATAGACCACAAGATTTCGTATATAAACATTTCAATAAAAATATTCTAAGTGGTTGAGCACTTGGTAGCCATACTTAACATTTTCACGTCGCATATTCCCTTTAATATGAAATCTTACTACACCGTACCAAGTGTAGTCACAAAACGAAGTACTGTGCAACCGTTGAATACTGGTCGTCCAGTCCGGTTGGGGTTGTCAGGCCCGATAGATCTATCAACAGGATTCGCGTTTACAATACCGCTGTAAATATTAGTTACCAAGCTACAGGGAAGTATGCCAGTGGTACAACTCAACGTAGAATATATTTTTCAGTTACTTGTGTCCATATTGTAAAACATAAAATACATGTATTCTCATCCCGAAATATTTAGAGTTTAAAAGTGGGACTATATACTCACTCTTGTCTTGATGATATATATATTTTGACTCGGTCTTCCGGTTGATATCACGAACCTATCCATATATAATATATCAATATGTTTTCATTTTTAAACAAACGTTATAAATATATACTTGTTATACTTTTAATACTTTGAATAATTCCTTAGTCCGTAGTTAGCAGTCCGATGTTAGTAATTCAATTTTAATGGTTCATTTTTAGATGTTTAATATACCCGCAATGAAATAAATAAAACCCCCAACGAAATCAATAAAACCCCATCGTATATGTGTTGGTCGAGATTAATCTTGACCCATGGTACCGGTGTTGTCAAATGACGTGTTGCGTACATAAAGTACCGGTGTTGTCAAATGACGTGTTGCGTACAAACATGGGATCTTATGATTAATCTTCTCGTGTTGTTTACGGGTGATCCTGAACCATATAAAATTGAATTATAAGTGCATATATATAAAATATCATGTTATCTTAGAAATATGTGATTTATATCATTTTTTTCCAATTGATCCCGTAGTTGAAATGATCTAGGATAACCAATTTTGTTTCGGTCATAGTTTCTTCGTTACAAATCCGTTTTCGTTGATTCAAATTGCCATCTTCTTGGATCGAGTTCTTCTTTAAGACTATGAACTGTAAATACCTTGGTTTGTATTCAAAATCATACGGCATAAGTGAAACATTAGTGAAACATATGAAGTTAAACATTTTTGTTACAACAAAATCATTTAATGACCATTTTTCTAAAAATACTTATACTTTGAAAAACCAAGTTTTACCTTGTTAAATTAGCATATACATAAGTTATATTACAGGTCTTGAAGTATTTTAAAAGTTAAGTTAGAAGGATCTATTTAGTTTGCAAACAAGTTTGAAAACATTCAAACTATGTTCTTGTTGTTAAACTTGTATACCACAAAATATGATAGCTATATATATATGAATCGAATAAGGTTATGAACATAAATTCTACCTCAAGTTCCTTGGATAAGATTGCTGTAAAAGAGGAGTAAGAAGCTAGAATCAAAAGGGTGTTGGAAGTGGATGAAAGATTGGAAGTAAGTTGGTGTTCTTGGAAGATTTTCTTGAAGTGTTTTTGTATGGTTTTCTTATGGTGTTTTAGTATGGTTTTTGAAGTTAGATCTTCAAGGTAAGTTGCTGAATTGTTATGGAGTTTAGAGAGTAAGAAAGAGTGTGTGTTTTTGATAAGAAAATGGTAGTAAAAATGGATCAAAATGATGATACATATATACTCCTAAAAATGTGATCTTAAAGGATAACATGACAAAATTTTAGTTTGTATTTTTGTAATTAGTCTTGCAATGATTCAAAAGTAATTACCTTATACATAAGGCATGAATAAGGGCTGGTTAGGTGGTGATTTGATGTGTATATACCAATAGTAAATACGTATAGAAGCTTGGTATGATACGAGTACAAATACTCTAGGTATACGTATAGAAATTTTGTGAAAAATGGAAAGAGGATTCAAATATAGCTATCTTTTGTGAATACACTTACATGGTTTTATGTATTTAAGTCTTTAAAAGTGATTAAATACATTACTTATACAATATATGTATAACATTATAAGTCTTAAGTATTTATGTCAAATAACGTTACGTATAGTTATCGTTTTGAAAACTTAAGTTAGTAGTTTCAAAATATACTTGTAACTTATTGTTATTAATACAAAATGAGATATTAAAACATTCTTTAATCATGTTAAATATGTATATATACATATATATACACAAACGTATAATTATCATATATTGTATAGTTCGTGATATCATCGGTCAAACTAGACGGTCAAACGTTGTGTAAAACTCTTTTCGGAAACATAAGTCTCAACAATTTGGATTGCTTATCAAGTTGGCAAGGTTTAATTTATGTAAATATTAATCTTATAAGTATAGAATGATCGAAAAAGTGCGGGTCGTTACATGATGTTTTTAACTTATAAAAGTGTTAATTAGTGTCTATGGCTCAAGTCTAACATGAATATATGATTTATATGCTCGATCTCGTTGTTTTAGTGTAACTAGCATGAACTTGAATTTTGGTGTGTTGTTCTTGAATTTTGGATGATCATATGTTGTTAGATGTTAAAAGTTGATGTTTTAATTGTGTTACTAGCATCACTAGCTTCAATTTGATGTGTAGGTTGCCTTAGAAAACTTCATGAACTTGATTATTGATTTTGGTGAATTTGGGTTAGGGTTTGATGAACTTGAAATGGACTTTTGATGCATTGAATACCATGGATTATTATTGGTAAGTGTCTAGTTGGATTGTATGCTTGATTACCTTCGAAACGGCATATCATTCATGTAAATTGGTTGCCCGAATCATTGAATTGCATTTATGAACTTGTATGCGGTTAATGTTAAGCATTAGATGCGGTTTTGGTTGTTGTTAGTGATGAATTGCTTGATGAAATGTGTTTAGTTGTTTTCCTTGTCAAATTACCTTTCCAACGATATATAGTATGCATTTTGGATGTTTTCGGTTCATAAAATATGTTAATTTGAGTTTTGGTTCGTGACTTGGACCATTTTTCTGCAAACTGCATGTTTCCCAGGTATTGCGCGCCGCGCATATACCCGCGCGCCGCGCAGAATTTGAAATCCAAATGTTTGCCTTCGTGGTTAAGTTCTGACCAGGATTTTCACTTGGGTGCGCGCCGCGCAACCCATTGCGCGCCGCGCATATGCCCAGCTCATTGTTGTTTTTATTTTTCCTTTCACAAAATGTTTCCCGCTTAACCGTAACTCCGATTAACATGAAACTTGGCCATTCTGCTCATAAATGATTTCTCATCATGGGAAAATTGTCGGATACCCGACCCGACCCCGTTGACCTTGACTTTGACCAAGTTTGACTTTTAGTCAAACTTAACCAAACGATTATACAATCGTTCTAACATACTTAACTACTTGTATCGTGCATGAAACTTGACAAATTGATTCACATGCTATATAAATCGAGTCGTAACGAGCCATAGGACTAATTGAACATCTTTGACCAATCATGACTATCGTTATTGATACAACCTATTTGTTTAGGTCAAGACTAGCATTGTTCTTTGCACACGTTTACTTGTTGAAGTACTTTACTACTCGTGCACTCAAGGTGAGATCATAGTCCCACTTTTACTCTTTTTGAACTTACATTTGGGATGAGAAAACATAAACATTTCTTTACTAAGTGAACACAAGTACAGGAAAAACAAACATTCTACATACGAGTTTAGAACAAAATCCTCAATTCGATTATCATTAGTTACACTTGCCGGGTGTAAGCGAGAACTTATGTTGTATGGATCCATATGGGTTTGACAAACCCTCATTCAAACGGTTCGCTACCGTTTACGAATGAAATATATTTTCGAGAAACAGTGTATGTTCTAGCACTAAGTGATGGGGTTCAATGGAAGGAAATGTTAAGCATTGATAATTGGGTGCTCGTGAAACAAACTTTTGGAATGTATTACTATTATTTCATTGATGCAAATCTTGTGGTTCACTTGTACTTACTTACTTAAACCTATGATTTCACCAACGTTTTCGTTGACAGATTTCTATGTTTTTTCTCAGGTCCTTGAACGATACATGATACATGCTTCCGCTCATTATTTTGATACTTGCATTGGATGTCGAGTATACATGCATACATGGAGCGTCTTTTGGATAATTTTAAATTGTGTCGCATAAGTTTCATTTGTACTTAAAACTTGGTATCGTAACTTGTGGTGGAACTATTCTCGTAAACTTTGAACAATCTTTACATTTGAAATGAATGCGACATATCTTTTGGTCAACGTCGTTTTAAAGACTTATGACCACGTAACGGGACCTAAGTAGACGGCGCCGTCAATGACGATTTGGTCGGGTCGCTACAACAATCACATGTGATTGGATTTGAAATCCTAAATTTAAAAAAAAAAAAATTAAATTTTTTCAAAAACAAATTTTTTTTTTAAAAAAAATTGAATTTTTTTTTCCAATCACATGTGATTGTCGTGCCACATGTCGCACTCTGATTGATCCGTTGGATTTTAAGCAAATTATTGGATTTAAGAGATTACAACTCTATTTAAATATATCATATTGATATTTTGATTAAGAGATATACTCCGTATTTAATTTAACAGGAATCTTTCTAAAAATAGCAAAGATAATAAATCGCTAAAAAGTAGAGATTGTTATAATTCAGTAGGCTTATAATTACCTTTAGTGGCCTAGTTCTTGACTGTAGACTACTAATAAGTATATAGAGAGAATATTAGAGAATATGAGAGAATATATTTTAGTGTGTATTTTATAAACTCATAACACACATATTTATACTCAAAAAATCTACTATACAATATCTATAATAATAATAAAATTAACATCCAATTTAACTTTTATAACACTCCCCCTTGGATGACAATTTTATTAGAGAATAACTAGTACTGCCTCGTTAAAAACCTTGCTAAAGAAAATCCATTGGGATAAAAACTTTAGCTAAGGGAAAAAGAGTGCAGCATAGAGTTGACTCCCCCTCAAGTAGGCAACGCCTGAATTGTTACATCTTCTGAACATGCCTCATGCCAATATTATGAATGTGTGTTCTGAAAATAGCAGTTGGAAGTGCTTTGGTGAAAAGGTCAGCAGAGTTTTTGCTGGACTGAACATATCTCATTTCAATCTGGTTGTCCTTAATGAGATTTTGAGTGTATGAGAAGAATCTAGGAGGTATGTGTTTTGTTCGGTCACTTTTGATATACCCTTCTTTCATCTGTGTTGTGCAAGCTACATTATCTTCATAGATAGTTGTTGGACTTTTATCGCGTTCTAGTTCACAAGAATCGGTAATGAGTTGTGTCATTGATCTCAACCAAAAACATTCCCGAGTAGCTTCATGTAATGCAATCACTTCGGCATGATTTGATGATGTTGCAACAAGTGTTTGTTTTTGAGAACGCCATGATATTGCGGTACCTCCATTTAGGAATACATATCCATTTTGAGATTTAGCTTTATGTGGATCAGATAAATAACCTGCTCTGCATAACCAACCAAATCTTGTTTCGATTCGTTAGAATAAAATAATCCTAAATCAGTAGTTCCTCGAAGGTATCGAAATATGTGTTTGATCCCATTCCAGTGTCTTTTGGTAGGAGCTGAGCTGAACCTTGCCAACAAATTAACTGCAAAAGAAATGTCAGGTCTTGTATAATTTGTAAGATACATAAGAGCTCCAATTGCACTAAGATATGGTACTTCTGGTCCTAGGATATCTTCATGATCTTCACAGGGACGAAATGGATCAGTGTCAACATTAAGTGATCTAACAATCATAGGAGTACTTAATGGTTTTGCCTTGTCCATATTAAAACGTTTTAAAATCTTTTCAGTATATGTTGTTTGATGTACAAGTAAACCATTAGGCATATGTTCAATTTGTAAACCAAGGCAATACTTGGTTTTTCCGAGATCTTTCATTTCAAATTCTTTCTTTAGAAGTTGAATGGCTTCATGGATCTCTTTATTTGTACCTATGATATTAAGACCATTGACATAAATAACTACGTTATATATCTGGTCATTGTTTTCATAATTAAAACACATGTGCAAATAAGTTTATATGTATACACTTTTCTTATCAAGTAATCACTTAATCCGTTATACTATTGTATCAACCCATATAAAAATCTTTGTGATTCAATGGAATACATTTCTTTAGGTTTTGCGTTAGATGTTTCTGATACCTTAAACCCTTCAGGTATATTCATATATATCACTATCAAGTGATCCATATAGATAAGTAGTAACAACATCCATGAGATGCATTTAAGTAACTACAGGTTGATTAAGTATCTAATAAGTAATTGTATCCATTACATAAGGATAAGTTTTCCTCATAATTCATTTCTGGTCTTTGTAGGAAACCTTGAGTTACAAGTCTAGTTTTGCCTTGTATCTTCATTTGCACATTTCTTTTTCGGATAAAAATTCATTTATATCCCATACGTTTCACATCTTTAAAAGTGATAACGATTGATCCGAAAACTTTTCTTTTATTGAGTGATTCTAATTCAGCTCGTATTGCTCCTTTCTGTTGAGCTCAATCATGTCTATTTTGATATTCAATGACAGATTTTGGTTCCAGATCATCATCTTTATTCATGATGTCATTGTAACATTATATGAAAATATCTCATCAAGATTTTTTATTTCATTTCGGTTCCATAATATTGCATAATTTATTGCAATTTATGTATTTACATATATCAATATCCTCTGCAGAAGGAATATTGATTTGTGGTTCTTCTTGAACACTTTTTTTTTTACCTCATTATCAGCTGATTTTTCTTTTCTAGGATTTTTATCTTTGGAACCAATTTGTCTTCCACGTTTCAGACGTGGCGAAGACTCATGAGTGACATTATTGCCAGCTTTTGGAATTTCAATTCTAGCTTAAGCATTTACTGCTGGTATATATGATTTAGTCATTCTTTTTGTATCTTTAAATGCATAAAGTAATTAATTTGCAAGTTCTTGCATATGCATTATTTTTGAACTTTCGTTTCGCATTCTTTTGTGCGAGTTCTATATACCTTAATTGATGTTCACATAATGAAGCATCTTTTTATTTATTTTTCATTTCTCCCCCTAATATAGGGAACAATGTTTCATTAAAGTGACAATCAGCAAAATGTGCTGTAAAACATCACCCGTCATGGGTTCAATATATCTTATGATTGAAGATGTTTCATATCCAACATATATTTCCATCCTTCTTTGAGGAATCATTTATTGTGGTGGTGCAATTAAAAATACACTGCACAACCAAATGTTCTAAGATGGAAAATATTTGGCTCTAGACCAAAATTAAGTTGGTAATGGAGAATATTTATGACTTGCACTTGGTTTAATGCGAATTAATGTCGCATCATGTAATTTTACATGTCCCCATATAAATATTGAGAGTTTTGTACTCATTTCCAATTGTCTAGTTATTAGCTGCAAGCGTTTATCTATTGATTTAGCTAAACCAATTTTGTGTATGCACATGAGTAACTGGATGTTCAACAACAATCCCTGTAGACATATAATAATCATTCAATACTTGAGATGTTAACTCACCAGCATTATCAAGTCTCATCCTTTTAATGATGTAATCAGAATAATGTGTTCTCAATTTAATAATTTGTGCAAGAAACTTTGCAAATGCCATATTACGGCTTGATAACACACAAACATGAGACCATCCGCTAGATGCGTCTATAAGAATCATGAAATATCAAAATGGTCCACATGATGGATGAATTGATCCATATATATTCCCTTGAATTCTTTCAAGAAATATTGGTGATTCTTTCTCAATGTGCTTTTCATTAATCACCATATGCACTTTTAATCATATGCTCTGCGCTTTTCATCATATGCGCTTTTCATCATATGCGCTTTTTATCATATGCGCTTTTAATCATATACGCGCTTTTCATCATATGCGCTTTTCGGTGCTACATAGATATTTCTCATTATCTGTTATCATTTACTGATAATCATATCCATTATGATATATATATATATATATCAGAGAAACTCAATTAATTTCTCTTTGATTTTGAGAAAACAAGGCATTGTTTATCAGAAAATTTTTACCATTTGGTAATATGAATTTTTGCCTTTTTCGTTCCTTATATCAAGTTTGCAAGACCTGATATAGTATTTATAATTCCTTCATTTGATTTAAATCAATGAAATATTTCTTAGATTTGATCATAGTGTGTATGTTACCATTATCTGCAAACAAGTTACAATCTGAGAAAGAACCGCATTAGAAAGCGACTCAACAATCGTACTAGTAACCTAGTAGCAATAGTCATGATAACCCCAATTAATCATCATAAAACTGGACTCCACATTTTTTTTTTTTTTTTTTGCATAAAATAATATATATCAAATATAAGGTAACATTTCAAATATTAAATTACCATGTAAATCGATCTAATATATCAAAGGTCTGTGAATTATATTCACTTGAAAGATATGCATATTAAGTATACAACTAATTTATGTACAGATCAAATATATTTCTAATCTTAAAAGATCATGATGATTATCAATTATGCATTAAATATTAAAATAATCCAACATGCAATTTATCGTGATTTAAAAAAAAAAATCAAATTGCATCAGTGTATAGCACATATAATCATGTATATGGCGAGAGTTTAAAAGAGTACACCGATCACAAAATAATATGCCAATCTAATCCACTAACTTATTAATCAATTAGATTAATAATAGCATAGGTCATGATATAACAAATTAATATAACCACTTTTTCCAAGTTTCATGTTAGACCAATTAAAAACTTACAAGGTAGCAACCATAACCATGTAGCATATATAATCACAATATATACATATATACATATATAAGTATAAAATTACTTGATGCATACATCAAATACACCAAGTATACTTTGTCTTAAAAAATCATGATTATGATTCATCAATATTCATTCCATAAATAGAATATTCCTAGTTAATACAAAACGTAAATCAACGATTATATTCATCATGCATAAAACTCAAAAATAGTTATTCTATCCGAAGATAACTAGACACAAATATGTTCTATAACATGCTCATATGTAGTCGGTTTATACAATCATACAAGTTAAAACAGTATACCACAATATGATAACATGAGAGTAGCAGATCATAGTATTGCAATATATATATATATATATATATATATATATATATATATATATATATATATATATATATATATATATATATATATATATATATATATATATATATATATATATATATATATATATATATTTTCTTCTTTTTGAAATAAAATAATATTCACAACTATTTAATTACTTCATAGATCTAATGTGTTAATAACTCAAACGAGAAATATCCAGTTTACGACTACATATATATTATAATAATAAAATATATTCAACAACTTAGGTAGAGTTTTGGTATACACAACTTTTGATTTCATAACCTGCTTCATATTATCAAATAAAATATAAATCATATTATACCAATTTTATAGGCTGACTAATCGTTTACATATTCAGTTAACAAAAAAAAAAGGAATATATTCGGAACTTATGTTCCTTTCTTATTTTAACTTTTAAGATTTACTTTTAATAAAAATACAAACTACTTTTTCTATTTTAACTTTTAAGATTTACTTTTAATAAAATACAAACTACTTTTTTTTTTTACTTTTAAGATTTGCTTTTAATAAAAATACAAACTACTTTTTCTTATTTTAACTTTTAAGATTTACTTTTAATAAAAATACAAACTACTTTTCTTATTTTAACTTTTAAAATTTACTTTTAATAAAAATACAAACTACTTTTTCTT
Organism: Rutidosis leptorrhynchoides; assembly: GCF_046630445.1. Taxonomy (NCBI): domain Eukaryota; kingdom Viridiplantae; phylum Streptophyta; class Magnoliopsida; order Asterales; family Asteraceae; genus Rutidosis; species Rutidosis leptorrhynchoides. Next base: position 630,252,531 of record NC_092334.1, on the reverse strand, counting down.
ATTTTAACTTTTAAGATTTACTTTTAATAAAAATACAAACTACCTTTTCTTATTTTAACTTTTAAGATTATAAATTTAAGAATAAACATTAGTATGCATGAAATAAATAATGATTAATTGCATAAGTAATCATAAATGTTAGATAACATATAAAGACCCCATCGTATTCGTATTGATCGGAATTAATCTCGACCCATGGTACCGTGTTGTCAAATGACGTGTTGCGTACATAAAGTACCGTGTTGTCAAATGACGTGTTGCGTACAATCATGAGGTCTTATTAACATAAATATAAATGTTAGTGAAGTTAATAAGAGTTAGATTACAGAAAATATAATTCAGGCGGTATAACCGACCATATATAACTTAAATAACATAAATATAAATGTTTGTGAAGTTAATAAAAGTTAGATTACAGAAATATAATTCAGGCGGTATAACCGACCATATATAACTTAAATAACATAAATATAAATGTTAGTGAAGTTAATAAAAGTTAGATAATTTCTTACCTTGATTAGTGACGTGTGCTTGCTTAGATAAACCTTGATTATACGGAGCACTTCGTGCTGATAACGTGTTATAATTCAGTAGGCTTATAACTACCTTTAGTGGCCTAGTTCTTGACTGTAGACTACTAATAAGTATATAGAGAGAATATGAGAGAATATGAGAGAATATGAGAGAATATATTTTAGTGTGTATTTTATAAACTCATAACACACATATTTATACTTAAAAAATCTACTATACAATATCTATAATAATAATAAAATTAACATCCAATTTAACTTTTATAACAGAGATATTTAACATAAAAAATGGCTGGTAGGTATAATCTTACGTGGCTTTCCATGTCAGAGTGTGAAAAAATGTGTGAAAAAATTGAGTGAGAGAAGCATTTCTCTTAATTAAAATACTCATTTAAAGTAATTAATTAATTAATTAATTAATTTTGTAATTACTTTATCAATTAAAATTAAAAAATTGGAAATCTGATTTTCATATAAAAAGAAATTATTGTTTCTTGGTGGTGAAGTTGAAATACAAATGGAACCTATTTGGGTCAATATTCTAGTACCAACTGACTTAAAGTCGGTTCTCATATTTTCTCCCTAATATATTTGACTACGTTTTTTTGAAAGATATACACACACGAAATCAAGAAAAAAAAACCACAAAATAATCTGTCTTTTTGCTTTGTGCTTAGCCACGAAAAGGAAGATAAAAAATATATTGAACTAGATAGATTCGGACCGCGCGTTGCAGCGGCTGCATTTGGATATACGTTTTTTTGGTACATGTTTGTAGTATCAGATGATATTTATGTAGAAACTGACTGTATATGTTTATGTAACTAATATTATGAGAATAAATCAGTAAAATATAATAGCTATGTGTGTAGAAATAGTTTATGTTATCTAGTCTTTCAAAGGAAAACAAATATACCTAATGACTTGTGCACTGCGTCAGAACATTTTAACGACTTTTCTGAAACTAACGTCAAGTGAGAAATGAGAATTGCGAAAAAAAGGGCATGATGACTCGAACCCAGTTCTATTCACTTACCACTTGTTCCAAGTGAAGCATTTGATATATATATATATATATATATATATATATATATATATATATATATATATATATATATATATATATATATATATATATATATATATATATATATATATATATATATATATATATATATATATTTCCTTTTTTAAATAAGGTCCGTTTTGAATATAATTAGTTGCGTTTTGTTCGTAAAATTATTTCGAGTTGCACGGTGATGACGAACAAACCTAACTCCCGGCGAACAAAAAGATAGATCTCATCAAAAAAATTGGGTGGATATTATTTTAAAATTTACATTTTATCCCCTTAAAGTTTAAAAAGAATTACAATAATATAGGGACTAAATGTGTTGCATAATGAAGCTTAAAAGGGCTAAGTATGTAATATGTCATTTATTTTGTAAATTGGAATTGATAAATGTGTCGTATTGCAATACTTAAACGACCAAAGTTTGGTTGACAAATGGTATATATAAACTAGTGTTGTATCGGGCCGCGCGTTGCGACGGCCAATTTTGTTTAGTTTTGGTTATGGTTCTAATGAATTAACGTTGCATAAACTGTATATACATTACATAGACAAAATACGTAGCATTTACTAGACAAAATTTCATGGGGGGTCCCTTTGGTTTGTTTGAAATATCATTCAGAGTCCAAATCTCATTTTTGAACTTGGGGGTCACTAAACTTTGTGTTAGTTTCACCGGGGGTCCACTGCCTAAACGTCTGTGAGTTTTTAACGTTTTAAACCCTCACATGACTTGCACATGAGGGTATTTTTGTCTCTCTCATCTAACCCCCACCTTAAATACCATCTGCACGCAATTTCAGCAAGAATTTCAAAGAATTTCACCTTTAGAAATTAGAACTCACACAACTCAAGATCTAATATGAAGGAAACAACAACACTAAAAAAGCACAGTTCACATCCTTTTATCAATTGAAATGCCATTGTTTGACTTTAAAGCACAATACCCACCTACTTAGTTCCCCAAATCTGGAACGACGGTGGTATTGATGAAGATGATGGACTCATCCACCTCCAGCAACAATCACTTTCATCGATGTTCCAGATCTACAACACCACCACCGCACGGTTTTATTATTTGTGAAAAGTATGTAAATGGGTGCAAATCATGTGATGGCAATGAATTGATATTGAGTTTTCGTCACCGATTTAGATCTGTACGATTTGGGTTTCATTCGATAGCAATTCACAAAAGTTAAATAACAAAAGTCCTCCAACTTCATACACCTGCCGCTACTGTTGTGTCATCGATGGTGGCGGTGAAAGTAGAAACAGTGTTGGCGGTGACGATGGTGGAAACAGAGGCGGCGAGGACTTAGTTAGATTTATTCTTTGTTTTGATTTTGGATTTGAGTTTGATTTTATTTAAGATTTGGATTTAAGTTTGATTTTATTTAAGATTTGGGTTTGATTTTGAATTTGGTTGGTTTGATTTGCAGGCATGTTATTTATTTGATGAGGGGTTTGAGTTTGCTGGATTTTAAATATTAACTAAATCTGTAAAAAAAAATGGGAAGGAGGGTTAGATGAGAGAGACGAAAATACCCTCATGTGCAAGTCATGTGAGGGTTTAAAACGTTAAAAACTCACAGACGTTTAGGCAGTGAACCCCCCGGTGAAACTAACACAAAGTTTAGTGACCCCCAAGTTCAAAAATGAGATTTGGACTCTGAATGATATTTCAAACAAACCACAGGGACCCCTCATGAAATTTTGTCCATTTACTAATTACATACCATTCTACTTTACTTATCCGAATGTCTATTACATAAAATAGCTACTTTCACTAACACAACTAACACAACAGTTATAAGCTATTAATTTAATTTGATATTACTCGCCACAGTCAATGCAGTCAAAGTAGTCTTGTGGGCATCCTATAGCAGCCACACGATTGATCTTTGTCAGTCTATCAAATAGGAAATTTGTTGCCTAGTTGTTTAACATCCCCACAAAGTTACCAAACATGGAACTTAGAGAGACTAAAACTTGAATCAATATGTCATCTATCTGTAGGAACGCGGTATATTAGCATCATTCTATTTTATTTTTTGTAATCACATTTTACATTAAATTTTAGTGAAAAATGGGAAGAAAAAAAATGTTTAGCAGATCTTAGTATCTGCATTTTTAGCAACATGCACCCATGTGCCTTCGTATGGTCAGAATTAAACTTCTCTAGAATGACACATATTAACCCAAATTACTAAATTTAAAAAGAAAAACTCTATACTATTTTTCCTCAATGAAGTTGCAAACAATAATTTACCCGATTTCAGGGTTACCCAACCCGCCCATGATGCCACTTTTAATTAGAAACTGTTTCCTCAACATAAATTAGATACTGGATAAGATAATAAAAGATCAAATACCTCTTAGTGACTCCATATTTTTAATACTCTGACTATCAAGGGACATTGTTTAGGTTGACCCTTTACTTGATACAGCTACTTCAAAGTTTGCGAATTTAAGCTGATTAGTCTCCATTCTTCGTTTAGGTGACCTAACGTAGTCTGTTTCATGATTTAGTTAGTTATTGTACTGAATTTGCAATGAAAACATATAAAAGACGAAGAACGTACATCCATCTTATCCTCCTAAACATATCAAACAACATACAACAAAATAAGTTTCAGCCTTAAAGTTGCTAATAAAGCATCATTATTCCAACCGAAATTCTACATCAGATTCATCTTATCTTAAGATATCATGCAGTCAGCTCTAAACTTATGAAGAGAACATCAACATGCTAACAGTTTTAAATATATCATTTCATGATATTTGCTACACATATGCAGTAGCATACAAATAACAAACATATATCTTTCATATTTAGAAACATATATAGTAGTATACAAATAACAAACACAGGTGGTAATCTTTACCTAATATGTATATCTTTGTTACCTAATGTGTATCACTACAATAACACAACCAATATACCTTGGGCTGTGAGCGTAGCAGATGGCGGACGTCGATAACTAAAAACAGGCGAATTATCACCTGCACATCAGGTATGCAAAACCATAATTACTAAAAAAGAATAATTTCACAAAATGAACAAACAAACATCAAACAACAATAACAACATACCTATAAGATTAGACGGTCTAATTAACGGCAAATCGGCAAACCACTGTCATCACAAACAACAGTGCTCTTCAATGGTACCATGCATAGTTAACATTTTTACATGAATAGGATGTGTAGCATCCATCCCATGAGCACGACTTATCATCTGCTCTTCCATGTTGAGAGTTTAGAAAATACAACTCCTTTACAACTAAGCTGAAAGTATTTTGCATAGTCTTAAAATTTCATTGTAGATAATATTTTAAAGTATATATAAGTAAGAAAATATTTCACATTACTGATAAAGTAGATAAAAAAATACTTGATTTTCCCCCAAATTTTCTCCATTAAGAAGAAGACACATGCTACAAAACTCAGATCTAGAATAGATTATTTCCCGAAGAGTGAGAAACATGGGGAGGAAAATATCTAGAGAGAGAAACACTAAGAGTGAGAAAACTTGTTTCGCTTATCCATCGAGGGGGGAAGACGACTGCAAGAACGGCTGGAAGAAACAACGAGGAGCGCGAAGGGGAAATTATTACAACGATCGACAGACGGGGGTTAACCTATCATCTCTAACTTCGTTCATGTTTTACAATTTTCCGGAAATGTGGGGGGTATCCGAACTTTGGAAGGCTTTCAACAAATGGGGTTTGGTTAAAGATGTATACATTGCAAGAAAAAGATTAACGAATGGACACCGTTTTGGTTTTGTTCGTTATGAGGGTGTAAAGAATGTCGATGCATTGCTAAATCAACTCAATCGAATGCAGATTCTGGGATGGGGTTTAAGGGCATTCATGGCTAGAGAAAGGAGTGAGAATCCGGTGAAGAACAATTATGGCGTCAACAACAGGGAGGCTCGAAACAACACAAATGTGATAAAGAATGAGGTGGTTTGGAGAATGAACATTTCGAAAGAAAACATTAAGAACCCTAGGGTTTGGAAAGAAATTCCAAAAGTTTCAAACCCCTCCAACCCTAAGGTTGATAACCTGAACCCTACTCCATCTGAAGCGTACCAGAGTGACAGGCAACAAGGTGAAAATAAGTCTAAGAACGACGAAAATTGTGATAGAAGACATGTTGGAGTCATGGAGGAGAACAATCTGTATCGCTCGTTCACAATAGCTGATAGGGGTGAATATAACAATTTACACTCTTGTTCATTAGTTGGGGATGCAATTAGTCAAGGAATACTTCAGCAACTCAAAAGATTATGTGAAGTGGAGGGGCTTGGTAATGTTTGTATCAAATACATTGGCGGGTTAAAAATAATACTGGTGTTCGAAAATGAAACCGCATGTAACAACATATTGGCGAATGAACATCATGGTATTAAGAGATGGATACAAAATCTGAAGAAATGGGAGAATTCGTATACATATCCTGGTATATTAACTTGGATTGATGTGTATGGCGTTCCTGTACCAATCTGGAACGAAAACACCTTTTCTGACATTTGATCTCTTTGGGGTTCTGTTGTGGAGTTAGAAAACTGCAAATTCGAAGGAAATCAAAACTTAACTTCTGGGAGAATACTCATAAGCGTGGATCAACCTGAACCTATCAATGACTCCGTGTTAATCCATCATGGTAACTTTGATTTTTTCATTCATGCATCCGAAGATATCAAGCGTATCATACAGATGGATCTTGAAGATATTGAATCCGACGATGAGGAGGACAAATCTGTGAATTCATATGGTTCAGAAAATATGGATGAAGATGAAGCACTTTCATCCGACGATGAAGCCCAACCTGTGACACAACTGGTCATCTCTTCGATTCCTGTTCCGGGCAATAATTCTGGTCAGATGCGGGTTGAAACCGAACAGTCTTTTTCCCAATCTTCTAAAAACGATTCAATTTCCAAGAACCCTATTAATGAGGGTAATTATGGGAATGATACCTCGTGCACATTTAACCTATGCACGAGCGACACAAGCAATAAATGCGTGGACCCCATCACTTCCATGAATTCCTATTGTCGTGATTTCAATCTTAACGGACTGTGTGATGCTGGACCCGTAACCGTTGGGCCGGTATCACCTAGTCCATTGGGCCTGACACATGGGAATGGACTTAATTCATTTGGGCCTAGTTTTAAATTGGGAGAAAAGATTTATGAAGGCCAGCTGGGTAATCGTAGACCATTTTTTTGTGGATCACAACCTTGTGGCCCAACTAACAACTTATGGGATAGTGAAATGAATACGAGTCAAGATCAAATAACAGGAATGGTCAATGATTGCAAGACAGCTATCTCCAGTGATTCCATACTTCTAACAAAACGCAACACAGTTCAAAAGGACAATCCTAGGAGTGTGTTCACATGGCATAAAATTCGTAAGTGGCAAGGCTCGTCTCGTATCAATTACGCCAAAAAAATTGCAAGAGGAAGAAGGAAGGCATCGAGATGTAACCTAAGTGGTACTAAACGTTCCCATTCCTCCACGATTGAAGAGCTGATTCAATCCAAATCAATGAAAGTGAAAAATATTGGGGATTCAACTCACGAAGACTCTGAAGCAAGTATTAACCTTTGTGATTTTGCTACGCTTCTAGGGTTCAATGTTGAACATGAACCCTAATTTGATTCACCTCGTGTTCGTGGTAACAAATCATCTGATATAATGAAGATTCTTTCTGTGAATATTCATGGCTTCAATCAAGATGGCAAGCATGGGTGGTTTAAGAAATTAATCCAAGACTCTAAACCAATAATTGCTGCTGTACAAGAAACCAAACGAAAATCGTTCAGCGATTCCTGGATCGAAACTATCTGGGGTTCGAATTGGGCAAAATATGCGGTTAAAGAATGTAATGGGAGATCTGGGGGGCTTCTGATGATATGGGATGCAAGTATTTTTCATGTGGACCAAGCGGTGGAGGGCGAATTTTTCATCGCAATTAAAGGTAAACTAGCTAACTTTGATTCTGAATTGGTAATCGTTAATGTTTATGGCCCTCATAGCGATGCAAAAAAGAAGAGGTTCTGGGACAGCTTAAACAAGCTTTTAGTATATCATAACGCTGCGTGGGTTTTTTGTGGGGATTTTAATGAAGTTAGAAACATAAATGAAAGGGAAAACACAAAATTCATTGCAAGACGGGCGGCTAGGTTTAACAGGTTTATCAGCGATAATGGCCTGATCGATATCCCTTTAACGGGGCGTAAATATACAAGGATCAGTGATGATGGATTGCATTTTAGCAAACTGGATCGTTTCCTTGTGCCAAATAATTTTATGTTGTTATGGAATGATCTATTTGTCGTTGCTCTAGATAGAAACTTATCAGATCATACGCCTATTTTGCTTCGAAACGGTCTTGTTGATTTTGGGCCCAAGCCCACGAGGGTTTTTGATATTTGGATGGATGATGAGCGTGCTGTACAGATTATTAAAGAGGCATGGATCACACCGATTGGTACCTGCAGACCTGATAATGCTTTCAGACTTAGGTTAAAGAATGTTAAATCCATGCTCAAAAGCTGGAGCACTAATGCATTCGGCATGATCGATTCTGAAATTAAGCAACTGAACGAGTCGTGTAATTTTTGGGATACCGAAGCTGAGAAAAGAACCCTTTCAGACATCGAAAGGCATGAATGGTTGAACAATAGGAACAGTTGGATTGAAAAAGATCGGGTGAAACGTAACATGCTAAAACAAAAAGCCCGTATCAAATGGGCAGTGGAGGGGGATGAAAACACGTGGCTTTTCCATTCGGTAATCAAACGTAATAATACCAAGAACAACATCCGTGGTTTGCACATCAATGGTACATGGCAAGAAAACGCAGAGGATATAAAGAATGAGGTATTCAGACACTTTAAGGCATGCTTTGAAGAGCCGAATGACAGTAACTTTGATTTCGAGGGCTTTGAAACTTCGAAAATTTCACATGAGGAAGCTACTTCTTTGGAAACTCCCTTTAGCGAAGAAGAAGTATGGCTTGCCATTAAATATTGTTGCCCATCGAAAGCGCCCGGACCCGATGGTTTTTCATTCTACTTCTATCGTAAATTTTGGGGGTTGATCAAAGAGGACCTTATGAGAGCAATACACTGGTTCTGGAGCAGCGGGGAAATCTCTCTTGGTTGCAATGCGTCGTTCATAACTTTAATTCCTAAGAAGAATGATCCCATCAACCTACGTGACTATAGGCCGATAAGTCTCATTGGAAGTTACTACAAGATTCTTTCAAAAATTCTTGCTAATAGAGTTCGAGTAGTAATTGACAACTTAATAGGCAAAGAACAAGGAGCCTTCATTCGAGGTCGATCAATACTCGACAGCATACTTATAGCTAATGAATTAGTTGGGGATGTCAATAAATGCTTCGTATTTAAAACCGATTTCGAGAAAGCCTTTGATAGCGTTCGATGGAATTTTCTTTTCGATATTATGAGAAATATGGGGTTCGGAGATAAGTGGTTGAAGTGGATCGATTCTTGTTTTAAATCCGCAACTGTCTCAGTGTTAGTCAACGGTTCCCCAACAAAAGAGTTTCAACTTCAGCGGGGTATTCGTCAAGGCGACCCCCTCTCTCCATATCTTTTCATTATTGCAAGCGAAGGGTTAAATATTTTGACAAAAATCGCGGCTAGAAATAAAATTATAAGAGGGGTGGAAATTGGGAAAGACAAAATCAATGTTACTCATCTTCAATTTGCGGACGACACAATTTTTTTTGGGGATTGGAATAAATGAAACATCCTTTGTTTTCATAAAACCCTTGAATGCTATGAAAGGGTGTCGGGTCTTAAGATTAATATGCAAAAATGTCACCTATATGGAATCGGGGTAGCTCGTGGAGAAATTGACGCTATTGCTAACCGGTTGGGTTGTGTCTCGGGTTCACTTCCCTTCAAATACCTAGGGATGCCGATCGGTGAAAAAATGCACAAAAAGGATTCATGGAAGCCCGTTGTTGATAAATTCTCTAAGCGTTTATAGGATTGGAAAGCGAGATCGATGTCTTTTGGTGGTAGGTTAACTCTCTTGAAAGCGGTCCTTAATAGTCTTCCCCTTTACTTCTTCTCGTTGTTTCGTTCTCCTACTTGCATCATCAATCTCCTCGAAGGTATGCGTCGTAAATTTTTTTGGGGCGGGACGGGGGGTGAGTCAAAACTTCATTGGGTTAAGTGGGATACTATTCTTTTACCTTATAAAGAGGGCGGGTTGAACATCGGGTCACTAAAGGCTAAGAATATATCATTACTCACTAAGTGGTGGTGGCGTTTTCGCATTAAAAATGAGTCACTTTGGGTTAAGGTAATCAAAAGCATTTACGGGTGGGACGGGGGGTTGGGATCTAATCTTGATCGTGAGCCTGTGAAACAGAAAACGGTTTGGAGAAGCATTATCAATGTCAGGAAGGATCTAAGAAAACTTGGCATCATCATAGACAACCTCTTCGAAAGGCAAATTGGCGATGGAAGGGATTTATCTTTCTGGTTCGATCAGTGGGCTGGTAACGCAGCCTTTAAGGACAGATTTCAACGTCTTTTTAGGCTAGAAAATCAGCCCAACGTGTGCGTGAAGGACTGAGTGACTTTCGACAACGGCACATGGCGTTTTAATTGGTTTTGGACACGAGAGCTTACAGGAAGGTTACACGGGGAACTGGACAACATGACGGAGACCATCAAATCTTGTTCTATTTCGGGTTCAGGTGGTAGTACATGGAAGTTTATGGGCGATAATAACGGAACATTTACAACGAAACACATGGAGAAACTAATCGATGACAAGTCTATTCAAAGAGAGCTCAATCCTGCTCCTACTCTCAAAAACAATCTTATTCCGATAAAAGTTGGAATCTTTGTGTGGAGGCTACTACGTAAGAGAATCGCGGTAAGAATAGAACTTGATCGGAGGGGGATCGATTTAGGCACGTTGTTATGTCCCCTTTGTAATGACGTGGTTGAATCGGTTGATCACGCCATTTTCTCGTGCAAATCCGCCCAAGACATTTGGATTGGCATTAGCAAATGGTGGAATCTTCCCCTACCGTCGGGCTCCATTCTTGATGATCTAATCAATGGTTCGTTTTCGACCGGGGTAGAATCAAGCAAAAGAAAAATATGGCAAGCGGTCGTTTGGGTTACATGTTATTTAATTTGGAAAAATAGAAACATGAAGGTGTTTAAAAATGATTGTTAGGCCGCACCTAAAGTTATTGCCGAGATACAAGTGAAGACATACGAGTGGATCAAAAATCGATCGCTTCTTACCTTGGCAACAATGGTTACTTCTACCGGCATCATCGCCCTTGACTCATGACCCGGGTTGAATGTTATTGTAGTATATCCCTAGTCGTGTTGTTTCATTTCTTCGTGTTGCATTCTTGTAATCTCTCGTGTTGGTGTTGGTAACCTTTTTGGTTACATGACACTTGTATACCTTGTACACCTTGTACATTTTGTATTTTATAGTATATAATATATATTGGCCTTTCAAAAAAAAAAAAAAAACTCAGATCTAGAACTAATTCCCAGTTATATCCATCAAATGAGCCATATACTCCTCATCTTGGTGGAAGGTAGCCAGCAATTTCAACTACATCAAGTGCAAATGACGTAAATCATGCATTTAATCAAACAACTTCATTAGGAGTTACAAAATTGTCCCAATTAAGTTTCAATTTTATTTTTTGATTCAAAGCAAATCAAAAGGGTAAAAGGAGGAGTTTTATGTCCAGATTACCCATGTTTGAATACACATATTTTGACCAGTTTGAAAATTTCAATTTAAATTCATTCATGTCACATGAACATAAACATATTACATAATAATACATGATACATTCTATACGTACATCGCAACATCAATTTATATAAATCACTATTCAAAGATCACCACAAAAGGCTAACAAATAATTCATAATTTTCAGTAATCCGCCAATCACATGTTTCAAATGAATCACATTTTATAATTCAGTACTTACTTGATGCAAAAATTCATTACCATCAAAAAGCTACTCAAAATTCTATTATAAGTGAGAACAGTAGATTTCTTAATTACGATAATAGCATAACCTCAATGTTTGTGATGTATCATGTCTGATGACTGCTATCATAGTCTTACGATAATTGCATAACCTCAAAATTCTACACTAACAACTTTTTTTTAACGAACAATCTAGAGAGGTAGCAGCATTCAAATATGTACAGATAACACTCTTCGAAAGCATCTTTCGAAAAGAAAAACGTAAAGGAGCTAGACATCCGTTTTAGAGTTAGAATATGACAAATGTTCATATGCACATATCGTTGATCAGTGTCAGCCACATAATTTGAATAAAATAAAATGCATAACTTATATCATTAATAACATAGTTGAACAACCTAAAAATTCTCCAAGGTTTTTATGTTGAGATCAGTTGGATGAACTTGTTCACTTTAAATGTAGTATGAATTTGATGAAGTATTATATCATATAAATCCTAAAACAAAGATCATGCAGCAACAAACAATTGACAAAGAAAAGCACATATGCACAAACCATTAGATATCAGCAACAACACAATAACAAACGAATTAGTATCCACAAAAATCATTAGACAGCCAACAATCAGAAAAAAGAACAATTAGCAAAAGCGCACAGTGAGTAGAACTAAAAAACAGATGTAACATTTAGTATTCACAAAAAAATGACCCTAGCTGAAAATTAATAAGATAACCTTAAAATCTACCTCCAATTTCCACCACCAAAAAGGGAAAAAAGAAGAAGAAACTTACCTGAATCTCCTCTCTCCTTTGGTTTGTGCTTCCACCGGTACCGGCGAGTGGTTGCATTGCGTTTAAGTGTTCATGCTGCATCGGATTCCGACCAGCCAACGCAATCGATGTAGCGGAAGATTCAAGAAAAACCTAGTTGATTCCGGCAATTTATGGAATACGGGGCATTTGATTCCGTCTGGTGCGGGTTTGAGGAATCGGCTCTGTAGGAGCGCTGGTGACGGTGACGGTGACGGCAGCTCTGGTGACGTCGGATGTGGTGACGGCGGTTGTGGTGGTGGCGACTGCGGCTGTGGTGACGGCTAAGGTGGCGGTGGAGGTCGCTGTTTGTGGTGAAAGGTGAAGGAGGTGATTACTTTGGGAAGAGGATGGAGGGTTTTTTTAATTAGGGAAAAAGGACGGGTAGCTGTGTTTTTCATTATTCAAATGGCACAATTTTGGGTGGGTTTTAGAGGATGGAGGGTTTTTTTAATTAGGGAAAAAGGACGGGTAGCTGTGTTTTTCATTATTCAAATGGCACAATTTTGGGTGGGTTTTAGTATATAAGAGTAAAGTAATAATAATGGTATATAAAAAATATAAATATATAGAAATAGAAATTCAACCTATGTTTGAAACACCAATTTTGTGACTGGCTCGCAAAACCATAATCACACTACTACTACTACTACTATTATTATTATTATTATTATTATTATTATTATTATTATTATTATTATTATTTTGTTTATTATAATAATATAATATAATTGTTATAATAAATAGTAAGTTATTAGGGTTTGGTCTAGTATCCATTGACGTTGTTTGAAAGTATAGTGGACTATTCAAAGAGACGGTCATACCCTTTGATCATATGTTTCTCTTCAACAAGATGGTTCATTTCAACTTACTCATAGACATCAATTCAAAAGGTATACCGTTAACTCTACTTTGTGAATTTATATAGGTAGACAATTATTAGTAGTGTAACTGGATCTCTATGGGGTTGATTAATTTTGTGTACATATTTTATTAATTAATGGTTATTTAATTATGTGAATGTTTTATAAAATAATAAAAAATTATTATTTTAATTATCCGTTGCATTCTTTGATTCTGATTCAGCAAATCATCAACTATACTCACTACTTTCACAACGATATACATTCTTTCATAGAAATCAAAACAATCGTTCTCATTCAAATTCAATTTCATATTCTAATCAAAATCCAAGTCAAGACTCAACAGGAGACATCACTCTAAAATCTCTACATCTTTCAAAGCTATACTTTAACTTCCAAACTATGCATGAATATCACTTCTATTCATAAAACTCTTCAAAATTCCTGAAGATACCTCATCTAATGAACAATCGAGAGGATGAACCAGCCGCACTTCATCTACGGAAGAAAAGATTGATACATATAGTTATGCACCTGAAAACACTCGGAACCTGAGTAAACGTTTAACACGTAGCTGTGCTAATCCCTTTAGCGTTATTATTACCGAAAATAACTTTGCAATCTCTTTCCAAATTAGCCAAATCTGTCACAGCTCCAGCAAGTAAACTTCAATTTTTCAGTCGGATTAGCCTTATTATAACCATGATATATACGTTGTCTTTTCGCCTTCGTTACCGGGGAACCATTTATATTTCACCACATTATCAGTAACTTGCCAGTAACTTTATTGATCTTTGATTTTCCGAAAAATCATTATATTCATTGAAACCCTATCATACATTCATCCGCATTTTATAACGAAAATTGCCATGCCAATTACTGAGAATCAACAATCAGAATTTAGAATTTCGCAGCGTTTCTACGTCAACAGTTATATGTATACATATAACATCTATCTCCTAGAGTTATGATCTTCAATTCTGAAATTTTGAAAAGCACCCAGCCTACGAATCAATACACTGAACTTTGAAAAAGCTGAATGAAGCAGCAGAAACTGTAGACAACTGAAACAGTCAAAAGTTGATGATAAAGAATAGTGTGTTGGTAAAGCTCAGAAAAAGTTTGAAACTGGAAAAACGGATTAAGCAAACTATGAAGAAGTCTCTGAATAAATTACAAGAACTAAACTTGTACATAAAGAATTCTGATGATCCTGTTCTGATGAAATCTTTAGCGAATATCTTGCTCCTGACTCTCCACTGTTACGGACAAATCTTCATCATCATCCATCGATATTAGAAATTCTAAGATATCATCGTATCTTTCGTTATAAATATCCTCGATATTTCTGAAGATATTTTCATAACTATTCTTATCTGAAATCATTTATCTCTTCGCGCTATCAGTGTTACATCATATAAGAAACTGTTAGTTTCTATATCCTGTAAATCTTCGAATTTAAAATATGAATGTTTTTGAAGTAGTGTTGAAAATTGATGCATGAGTTAGTATAATATAATGACACTTGATCAACGTGATTATATTACAGTAAGTCATGCTGAGTTTCTAATGGAACATGATGATTCACAGACTATAACGTCATCATGTGCCATGTCACACGACTCTTACATTCTACTTAATCTCCAAACATATCGAGAACATATCTTTCTGATAGTTCTATACTTTCTCTTTAATTCTGGTAGTTTAACCAATCAAGATCGTGTCATTACAATCTCTCTCTTAGAACATTAGTCATGTTTTTTCGACTCTTACATTCTACTTAATCTCCAAACAAAGGTTTTTCTTCATGGGCCATGAAATTGCTTGTTGTTGGGCTGTGATCCTGTTCTACTGTTGGGCCAAATGGGTTATAAGAAATTCAGTGGAGTTTTATTCAGAAAATAATAGAAGGCTAAATGGTTAGGGGTCTTTGCGTGAAACGAGAGGTCTTGAGTTCGAGCCCGGGCATGGACACTTTTTCTTTTTGGAGCTTTTTCTAAGTGAGGTAGTTATTATTATTACTTTTAACATTATTATTATTATTATTATTATTATTATTATTATTATTATTATTATTATTATTATCATTATTATTGTTTTATCATTACTTTTATTATTAGTATTATTATTATTATTATTATTATTATTATTATTATTATTATTATTATTATTATTATTATTATTATTATTATATTATTATTATTATTATTATTATATTATTATCTTTACTTTTATTTTTATTATTATTATGATCATAAGTATTAGTATTATTATTAGTATTATTGTTATTATTATATTTATTAATATAAATATTAGTATTATTATTATAATTAGTAAAATCATTATTTTTATAATTATTATCATTAGTATTCATTATTATTAAAATTAACATTTTTTTAAAGTATCATTTTTATTAAAGTTATCATTTTTATCATTAATATTAAAAGTATCATTTTAACTCTATTATAATTATTATTACTTTTATCATTAATAATATTGCTTTAATATTATAATTTTAATAAACAAACGATATATGTATATATATACAAAAATATATTTAATACATATAACATAACAAAATTAATATTTTTATTTATTTTAAATATATAAAATGAATATCTGAAACATATAGGTTATTAATATAAAAATGTTATAACTAATAAATTTATATACAAAAATATATTTAATACATATAACATAACAAAATTAATATTTTTATTTATTTTAAATATATAAAATGAATATCTGAAACATATAGGTTATTAATATAAAAATTTTATAACTAATAAATTTATATATATATATATATATATATATATATATATATATATATAATTTGTTCGATTATAATTATGTGTGTTAATATATATAATTGATATAGGTTCGTGAATCCGAGGCCAACCCTGCATTATTCAGTATCGTCGTATGAATATTTTTTACTACAAAATATCATATAGTGAGTTTCATTTGCTCTCTTTTTTACTAAATGCTTTTACAACATATATTTTTGAGACTGAGAATACATGCGCTGTTTTTATAAATGTTTTACGAAATAGACACAAGTAATTGAAACTACATTCTATTGGTGGATTATCGAATCGAATATCACCCTTTTTAGTCTGGTAATCTAAGAATTAGGGAACAGAAACCCTAATTGACGCGAATCCTAAAGATAGATCTATTGGGCCTAACAAACCCCATCCGGGTTACGGATGCTTTAGTACTTCGATTTTATCATGTCCGATGAGAGTCCCGGAATGATGGGGATATTCTAGATGCATTTTTGTTAATGTCGGTTACCAGGTGTTCAATCCATATGAATGATTTTTAATTCGCGGGTTACGCGTATTATTTTTGTACTCGGGTTACATGTACATTTAAATATCTGGAAATCTTGTGGTCTATTAAAATGATGAAAATGAATGATTATGATAAACTAATGAACTCACCAACCTTTTGGCTGACACTTGAAAGCATGTTTATTCTCAGGTATAAAAGAAATCTTCCGCTGTGCATTTGGTCATTCTAGAGATATGACTTGGAGTCATTCATGACATATTTCAAAAGACGTTGCATTCGAGTCGTTGAGTTCAACAAGTTTATGATTAAGTAGATGACAGATTAAGTCATTTATAGTTTGGATGTATTATGAAATGGTATGCATATCTGTCAATTTTCGATGAAATGAAATATTGTCTTTTAAAAACGAATGTAATGTTTGAAAAATGTATCATATAGAGGTCAAATGCCTCGCAATGTAACCATATGTTATTGTATTCGTCCTTATGGATTAGGAACGGGTCGCTTCATGTGGTATCAGAGCGGTGGTCTTAGCGAACCAGGTCTTGCATTAGTGTGTCTAACGGATAGTTATTATGATGCATTAGTGAGTCTGGACTTCGACCTTAGCTGCATGTCAAAAGTTTTGCTTATCATTTTTGCCAGAAATTACATGCTAATCATTCTTAGTCTAGACACATCTTACTGCATTGATTACATGAATAGTGTATAGACAAATTCATATCTTAGCATATCTGTTACTGTGAACTTTTCTTGATATCTTCTAAAGATTTCCTCCGTGATTTATGGAATTTTGGTATTATACATACATATGTAAATTATGTATTGGAGAGTACCAATCTAAATCCTATAATCTATTTCATATCAAAAATCATCTCCCTAAATATACAAGATGGATCCCGTATCTAGTTCAAGTCCCTCGAATTCTGATATGGAGTTTCACTCGAGCTCCGAAAGCAGTGTGACCAGAATGGATCAACCAATTAGCCATCATCTATTCTGGATGAATTGGGGATGGGTTTGTAGCTTACTTGATCATTAGAGACAAGAAGAAGGCGATCCCTTCCATTCACCACATTTTCCTCTTGACGAAGAACCTGAAGCACTTACCGGCGAGCCTATCCGTAATACCATTTTCTCTCTCATTTCCAGAGTATCTCGTCATGATTATATACTATCTCAAATTCTGGATCTTATTCGCCCGCTCGTCCGAACCGACAATCATACCGGTATAATAGAAGAAGTCAACGAGCTTCGCGCTCGAATAGTGACTCTGGAGAATATGGTGCAATGTCTACGAGCATCAGCAGCATAACCAGTACTACCATCCACAACATCCACATCCCATACTTCAACATCACAAACTGCCCCACGAACTTCAACGTCATACGCACCATAGATACCAAGGAGTATCAACATCAATAACCGATGAAGTATTGATTTATAACTTCATTGGAGAAATATCCTGCGGCAATTATGTAATCTCTAAAGTCTTAGAGATTATTTATTCCAGCCTTAACCATAAATCCAATGCGTGGACCGAAATGATAGAAGGAAGAATAGAAACCCCGACAGGAATGGTGTGTGTGTTACAAAATAGACTTGTTATATAACCAGCACCAGCAGTACCGTCAGCATCACCAGCACCAGCATCACCATCAGTATCACCAACACCAGCAACATCTGTAGCATCACAAGCTACACCAGCTCTATAACCATCAACGATATCGACACCACAATCATCAACGGACATATTGTATCAACGAGTTATGAAATATTAACTCATTTCCCCTGAAGAAATTATATGTATATTATATATATATATATATATATATATATATATATATATATATATATATATATATATATATATATATATATATATATATATATATATATATATGAATTTTGAGATCAAAGTAAATCTTTTCGTACTAAGCTATTATGTATGAATTGAAGAAGGGTAGATAATACTCGGTTAAATTCATATTACTAAAATGCTATAATCCTTCGACTAACGACTTAACCATTGCTAACCACAATCTCTGTTTCAACTCAATGAATTCCATTTCATAATAAACCAAGTGTATTAATCAAATTAATATTTGATTTTACACTATCATCTTCGATGTGCTCAAAAGTGTCTAAACAATATTATTCGTACCTTACGAAGTTCGCAAGAATTCCTAGAGCATCAACATCCGTCACCAAGGAATATCAATAAGAATAAATAATAAAGTATTGATCACAATAGTGAATTACTTTGCGGAGATTATGTAATCTCTAATGTTTTAAGAATTATTCATTTCTAGTTCCAGCCGAAAATCAAATGAGTTTAATTTAAAATTAACTCATTAAATCTATATTACATCTGAAGAAAATATATACATATTTTCATAAAGACTGTAATAAAATTCTCTTGTACAAAATATTACTTGTGAAACTTTTAACGGGTAGGTAATACCCGAGAGATATATAAATTCACAATTAATATGATACATTCTTTGATTCTGATTCAGCAAATCATCAACTATACTCACTACTTTCACAACGATATACATTCTTTCATAGAAATCAAAACAACTGTTCTCATTCAAATTCAATTTCATATTCTAATCAAAATCCAAGTCAAGACTCAACAGGAGACATCACTCTAAAATCTCTACATCTTTCAAAGCTATACTTTGACTTCCAAACTGTGCATGAATATCACTTCTATTCATAAAACTCTTCAAGATTCCTGAAGATACCTCAACTAATGAACAATCGAGAGGATGAACCAGCCGCACTTCATCTACGGAAGAAAAGATTGATACATATAGTTATGCACCTGAAAACACTCGGAACCTGAGTAAACGTTTAACACGTAGCTGTGTTAATCCCTTTAGCGTTATTATTACCGAAAATAACTTTGCAATCTCTTTCCAAATTAGCCAAATCTGTCACAGCTCCAGCAAGTAAAATTCGATTTTTCAGTCAGATTAGCCTTATTATAGCCATGATATATACGTTGTCTTTTCGCCTTCGTTACCGGGGAACCATTTATATTTCACCACATTAGCAGTAACTTGCCAGTAACTTTATTGATCTTTGATTTTCCAAAAAATCATTATATTCATTGAAACCCTATCATACACTCATTCGCATTTTATAACGAAAATTGCCATGCCAATTACTGAGAATCAACAATCAGAATTTATAATCTCGCAGCGTTTCTACGTCAACAGTTATATGTATACATATAACATCTATCTCCTAGAGTTATGATCTTCAATTCTGAAATTTTGAAAAGCACCAAGCCTACGAATCAATACACTGAACTTTGAAAAAGCTGAATGAAGCAGCAGAAACTGTAGACAACTGAAACAGTCAAAAGTTGATGATAAAGAATAGTGTGTTGGTAAAGCTTAGAAAAAGTTTGAAACTGGAAAAATAGATTAAGCAAACTATGAAGAAGTCTCTGAACAAATTACAAGAACTAAACTTGTACATAAAGAATTCTGATGATTCTGTTCTGATGAAATCTTTAGCGAATACCTTGCTCCTGACTCTCCACTGTTATGGACAAATCTTCATCATAATCCATCGATATTAGAAATTCTAATATATCATCGTATCTTTCGTTATAAATATCCTCGATATTTCTGAAGATATTTTCATAACTATTCTTATCTGAAATCATTTATCTCTTCGCGCTATCAGTGTTACACCATATAAGAAACTGTTAGTTTCTATATTCTGTAAACCTTCGAATTTAAAATATGAATGGTTTTGAAGTAGTGTTGGAAATTGATGCAGGAGTTAGTATAATATAATGACACTTGATCAACGTGATTATATTACAGTAAGTCATGCTGAGTTTCTAATGGAACGTGATGATTCACAGACTAGAACTTCATCATGTGCCATGTCACACGACTCTTACATTCTACTTAATCTCCAAACATATCGAGAACATATCTTTCTTATAGTTCTATACTTTCTCTTTAATTCTGGTAGTTTAACCAATCAAGATCGTGCCATTACAATCTCTCTCTTAGAACATTAGTCATGTTCTTTCGAAACTTCATACCTATGAACTTTGGACCATTATTCGCCTGACTTAAAGTCGGGAAGAGAAAATAAAAGTATGGAACTCCAAAATATAAAGGAAATGAAGAGGGTGGATTTATAGTGAAATATTCGACAGAGCAATCAAAACAGATTATCGCATTTAACGAAAGAGGATCCTAATTTCCTTAATTTCTGAAGAATCGAATCTTATTACAAAGATTTACTTTAAATCCCTTGAACTCTGAAAATCAACCGAATCTACGTCAAAAGATATGACAAAACTTTATTATCTCATTTCACTCTTTTGTGATAGCTTCATTCATACTCTTTGTGTAACCGAATTGTTTTATCCATATTACTCAATGATGATAAAACTCTATTTATCAACTCATATCCGTCATAAAAACATTCTTATTGTTAGTCATGACGACCTCACTCAAATTTCGGGACGAAATTTCTTTAACGGGTAGGTACTGTGGCGACCCGAAAATTTTCGACCAAATTTAAACCTGATCTTTATATGATTTTGACATGATAAGCAAAGTCTGTTAGGTTGAGTCTCAAAATTTTTGAACTGTTTCATACATTCATGTAACCTTCGACTGCTCTCGACGATTCACGAACCACTATTTGTGAATAGGTACATATATATTTAAGTATATGAATATATAATAATAATTTGAAATATTATATGATTTAAGTATTATAATTTATTGTGTAAAATGAAATAAGATATAATATTCCATGAATTGATTTCGATAGGATAATCCAAGTTGGAGGCTGCTAATAATTATATTAATATTTTACTTTACACGTTTATGATTTACTAATCTATATTTATGGTGAAGTCCATCATTGAAAAATGATATTAGGTAACAGACAACAATACACATGATATAGAGATAAAAATAAAAAACTAACTTATTCCCTCTTATTGTTTTTATTTATTACTTCTTTTTCTATTGTTGTTGTGCAACCGAACTATCACTCTCTTAAATATATATATACACTGTTCTATTATCACTCTCTTATATATTTAGCATCTAGATATAGATATAGAAACCCACACCACCACCCGTTACTTTCACCATCCACTATCACCACACACTTTTAATTTTTATTTTTAACTTATTATATTGTATATGATCATGTGTTTCTAATTCCCACTTTATATATATATATATATATATATATATATATATATATATATATATATATATATATATATATATATATATATATATATATACTATCCTTATATTCATGCATTTAGACACAACCCATTTATCAACTCTTTTGTTTCCTGCTAATGTGATCGACCAAACCAACTTTTAATTCGTTACTTCAAATACAAGACAAATGCATATCTACAATGCAAATAAAGTACTACGATTTCTAAACTGAAAGCTCATTACACATTGCATTTCTTTATATTATAATGGGACCTAGTTGAAGAAAAAGAAAACGTTGATTGCAAATAGACAAACAACAAATCACATACTTAACAATCTCGTGATTTTAACTTGGACAATAATGGGATTTTATTTATTTCAAGTGGAGAATTATTTATATATACATATGTATATGTTAGTATGCATGTAGGAGCTACCATTCACACCCACGTGATATAACTTTCTCAATCAATTCTTCATTTGTTTCTTCACCTGTAATAGTAATATACCGGTGGCCAAGTGTCTCTTTATACTCCTTCATAATTCTCTGTCTTAACACCTAAAAATCCATCATTTAATCAATTAATTTTTGCCTCTTCGTGACAACCAAAACCGCTACAAATGGCTGCTGTAACAAATTGTTCCTATTCGCTGTAGACTACTGCTATTGCAGTCTTCATCGACAAACCGTGCACCATCCATCGGTCAAATCATCCTACCACCGGCCACTGTAAAGTCATCATCACAACCACCACCATTCAAACACGTACCGCCAGCTACTACTCATTATCTATTTCGTTCCAACGATCACCACCACAACAAACCCACTCAAATCACCATCTAACACCATAGGTTACCACCTTATTTCCTCCTTCTTCTTCGTAAACATCAAACAAACCATACCCTACTTGTTTCTCTCTCTCTACCATCTCTCTCTTCCACTTCTTTTTCTTGTTCGAAACCACCATTTGTCATCATCTTTAACCCCATCATAACCGTCATCTACAGTCACAATTTCTTGCCTCTTCCATCGCTATTAACTATTGCTTCGGATTTATTCTATTTATGATGATGACTATGATGAACGAGTATGATGATGATCATAACGTTATCTAACTGTGATGAAGTTTTGTTCCTGTTACCAAGACTAGATCACCGGCAAATTCTTTTCTTTCTTTCCTAATCATAGTCGATTAAACCTACTGGGTTTGTATTTCTATATATTGGATTTGTCTTGTTTAGTGGGTTGGGCTATGTGAATTGGGCCCAATATTTCAAACACTTGATCCATGTTGCATCTTGAAGATAATCGATGATGTTACAGCAAAATAATGTATGGTGATGATCGAGAAAGATGGTGATTATATTAACTGTTCTTGCTACTGCTACAATTATGTCTGTTCGAGCAAGGGATGATGAGACGAGGTCATGAAGAAGAAGATGATGATAACTCGACGAATAAAGATGGTGATGAAAGGTAGATGACAATGAACAGTGCATATGTTATGATGTGATGATGGAGATTGTGATGTACATGATGATGATGATGATGATGATATCACGAATTGATGATGTTCGTTGATGATGTTACAATGATCACGATGATGATGAAGTGATCGTGATGATGATTGAAGATGATGAGATAAATCATGATGATGATGAGATTGATAATGATAAAGATGATGTTCGATGATTATGATATGATGATGATATTGTCGTGGTATTATTGCTGCCATACCCTACCTGTTTTATTACTCAATTAATTAAAACCCAAGCATACTGGATCTATTTTTTTTATGGATTACAAAGGTTTTTCTTCATGGGCCATGAAATTGCTTGTTGTTGGGCTGTGATCCTGTTCTACTGTTGGGCCAAAAGGGTTATAAGAAATTTAGTGGGGTTTTATTCAGAAAATAATAGAAGGCTAAATGGTTAGGGGTCTTTGCGTGGAACGAGAGGTCTTGGGTTCGAGCCCGGGCATGTGCACTTTTTCTTTTTTGAGCTTTTTCTAAGTGAGGTAGTTATTATTATTACTTTTAACATTATTATTATTATTATTATTATTATTATTATTATTATTATTATTATTATTATTATTATCATCATTATTATTGTTTTATCATTACTTTTATTATTAGTATTATTATGGTTATTACTTTTATTATTATTATTATTATTACTATTACTATTATTATTATTATTATTATTATTATTATTATTATTATTATTATTATTATTATTATTATTATTATTATTATTATTATTATTATTATTATTATTATTATTATTATTTGAAAAAGGGTGAATTTGTGCTTAGTGAATGTCCGGGTGGAAAACAATTTTTTAACCAAACTGGTAATACGGGTGGTAATAATTATCAATTAGGAAATTAAGTGTTTCAAGGTAATCAAAAGACTTATCTATATAGGCCTCCTAGGTACAATAACAGAAATCAACAAGCACCACCGAGGAATTTTCAGCAACCTATTCAAACCATTCAGCAACCAGTCGATAAGATGCCTTCATTGGAGGAGTTGTTAAGGGGTTTTATCATGAAGACTGATATCGCATATTTCATACGCATTTTCCTTAGCGATATCGGAAACATTTTGGTCCTTTTGGATACGATTTGGTGTTATTTTGATAAGCGTTTTAAAAGTTCGAGTTCTAAGACCAAGGAGATGAATTTTGAAGATATTTGACGGTTTTTAGTAATTTTATATGAAAGCAAGTGAAAGGGACTGGTTTGATTCGAGTTTGGTTCGAAACCGGTGATATTAGTGAGTTTTCAGCTCAGATTCAGCAAAAAGGGTATGGAGCGCCGCTCCAAAAGGTGGCGCCGCTCCATTAGGCTAGAAAATCAGTTCGACAGTTTGCAGGAGACCAGAAGTCAGTTGTGTGATGACCCGGGAATTTCCGACTAAATTTAAACTTAATCTTTATATGTTTCCGACACGATAAGCAAAATCTGTAATGTTGAGTCTCGAAAGTTTTGAAATCTATAATCATGTGATCAATTACCTTTGACTATGTCAGACGATTCACGAACTATTGTCTGTATATATATAATATATAAATATATAATATCTAATAAATGTTTTTGTAAAATAGATAATATAATTACTAAATGTTACATAGATAATAAGATATAATTCCTACATATTAAATTTATATACAAGTTAAAAATATTATAATTATATTTGCATTACTTACATTAAAATAAATGTTAATATCTAAAAAGCAGTATTAATAATATTATTATATAAAAATGAAATTTGATATATAAATTATTATACTATTATCATTATTAATATTATATTCATTAGTAATATTAAGATTATTAAAACTAGTATTATTATTTGTATTATTAATAATATTATTGTAATTATTATTATTAATTAAATTTAACATTGTAATTTATCATTATTAAATCCTTTACCAAAAATTTTATTATTATTAGTAATACTATTATTGTAATATTAATATATTTATACTTGCAATTAACGAAAATTTACAAACCATATACATATAATCAGTTATATAATTACAAATTTATGTAAATAGATATACATATGCGAAATATTATTATATATATATAAATACATATACGAGTATTCAAATATATAAAATACCGTTATATATAAAAATTAAACACTGATATAATTATAGATATATATAGATGCGTATGAATATATCTATCTGTATATGTTTATAAAATTCCTTTTCTGTTCTTTCTCTTGCTTTATGCTCGACATCACAATCCAACTATGCGAGTTTTTTGTTGCTATCTTGAGTTGTTACACTTCACTATCATCATTACCCTTTACAGCACAATTAAAAATAGATGAAACAGACCTCTATCAGATTCGTTTGCCATCCCTATCTGTTTATTGTTTTATTAATTCACTGATTGAACGTCTGTGTACTACATGTCCATAATATTGTTACGCGTCTATATCAAATACAATACAAACAACTTAGGGTCGATAATAAGGGTTACAAATTGTGCTTTTACTCAGATAATACCCATTACCCATTAAAATTAGGAAATAAAATAGAAAAATAAAGAACCGTCCCTGTTCTTGGTCGATTCTTCAAAAATTCGACTTTTAAAATCAATTTCAAAAACTATTAATGCAGTGTTGTTTAAAATCTTCTACTCCATCTATCTGGAAAGTTTCAATCCTCAAATCCTTGAATTGAAAACAAATTTTGGAGTCAAAGTTCTTGAAATAAAAGTCAGCGGTTTTGTTCATAGTGAAATTTGAATTCAAGTTGATGTTTTAGATTCAATTAAGGATTCAGATAGTTTCTAAAAAGGTTTTTCCATCTTTTTTATGTTGAAGGTATGATCTAAAACGTCCTCAAATTCAAATTCAATGATGGAGTTCATACGTATTATTTTTTTTTTCTGTTACAGACTTTAAATTCCATTTAATTTCTTTCATGTGTTAATAAATCAATTCACCCACATCTGGATTGTTTACGTTCAACACCTAATTTAATTCTAAACGTGTTGCCATTGATTCTTGCTGTGGTCGATTTCCAAGTATGAAGGAGGGAAATAGGAATTATATTTATTCGGTTTAAATATAAACGAGTTCTGTATTATTTCGGAAATTGGGCAACAGCTCAACTGGTTAATTGTGTTTACGGGTATTCGAGAGGTCCCGGGTTCGAGACTAGGCAGAGGCAATTTTTTTTAAAAAGCTTGATGAGGTAGTTTTTCTAATTATAATTATTATTATAATAATTATTATTTTATTACTATTATTATTATTATTATTATCATCATTATGATTATTATTAGTATTGCTATTATGATTATTATTATCCTTGTTATTATTACACTTAGCATTATTATTATTATTATTATTATTATTATTATTATTATTATTATTATTATTATTATTATTATTATTATTACTATTATGAAGTATTAGAATTAGAATTATAATTATTATTATTAGTATTATTATCATTAAGTATTATGAAAATTAGTTATTACTATTGTTATTACTAAAATAAGTATTAGTTACCATTTATTATTTATCATAATTAAAATTACAAATATGATTGTTATAGTATGAAAATAATACGAATTATTATTATTTCCATATATATTAGAATTAGTATCTTTCTATAAATAATAGAACTATTAATATTAACATAAGTAGTATTAAGTGTATTATCACAGGTATTATTATTATTATTATGTAATTACTAAAATCAGTAACATAGCTATCATTAACTGTAAAAATTAATATTTTACAATTATAATTATTAATATCATTATAATTATCATTAAGTATTATAATTACTATCATTTCTACCACTACTAATATTATTTTGGTTTTATTATAACTACTATTATTAATAAACAAATATATATGTTAAAAATATATTTAATACATATGACATAACGAAAAGTAATAACAAAATGAATATATGAAACATATATATTATTAAGAGTATATAACTAATAAATTTATATATATATATATATATATATATATATATATATATATATATATATATATATATATATATATATATATATATATATGTATATATATATATATATATATTGTACGGTTACAACTATGTATATTAATAAATATACAAATGATATAGGTTCGTGAATCCGAGGCCAACCCTGCATTGTTCAGTTTATCTAATGTTGTCATATGTATTTTTACTACAAAATACATTAGGTGAGTTTCATTTGCTCTCCTTTTACTCTTTACATTTTTGGGGCTGAGAATACATGCAAATGTTTTATTAACTGTTTTACAATAATTATATGCGTGAGTTTTATTTGCTCCCTTTTTAAATACTTTTGCAATATATATTTTTGGGACTGAGAATACATGCGCTGCTTTTATAAATGCTTGACGAAATAGACACAAGTACTTAAAACTACATTCTATGGCTGGATTATTAAACCGAATATGCACCTTTTTATTTAGTCTGGTAATCTAAGAATTAGGGAACATACACCCTAATTGACGCGAACTCTAAAGATAGATCTATCGGGCCCAACAAGCCCCATTCAAAGTACCGGATGCTTTAGTACTTCGAAATTTATATCATGTCCGAAGGAGGATCCCGGAATGATGGGGATATTCTTATATGCATATTGTGAATGTCGGTTACCAGGTGTTCAATCCATATGAATGATTTTTGTCTCTATGCATGGGACGTATATTTATGAGAAATATGAAATCTTGTGGTCTATTAAAATTATAAAATGATTATTTATGTTAAACTAATGAACTCACCAACCTTTTGGTTGACACTTGAAAGCATGTTTATTCTCAGGCACGAAAGAAATCTTCCGCTGTGCATTTGCTCATCTTAGAGATATTACTAGGAGTCATTCATGACATATTTCAAAAGACGTTGCATTCGAGTCGTTGAGTACATCAAGATTATTATTAAGTCAATTATAGTAAGATATATTACGAAATGGTATGCATGTTGTCAACTTTCGATGTAATGAAAGATTGTCTTTTCAAAAACGAATGCAATGTTTGTAAAATGTATCATATAGAGGTCAAGTACCTCGTGATGTAATCAACTGTTGTGAATCATTTATAATTGATATGGACTTCGTCCGGACAGATTAGGACGGGTCTCTACAGTTGGTATCAAAGCGGTGGTCTTAGCGAACCAGGTCTTGCATTAGTGTGTCTAACTGATAGTTGTTTAGATGCCTTAGTGAGTCTGGACTTCGACCGTGTCTGCATGTCAAAAGTTTTGCTTATTATTTAGTGTCGAAAATTATTTGTTTATCATCCTTAAAGTCTAGACACGTCTTACTGCCTCTACTGCATAGACAGTGTATAGATAAATTCATATCTTAGCGTATCTGTTATTGTTACCTTTGCGTAACAGCTTCCTTAGATCCCTCCGTAACTTATGGGATTTTAGTATTATATATGCATATGTAAATTATGTATTACAGGATACTAATCTACATCCTATAATCTATTTCTTATCGAAAATCCTTCATCTGATCGTACGAGATGAATCCCTCAACCAGTTCGAGTCCTTCAGATTCCGATAACTATTCCGATAGTTATTCCGACAGTTATTCTGATATGGAAACACACTTGAGCTCCGATAGTAGTATAACCAAAATAGATCAACCAATCGGCCATCATCAATTCATCTGATGGGTTCGTAGTCTACTTAATCATTGGAGACAAGAAGAAGGTGATCCTTTCCATCAACCAAATTCACCTCTTGGTGAAGAACCTGAAACACTTACCGGGGAATCAATCCGAAACACTATTTTCACCATCATTTCCAGAGTAGCTCGACATGATTATATTCTATCCAAAATTTTAAACCTTATTCATCCACTCGTTCTAACCGACAATCATCCCGGAATAATAGAAAAAGTCAACGAACTTCACGCTCGAGTAATCCGTTTGGAGAATATGGTGCAAAATTTACCAACTTCAGCAACATCACTGGCATCAACAGTACCATCAGTAACAGCACCAGTACAATCAACATCACACACCTCAACATCTCATTATGTATCTCGAGCCTAATCATCATTCTACGTATCGTTCTATCTACTTTATCTTCGTTCTACATATTGTTCTACATCGATTATCTTCGCTAGACATGGCGATTATGTAATTTCTAAATTTTAGAGATTATGTAATCTAATTCTAACGATAAATCAAATGAGATTAATATCATATTAACTCATTAAATCTATATTACATCTGAAGAAAATATATATGTAAGTATATTTTCATAAAGGTTGTAATTAAAAATTCTTTCGTACAAACTGTTAATGGTGAAAATATTTTAACGGCTAGGTAATACCCGAGGAATAATTATATTTCACTTTAATAAGTTACATTGTACATTCTTCGAATTTGATTCAACGATCATTTACTATCCTACTTACAACCACCGATATACATATCCGTTCACCGCAGAATAATCATTTTCAATCAATTTCATATTTAGATTTTGACCTATCAGAATCCAGCAAGTGGCATAATGAAGAAAACATTTGACAAAATAAAATTTGTTAGAAACAGACAAATTAATTATGAAGAATTTTGTTAAGAATTCACGCTAACAAAATCCTAGCTAACTGTTCCTAGCTAACTGTTAATCCTGTATAACATTTATTTATCGCAATTTATTTATCGCAATTTATTTATCGCAATTTAATTATCGCAATTTTAATTCTCGCAATTTTATTTATCGTCATTTAATTTCTGTTATTTATTTACGCACTTTAAATATCGGGATACGTATACAAGGTTTTGACATATCATATCAACACATCTATATATATTATTTGGAATCACCATTGACACTCTATATGCAGTAATGGTTGAGTTCTTTATACAGGGTTGAGGTTGATTCTATAATAATATATATACTTTGAGTTGTGATCGAGTCTGAGACATGTACACGGGTCACGATACGTATTAATTAATTCGAATATTATATATTAAATTATCTATGAATTATTGGACTGTTAACTGTGGATTATCTACTGTGGACTAATGACATTGTACAATTAAAATGAATAAAAATATTATTTATAATATATGAAACTAAATAATTCTTCAAGTTTGCCACCTGATTTCATCTTAAACCTCATTTGTATCTTGACGATTACAATCTGCGTTCAAACCTGTCATAATTCCTGAAAACACCTCCATCGAGAGGATGAACCAACCGCACTTCACCTACGGAAGAAAAGACTTATGCATATAGTTATGCACCTGAGAAACTCTTAGCAACTGAGTAAAAGTTTAACACATAGCCGCGTCAGATCTTTTGGCATTTATTAGCAAAAATAACTTTGTGATCCCTTTTCAAAGTAGCCAATTTTGTCACAGCTCCAGCAAGTCAACTTCGACTTTTCATTCGAAGTAGTCTTACTATAATCCAGATATATACGATTACCCTTTTGATACCGGAGAATTCTTTTATATTCCACCATATTACCAGCAGACGTACCAACAACCTCGATGCTTCTTGGCTTAAATCTCTCTGATAAATCATTATATTTATTCATTGAAACCCTATCATATACTCATCCGCATCTTGTAACAAGAACTGCCATACCAATTACCGGGAATCAGCAATCAGTACTTTGAAAACTCACAGCATATCTACATCAACAGTTATATGTATGACACTTATCTCTTAAAATTATGATCTTTCATTCTGAAATTCTGAAAAGCACCCAGTCTGCAAATTAATGCTCTAAATTTTGAAAAGTTGAATGAAGAAACAAAAACTGTAAATGACCTCAACAGTGAAGAGTTGATGATAAAGAATGGAGTATTGGAAACACTCAATAGAAAATTTAGTACCGAAAAGCGGATTATGCGAAACTATGAAGGAAACTGTGGACAAATCACAAAGAATAAGTTTGACTTCAAAGAATCTAAATAATTCAATGCCTGCTGAAGTCTTTAGCGAATATTTTGCTCCTTACTCTAAACCCTTACGGACAATAGTCTCCATCATCCTCTGATCTTAGATATTCAAAGATATTATCGTATCTTTCATTATAAATATCCTCCATATTTCTGAAGATATTTTCATAACTGTTCTCATCTGAAATCATTAATTTCTTTGTACTATCAGTGTTACATCATATAGAAACTGTTAGTTTCTATATTCTGTAAACTTTCGAGCTTAAAATATGAATGTTATGGAAGTAATGTTGGGAACTGATGCATGAGTTAGTATAATATAATGACACCTGATCAACGTGATTATATTACAGTAAGTCATGCTGAGTTTCTAAATGGGAAATGGTGATTCATAGATTATAACATCATCATGTGCCATGTTACACGACTCTTACATTTTATCTGATATATAAACATATCAAGAACATATTTTCTTGATAGTTCTATCTTTCCTGGATATTCTGGTAATTTGACTAATCAAGATCGTGTTATTACCATTTCTTTCTTAGAACATTAACTATGTTCATTTCGAAATTCATATCTATGAATTCTAGACCGTTGCTCGCTTTAGTAGAGGTCGAGAGGATAATAAAAAGGCAAAGAGATCCAAAATATAAGAGAAAATATAAAGCCCAATGACAACACCGAAATTACAAACCGTGGATATCAGTACATATAGCAATATAAAGACACGGGAGGATTATAAATACAATAATCCCTAGAGCATAATAAAAATAAACAGATTCTTCAGGTGGGAGTTGGAAAAGAAGAACGATCATTGCGATAGTTAGAATAAGAACAAGGATCAGAACAGGGTTAAGCATTTTCATAAATCTTTTGAATTTGAGAATTGAGTATAGAAGTGGTGAAAACAAATGGAACGAAAAAGGTAAATTTATAAAGGAAATATCAGACGTAGTAATCAGGGCAGATCACCGTATTTAATTAAAGAGATCTTAATTTCCATAAATCCCGAAGAATCAGATCTTATAGATTTCTAAGATTTTCTTTTAAATCTCTTGAATTCCGGAATTCAACCATGACTACGTCAAAAGTTAAGACGCACCTTATTTTCTAATTCAACCCTGTTTACATCAAAAGCTAAGGAAAATATTATTTTTTCTTCAATTCACTCTTTTGCGATAGCTTCATTCGTATCCTTAGAATAATTGAATTATTTTATCATTATTATTCAATAATGATAAACCTCTAATTATCAACTCATATTGATCATGAAAACATTTTTATTATTAACCATGACCACCTCACTGAAATTTCGGGACGAAATTTCTTTAACGGGTAGGTACTGTGATGACCCGGGAATTTTCGACTAAATTTAAACTTAATCTTTATATGTTTCTGACATAATAAGAAAAATCTGTAATGTTGAGTCTCGAAAGTTTTGAAATCTATAATCATGTGATCAATTACCTTTGACTATGTCAGACGATTCACGAACTATTGTCTGTATATATAATATATAAATATATAATATCTAATAAATGTTTTAATAAAATATATAATATAATTACTAAATTTTACATAGATAATAAGATATAATTCCTACATATTAAATTTATATACAAGTTAAAAATATTATAATTATATTTGCATTACTTACATTAAAATAAATGTTAATATCTAAAAAGCAGTATTAATAATATTATTATATAAAAATGAAATTTGATATATAAATTATTATACTATTATCATTATTAATATTATATTCATTAGTAATATTAAGATTATTAAAACTAGTATTATTATTTGTATTATTAATAAGATTATTGTAATTATTATTATTAATTAAATTTAACATTGTAATTTATCTTTATTAAATCCTTTACCAAAAATTTTATTATTATTAGTAATACTATTATTGTAATATTAATATATTTATACTTGCAATTAACGAAAATTTACAAACCACATACATATAATCAGTTATATAATTACAGATTTATGTAAATAGATATACATATGCGAAATATTATTATATATATATAAATACATATACGAGTATTCAAATATATAAAATACTGTTATATATAAAAATTAAACACTGATATAATTATAGATATATATAGATGCGTATGAATATATCTATCTGTATATGTTTATAAAATTCCTTTTCTGTTCTTTCTCTTTCTTTATGCTCGACATCACAATCCAACTATGCGAGTTTTTTGTTGCTATCTTGAGTTGTTACACTTCACTATCATCATTACCCTTTACAGCATAATTAAAAATAGATGAAACAGACCTCTATCAGATTCGTTTGCCATCCCTATCTGTTTATTGTTTTATTAATTCACTGATTGAACGTCTGTGTACTACATGTCCATAATATTGTTACGCGTCTATATCAAATACAATACAAACAACTTAGTGTCAATAATAAGGGTTACAAATTGTGCTTTTACTCAGATAATACCCATTACCCATTAAAATTAGGAAATAAAATAGAAAAATAAAGAACCGTCCCTGTTCTTGGTCGATTCTTCAAAAATTCGACTTTCGTAATCAATTTCAAAAACTATTAATGCAGTGTTGTTTAAAATATTCTACTCCATCTATCTGGAAAGTTTCAATCCTCAAATCCTTGAATTGAAAACAAATTTTGGAGTCAAAGTTCTTGAAATAAAAGTCAACGGTTTTGTTCATAGTGAAATTTGAATTCAAGTTGATGTTTTAGATTCAATTAAGGATTCAGATAGTTTCTAAAAAGGTTTTGCCATCTTTTTCATGTTGAAGGTATGATCTAAAACGTCCTCAAATTCAAATTCAATGATGGAGTTCATACGTATTTTTTTTTCTGTTACAGACTTTAAATTCCCATTATACGTATGGAGTTCATACGTATAATACGGATTATTAAACCGAATATGCCCATTTTTATTTAGTCTGGTAATCTAAGAATTAGGGAACAGACACCCTAATTGATGCGAACTCTAAAGATAGATCTATCGAGCCCAACAAGCCCCATCCAAAGTACCAGATGCTTTAGTACTTCGAAATTTATATCATATCCGAAGGAGGATCCCGGAATGATGGGGATATTCTTATATGCATATTGTGAATGTCGGTTACCAGGTGTTCAATCCATATGAATGATTTTTGTCTCTATGCATGGGACGTATATTTATGAGAAATATGAAATCTTGTGGTCTATTAAAATTATGAAATGATTATTTATGTTAAACTAATGAACTCACCAACCTTTTGGTTGACACTTGAAAGCATGTTTATTCTCAGGTACGAAAGAAATCTTCCGATGTGCATTTGCTCATCTTAGAGATATTACTAGGAGTCATTCATGACATATTTCAAAAGACGTTGCATTCGAGTTGTTGAGTTCATCAAGATTATTATTAAGTCAATTATAGTAAGATATATTACGAAATGGTATGCATGTTGTCAACTTTTGATGTAATGAAAGATTGTCTTTTCAAAAACGAATGCAATGTTTGTAAAATGTATCATATAGAGGTCAAGTACCTCGTGATGTAATCAACTGTTGTGAATCGTTTATAATTGATATGGACTTCGTTCGGATGGATTAGGACGGGTCTCTACAAGTTGCACAGTATATGGCGCGCCGCGCGGGTATCTGGCGCGCCGCGCAATTACCTGGCGCGCCGCGCCACCTTCAGTCAGTTTCAGAATTGTTTCCTATTTAAGGCCCGAAAATTTACCCTAATAATCACTTTCGCATCCAGATGATTTCCAGCAGCTTTTTGACGAACCAAGGTGATTTTTGGGGTTTCTCAAGGTCATTCTAACACATCAATCATTCCGGAAACAAGTCTCGATCCATCTATCATTCAAGAACACAATTTTCATTAGGTTTAATTCTTATCATCATTATGAATATTCTTAATTGTTTATTTGTGATTTTTGTTTTAGCCATGATTGGCTAAGCTTTTAATGTTTGTCTAGATTGAATATTCGTATGTGTATGGATGATACTTTAATGTTTTATTGATTAATGCATGATAATTATGAGTTTTGATTAAGAACCATTCTTGTGGGTGTTGATTATTGTTACTAGGTTGATTAGTGATCTTGTTTGAACAAAGGGAACCCTATTTCAATTTAGTACACTAGTTTTCAATTGATTTGTCCTAACCAATTGGGTGCTTACTGGACCAAGGGGGTAAACCGGGTAACAAGGATTAAATAAAACAGGGGTGAATTGTGTGGAGCGAACGCGTAACCAATTGAATCTTAATCTTGTAGTTAGTTAATTACTAAGTCACAAACGAAAGAGGTCTTTGGTGAAAGGGAACCCTAAGCCAATAAATCCAAGTTTGACGTGTTTGCTAAAAGAGAACTCTGGGTAAACTGACTTTATAGTTGCATGTATTGATAAATTGAACTGGTGCTTAATAACAAATCATCCGACACTACGAATAAGAGATCTAGGCGAACATTCTTTTATCCATTGAATTCAAATATCTTTACTATTTGTTGAGTCAGCATTTATTTTTATAAACTTAAAAATACAAAAATATCATCTTTTACTTTTAATCAATCTTTGATTTGGCTAATCATTAAATAGCCACAAAACAAACTATCTCGTACTTTCGATTTTCATAGATTAACTTAGTTTATTTTATTAGTTACAATCTTAATTCTCACGTTTAAACTGTCCTTGGAACGATTTCGGAATTACCAATTTTATACTATTACACGATCGGGTACACTGCCCGTTAGTGTGTAGTAATCTGTTAACCGGCATTTTCCATTATAAATTATAGACACGATTTTACACATCAAGTTTTTGGCGCCGCTGCCGGGGACAGTTGTGTCGAAAATTAAGATTGTTATCTAATTGTTCTTAGTTTAGTTTAGTTATAGTTTATAATTTCTTTTCATTTTTCTCAGTTGAATCGGTGCGTTTAATCAGTTGTTAGTTGTGATTTCGCAGATAACAGGTAGTGCATACCACATACGCGTTCTTCTAATTCTCCGATTCTTCAACCATTTGCAGAACCTGAAAGGGAGTTATTCAGAGCGTTAAGTCAAGAGCAACAGTCTACAGTGGATTCATCTTTTTCTTCGAGTGCTAATATAATTAATTTGGGTAGTAGTTCTGAGACTGTGGTGCCCGATACACCACCTGAAATCAGAGAAGAAGAAGAATCTTACATTTCATTAGATCTTTTCGAGACTGAAGATATGGCTGACCGAGCTGAACAATGTAGTGACCCGAACTTTTCCATGTTTATATATATTAAATTAAATTGTTATTTACATGATTAAGTGTTTCCAACATGTTAAGCAATCAAATTTGTTAAGACTTGATTAATTGAAATAGGTTTCATATAGACAATTGACCACCCAAGTTGACCGGTAATTCACGAACGTTAAAACTTGTAAAAACTATATGATGACATATATATGATTATATATATAGTTAACATGATATTATGATAAGTAAGTATCTCATTAGGTATTTTAACAATGAGTTATAGACATAAAATTGTGTTTATTGAATTAAGAAACTTGAAACGATATATATAACAATTATCATTATAACAACGTCTTACTAATTACATATGAATCATATTAAGATATTGTTACACTATGTTTAATCATGATAAATGATAAGTAAACATGTCATTATGTATATTAACAATGAACTACATATGTAAAAACAAGACTACTAAATTAAGGATTTCGAAACGAGACATATATGTAACGATTATCGTTGTAACGACATTTAAATGTATATATATAATATTAAGATATATTAATATATCATAATATCATGATAATATAATAATTTAACATCTCATTAGATATAATAAACATTGGGTTAACAACATTTAACAAGATCGTTAACTTAAAGGTTTCAAATCAACATTTACATGTAACGACTAACGATGACTTAACGACTCAGTTAAAATGTATATACATGTAGTGTTTTAATATGTATTCATAAACTTTTTAAAGACTTGAAGACACTTATCAAAATACTTCTACTTAACAAAAATGCTTACAATTACATCCTCGTTCAGTTTCATCAACAATTCTACTCATATGCACCCGTATTCGTACTCGTACAATACACAACTTTTAGATGTATGTACTATTGGTATATACACTCCAATGATTAGCTCTTAGCAACCCATGTGAGACACCTAACACATGTGGGAACCATCATTTGGCAACTAGCATGAAATATCTCATAAATTACAAAAATATGAGTAATCATTCATGACTTATTTACATGAAAACAAAATTACACATCCTTTATATCTAATCCATATACCAACGACCGAAAACACCTACAAACACTTTCATACTTCAATTTTC
Organism: Rutidosis leptorrhynchoides; assembly: GCF_046630445.1. Lineage (NCBI taxonomy): Eukaryota > Viridiplantae > Streptophyta > Magnoliopsida > Asterales > Asteraceae > Rutidosis > Rutidosis leptorrhynchoides. The sequence continues at coordinate 630,214,907 of NC_092334.1, read as the reverse complement.
TTCATCTAAGTGATCTCTCTCAAGTTCCATCTTCAAGTTCTAAGTGTTCTTCATAAATTATATAAGTTCTAGTTTCATAAAATCAAGAATACTTCCAAGTTTGCTAGCTTACTTCCAATCTTGTAAAGTGATCATCCAACTTCAATAAATCTTTCTTATTTACAGTAAGATATCTTTCTAATACAAGGTAATACACATATTCAAACTTTGATTCAATTTCTATAACTATAACAATCTTATTTCGAGTGGAAATCTTATTTGAACTTGTTTTCGTGTCATGATTCTGCTTCAAGAACTTTCAAACCATCCAAGGATCCTTTGAAGCTAGATCTATTTTTCTCATTTCCAGTAGGTTTATCCACAAAACCTGAGGTAGTAATGATGTTCATAACATCATTCGATTCATATATATAAAACTACCTTATTCGAAGGTTTAAACTTGAAATCACTAGAACATAGTTTAGTTAATTCTAAACTTGTTCGCAAACAAAAGTTAATCCTTCTAACTTGAATTTTAAAATCAACTAAATACATGTTCTATATCTATATGATATGCTAAATTAATGATTTAAAACCGGAAAACACGAAAAACACCGTAAAACCGAATATACGCAGTTGTAGTAACACCGCGGGCTGTTTTGGGTTAGTTAATTAAAAACTATGATAAATTTTGATTTAAAAGTTGTTATTTTGGGAAAATTATTTTTCTTATGAACATGAAACTATATCCAAAAATCATGGTTAAACTCAAAGTGGAAGTATGTTTTCCAAAATGGTCATCTAGACGTCGTTCTTTCGACTGAAATGACTACCTTTACAAAAACGACTTGTAACCTGTAATTCCGACTATAAACTTATACTTTTTCTGTATAGATTCATAAACTTAAGTTCAATATGAAACCATAGCAATTGGATTCACTCAAAACGGATTTAAAACGAAAAAGTTATGGGTAAAACAAGATTGGTTATTTTTGCTTGTTGTAGCTACGTGAAAATTGGTAACAAATCTATATTAATCATATCCTAGCTAACTTATATTGTATTATACATGTATTCTAATATATTATGTAATCTTGGGATACCATAGACACGTATGCATATGTTTTGACATATCATATCGACCCATCTATATATATTATTTGGAACAACCATAGACACTCTATATGCAGTAATGTTGGAGTTAGCTATACAGGGTTGAGGTTGATTCCAAAAATATATATAGTTTGAGTTGTGATCTAGCCTGAGACGTGTATACAATGGGTCATGGATTGATTCAAGATAATATATATCTATTTATTTCTGTACATCTAATTATGGACAACTAGTTGTAGGTTACTAACAAGGACAGCTGACTTAATAAAATTAAAACAGTAAAATGTATTAAAAATGTTGTAAATATATTTGAACATACTTTGGTATATATGTACATATTTGTTATAGGTTCGTGAATCGACCAGTGGCCAAGTCTTACTTCCCGACGAAGTAAAAATCTGTGAAAGTGAGTTATAGTCCCACTTTTAAAATCTAATATTTTGGGATGAGAATACATGCAGTTTTATAAATGTTTTATGAAATAGATACAAGTAAATGAAACTACATTATATGGGTGAATGATCAAAGTTGAATATGCCCTTTTTGCTTGGTAGCCTAAGAATTAGTAAACCGATCTACTAATTGACGCGAATCCTAAAGATAGATCTATTGGGCCTAACGAACCCCATCCAAAGTACCGGATGCTTTAGTACTTCGAATTCGTTTTTATCATGTCCGAAGGATTTCCCGGAATGATAGGGGATATTCTTATATGCATCTTGTTAATGTCGGTTACCAGGTGTTCACCATATGAATGATTTTTATCTCTATGTATGGGATGTATATTGAAATATGAAATCTTGTGGTCTATTATTATGATTTGATAATATATAGGTTAAACCTATAACTCACCAACATTTTTGTTGACGTTTTAAGATTGTTTATTCTCAGGTGATTATTAAGATCTTCCGCTCTTGCATACTAAAATAAGAACAAGATTAGGAGTCCATGCTTGTATGATATTATGTAAAAACTGCATTCAAGAAACTTATTTTTGATGTAATATATTCTTATTGTAAACCATTATGTAATGGTCGTGTGTAAACGGTATATTTTAGATTATCATTATTTGATAATCTACGTAATGCTTTTTAAACCTTTATAGATAAAATAAAGGTTATGGTTGTTTTAAAAATGAATGCAGTCTTTGAAAAACGTCTCATATAGAGGTCAAAACCTCGCGACGAAATCAATTAATATGGAACGTTTGTAATCAATATGAACGGGACATTTCAAACAACCACCTCGTCCTCAGACTATGGCAGAAAAGTTGAAGGCCACACGAGGGGGCCAAGGCAATTCGATTACTCAACCGAACATCACTCAGCCTTTTCAAATTACTGGGCCGATCCTGAGTTTGATTTCTTCTGACTTCCAATTTCATGGCTAGGATAGTGAGGATGCTAACGAGCATCTTCGTGTTTTCAATGATGTTTGCAATTTGTTTAAGTTGCATGAGGTTGCCGATACGTCGATCAAGACAAGGCTTTTTCCTTGGACTCTTAAGGGAGAAGCAAAGAGATGGTTAGATAAGTAACCAGAGGGTACGATTACCTCTTGGGAGATTTTGATGGATAATTTTTTATCGAAGTTTTTCCCTGCGTCTCGAGCTGCTAGACTTCAAGCAGAAATTTCTCAATTCAGACAAAAGAGCAGCGAGACACTATTTGATGCTTGGGACCGTTATTCTAATATGCTACGCTCGTGTCCGCAACACGGGTTGAATGATTTACAAAAGGTCCAGATTTTCTACAAGGGTTGTGACATCCCAACTCATCAGACTATTGATCAAGCAGTAGGTGGTACGTTAATGGATAAGACCGAAGAAGAGGCGCTAGAGATAATTGAAAAGCAAGCTGCTTACTCTCACGAATGGCATCAAGATCATGAGTCATTCCATTCAGCTTCAGTTAAGAGAATCAAAACCACGGGTGCATATGATGATTTTGGGTCTATAAGTGCTAAGTTGGATTCCTTTGGTAGGAATTTGGAGAAGATAAATAAGGATATTCATGGTATGAAGGTTGGTTGTGAGTATTGTGGGGGATTACATCTGGCAAAAGATTGTGATTCAGGTTTGACTATGAATCAGAAGGAAGAGATTGCTTATATTAGTCAACAGAACAACAATCAGTTTCAGGGACGTGCGCAGTTTAATAGGAATTTCAACAATCCCTATAATCCTTAAGGTAATCAAGGTTTGAGGTTTCAGCCAGGTTCTAGTGGAGGATATCAACAACAAGCTCCCGGGTATTTTCAGAAACCCCAAGCCGAAGAGAAAAAGTCCAACCTTGAAGCTATGATCGAAAAGCTTGTGATTTCTCAAACTCAGCTTGTTACTACTGTTACTCAGAAGAATGAGAAGAATGATCAAATGTTTCGAAATCAACAAGCAGCTATTCAGAATCTGGAGAAACAAATTGGTCAACTTGCTAATCAGAGTAATGAGAGGAAACCGGGGGAGCTACCGAGTAAGACAGATAATAACCCGAAGAATGGGTACGTTAATGCTATCACTACCCGAAGTGGTTTAGCATATGATTCACCGCGAAATCCCGATGAGTATGATTTGCGGGTGCCGTTGGTTAAGGATAGTGAGCCGGTTTTTGTTAGTGAACCGGAGGGGGATAAGGAGCCGGAACAGGTGATTGAGAAAGTTGTGAGGGTACCGGAAACTGTTGCTGCTAAACCGGTAGTTAAAGAGTATCAACCACCGCTCCCATTCCTGAGGAAGCAGAGACTGGAGAAGCTGGAGGCAGAAAATTCCAAGTTCATGGACTTGATTAAAAAAGTTAACATAAATTTGCCTTTTATTGATGTGATTGCAGGTATGCCCAAGTATGCAAGGTTTCTTAAGGACTTGCTAACTAATAGGAAAAAGCTGGAGAACGTGTCTTCAGTCAGATTGAATGCTGCATGCTCAGCGGTAGTTGCAAACAAGCTTCCCGAGAAGCTTGAGGATCCTGGGAGTTTTACCATTCCTTGTTTACTGGGTAACTTGGATTGTATGAGGGCATTGGCAGATTTGGGGGCTAGCATAAATTTAATGCCCTATTCTATTTATTTGAAGCTAGACCCCGGGGAGTTGAAACCCACGCGTATGGCTATTCAGCTAGCTGACCGCTCCATTAAGTTTCCACGTAGAATTATCGAGAATATGCTAGTTAAGACCGGGTCGTTGGTTTTTCCGGCCGATTTCGTGGTGTTGGATATGGAAGTGGATGAGAGGATTCCACTGATTTTGGGTCGGCCATTTTTAAATACTGCTAGGTGTATCATTGATGTTTATGGCCAACAGTTGACCCTTAGGATATATGATTTGTATGCAACTTTCTCAATCGACCATGCTTTAAAATACCCTGCCTACACTGATGATACATGTTATTTTCTTAACACTATTAATGTCCAGTCTGAGTTGTTGCAGGAATTCCCAGAGTTACAGGGTTCAGGAGAATGTTCATTGGTTGAAATTGATGAAGAGTTGCAGGTTGAGGAGGTGGATATTTTGACCACCTTGATGGAAAACGGCTATGAGCCGACTGAGGAGGAGTTCAAAGAACTCGAACGTGATGCGGATTACTGGAGCAAGTCTTCAATTGAAGAACCTCCCGAGTTAGAATTGAAGCCACTTCCTGATCATTTGGAATACGCTTATTTGCAGGAGGAATCTAAGCTCCCGGTAATTATTTCTTCTTCTCTTACTACAGGTCAGAAAACTGAGCTTGTAACCATGCTGCAGGCCCATAAACCGGCCATTGCGTGGAAAATTCACGACATTAAGGGTATTAGTCCCTCCTATTGCACCCACAAAATTCTAATGGAGGATAACTCCAAACCTGTGGTGCAACGACAAAGGAGGTTGAACCCGCACATGCAAGATGTCGTGAAGAAAGAGATCATTAAGCTCCGTGATGCAGGTATGATTTACCCAATCTCTGACAGTCCTTGGATTAGCCTGGTACACTGTGTACCGAAGAAAGGTGGTATGACTGTTACCACCAACGATAAAAATGAGTTAATTTCTACTAGGACTGTCACGGGGTGGCGTGTTTGTATTGACTATCGAAAGTTGAACGACGCCACACGCAAAGACCACTTCCCGTTACCTTTCATGGATCAAATGCTAGAGAGGTTAGCGGGAAACAGCTTTTATTGTTTTCTTGATGGTTTTTCGGGCTATTTCCAAATCCCTATCTCGCCCGAGGACCAGGAGAAAACTACTTTCACGTGCCCGTATGGCACATTTTCATACCGACGCATGCCCTTTGGCCTTTGCAATGCTCCGACCACTTTTCAAAGGTGCATGATGGTCATATTCCACGATATGATAGAGGATTGCATGGAGGTGTTCATGGATGACTTTTCGGTCTTCGGTGACACTTTTGATTCATGCCTTCTTAATTTAGAGCGGATGTTGGAAAGGTGTGAGAAGTCTAATCTTGTGCTCAATTGGGAAAAGTGCCATTTCATGGTTCAAGGGGGCATAGTTCTCGGGCACAAGATTTCTAGGGACGGTATTGAGGTGGATCCCGCGAAGGTAACGGCTATTAAGAACCTTCCACCTCCCACCGATGTTAAGGGTGTTCGGAGTTTTCTCGGGCACGCCGGTTTTTACTGGCGCTTTATTAAGAATTTTTCTAAAATTGCTAATCCGATGAACAAACTCCTCGAAAAGGACACGCCTTGGAATTTCTCCAAAGAGTGCCTAAAGGCATTTAATCTTCTTAAGGAGAAACTGATCAATGCACCAATCATAATTGCTCCGAATTGGTCCCTTCCATTCGAGCTTATGTGCGATGCTTCTGATTTTGCTGTTGGCTCTGTTTTGGGTCAAAGGGTCGAGAAACACTTCCGACCCATTTACTATGTAAGCAAGACCTTGCAGGGAGCGCAATTGAATTATACTACCACTGAAAAGGAGTTCCTTGCAGTGGTATTTTCGTTTGATAAGTTCAGGTCCTATTTAGTCTTGTCTAAGACTATTATTTTTACGGACCATTCTGCTCTTAAGTACCTCTTTTCGAAACCGGATGCAAAACCTCGACTGCTTAGATAGATCTTGCTTTTGCAAGAATTCGACATCGAGATCCGGGATAAGAAGGGTGCTGAAAAACTAGCGGCTGACCACTTGTCTAGACTCGAGAATCCGAATCTCGAAGTCCTCCACGAATCGAGTATCCATGATGATTTTCCCGATGAATATCTCATAGCGATGGACAAGGTGGACTTGCCATGGTACGTGGACATTGCTAATTATCTCGTTGGGGGATTCTTGGAAAAAGGGTGGTCACATTAAAAGAGGAAAAAATTCTTCAGTGACCTTAAGTACTATTTCTGGGAGGCTCCCTATCTTTTTCGTTGTTGTCCCGATGGGGTTATCCGCCGGTGTGTTTCCGGTGAGGAGTGTATGCGAATTTTGACCGAGTGCCATAGTGGGCCTACCGGTGGGCATTTTGGACCCCAAATCACGGGGCGTAAAGTCTATGATGCCGGCTTCTTTTGGCCGAAAATTTTCAAGGATGCCCACCGAATTTGCAAGTCGTGCGATTCTTGTCAAAGGGCCGGTAAAGTCACCAAACGGGACGAGATGCCTCAACAAAGCATCCAAGTTTGCGAAGTATTTGACGTTTGGGGAATTGAATTTATGGGGCCATTTCCGAAATCTCAGAACTATAGTTACATACTCGTTGCCATTGACTACGTGTCTAAATGGGCCGAAGCGCAAGCTTTGGCTACAAACGATGCACGAGTTGTGATTTTGTTCCTTCAGTGTTTATTCTCTCGATTTGGAACTCCTAAAGCTTTAATTAGCGATAGGGGTTGATGTTATGCGAGGTGTATATAAAATAGCTTTATTTTTACAACTAAATACTATTAAATATGATACAATTTTACACAAGATATTTATTTATTTATAGAATGGATATACTTAAACCTTGCTACAACACTTATAGGCAGTGTACCTAATCGTACAGTAGTGTAGTTTTTAGTAAGTCCGGTTCGTTCCACAGGGAATCTTTTAAACAAAGCTTAACGCTATATTAGTTTTAATTTATAAAAAAATACAAATATATATAAGTAATATTATTATTAAAAAGGGGGGTTTTTTACCGTTTAATGACCGGTTTGTCGATTTAAAACTTTAGTCGCAGTTAAAACCTAATGTAAAATATTAAATAAATAAAAGATTTAATTTAAAGCGTAAAGTAAATAACGATAATGAAATTGCGATAAATAAAAGTGCGATAAAATAAACTTGCGATAATTAAAAAGTACGATAATTAAAAGTGCAATTAAATACAATGACAATAAATAAAAGTACGATAATTAGAAGTGCAATTAAATATAAAATAAAGGAAATTAAATATGAAATAAAAGAATTATGCTTATTTAAACTTCCGTAATCATGATGTTTGACGTGTTGATTTTTAGTTTTATGCCCATAGGTTAATTGTCCTTTGTCCTGGATTATTTAATATGTCCGTCTGATTTTTGTCCATAACAGTCCATCAGTCATAAATATAAAGTGCGAGTGTCCTCGTCAAATTATCCTTATACCCGAAGTCAAATATTCCAACTAATTGGGGACTTAAACTGTAACAAGGTTTTAATACTTTGTTTAATAATTACACCAGGTTATCGACTGCGTATAACCCAAGGTTTTAATACTTTGTTATCAATTATGCCAAGTGTCCTTGTACATAATTTCACCCCCGTTTTAATAATTCTAGTGACTATTAATCCATTCCCGTGTCCGGTTAAATGAACTATTATTCGTACATATAAATTCCCCGCCCATCGTGTCCGATTGAGTGTATATGGTTATTTATAGGGACGTCCAATTGTAAATCTTTATATTAAAATTAACAAACTATCATTTAGTTAAACAAATATAAAGACCATTAATAGCCTATAGTCTAATTTCCACAAGTGTCGTTCTTTTGTCCAAACCCCAATTATGGTACAAAGCCCAATTACCCAATTTTAATATTTTTAGCCCAACATCATGATTACTTCGTCTTAAATAAGCATAATAATAACTTAAGTACGAGACATTAATTTAAAAAAGGAGAACATAGCTTACATTGATTATTTATCGCGTAGTGTTACACGGACAGAATTTCGACTTCAAAAACCCGTAAAATAACCTTTACATAACCCGAACTAATCTAATATAAAACTACCCTATACTATATATATATATATATATATATATATATATATATATATATATATATATATATATATATATATATATATATTATATATATATTTATTTATTATTTATTTCATAGTATTATTATTATTGTGTTGGTGTGTTTAAAACTCGGCAGAAAACATTGATATTTATAGGACATTTATGAAATTTCAAACTCCGCGAGTTGCGGCACTTTTACCCTTCAAACTCCGCGAGTCGCGGAGTTTGAATTTCCAGCTCACATGATTTTGGATCGTTGCTTGTTGATGTTATTAAATAATAATATAATATATAAATAATTTTAAGAATTATTTAAATATTATATTTTATTTATGTGCATAGTTGACTTGTAATTTTTGCACCGTTGCGTCGCGCGTTGAGAGTAGAATCATGTCCCGGTTCCGGATTTTCGAACGTCCTTGCGTATTATTTTATATCGTGTACTTTGCGTTTTGTAACTTGTACTCTTGTAATTTTTAGACGTTTCTCATCAATAAATTGAACCTCTTGGATTGTACTTTGTACTTTTGAGCTTTTTGGCCGTTTGCGTCTTCAATTCGTCGAATCTGCCTTTTGTCTTCACCTTTTATTATTTAAACGAATATCACTTGTAAATAAAACAATTACAACTGAAAACTTTACATATTGGAAGGATATTGATACTAAATATATTTTCATTTGGAGTACTATCAAATATCCCCACACTTGAACGTTGCTTGTCCTCAAGCAATACATAACTTGAAATAATATAATACATCACACGAATCACTTTTTTATTCTTCACACTTTGTGCATCAGTGATTTTGATATGGCGGTATGAACAATGGTAGTAACAATGTGGTTTACAGTCCCACATGACTATGAAAATTTAGATCCTTAAGGAAATTGGATTTTTATGAAAACATTTGATCTTTTGAAAATTTATTCTAGCTTTTACCCTAGATAAGTTTTCGGAAATAACCCTTCACCGGTGTTTACAAAATGTTTTTATGGGTTTTGTGGGTTTCAGATTTGAAAATTTTGGCTCAAAACTTATGGTTTTGTGCCACCCACTTGCTAACCTTGTATTAGGAAAGCAACACGTCCAGTATACTTGCTCCGTATATTACCTTTCGGTAAACTACCGTCCGGTTGTAAAGGAAAGCGTTGAACAAGCAACTGTTAAGGCAATGTCCCCTGACATGCTTTTAATTATGGTCTATAACGTGTCGGACGCAATTACTATCCTTTGTAGAATAATAAAGCTCACCCTTATAATTTTTTGGTCTGGCACAAGGTCCTGTCTTCGACCATGCTATGCAACCACCGTTCTTACGGTTGACACCCGATTTGGTTCAGGTGACCTAATGAATTCCAGGTGAATTCCTAGAATTTTACGTTCAATGGTAATGAACGCATTGAAAATAGGTTTTCAGAAAACAAATCGGTTTGTAATTTTGATCAAAATATTTTCTCGTTCAAGCTCGAGTTTAGATATCATCAAATTCCATGAGTTTCTAATTCTCAATCTTTAAGGTCAATCTCAAGGATTGAGTAATATCAGGCTTAAAAGCTGATTTTTAATCTTTAAGGAGATTATCCTTTCTGGGGATCTGATTCATTAGTCTTATCAAGCTAATTTGCACGGTGCCCCCCCATTGTACGAGATAAATCCTTCTCATGGTTAGGATAAATCTGACCACTTGGCGGCCCTGTTTGATGCTGAGGTCCGTGGATTTCCTGCTGATTTTAGAGATGACTTTTCTAGATTTTTCGTCAACCTACAGCTGGTCTAGACGACAACTTCTTGACCTAAATCAAGAAGCGCGTGTCTTTTTCGGAAGACTTTACTTCCTTTAAATGATGGAATTGATTCATCGTGTAGATCCATCTTTTCTTTCAAATATATTACAGTAAATCGGGTAAAACTGATTAAAATCGTCCAAAACAAATGTACCTGCAATAACTTTACAGAAACATGTGCTAGATAGTTTTTAATTGAATAACTAGGTATATTCTCCCCACACTTAGTTTCTTTCTTTGCCTTTTTATTCTCCTTTATTCCATTTTAAATGAATTCAAGCGTTTTAGGGTGTTTCTCAATTTATGTCCTTTCCGAGGTAACAATAATTTTGGTATTAACACCTAGTTTTCACCGTTCATAAATATATATAAACATGATTTTAAATTCATTTAGTTGAAATTTTTTCAAATTTTCATAAAATTTGGCAAATAAACCAAGTATAAACCCGAGAGAATTTATAACCCTTCCCCACACTTGAGATCATGCAATGCCCTCATTTGCATGAAATCAGACTGTAATTATAAATTCATGAGGGTGATTAGTGTAGAAAAGTGATTGAAAATACCCAGTTTGTAATTACAAAGCTCGTCGAATGGCGCACCTCATCGTTCATTCCTTCATGTTTTATCACACATGTTTTTCTTCAAAAACGGTTGCTTTTCTGAACTGTTATCTAATATTTGAAAATACATCTTTTACCCTAACTCATCATGCATTTTTATTAACGAGTTATGCACTAACCCGAACCCCTAATTTAACGTTAAGTGGGGTTAGACTTCCCCACACTTAGCTGACGACATGTGAAGTCGGTAGAATAAGTTCCACGAATTAGAATAGTGAGCCAGTTATTTACATCTCAGGTGGTGTATAATATATCAATGGGTTTAAAGTTTAGACTCTCCCGATCATCACTACTTAATTCTTTTTTAAGTGTAGCTTTTAGTAAATGGATATGTCTCTTTTCTGGTTCTTGGTCAAATGGATCGATATACATCGACATACATATTATAGGGCGGACAATTCCTAACATTTCCTTCCGTTCATTCTCGGGATTAAAGGTTTCACCTCTATTACCCAATTGGGTGAAATTCGAGGTGTCATTATCTATTACAGCTCGTAGTTCATTTCCGGTGGATGACTCGTCTATTGAGAATATTGGGTTGGAAGGTTGTGGAATGGTGAATTTCGGGATCAAAGCAAATTCTTCTTCATTAATGGTACTTATTGGTCTCACCATTTTGGTCTCGGGGGTAAAATTTTCAACGTTATCGTTTTCCCAAGAGTACCAATTTGTCACCCTTACTTCTTCTTCATCATCCATTGATGGATTGATGATTTCGTCGGTAGAGGCTAATGTGTCATTATGTTGTGAAATTGGTAAGACTGAATAAAAAGTATCATCGGGATAGTTGGTGATTTCGGAGCTCTCGAATTCATCAAAATTCGATGATCTGAGATTTTCTTGCACACTACTCCTCTGATCAACAGCTGTATAATCTGATAGAGTTTCAACTTGCCTATTTACAAACTCTCTCATTTGTTCATTTTGAGCATGAAGTTCTTCGAGTTTGATTTCCATATAATCTAAAGAATTTTCAGACACATACTTTTCCTCGTCCTCTGGTTGTTGAGTTTGGATATATTCTTGGGAATAATCCCAATTAGAATTGTATTCCTCATAATCATTCCATTCAGGTTCTATGGGTTCATAATTTTCCATAGGAACGTAATAATAACATTCCCATGTTGAGTGATAATCTCCATAAATTTCACAACCAGTTATTGTTTCGTCATTCATGATCCAAGATTGTCTGAACGAATTACCATCAAAACCCGTTTGAGAGTATTGATTTAATTGATTTTGGAGTTCAAAAAGAGTTTCCAAGGCCTTGTTTTCAAAATTTTCCATTTTATTGCGATGGCCAAATTTTAGCTACAATGTGGTGCATTCACTAATTATCTTATTAGTTATAAAATAAAATAAAAAAAATTATATAAGTTATCAAATTAATAGACTTTTCTGCTTTTGCCCACGTTTCGAATAACCAATAGATGCAGCAGGGAGCCAGAACCCTTTAAATCGGAAGCTCACAACTCAGCCACTAACAAATCCAACTATTACTACGAAGCAGAAAATTTGGATGTCTATCAATTTAACCGCTTAAAATAATTTTTCGTTGAAATTTTAAAGAAATTATAGAGAAGAAATAGAGAAAATTCTAAGTCCTAAAAACTAGATCGTCGAGAAATAAGAAAGAAAAAGAATACGCGTCGAAAAACGTCAAAAAATAAAAATAAGAAAGAAAAACTTCAAAACTTAAAAGTCTAAAAATTATATCTAAAAAGTTGCGCCTAAAGGTCTAAAGGTAAATGCAATTTTATTCAGAAAACGGCAATTACTTAAAGGCACTAAAATCTATTTAAAACTAAAGCGAAAAATGGCGTCGCAAAATTCCAAAGCGCCTAAATTTTAATCTAAAGAAAAAGCACTTAAAGGCTTTTACGGCAAAGCCTAAAAATCTAGAAAATAAAAATAAGCTAAGGCAAAACTAAATTTAAAATTAACTACGAACAATAAAAATACAAATATTATGCTAAAAACAAATAAAAATAAACAAAAAAATAAAAATAAACTTAAAGTTATAAAAAGTACAATTTTTATAAAAATATTATTTTTATCTTTATTATTTTATAAAAGTATTAATTTTTATTTATAATAAAACTAATTAAAATACAAAATACAAATTAATTTAAAAACTAAAACTAAATATTAATAATAATAAATTAAATAGGGTTTATAAATAATAATAATTAATAATATTCCGAAATTAATGCGAAATATGGTTTCTGGTCAGGCTGGTCAGGGCGGCTCCGCGAGTCGCGGTTCCACGTACCAGCAATTCTCCGCGAGTCGCGGAGTTTGCAAAACGTTTTTTTTTCTATTGTTTTTCTAAAAATATATATAAATATATTTATACAAAAATAAATTAAAAATATAGCGTTTCGCTGATTCCCCGGCAACGGCGCCAAAAATACTTGATGTTATGCGAGGTGTATATATAATAGCTTTATTTTTACAACTAAATACTATTAAATACGATACAATTTTACACAAGATATTTATTTATTTATAGAATGGATATACTTAGACCTTGCTACAACACTTATAGGCAGTGTACCTAATCGTACAGTAGTGTAGTTTTTAGTAAGTCCGGTTTGTTCCACAGGGAATCTTTTAAACAAAGCTTAACGCTATATTAGTTTTAATTTATAAAAAATACAAATATATATAAGTAATATTATTATTAAAAAGGGGGGTTTTTTACCGTTTAATGACCGGTTTGTCGATTTAAAACTTTAGTCGCAGTTAAAACCTAATGTAAAATATTAAATAAATAAAAGACTTAATTTAAAGCGTAAAGTAAATAACGATAATGAAATTGCGATAAATAAAAGTGCGATAAAATAAACTAGCGATAATTAAAAAGTACGATAATTAAAAGTGCAATTAAATACAATGACAATAAATAAAAGTACGATAATTAGAAGTGCAATTAAATATAAAATAAAGGAAATTAAATATGAAATAAAAGAATTATGCTTATTTAAACTTCCGTAATCATGATGTTTGACGTGTTGATTTTTAGTTTTATGCCCATGGGTTAATTGTCATTTGTCCTGGATTATTTAATATGTCCGTCTGGTTTTTGTCCATAACAGTCCATCAGTCATAAATATAAAGTGCGAGTGTCCTCATCAAATTATCCTTATACCCGAAGTCAAATATTCCAACTAATTGGGGACTTAAAATGTAACAAGGTTTTAATACTTTGTTTAATAATTACACCAGGTTATCGACTGCGTATAACCCAAGGTTTTAATACTTTGTTATCAATTATGCCAAGTGTCCTTGTACATAATTTCACCCCTGTTTTAATAATTTTAGTAACTATTAATCCATTCCCGTGTCCGGTTAAATGAACTATTATTCATACATATAAATTCCCCGCCCATCGTGTCCGATCGAGTGTATATGGTTATTTATAGGGACGTCCAATTGTAAATCTTTATATTAAAATTAACAAACTATCATTTAGTTAAACAAATATAAAGCCCATTAATAGCCTATAGTCTAATTTCCACAAGTGTCGTTCTTTTGTCCAAACCCCAATTATGGTACAAAGCCCAATTACCCAATTTTAATATTTTTAGCCCAACATCATGATTACTTCATCTTAAATAAGCATAATAATAACTTAAGTACTAGACATTAATTTTAAAAAGGGGAACATAGCTTACATTGATTATTTATCGCGTAGTGTTACACGGACAGAATTTCGACTTCAAAAACCCGTAAAATAACCTTTACATAACCCGAACTAATCTAATATAAAACTACCCTATACTATATATATATATATATATATATATATATATATATATATATATATATATATATATTATATATATATATTATATATTTATTTATTTATTTATTATTTATTACAGAGTATTATTATTATTATTGTGTTGGTGTGTTTAAAACTCGGCAGAAAACGTTGATATTTATAGGACATTTTTGAAATTTCAAACTCCGCGAGTTGCGGCACTTTTACCCTTCAAACTCCGCGAGTCGCGGAGTTTGAATTTCTAGCTCACATGATTTTGGATCGTTGCTTGTTGACGTTATTAAATAATAATATAATATATAAATAATTTTAAGAATTATTTAAATATTATATTTTATTTATGTGCATAGTTGACTTGTAATTTTTGCACCGTTGCGTCGCGCGTTGAGAGTAGACTCATGTCCCGGTTCCGGATTTTCGAACGTCCTTGCGTATTATTTTATATCGTGTACTTTGCGTTTTGTAACTTGTACTCTTGTAATTTTTAGACGTTTCTCATCAATAAATTGAACCTCTTGGATTGTACTTTGTACTTTTGAGATTTTTGGCCGTTTGCGTCTTCAATTCGTCAAATCTGCCTTTTGTCTTCACCTTTTATTATTTAAACGAATATCACTTGTAAATAGAACAATTGCAACTGAAACTTTACATATTGGAAGGATATTGATACTAAATATATGTTCATTTGGAGTACTATCAGGGGTACTCATTTTTGTAACGCCCAAATGGAGAAGGTATTGAAGCGATATGGAGTTCTCCATAAAGTTTCTACTTCATACCATCCCCAAACGAGCGGACAAGTTGAGAACACCAATCGAGCTCTTAAAGGGATTCTTGAGAAAACTGTGGGGTCGAATCCGAAGGAGTGGGCGAATAAGCTCGATGAAGCTTTGTGGGCGTTTCGAACCGCCTACAAAACGCCAATTGGTACCACTCCTTATCGGTTGGTTTATGGGAAAGCATGCCATCTCCCGTTGGAGATTGAGCATAAAGTGATGTGGGCACTTAAAAAGTGCAATTTGGATTTGAAGGAAGCCGGACGCCTACGGGCGGGGCAATTGAATGAGCTTGGTGAATTACGCCTTGATGCGTATGAGAATTCGTTAATTTATAAAGAGAAAACCAAGCTATGGCATGATAGAAGGTGAAAGGGTTCGAAAGAGTTTAATGAGGGCGATCGAGTGCTCTTGTTTAACTCTCGGTTGAAGGTTTTACCGGCAAAACTTAAGTCCCGGTGGACGGGACCATTTGAGGTTGTTAAGGTGTACCTTACGGTGCGATTGAGTTGAAAAATGCTAGTGGTACTACCTTTAAGGTTAATGGACATCGTGTGAAGAAATATTTCGATGGTCCATTGGAGATTGATGACGGGGTTCACGTTGAACCCGATCATAAGGTTACTTGAAGTTGGAAACGAGTCTTGTGAATGACTCGGTAATAAACTTCACATTGTTATAGAGTTTGTATGTTTTTGTACTTGTTTGATGATAGTGCAATGTGATCATTCTCGGATTTTTGTTGGGGTTGTTTGTTGGTTTTTAGGTTGAGAAAATGGGTTAAAATGGCTTAAAATTTCGAATTTTTGAGAAAACAGCACTTGGAGCGCTGCTCCATATCCTCGCGCGCCGCTCCACTTTAAAGTACCTGATGTGCCAGATCTTAAAAAAGCCTCGACATGGATTTTTAGTTGAATGACGCGCCGGGCAATGTTTTGGCGCACCGCGCGATGTTTTGGCGCGCCGCGCAATATACTGGCTCGCCGCGCCGATTGCTGTCGGGCAGTTTATTTTGCTTTTTAACTGAAATAAACACAAATTTCTTTAACCACACAAAGGGGAAAACGGGTGCAAGCTATATTTTACACCAAACCACTTATTCTTTTTCATTCTTACTATCTCTTTTACACTTCCAAACACCTACATCCATAAACCCTAATTTTCAAGACTTAAATTTCTTGATCTATTAACTTCAAATCTTGCAAGAATGGTTAACCCAAAGGTCCAATTTTTTTTCCTATCTTACTAATTTCATCTTATTATATGTAATTACTTGCTTAATCATTGATTTAAATGATGAATTACTGTGGGGTTTCTTTAATTGGGGTTTTGTGTTCTAATTAGTGATGGGTTCTGTTAGATTATGATTGTATGCTTTGAATTCATAATTAATTTTGTGTTTTTAGAAGTTGCAATTGAAATTAGGGTTTGTATGTTTGGGAATGCGAATTTGTAGGTGATAAAGGTGTTACATGTTTGAAATTGCTCTAGTTTTTGAATTGTTTATGTGTTTTTGAGCTAGTTTGGGGTTGTGTTCATATGGGCGGTTCATATTGGTTTGAATGACTTGATGCAAAAAATTGGTTTAGTTATGTATGATGCCATGCTAGTGGGGATTAAACATGTGTTTTTGAGTTGTGGTGAGTATGTTGGTAGTAGTAATTTAAATTGGTTAAGATTGGCACACATGATGAACTTTTCTAGATTTTTGGAAATTAAGAAGTGTTATGAGTAGTATGTTTTTTAATATTTTGGTAATGGTGTTATGTGAGCGTCGTTGATATGATGAATTGGTTTACATGATAGTATGATATGAGATAGATTGTGGTCTTGGCATTGTTTTACAAGTGTTATTTGTTAACTTGGAGATTGTTTTCAAAAGTGGATTGACATGAAACATGGTTTGGTTGTAAAGGGTACTTGGTACTTATTATTATGACTAACACTAACTTTTGAGTTTGTTGTTTTGTTTTCTTTACTCATTTCATGATTGTAGAGATCAAGAGGAAACCAGGAATAACAAAGGCAACCACCGAATAATCCTGAATTATGGTT
Source organism: Rutidosis leptorrhynchoides (assembly GCF_046630445.1). Classification (NCBI taxonomy): domain Eukaryota; kingdom Viridiplantae; phylum Streptophyta; class Magnoliopsida; order Asterales; family Asteraceae; genus Rutidosis; species Rutidosis leptorrhynchoides. The sequence goes on along the minus strand of NC_092334.1, from coordinate 630,197,594 downwards.
ATCCCACATCTCGAATGATGAGGATTTGGAAGAAGGTTTACAACAAATAGCGCTCGTCCGATTGAGCGAACTTTTTATTTGGATTGGTCGCAACTTTCATCTTTGGGTAATAATATTGTTCGGGAGTTGTGTCGTTACTTGTGGGTAGTTTATGCGGGTAATGAGTTGAGACCTTATGAAAGGTTATTTGAAATTAATGAAGATATTTATGAGCAGATAACTATACAGTTCTTCTCAACTGTTAGTTGTCGCCCTCGAGTCTCTCCGACCGAGGCAGATTTCTTGACATTTAAGCTTGGCGGATTAGAGCGTCGCATGTCTAAAATTGAGTTGGCTCGGGCGTTGGATTTATATCCCGAGTTGACTGATAATGATTTGAAGTGGCATTTGATGAATTGTTGAGTGTTTGGACAGGAAGTTTTCAGTGAGAGTGATTATTGGCCAACTGTGGCAAATGCTAGTGCTGGTCCGTTTAGTTCAAGTCGAAGTGTTCAGTCGATGCTTAGACTTCCTGAGGACCGAATAATTTTTAAGATGATTGCTACTATGTTCATGGCTAGGAGAAACGCGAACAAGATTCAGCGAAGGGATCTTTGGATCCTACAACAAATTAAACTAAGGTAGCCAATCGATGTTCTGTGTATGTTAGGGGTATGGTTGCAGGAAATTGGAATAGACACACGCACGGAACGCCCATTGTTAGGTGGGAATTTTGTTACTAGGTTGGCTCGGGCGTTTTCGGTCCCGACTAGTAGGTGTGATGTAGTGGGAGTTGAGGCGATGCCCACTAATATTCTGTTTTTCTCGAAAGCTGAGTTTATTCGACGAGGGCCAACAGGTTGGGTTTTGTGGTCTGATGAACAGCAACAGCAACAGCCAGGTGAAGGTGCAGGTCGTGGACGTGGACGTGGGGCTAGTCGATCCACGTATGAGGCAGGTAGCTCGAGTGCTGCGAACGTACAGGGTACGTGGTCAATTGGTGAAGAGAGTTGGAATTCATTGGTTAACAGTGTAGACGGTCTTCATTTGGAGTATAGGGACAGCATGTCAGCGTATGATGCTCAGGTTAAGCATAATCAACGGATGTTAGCGGAGCAGCGTAGGCATAACGAGGATTTGATGACTTGGCACCAAAATAATTATGGGTCGATTAACACAACGCTGGGACAGTTTGGAACAGATTTGGGTCGTTTGGGAGAGTGTGTTGACAGGGTAGAGTATGATGTTAGGGGAATTAGGGCCCACAATCAGTGGGAGGTCCATCAGCGACAAATTCAGAGTCAGATGCGTCAGAACCCGGAGGCGTATATTCTGATGCGAACTACCATTCCCGATTATACGTCAGTTACTCCTCCGAGACCGGATCCTTCATATGACCCGTACCAAGCTTGTCAGGATACCTATGGTGTGAATTGGGACCCTACTAGAGATTTTTGGCCGAGGAGTGATTGATTGTTGCGCATGTTATGTTGTATTTGTTTGAAACTATTTATTTTTCATTTGGTCTGTACTTGAATAATTTTATTTTCTGTTTATGTACTCTGCAACTTATTTGAGGGATAAGGCGTTTCGGCATCGGGTGGTGCCACCTTGTCCCGTTTATGTAGTTCGTATGTTTTTATTTTCTTAGGTTTGTTGGTGAAACGATTTTTCAAGTCTGGCATTAAGTTCAGCAAAACTGCATGATTGATGATATTGGTGTGATGATCGAGAATGGACGATGTTCTTATGCTGACAGTCAGTTCAGCGCCATCTGTCACTGGCATTCCGCGATCAGTGGTTAACTCGATAAGTTTTTATATTTTCTTCCTCATATAACCCTTTCGATTTTAATCTATTTTTGATCTCAAGTGATGGGGGCATTACTTGATCTCAAGTGTGGGGTAGGGATGTAAAATCTCTCGGGTTGGTGGTTAATGGAATCATCATCATATTTGTTTTGTTTTTAAAAGACTTGACGTTTCACGGGTTTTGGTCGTAAAAAAAATTTGAAAAATTAGGGGTAAAATAAAAAAAACAGAAAAGTTAGTTTAAAAATAAAAAAAAGTGGAAAAACAATTGAAAATTCGACCAAAACCCTTATTATGAAAATTGGCTTGGTATTTTATGGTATTAATTCGTGTTTTCAAAGAAGCCAAAATTGTTCCACATGTTCATTATTTTGGACATGAAATTCTACGAGTTCGGGGAACTCAATAGTAGGTCACCTGTACCAAAACGGGTGTAAACCGTGAGAGAGCGGTGATTGCATAGCGTGGTTGTGACCGAATCACGTGCCTGATCATAAACTTTTGGTTACTTGGTATAGCAGACTTCCGAAACTATATCATTTTATTATTACATCATCTAATGGTGTGATACTGTGGGAAGAGGAGCCTAGAGCTTCACAAGTGTTATCCTTTTTAGGAACAATAGCTACGTGCTTGTGTTTGCTTAGACAACACAACCCATAGTGAAAAGCTATGGCACCCAAAGATTTTTGGGATTTAAACCGAGTGTCAATTAAAATAGATTGGCATTCCCGAGTGACTCAGATCCACTCATTAAGGAAGTAAAGTCTTCCGACCATTTTACTTGGTACGTATACCTCTTAAGCTGTACCATTTCATTACCCATCATTTCACGATGAGATACTGTTAGAGGAGAAAGTCTTGAACTTTCAAAACATGTTCATTATTTTGAATGTGAAATCCTACATGAACATAAAAATTCATACGTAGGTCATCTGCACCAAGGCGGGTGTGAACCGTATGAACGGTGATAGTGGCGTGTGGTCGAAACCGAACCATGTGCTAGATCGAAAACTTAAACAGGGCGATCCTCATTGTTTCTCCTAACAAGGACAATGTTGCACCCGACCACCTTATTTAACCACACAGGATGTATCTTTTCCATCCTAAAGGGAGTCAAGTCTCCCGAACGACACACTTGCTGATTTGTTTCAGAAGTTGTAGTCCAGACCAGTTGTAGGGTGACGAAAAATCTTGAAAAGTCATTGCTAAAATCGACTGGAAATCTACCTGGCCTCAACGTCAAACAGGGAAATTGGTAGTCAAAGCTTGTCTCAATGAGGGAGATTTGCTAGCCAAATGGGAAGCGCACCATGATACACAAAATGTCAGCGATTGATCAGATTCCCAGTGGATAACCTATGGAAAGGTAAGATATCAGCTTTTAAGCCTGATGAACCTCAATCTTTATGGTTGACTTAACGGATTAGATGATTACCTCATGATTATCGATGATATCTGGACGTAATGTGTATCATCCTAAGCACATTATTTTCTTACCGACATCTCGCGATGTTAGGTACTGTGGGAGGCTTGACTTGACCAATTGCGGGGTAGCCCGTGCGTTCTTTTGGCACACATGTTCGATTGCTATACTTTTTGGTGCTCGGAGTACGTTATTCGAGATTATTTTTGGTTATTATATCAATTACATATTGTTTGCTGTTTGAGAAGTTAATTCAGGGGAATGCAAGTGGGAACCATGGTTGTTATTTACTCCAAATCGTGCCCACACTAGTTGTTTGTTTGGGTTCTTGTTCGTTTGGTTCTACATACATGTTTGAAGAAGTTATCATATGGTAGAAGATTATTATCGAGTTTAATTGCTTGAGGATAAGCAAAAATCTAGTGTGGGGTTGTTTGATATCACATATTTCATACGCGTTTTCCTTAGCGATATCGGGTACATTTTGGTCCTTTTGGATACGATTTGGTGTTATTTTGATAAGCGTTTTGAAAGTTCGAGTTCTAAGACCAAGGAGATGAATTTTGAAGATATTTGACGGTTTTTAGTAATTTTATATGAAAGCAACTGAAAGGGATTGGTTTGATTCGAGTTTGGTTTGAAAACAGGTGATATTAGTGAGTTTTCAGCACAGATTCAGCAAAAAGGGTATGGAGCGCCGCTCCAAAAAGTGGCGTGCCGCTCCATTAGGTTAGAAAATCAGTTCGACAGTTTGCAGGAGACCAGAAGTCAGTTGCACAGTATATGGCGCGCCGCGCCACCTTCAGTCGGTTCAGAATTGTTTCCTATTTAAGGCCAGAAAATTTACCCTAATAATGACTTTCGCATCCAGACGATTTCCAACAGCTTTTTGACGAACCAAGGTGATTTTTGGGGTTTCTCAAGGTCATTCTAACACATCTATCATTCCGGAAACAAGTCTCGATCCGTCTATCATTCAAGAACGCAATTTTCATTAGGTTTAATTCTTATCATCATTATGAATACTCTTAATTGTTTATTTGTGATTTTTGTTCTAGCCATGATTGGCTAAGCTTTTAATGTTTGTCTAGATTGAATATTCGTATGCGTATGGATGATACTTTAATGTTTTATTGATTAATGCATGATAATAATGAGTTTTGATTAAGAACCATTCTTGTGGGTGTTGATTATTATTACTAGGTTGATTAGTGATCTTGTTTGAACAAAGGGAACCCTGATTCAATTTAGTACACTAGTTTTCAATTGATTTGTCTTAACCAATTGGGTGCTTACTGGATCAAGGGGGTAAACCGGGTAACAAGGATTAAATAAAACAGGGGTGAATTGTGTGGAGCGAACGCGTAACCAATTGAATCTTAATCTTGTAGTTAGTTAATTACTAAGTCACAAACGAAAGAGGTCTTTGGTGAAAGGGAACCCTAAGCCAATAAATCCAAGTTTGACGTGTTTGCTAAAAGAGAACTCTGGGTAAACCGACTTTATAGTTGCATGTATTGATAAATTGAACTAGTGCTTAATAACAAATCATCCGACACTACGAATAGGAGATCTAGGCGAACATTCTTTTATCTATTGAATTCAAATATCTTTACTTTTAGTCGAGTCAACATTTATTTTTATAAACTGAAAAATACAAAAATATCGTCTTTTACTTTTAATCAATCTTTGATTTGGCTAATCGTTAAATAGCCACAAAACAAACTATCTCGTACTTTCGATTTTCATAGATTAACTTAGTTTATTTTATTAGTTACAATCTTAATTCTCACGTTTAAACTGTCCTTGGAACGATTTCGGAATTACCAATTTTATACTATTACACGATCGGGTACACTGCTCGTTAGTGTGTAGTAATCTTTTAACCGGCATTTTCCATTAAAAATTATAGACACGAGGGATCCAATCGATGTTCCATGTATGTTAGGGGTAAAATAAAAAAAAACAGAAAAGGTAGTTTAAAAATAAAAAAAAGTGGAAAAACAATTGAAAATTCGACCAAAACCCTTATTATGAAAATTGGCTTGGTATTTTATGGTATTAATTCGTGTTTTCAAAGAAGCCAAAATTGTCCCACATGTTCATTATTTTGGACATGAATCCTATGAGTTCGGGAAACTCAATAGTAGGTCACCTGTATCAAAACGGGTGTAAACCGTGAGAGAGCGGTGATTGCATAGCGTGATTGTGACCGAATCACGTGCCTGATCACAAACTTTTGGTTACTTGGTATAGCAGACTTTCGAAACTATATCATTTTATTATTACATCATCTAATGGTGTGATAATGTGGGAAGAGGAGCCTAGAGCTTCACTAGTCTTATCCTTTTTAGGAACAATAGCTACGTGCTTGTGTTTGCTTAGATAACACAACTCATAGTGAAAAGCTATGGCACCCAAAGGTTTTTGGGATTTAAACCGAGTGTCAATTGAAATAGATTGGCATTCCCGAGTGACTCAGATCCACTCATTAAGGAAGTAAAGTCTTCCGACCATTTTACTTGGTACGTATACCTCTTAAGCTGTACCATTTCATTACCCATCATTTCACGATGAGATACTGTTAGAGGAGAAAGTCTTGAACTTTCAAAACATGTTCATTATTTTGAATGCGAAATCCTACATGAACATAAAAATTCATACGTAGGTCATCTACACCAAGGCGGGTGTCAACCGTATGAACGGTGATAGTGGCGTGTGGTCGAAACCGGACCATGTGCTAGATCGAAAACTTAAACAGGGCGATCCTCATTATTTCTCCTAACAAGGACAATGTTGCACCCGACCACCTTATTTAACCACACAGGATGTATCTTTTCCATCCTAAAGGGAGTCAAGTCTCCCGAATGACACACTTGCCAATTTGTTTCAGAAGTTGTAGTCCAGACCAGTTGTAGGGTGACAAAAAATCTTGAAATGTCATTGCTAAAATCGACTGGAAATCTACCATGCCTCAACGTCAAACAGGGAAACTGGTAGTCAAAGCTTGTCTCAATGAGGGAGATTTGCTAGCCAAATGGGAAGCACACCATGATACATAAAATGTCAGCGATTGATCAGATTCCCAGTGGATAACCTCCGAAAAGGTAGGATATCAGCTTTTAAGCCTGATGAACCTCAATCTTTATGGTTGAATTAACGGATTAGATGATCACCTCATGATTATCGATGATATCTGGACGTAATGTGTATCCTCCTAAGCACATTATTTTCTTACCGACATCTCGCGATGTTAGGTACTGTGGGAGGCTTGAATTAACCAATTGCAGGGTAGCCCGTGCGTTCTTTTGGCACACATGTTCGATTGCTATACTTTTTGGTGCTCGGTTCCCACTTGATTCCCGTTTTCTTTGAAAACTTATTTTATGATTCGAGATTCTCTACTTCATCAGTATGGTACGTTATTCGAGATTATTTTTGATTATTTTATCAATTACATATTGTTTGCGGTTTGGGAAGTTAATTCAGGGGAATGCAAGTGAGAACCATGGTTGTTATTTACTCCAAATCGTGCCCACGCTAGTTGTTTGTTTGGGTTCTTGTTCGTTTGGTTCTACATACATGTTTGAAGAAGTTATCATATGGTAGAAGATTATTATCGAGTTTAATTGATTGAGGACAAGCAAAACTCTAGTGTGGGGTTGTTTGATATCGCATATTTCATACGCGTTTTCCTTAGCGATATCGGGTACATTTTGGTCCTTTTGGATATGATTTGGTGTTATTTTGATAAGTGTGTTGAAAGTTCGAGTTCAAAGACCAAGGAGATGAATTTTGAAGATATTTGACGGTTTTTAGTAATTTTATATGAAAGTAAGTGAAAGGGATTGGTTTGATTCGAGTTTGGTTAACCTCCGGAAAGGTAAGATATCAGCTTTTAAGCCTGATGAACCTCAATCTTTATGGTTGACTTAACGGATTAGATGATCACCTCATGATTATCGATGATATCTGGACGTAATGTGTATCCTCCTAAGCACATTATTTTCTTACCGACATCTTGCGATGTTAGGTACTGTGGGAGGCTTGGCTTGACCAATTGCGGGGTAGCCCGTGCGTTCTTTTGGCACACATGTTCGATTGCTATACTTTTTGGTGCTCGGTTCCCACTTGATTCTCGTTTTATTTGAAGACTTATTTTATGATTCGAGATTCTCTACTTCATCAGTATGGTACGTTATTCGAGATTATTTTTGGTTATTATAACAATTACATATTTTTTGCGGTTTGGGAAGTTAATTCAGGGGAATGCAAGTGGGAACCATGGTTGTTATTTACTCCAAATCGTGCCCACGCTAGTTGTTTGTTTAGGTTATTGTTCGTTTGGTTCTACATACATGTTTGAAGAAGTTATCATATTTTAGAAGATTATTATCGAGTTTAATTGCTTGAGGACAAGCAAAACTCTAGTGTGGGGTTGTTTGATATCGCATATTTCATACGCGTTTTCCTTAGCGATATCGGGTACATTTTGGCCCTTTTGGATACGATTTGGTGTTATTTTGATAAGTGTTTTGAAAGTTCGAGTTCTAAGACCAAGGAGATGAATTTTGAAGATTTTTGACGGTTTTTAGTAATTTTATATGAAAGCAAGTGAAAGGGATTGGTTTGATTCGAGTTTGGTTCGAAAACAGGTGATATTATTGAGTTTTCAGCTCAGATTCAGCAAAAAGGGTATGGAGCGCCGCTCCAAAAGGTGGCGCGCCGCTCCAAAAGGTGGCGCGCCGCTCCATTAGGCTAGAAAATCAGTTCGACAGTTTGCAGGAGACCAGAAGTCAGTTGCACAGTATATGGCATGCCGCGCGGGTATCTGGTGCGCCGTGCGATTACCTGGCGCACCGTGCCACCTTCAGTCGGTTTCAGAATTGTTTCCTATTTAAGGCCCGAAAATTTACCCTAATAATCACTTTCGCATCCAGACGATTTCCAGCAGCTTTTTGACGAACCAAGGTGATTTTTGGGGTTTCTTAAGGTCATTCTAACACATCAATCATTCCGGAAACAAGTCTCGATCCGTCTATCATTCAAGAACGCAATTTTCATTAGGTTTAATTCTTATCATCATTATGAATACTCTTAATTGTTTATTTGTGATTTTTGTTCTAGCCATGATTGGCTAAGCTTTTAATGTTTGTCTAGATTGAATATTCGTATGTGTATGGATGATACTTTAATGTTTTATTGATTAAGACATGATAATAATGAGTTTTGATTAAGAACCATTCTTGTGGGTGTTGATTATTGTTACTAGGTTGATTAGTGATCTTGTTTGAACAAAGGGAACCCTGTTTCAATTTAGTACACTAGTTTTCAATTGATTTGTCTTATTCAATTGGGTGCTTACTGGACCAAGGGGGTAAACCGGGTAACAAGGATTAAACAAAACAGGGGTGAATTGTGTGGAGCGAACTCGTAACCAATTGAATCTTAATCGTGTAGTTAGTTAATTACTAAGTCACAAACGAAAGAGATCTTTGGTGAAAGGGAACCCTAAGCCAATAAATCCAAGTTTGACGTGTTTGCTAAAAGAGAACTCTGGGTAAACCGACTTTATAGTTGCATGTATTGATAAATTGAACTGGTGCTTAATAACAAATCATCCGACACTACGAATAGGAGATCTAGGCGAACATTCTTTTATCCATTGAATTCAAATATCTTTACTTTTCGTCGAGTCAGCATTTATTTTTATAAACTGAAAAATACAAAAATATCGTCTTTTACTTTTAATCAATCTTTGATTTGGCTAATCGTTAAATAGCCACAAAAAAACTATCTCGTACTTTCGATTTTCATAGATTAACTTAGTTTATTTTATTAGTTACAATCTTAATTCTCACGTTTAAACTGTCCTTGAAACGATTTCGGAATTACCAATTTTATACTATTACACGATCAGGTACACTGCCCGTTAGTGTGTAGTAATCTTTTAACCGGCATTTTCCATTATAAATTATAGACACGATTTTGCACATCAAAGACGGACGAGAGTATTTCTGCTTTGAGGTAAGATAGTGATTCAACAAAGCAGCAAGTTAGAAGTCAGCACACCTTGATTCAGAATTTAGAACGGGATGTGGGGCGTATAGCTCAATCATTACGGAGAGACCACCGGGTGCTCTCCCATCTAATATGCAATCCAATCCGAATAACAAAGGGCCGACTCGAAATGAGCATGTGAATGCTATAACCACTCGAAGTGGTTTGAGTATTAATGAGGAGACTCTAAAGTCTCCTCCTGTTGTTTCTCCTACTGTTTTGTAGCTGCCAAATGATGAGGAGCCAAAGGATGTTAAATCTGATGGAATACCACATGTAAACAAGTCACAAAACCCATTTATGTATGTATATGAATTCGTGTATATGTATATAGCAAGCGGAAGTAATTTTCATCATAAGAACATGTGTATTTTAACCTTTTAAAATGTATTCCATTTCATAGATCTAGTCTTGTGCAATATACTAAAATGTAAATAGAAGCTAGTTAGGGTTTTTATACCTTCTCCAAAATGGAGGTTGAAGCAAGAAGATGAAGATGATGAAGATGCTAGTTTCTCACTTGAAACCTCAAGCTTTGTATACCCACAAGCCTTTGCAAATCAACACCCTTGAACTTGGTTAGGATTTAGACACCAAAATGCAAGTAAAAACCAAGTGAAGAACCCTCTTCTTCTCTCCAAAATTTCGGCCAAGAAAGGAATAAGGGAAAGAGTTGTTTTTCTTTTCAAATGCTAGTAATTATGTGTGTGTAAAAAAGTGTGTAAGCATGCTAGTACATTGAGTGTAAATACAATTAACCAAGCAAGCATGGGGTGGGGTGTCTTGGAACCCCAAAACCGCCACCACCACCCCTTTCCTTTTTTTTTTATTTTTTTTTTCTCTTATTTATATAGAAGCTTGCTAGTTCCATGTATTACTTGCACTTTATTTAATTTTATAAACCACTTACAAAATTGTAACACACATAAAAGTTTAATCATATAAAGAATTAAACTTGTAGTTATAATTATCCAAATAATTATTTCAAGCATTTTTATCTTTAGAAAACCAATTTCTAAAGTTCAAGTATCGAGTATTAATTTTAAAGATCCAATCGTTAAAATAAATACATAAAAGGTGTTGATGGCTTGTTATTGGGTATGACCCGACTTGGATCATAACATATTGGCCACATTAATTTATTATGTCTCTCGGGCATATGAAATACCTTCAATCTCCCACTTGCACGAGAAACATAAGGAATTAATGCAAGTGACGGATAGCACCTAACGACCGTCCATCACCCCCAATGTGTTATGACTTGGTGCCATTCAATAACATCATCCCTTTCGAGTTCCCATCTCGAATATGATTGGGTGAATCTTTCAATATATATCCTTTTGTCCTAGATGTCATGTTAAATCCAAGAGACATAGAATGATCACTCTCTTATAGATTTAACTTTATCAGGCCTTAGACATCCGACTCTCAACAAATAAGAGGGACAAATTCCATCTTGACTGCATACGTCCTAGACACTATACCTTGTACCATACCTGAAGCCTCCCTTGTGTACTACCATATTTCAGAATAGCGAAGGAAAGAATCAAGGCACAATATTTGGTGAATATCTGAACCCAATATGTTTCTCAGGTCAGAGGATATAATGATATTCTCCTTTACTCAAGATTACATGTGATCAACCACAAAGGCTCCATATAGTAAATCTTGAGAGCGGGTCTTCCAATATTTGTGTCCCACAAATATCTATGAACCTTGGTTGTAACCTTGCCCCACATTCACCATTTGAATGTTAACCAATCCAAGTTCATAATAGTCTAGACCTCACACTTGTTCCCACAAATGTGATCAACTACGGAATTTAGAATAATAGTTTATTCATGGATAAAATATGCAAAATTGGAACATGACTCATAATTAAATTAATACCATAATTATATTAATGAGTTTGAACTAATTCATTCCGTTACAATACATAAAATAGATCAATTCCAATCACTAGAATATCGAAGCCCTAATGCACAAACATGTCCCTCATGTTTTGGCCCATGTAAAAGCTTCGTGAGTGGATCCGCAACATTTTGATCTGTGTGAACTTTGTGAATACATATCTTTCCCTTTTCAACCTCATCCCTGATGTAGTTGAATCTCCGCTCAATGTGACGAGTCTTTTGATGGGCACGAGGTTCCTTGATTTGAGCAATCGCACCCTCGTTGTCACAAAAGATCTCAAGAGGGTCCTGAATGGAAGGGACCACTCCTAAGTCGTCGATGAATTTCTTCATCCATGCAGCTTCCTGAGCTGCCAATGAGGCGGCAATGTACTCCGACTCTGTAGTGGATAACGCAACAACTTCCTGTTTTGAGCTCTTCCAAGAGACTGCACCACCATTTAACATGAAGACATAACCGGATTGTGATCGAGAGTCATCTCGATCAGTTTGGAAACTCGCGTCCACGTAACCCTTTACAGCGAGTTCCTCCTCACCAGACCCATATATTAGAAACATATCCTTAGTTCTCCTAAGGTATTTCAATATACTTTTAACAGCAATCCAATGACTGTTTCCTGGGTTGTTCTGGTATCTACTTGTCAAGCTTAGAGCGCATGACACATCCGGTCTAGTACATATCATTGCATACATTATAGACCCAATAGCAGATGCGTATGGGACTTTCTTCATTCTCTCTTGTTCATCTTTCGTGGTAGGACACTGAGATGAACTGAGAACGGTTCCTCTTTGAATAGGTACCAAACCTTTCTTAGAGTTTTCCATCTTGAACCTTTTCAAGATTTTATCAATGTATGTACTTTGACTTAAACCTATCAATCTCTTGGATCTATTCCTATAGATCCCTATCCCCAATATGTATTGTGCTTCTCCAAGATCCTTAATGGAGAAGCAACTCTTTAGCCAAGTTTTGACTTCTTGCATTGTGGTAATATCATTCCCAAATAATAATATATCATCCACATATAGCACAAGAAACATTATGGAGCTCCCACTAGCCTTCTTGTATACACAAGCTTCATCACCATTTTTAATGAAGCCAAATTTCTTTGCCTCTTCATTAAAACGATGATTCCACATTCTAGATGCTTGTTTCAATCCGTAGATTGACTTCTTTAACTTGCATACCTTCTTAGGATTTTTCGGATCAACAAAACCTTCTGGCTGTACCATATAGACATCTTCCTCAAGATATCCATTCAGGAAAGCGGTTTTGACATCCATTTGCCATATTTCATAGTCATAGTGAGCAGCAATGGCAAATAATATCCTAATAGACTTTAGCATTGCCACAGGCGAGAAAGTTTCATCATAATCAACCCCTTGAGTTTGAGTGAAACCTTTTGCTACAAGTCTAGCTTTGTATGTATCCAAGTTTCCATGTATGTCGGTTTTCTTCTTGAAAAGCCATTTGCAATCAACTAGCTTGGAGCTAGGAGGTTGCACAACAAGTTCCCAAACTTGATTTTCATACATGGATTGCATCTCGACGTTCATGGCTTCCTGCCATTTATCTTTATCAATCCTTGATAAAGCATCTTCGTAGTTTGTCGGTTCATCCAAATCAACCGTATAGCAACCATCCACGAGAAACCCATATCTCTCGGGAGGATTACTAATCCTACTAGATCTTCGAACGTCTTGTGTACCTTGATCATCCACTTGATCATTTTCAACATCCTCATGTTGAGTACTAGTGCCAACCAATTGTGTATCATCGGCTTGATCTTGTACCTCTACAAGATCTATCTTCCTTTCACCATCTCCTTCCATAAGGAACTTGGTTTCAAGGAATTCCACTTTCCGAGCAACAAATACCGTTTGCTCGGATGGATCATAGAAGTAATACCCCATGTCATCTTTGGGATATCCTATGAAGATACACTTTGTGGATCGAGCATGTAGCTTATTAGCTACATATCGCTTAGGATAAGCTTCACATCCCCATACTTTCAAGTATGAAAGAGAAGGAGGTTTTCCAAACCACATCTCATGAGGAGTTCGTTCCACTTTCTTGGTTGGGGCCATATTTAAAATACGAACCGCGGAGCTTAGACAATAACCCCAAAATGATAGAGGTAACGAGCTTCTTGCCATCATAGATCGAACCATATCCATTAGGGTTCGGTTCCTCCTTTCGGAAACTCCATTAAGTTGGGGTGTTCCGGGTGGAGTAAGTTGTGAGATAATCCCACAACTTCTAAGATGATCTTGGAAGGCATCGCTTAGGTATTCACCTCCTCTATCGGTATGAAGTACCTTAATTGTCCTATTGAGTTGATTTTATACTTCGTTTTGATATTCTTTGAATGCTTCAAACGTTTCGTCCTTGTGTCTTAATTGAAATGTCCCGTTCTTATTGATTAAAAACGTTCCATATTAATTGATTTCGTTGCGAGGTTTTGACCTCTATACGAGACGTTTTTCAAAGACTGAATTCATTTTAAAATAAACCATAACCTTTATTTCATCAATAAAGGTTTAAAAAGCTTTACGTAGATTATCAAATAATGATAATCTAAAATATCCTGTTTACACACGACCATTACATAATGGTTTACAATACAAATATGTTACAACAAAATAAGTTTCTTGAATGCAGTTTTTACACAATATCATACAAGCATGGACTCCAAATCTCGTCCTTATTTAAGTATGCGACAGCGGAAGCTCTTAATAATCACCTGAGAATAAACATGCTTAAAACGTCAACAAAAATGTTGGTGAGTTATAGGTTTAACCTATATATATCAAATCATAATAATAGACCACAAGATTTCATATTTCAATACACATCCCATACATAGAGATAAAAATCATTCATATGGTGAACACCTGGTAACCGACATAAACAAGATGCATATATAAGAATATCCCCATCATTCCAGGACACCCTTCGGATATGATATAAATTTCGAAGTACTAAAGCATCTGGTACTTTGGATGGGGTTTGTTAGGCCCAATAGATCTATCTTCAGGATTCGCGTCAATTAGGGTGTCTGTTCCCTAATTCTTAGATTACCAGACTTAATAAAAAGGGGCATATTCGATTTCGATAATTCAACCATAGAATGTAGTTTCACGTACTTGTGTCTATTTTGTAAATCATTTATAAAACCTGCATGTATTCTCATCCCAAAAATATTAGATTTTAAAAGTGGGACTATAACTCACTTTCACAGATTTTTACTTCGTTGGGAAGTAAGACTTGGCCACTGGTTGATTCACGAACCTATAACAATATATACATATATATCAAAGTATGTTCAAAATATATTTACAACACTTTTAATATATTTTGATGTTTTAAGTTTATTAAGTCAGCTGTCCTCGTTAGTAACTTACAACTAGTTGTCTACAGTTAGATGTACAGAAATAAATTGATAAATATTATCTTGAATCAATCCACGACACAGTGTATACGTATCTCAGTATTGATCACAACTCAAACTATATATATTTTGGAATCAACCTCAACCCTGTATAGCTAACTCCAACATTCACATATAGAGTGTCTATGGTTGTTCCGAAATATATATAGATGTGTCGACATGATAGGTCAAAACATTGTATACGTGTCTATGGTATCTCAAGATTACATAATATACAATACAAGTTGATTAAGTTATGGTTGGAATAGATTTGTTACCAATTTTCACGTAGCTAAAATGAGAAAAATTATCCAATCTTGTTTTACCCATAACTTCTTCATTTTAAATCCGTTTTGAGTGAATCAAATTGCTATGGTTTCATATTGAACTCTATTTTATGAATCTAAACAGAAAAAGTATAGGTTTATAGTCGGAAAAATAAGTTACAAGTCGTTTTTGTAAAGGTAGTCATTTCAGTCGAAAGAACGACGTCTAGATGACCATTTTAGAAAACATACTTCCACTTTGAGTTTAACCATAATTTTTGGATATAGTTTCATGTTCATAATAAAAATCATTTTCTCAGAATAACAACTTTTAAATCAAAGTTTATCATAATTTTTAATTAACTAACCCAAAACAGCCCGCGGTGTTACTACGACGGCGTAAATCCGGTTTTACGGTGTTTTTCGTGTTTCCAGGTTTTAAATCATTAAGTTAGCATATCATATAGATATAGAACATGTGTTTAGTTGATTTTAAAAGTCAAGTTAGAAGGATTAACTTTTATTTGCGAACAAGTTTAGAATTAACTAAACTATGTTCTAGTGATTACAAGTTTAAACTTTCGAATAAGATAGCTTTATATGTATGAATCGAATGATGTTATGAACATCATTACTACCTCAAGTTCCTTGGATAAACCTACTGGAAAATAGAAAAATGGATCTAGCTTCAATGAATTCTTGGATGGCTCGAAGTTCTTGAAGCAGAATCATGACACGAAAACAAGTTCAAGTAAGATCATCACTTGAAATAAGATTGTTATAGTTATAGAAATTGAACCAAAGTTTGAATATGATTATTACCTTGTATTAGAATGATAACCTACTATAAGAAACAAAGATTTCTTGAGGTTGGATGATCACCTTACAAGATTGGAAGTGAGCTAGCAAACTTGAAAGTATTCTTGATTTTATGAAACTAGAACTTTTGGAATTTATGAAGAACACTTAGAACTTGAAGATAGAACTTGAGAGAGATCAATTAGATGAAGAAAATTGAAGAATTAAAGTGTTTGTAGGTGTTTTTGGTCGTTGGTGTATGGATTAGATATAAAGGATATGTAATTTTGTTTTCATGTAAATAAGTCATGAATGATTACTCATATTTTTGTAATTTTATGAGATATTTCATGCTAGTTGCCAAATGATGGTTCCCACATGTGTTAGGTGACTCACATGGGCTGCTAAGAGCTGATCATTGGAGTGTATATACCAATAGTACATACATCTAAAAGCTGTGTATTGTACGAGTACGAATACGGGTGCATACGAGTAGAATTGTTGATGAAACTGAACGAGGATGTAATTGTAAGCATTTTTGTTAAGTAGAAGTATTTTGATAAGTGTATTGAAGTCTTTAAAAAGTGTATAAATACATATTAAAACACTACATGTATATACATTTTAACTGAGTCGTTAAGTCATCGTTAGTCGTTACATGTAAGTGTTGTTTTGAAACCTTTAGGTTAACGATCTTGTTAAATGTTGTTAACCCAATGTTTATAATATCAAATGAGATTTTAAATTATTATATTATCATGATATTATCATGTATGAATATCTCTTAATATGATATATATACATTAAATGTCTTTACAACGATAATCGTTACATATATGTCTCGTTTAAAAATCATTAAGTTAGTAGTCTTGTTTTTACATATGTAGTTCATTGTTAATATACTTAATGATATATTTACTTATCATAGTATCATGTTAACTATATATATATATCCATATATATGTCATCATATAGTTTTTACAAGTTTTAACGTTCGTGAATCACCGGTCAACTTGGGTGGTCAATTGTCTATATGAAACATATTTCAATTAATCAAGTCTTAACAAGTTTGATTGCTTAACATGTTGGAAACATTTAATCATGTAAATATCAATCTCAATTAATATATATAAACATGGAAAAGTTCGGGTCACTACAGTACCTACCCGTTAAATAAATTTCGTCCCGAAATTTTAAGCTGTTGAAGGTGTTGACGAATCTTCTGGAAATAGATGCGGGTATTTCTTCTTCATCTGATCTTCACGCTCCCAGGTGAACTCGGGTCCTCTACGAGCATTCCATCGAACCTTAACAATTGGTATCTTGTTTTGCTTAAGTCTTTTAACCTCACGATCCATTATTTCGACGGGTTCTTCGATGAATTAAAGTTTTTCGTTGATTTGGATTTCATCTAACGGAATAGTGAGATCTTCTTTAGCAAAACATTTCTTCAAATTCGAGACGTGGAAAGTGTTATGTACAGCTGCGAGTTGTTGAGGTAACTCAAGTCGGTAAGCTACTGGTCCGACACGATCAATAATCTTGAATGGTCCAATATACCTTGGATTTAATTTCCCTCGTTTACCAAATCGAACAACGCCTTTCCGAGGTGCAACTTTAAGCATGACCATCTCTCCAATTTCAAATTCTATATCTTTTCTTTTAATGTCAGCGTAGCTCTTTTGTCGACTTTGGGCGGTTTTCAACCGTTGTTGAATTTGGATGATCTTCTCGGTAGTTTCTTGTATAATCTCCGGACCCGTAATCTGTCTATCCCCCACTTCACTCCAACAAATTGGAGACCTGCACTTTCTACCATAAAGTGCTTCAAATGGCGCCATCTCAATTCTTGAATGGTAGCTGTTGTTGTAGGAAAATTCTGCTAACGGTAGATGTCGATCCCAACTGTTTCCGAAATCAATAACACATGCTCGTAGCATGTCTTCAAGCATTTGTATCGTCCTTTCGCTCTGCCCATCAGTTTGTGGATGATAGGCAGTGCTCATGTCTAGACGAGTTCCTAATGCTTGCTGTAATGTCTGCCAGAATCTTGAAATAAATCTGCCATCCCTATCAGAGATAATAGAGATTGGTATTCCATGTCTGGAGACGACTTCCTTCAAATACAGTCGTGCTAACTTCTCCATCTTGTCATCTTCTCTTATTGGCAGGAAGTGTGCTGATTTGGTGAGACGATCAACTATTACCCAAATAGTATCAAAACCACTTGCAGTCCTTGGCAATTTAGTGATGAAATCCATGGTAATGTTTTCCCATTTCCATTCCGGGATTTCGGGTTGTTGAAGTAGACCTGATGGTTTCTGATGCTCAGCTTTGACCTTAGAACACGTCAAACATTCTCCTACGTATTTAGCAACATCGGCTTTCATACCCGGCCACCAAAAATGTTTCTTGAGATCCTTGTACATCTTCCCCGTTCCAGGATGTATTGAGTATCGGGTTTTATGAGCTTCTTTAAGTACCATTTCTCTCATATCTCTAAATTTTGGTACCCAAATCCTTTCAGCCCTATACCGGGTTCCGTCTTCCCGAATATTAAGATGCTGCTCTGATCCTTTGGGTATTTCATCCTTTAAATTTCCCTCTTTTAAAACTCCTTGTTGCGCCTCCTTTATTTGAGTAGTAAGGTTATTGTGAATCATTATATTCATAGATTTTACTCGAATGGGTTCTCTGTCCTTCCTGCTCAAGGCATCGGCTACCACATTTGCCTTCCCCGAGTGGTAACGAATCTCAAAGTCGTAATCATTCAATAATTCAATCCACCTACGCTGCCTCATATTCAGTTGTTTCTGATTAAATATGTGTTGAAGACTTTTGTGGTCGGTATATATAATACTTTTGACCCCATATAAGTAGTGCCTCCAAGTCTTTAATGCAAAAACAACCGCGCCTAATTCCAAATCATGCGTCGTATAATTTTGTTCGTGAATCTTCAATTGTCTAGACGCATAAGCAATCACCTTCGTTCGTTGCATTAATACACAACCGAGACCTTGCTTTGATGCATCACAATAAATCACAAAATCATCATTCCCTTCAGGCAATGACAATATAGGTGCCGTAGTTAGCTTTTTCTTCAATAACTGAAACGCTTTCTCTTGTTCATCATTCCATTAAAATTTCTTCCCTTTATGCGTTAATGCAGTCAAGGGTTTTGCTATTCTGAAAAAGTCTTGGATGAACCTTCTGTAGTAACCAGCTAGTCCTAAAAATTGGCGTATGTGTTTCGGAGTTTTCGGGGTTTCCCACTTTTCAACAGTTTCTATCTTTGCCGGATCCACCTTAATACCTTCTTTGTTCACTATGTGACCGAGGAATTGAACTTCTTCCAACCAAAATGCACACTTTGAAAACTTAGCGTACAATTCTTCCTTCCTCAATACTTCTAACACCTTTCTCAAATGTTCACCGTGTTCTTGGTCATTCTTTGAGTAAATAAGTATGTCATCAATGAAAACAATGACAAATTTGTCAAGGTATGGTCCACACACTCGGTTCATAAGGTCCATGAACACAGCTGGTGCATTAGTTAAACCAAACAGCATGACCATAAACTCGTAATGACCGTAACGTGTTCGGAAAGCAGTCTTTGGAATAACATCTTCTTTCACCCGCATTTGATGATACCCGAAACGTAAGTCAATCTTTGAATAAACAGACGAGCCTTGTAGTTGATCAAATAAGTCGTCGATTCTCGGTAGTGGGTAGCGGTTCTTGATGGTAAGTTTGTTCAACTCTCGGTAGTCGATACACAACCTGAATGTACCATCTTTCTTCTTGACAAACAAAACAGGAGCTCCCCACGGTGATGTGCTTGGTCGAATGAAACCACGCTCTAAAAGTTCTTGTAATTGGCTTTGTAGTTCTTTCATCTCGCTGGGTGCGAGTCTGTAAGGAGCACGAGCTATTGGTGCAGCTCCTGGTACAAGATCTATTTGAAATTCAACGGATCGATGTGGGGGTTATCCCGGTAATTCTTTCGGAAATACATCGGGAAATTCTTTTGCGACGGGAACATCATTGATGCTCTTTTCTTCAGTTTGTACTTTCTCGACGTGTGCTAGAACAGCATAGCAACCTTTTCTTATTAGTTTTTGTGCCTTCAAATTACTAATAAGATGTAGCTTCGTGTTGCCCTTTTCTCCGTACACCATTAAGGGTTTTCATTTTTCTCGTATAATGCGAATTGCATTTTTGTAACAAACGATCTCTGCTTTCCCTTCTTTCAACCAGTCCATACCGATTATCACATCAAAACTCCCTAACTCTACTGGTATCAAATCAATCTTAAATGTTTCGCTAACCAGTTTAATTTCTTGATTCCGACATATATTATCTGCTGAAATTAATTTACCATTTGCTAATTCGAGTAAAAATTTACTATCCAAAGGCGTCAATGGACAACTTAATTTAGCACAAAAATCTCTACTCATATAGTTTCTATCTGCACCCGAATCAAATAAAACGTAAGCAGATTTATTGTCAATAAGAAACTGTAGCGACCCGACCAAATCATGTTTGACGGCGCCGTCTACTTAGGTCCCGTTACGTGGTCATAAGTCTTTAAGACCAAGTTTGACCAAAATATGTCGCCTTCATTTCAAAATAAAAATTGTTCCCAAAGTTTACAAGAATTGTTCAACCAATAGTTAAGTTACAACGTTATAATACGAATGAAATCTAGGCGACACGGTTTAGAGTAAAGTCAAAAGACGCTCCATGAAATGCACATATACTCGACATCCAAAGCAAGTATCAAATAATGAGCGGAAGCATGTATCATGTATCGTTCAAGGACCTGAGAAAAACATAGAAATCTGTCAACGAAAACGTTGGTGAAATCATAGGTTTAAGTAAGTAAGTACAAGTGAACCACAAGATTTGCATCAATGAAATAATAGTAATACATTCCAAAAGTTTGTTTCACGAGCACCCAATTATCAATACTTAACATTTCCTTCCATTGAACCCCATCACTTAGTGCTAGAACATACACTGTTTCTCGAAAATATATTTCATTCGTAAACGGTAGCGAACCGTTTGAATGAGGGTTTGTCAAACCCATATGGATCCATACAACATAAGTTCTCGCTTACACCCGGCAAGTGTAACTAATGATAATCGAATTGAGGATTTTGTTCTAAACTCGTATGTAGAATGTTTGTTTTCCTGTACTTGTGTTCACTTAGTTCAAAAGAATCGTTTATGTTTTCTCATCCCAAATATAAGTTCAAAAAAAGAGTAAAAGTGGGACTATGATCTCACCTTGAGTGCACGAGTAGTAAAGTACTTCAACAAGTAAACGTGTGCAAAGAACAATGCTAGTCTTGACCTAAACAATAGGTTGTATCAATAACGGTAAACACGATAGGTCAAAGATGTTCAATTAGTCCTATGGCTCGTTACGACCCGATTATTTAGCATGTGAAATCAAATTGCCAAGTTTCATGCAAGATACAAGTATATAAATAAGTTAGGAAGGTTGCATAATCATTTGGTTAAGTTTGACAAAAAGTCAAACTTTGGTCGGTCAAAGTCAACGAAAGTCAACACGTTCGGGTCGGGTTCCGAACTATTTTTCTAATCTTAGAAATCATATATGAGCATGTTGGCCAAGTTACATGTTAATCGGAGGTGCGTAGCATGCCAAACATTATTCAAAAATTGACCAAGTTGGACAGAATTCTGGCCAGGCCATTTGGCGCGCCGCGCGGGGTAGGGGCGCGCCGCGCCACCCTCTGTGCAGGTCTGTTTCTGTTTTTCCCAAGTATGCACGAGCCAAAACCTTTTCCAACCCAACTCTTGACCCGCAAACACTTATAATGCCTATTATATATCGTTGGAAAGGTATTTTGACGAGGAATACAACTAAGTACATTTCATCAATCAAACTTCCACTTACAACAACCAAAAACCGTAATTAAACATTCATAATCAAAGTTTAAGTTCCAAAAACGCATTTTATGATTCGGGCAACCAATTTACATGTATGTTATGCCGTTTCGAAGGTAATCAAACACACATTGCAACAAAACACTTAACAACAATATCTCTTAGCATTTGACGCATCAAAAGTTCATGTAAAGCTCATCAAACCCTAATCCAAAATCACAAATTCAACAATCTTGCATATGAAACTAATCCATGTCAACCTACATACCAATTTGAAGCTAGTGATGTTAGGAACACAATTAAAACATGAACTTTCATCATTCAACAACATATGAACACCTAAAACTCAAGATTAAGCAAGCATTCTTTCAATATGAACTAGTTACATCAAAATATCAAAAACGAGCATACAAATCACATAAACAAACTAGACTCGAGCCATAGACACTAATTAACAACCTTATAACTTAAAAATCTCAAGAACACATAAAATTAGTGATTTTAGAAAGTTACCCAAATGTAATGAGGTTGGTATGGAATCGAAGAGGAGATCACGAGGAGTTCAAATACGTAATTTGTTTGGCAAGATAATCACTAGCTCGATTTAAGATGATGATTCTTTGATGGAGCAAATTTAAGGAAAATGTGAAAGTAGGAGAAATAAAGGAAAATGAAATGAAAATGTGAATGAGTGGATAGAAAGGGTGTTGACCACCACTTTGACCTAGTGGTTTCTTTGACACTTTGCCAAGTTTAGTCCCTCATGTTTTAATCGGGTGCGTTAAATTACCTAAACAAGATAATTTGAAACGCGTATCAACGAGACGTGTTATAAACATATAACGGAACATAAATAGTTAAACGGAAAAGTAAATGGAAAAAGGCGGGATGTTACATTACCTACACCTTAAAAGAAATTTCGTCCCGAAATTTAAGTAGGCGTAGTAGTCGTTGTTTCTTCCTCGAGATCTTGCGTTTCCGAATTCACGAATAGATGAGGATACTTCCTTTGCATTTGATCTTGTCTTTCCCAAGTAAACTCGGGTCCTCTTTTGGCATTCCAACGAACCTTGACAATCGGGATTCGACTTTGTTTCAATGTCTTGACGGAGGTGTCCACAATTTCAACCGGTTCCTCCACGAAATGAAGTTTGTCATCAATGGTAAGCTCCTCGAGAGGAATGACGATATCGGGTTCGGCAAGACACTTTTTCAAGTTGGATACATGGAAAGTAGGATGAACGGAGTTCAATTGAGGCGGAAGATCTAAACGATAAGCAACGGTTCCAATACGCTCCAAGATTTCGAAAGGACCAATATACCGCGGATTTAGCTTCTCGCGTTTCCCAAAACGGATTACACCCTTCCAAGGTGCGACTTTTAACATTACTCGGTCACCGACTTGAAATTCAAGATCGTTGCGTCGTTTATCGGTATAGCTCTTTTGACGACTTCGGGCCGTCCTAAGCCTATCTCGGATTTGAACGATTTTCTCGGTGGTTTCGTGAATGAGTTCGGGTCCGGTGATTTGCACGTCGCCTACCTCGGCCCAACAAAGAGGTGAACGACATTTGCGGCCATATAGCGCTTCAAAAGGTGCGGCTTTAATACTCGCGTGATAACTATTGTTGTAAGAGAACTCGGCGAGAGGTAAGTGCTTGTCCCAAGCTTTTCCGAAATCAACCACGCAAGCTCGTAACATGTCCTCTAAGGTTTGAATTGTACGTTCGCTTTGTCCATCGGTTTGAGGATGATATGCGGTGCTCATGTCTAAACGCGTTCCCAACGCTTCTTGCAATGTACGCCAAAATCTAGAAACGAAACGGCCATCTCGGTCGGAGATAATCGATAAAGGTACACCGTGTCGGGCTACGATCTCCTTAATGTAAAGTTGTGCAAGTTTCTCCATTTTGTCCGTTTCTTTCATGGCAAGGAAGTGTGCGGATTTGGTGAGACGGTCAACAATAACCCAAATGGTATCATAACCGCCCGTCGTTTTTGGTAGTTTGGTGATAAAATCCATCGTTATCCCTTCCCACTTCCATTGCGGGATCTCGGGTTGTCGAAGTAGTCCGGACGGTCTTTGGTGTTCGGCTTTGACTTTGGAACATGTCAAACACTTGGAAACATAAGTAGCTACTTCCCTTTTGATATTCGGCCACCAATATAGCTGTTTAAGGTCGTGGTACATCTTATTGGCACCGGGGTGAATCGAGTATCGTGACTTATGGGCTTCATCTAAAATAAGGCTTCGTAGGTCCCCATAACTAGGCACCCAAATTCTTCCGGCGAAATATCGGAGTCCGGTTTCTTTAACTTCGAATCGAGAGGTGAGGACGTTCAAGTGTTCGAGAGAGATGTTTTCATCCTTAAGAGCCTCATCTTGGGCTACCCGAATTTGGCTATTAAGGTTGGTGTGAATGGTGATGTTTAAAGCTCGGACACGGAGAGGCACCACTCTTTCTTTTCGACTTAAGGCATCGGCTACTACATTTGCCTTCCCGGGATGGTAACGAAGCTCGCAATCGTAATCGTTCAAAGTTTCAATCCACCGTCGTTGTCTCATGTTTAGTTGCTTTTGATCGAAAATGTGTTGGAGACTTTTGTGGTCGGTAAAGATAGTACTCTTGGTTCCATAAAGATAGTGTCTCCACATTTTAAGTGCAAAGACAACGGCTCCGAGTTCGAGATCATGTGTCGTATAGTTTCGTTCATGAATTTTAAGTTGTCGAGAAGCATAAGCAATGACTTTCGTTCGTTGCATCAATACACACCCAAAACCATGTTTTGAGGCATCGCAATATACAACAAAGTCATCATTGCCTTCGGGAAGTGACAAGATAGGAGCGGTGGTTAGTTTCGTTTTCAAGATTTGGAATGCGGATTCATGTTCGGTCGCCCAAATGAATTTCTTTCCCTTGTGAGTCAAGGCGGTTAGAGGACGTGCAACCAAAGAGAAATTTTCGATGAATCTACGATAGTACCCGGCGAGACCCAAAAATTGACGAATGTGAGTAGGAGTAGTAGGAGTCTCCCATTTGCTAATGGCTTCGATTTTCGATGGATCGACTTTAATACCTTGGTCACTTACAACATGACCAAGAAATTGAACTTCCTTTAACCAAAATTCACACTTGGAGAATTTGGCATAGAGTTGTTCTTGTCTTAAAAGTTCAAGCACAAGTCGGAGATGTTGTTCGTGCTCTTCTTCATTTTTAGAATAGATCAATATGTCATCGATGAACACAATAACGAATTTATCGAGATACGGTTTGCACACGCGGTTCATAAGATCCATGAACACCGCCGGTGCGTTAGTGAGACCAAATGGCATGACAAGGAATTCATAACTACCATAACGAGTTCGGAAAGCGGTTTTGGAGACATCTTCCCCCTTAACCCTCAATTGATGATAACCCGAGCGGAGATCGATTTTCGAATATACACAAGACCCTTGTAGTTGATCAAAGAGGTCATCGATGCGAGGAAGAGGATATCGGTTCTTAACCGTCAATTTATTTAGTTCGCGATAATCAATGCACATTCGTAGGGATCCGTCTTTCTTTTTAACAAACAAAATCGGAGCGCCCCATGGTGAATGGCTAGGTTGGATAAAACCACGATCAAGTAGTTCTTGGATTTGACTTTGCAATTCTTGCATTTCAGATGGAGCGAGTCTATATGGTGCACGCGCTACGGGTGCGGCTCCTGGAATAAGATCGATTTGAAATTCAACCGGTCGATGAGGCGGAAGACCCGGCAATTCGTCGGGAAATACATCGGAATAGTCACTAACAATTGGCACATCATCGATGTGCTTCTCATCGGACTCGACTTTCTTAACGTGGGCAAGGATCGCAAAACAACCCTTACGGAGTAGTTTTCTAACTTTAAGGCACGAAACGAGGTTGAGTCTGGTGCAACTCTTATCGCCATAAACAATCAAAGGTTCACCATTCTCGATAGGAATTCGGATTGCGTTAAGATCACAAAGAATGTGAGATTTCGTTTTGACTAACCAATTCATACCGATTATTACATCAAAGCTTCCTAATTCCATGGGTATCAAGTCAATTTCAAATTCCCTACCCAAAATGTTTAACGTACACCCCCGGTAATATGTGTCGGCACTTAATAGTTTTCCGTTAGCCACTTCAATGGTATAAGTGGTATCTAATGGAAGAGGTGGAGTGCTAAAAGAATGAGTCAAAGTCTTGGATACAAAGCATTTATCGGCACCCGAATCGAATAAGCAAGAGACATAAGAATTGTTGAGAAGGAACGTACCCGTGACTAGTTCAGTGTCATCCCGGGCTTCCTCGGTGTTGATGTTGAAAGCTCGGCCGCGCGTATTGGTGTTATCTTTCCTTTTCGGGCATGCATTTCTATAATGACCCGTTTGGCCACATTCGTAACAAGTGCCCGTCTTTGGTGCATTGGGCCACTTTCGAGTGACGGGAGTGGCACTTTTACAATCGTTGACCTTATGACCAACTCCTTGGCACCGGTGGCAAATTATCTTACTACATTCGCCAAAGTGATGTTTGTTGCATTTGTTGCAAAGAGGTAGGTTTCCGGCATAACCTTTCTTGCCGTCGGAGGTGTAAGGCTTCTTAGCAAAGTTGTTGTTGCTTGATTGGGAGGGTTCCCACTTTCTTTTGTTGCCGCTCGATTTATCCTCGGCTTTAGGTGCCAGAACTACGATTTCGTCAACCGTTTCGATTAGTTGGCGAGCCATGTTCATAGCGGCTTGATGAGTAGTGGGTTTGGATGACATCACCCCTTGTTTGATGCTTTTTGGGAGACCGAGCATGTAGAGCTCAATCCTTTGAGATTCGGGGTTAACAAGATTAGGACACATCAAGGATAGTTCGGCGAAGCGTTGATTATAAGCTTTAAGGTCGTTTCCGACCGCTTTCAAAGCTCTTAGTTCTTCCTCAAGCTTTCGGGTTTCTTCGCGCGGAAAATATTCAACAATCATCTTTTCCTTTAGATCGGCCCAAGAGAGGGCATGAGCTTCATCGGTACCCACCGATTGAACATAGGTGTTCCACCATGTTAGAGCAATTCCGGAGAAAGTGTGAGTGGAGTATTTGACCTTGTCTTGGTCCCGACAACCGCTTATGCTAAAGACGGCTTCCGTTTGCTCAAACCATCGGGTGAGCACGACCGGTCCCCCGGTTCCATCAAAAGTGTGAGGTTTGCACCCCATGAAAGCTTTATAGGAGCATCCCTCGTTTGAGTTTCCGGCTCCATTGTTGTTGTTGTTGTTGTTGTTGTGGTTGTTATTATTATTGTTGTTGGATGAGTGACCGGCCATGGCCGCATCTACGGCGGTAGCTATCATCCGTTCGAGAGCTTGTTCGGGAGTTTCATTGCGGCGTACACGACGAGGAGCCATTGTTCCTTCAAGACACAAGAATATCATTGATTAGTATTCTCAATAATACTAACCGTGATATAGAATAAAGATAAAGAGAAGTTTTTTTTTTTTTTTTTTTTTTTTTTTTTTTTTTTTTTTTTTTCTCGACTCGCCTTAAATTCTTTATGTCATAATGTCGGAACGTTCATACGAGTCACCGTAATATAATCCCGGAAATTATATTACCCTAATTCATATGTGCATTCGACATTATTTCATATAGTCAAGGTGGCGTGTCAATCAAATTAAACAACGTGAGATTAAGATGAACTAAGAGTAGATATGAGTAGAAACGTTCGAGTATAAATGCACAAGTAGTCAAGTAATTCCTACTTCAAGTCTATATGCCGGTTGTAGTCTAGACTCACCAATGTACCCTATGACTCGGGGTTGACACTAATGAACTCTAAATCCCTACAACCAACGCTCTGATACCATCTGTAGCGACCCGACCAAATCATGTTTGACGGCGCCGTCTACTTAGGTCCCGTTACGTGGTCATAAGTCTTTAAGACCAAGTTTGACCAAAATATGTCGCCTTCATTTCAAAATAAAAATTGTTCCCAAAGTTTACAAGAATTGTTCAACCAATAGTTAAGTTACAACGTTATAATACGAATGAAATCTAGGCGACACGGTTTAGAGTAAAGTCAAAAGACGCTCCATGAAATGCACATATACTCGACATCCAAAGCAAGTATCAAATAATGAGCGGAAGCATGTATCATGTATCGTTCAAGGACCTGAGAAAAACATAGAAATCTGTCAACGAAAACGTTGGTGAAATCATAGGTTTAAGTAAGTAAGTACAAGTGAACCACAAGATTTGCATCAATGAAATAATAGTAATACATTCCAAAAGTTTGTTTCACGAGCACCCAATTATCAATACTTAACATTTCCTTCCATTGAACCCCATCACTTAGTGCTAGAACATACACTGTTTCTCGAAAATATATTTCATTCGTAAACGGTAGCGAACCGTTTGAATGAGGGTTTGTCAAACCCATATGGATCCATACAACATAAGTTCTCGCTTACACCCGGCAAGTGTAACTAATGATAATCGAATTGAGGATTTTGTTCTAAACTCGTATGTAGAATGTTTGTTTTCCTGTACTTGTGTTCACTTAGTTCAAAAGAATCGTTTATGTTTTCTCATCCCAAATATAAGTTCAAAAAAAGAGTAAAAGTGGGACTATGATCTCACCTTGAGTGCACGAGTAGTAAAGTACTTCAACAAGTAAACGTGTGCAAAGAACAATGCTAGTCTTGACCTAAACAATAGGTTGTATCAATAACGGTAAACACGATAGGTCAAAGATGTTCAATTAGTCCTATGGCTCGTTACGACCCGATTATTTAGCATGTGAAATCAAATTGCCAAGTTTCATGCAAGATACAAGTATATAAATAAGTTAGGAAGGTTGCATAATCATTTGGTTAAGTTTGACAAAAAGTCAAACTTTGGTCGGTCAAAGTCAACGAAAGTCAACACGTTCGGGTCGGGTTCCGAACTATTTTTCTAATCTTAGAAATCATATATGAGCATGTTGGCCAAGTTACATGTTAATCGGAGGTGCGTAGCATGCCAAACATTATTCAAAAATTGACCAAGTTGGACAGAATTCTGGCCAGGCCATTTGGCGCGCCGCGCGGGGTAGGGGCGCGCCGCGCCACCCTCTGTGCAGGTCTGTTTCTGTTTTTCCCAAGTATGCACGAGCCAAAACCTTTTCCAACCCAACTCTTGACCCGCAAACACTTATAATGCCTATTATATATCGTTGGAAAGGTATTTTGACGAGGAATACAACTAAGTACATTTCATCAATCAAACTTCCACTTACAACAACCAAAAACCGTAATTAAACATTCATAATCAAAGTTTAAGTTCCAAAAACGCATTTTATGATTCGGGCAACCAATTTACATGTATGTTATGCCGTTTCGAAGGTAATCAAACACACATTGCAACAAAACACTTAACAACAATATCTCTTAGCATTTGACGCATCAAAAGTTCATGTAAAGCTCATCAAACCCTAATCCAAAATCACAAATTCAACAATCTTGCATATGAAACTAATCCATGTCAACCTACATACCAATTTGAAGCTAGTGATGTTAGGAACACAATTAAAACATGAACTTTCATCATTCAACAACATATGAACACCTAAAACTCAAGATTAAGCAAGCATTCTTTCAATATGAACTAGTTACATCAAAATATCAAAAACGAGCATACAAATCACATAAACAAACTAGACTCGAGCCATAGACACTAATTAACAACCTTATAACTTAAAAATCTCAAGAACACATAAAATTAGTGATTTTAGAAAGTTACCCAAATGTAATGAGGTTGGTATGGAATCGAAGAGGAGATCACGAGGAGTTCAAATACGTAATTTGTTTGGCAAGATAATCACTAGCTCGATTTAAGATGATGATTCTTTGATGGAGCAAATTTAAGGAAAATGTGAAAGTAGGAG
The DNA here is from genome assembly GCF_046630445.1 of Rutidosis leptorrhynchoides. NCBI lineage: Eukaryota > Viridiplantae > Streptophyta > Magnoliopsida > Asterales > Asteraceae > Rutidosis > Rutidosis leptorrhynchoides. The sequence continues at coordinate 630,168,077 of NC_092334.1, read as the reverse complement.
AAATAAAGGAAAATGAAATGAAAATGTGAATGAGTGGATAGAAAGGGTGTTGACCACCACTTTGACCTAGTGGTTTCTTTGACACTTTGCCAAGTTTAGTCCCTCATGTTTTAATCGGGTGCGTTAAATTACCTAAACAAGATAATTTGAAACGCGTATCAACGAGACGTGTTATAAACATATAACGGAACATAAATAGTTAAACGGAAAAGTAAATGGAAAAAGGCGGGATGTTACAGAAACGTACCCGTAACAAGCTCCGGGTCTTTCTGTGCCTCTGCCGCATTAATATTGAAAACTCTTCCGCGGCCTTGTCCAGTCGTGTTCTCCTGGTTCGGGCAATTTCTAATAACGTGGCCCGGTTTTCCACATTTATAACAAACTACATTGGCATAACTTGCTCCGACACTACTTGATCCGCCATTACTCGTTCCGACACCATTTGTTCCTTTCGTTCTATTAACCCCTGGTCCGTAGACCTCACACTTCACCGCGCTATGACCATTTCTTTTACACTTGTTGCAAAATTTGGTGCAGAACCCCGAGTGATACTTTTCACACCTTTGGCATAGCTGCTTCTGATTGTTGTTGTTGTTGCGGTTATTATTGTTGTTGGGATGATTGTTGTAGTTGCTGTTGTTGTTATTGCTGTTGTTGTTGTTGTTGGGCCGTTTGTTGTAGTTGCGATTGATGTTGCGATTGTTGGGATAATTGTTGCGATTATTGTTGTAATTGCTATTGTTGTTGTATTGGTGATTCTTATCACCGTTTTCCTCCCACTTTCTTTTGACTTGCTTCACATTGGCCTCTTCAGCAGTCTGTTCTTTAATTCTTTCTTCAATCTGGTTCACTAGTTTGTGAGCCATTCTACATGCCTGTTGTATGGAGGCGGGCTCGTGTGAACTTATATCTTCTTGGATTCTTTCCGGTAATCCTTTCACAAACGCGTCGATCTTCTCTTCCTCATCTTCGAATGCTCCCGGACACAATAGGCACAATTCTGTGAATCGTCTTTCATACGTGGTAATATCAAATCCTTGGGTTCGTAACCCTCTAAGTTCTGTCTTGAGCTTATTGACCTCGGTTCTGGGACGGTACTTCTCGTTCATCAAGTGCTTGAATGCTGACCACGGTAGTGCGTACGCATCGTCTTGTCCCACTTGCTCTAGATAGGTATTCCACCATGTTAACGCAGAACCTGTGAAGGTATGCGTAGCGTCCTTTACTTTGGCCTTCAGTACACTTACTTATGGCAAACACCGATTCGACCTTCTCGGTCCACCGTTTCAATCCGATCGGTCCTTCGGTTCCATCAAATTCTAAAGGTTTGCAGGCAGTGAATTCTTTGTAGGTGCATCCTACACGATTTCCTGTATTGCTAGATCCAAGGTTATTGTTGGTATGTAGCGCAACCTGTACTGCGGCTATGTTTGAAGCTAGAAAAGTACGGAATTCCTCTTCATTCATATTCACGGTGTGTCGAGTAGTCGGTGCCATTTCCTTCAAAATAGTCAAATGGAACAAGTTAATCATACAGAATATCAAGAGTAGTTAATAGTATTTCGTAGCATAATATGAACTCATTTATAAAAGCTTTTTCTCCATATTAGCGTTTTATAAGTTTAAATTCGGGTAGTACCTACCCGTTAAGTTCATACTTAGTAGCTAATATACAATTCAACTACTACAATTCTATATGAAAAACTGATTATAATAATATTTCACGTTCAAACTTTTATACAATATTTTACAAACTTACAATACCTCTTATTTTACATAAAGCATGAAATATAGCACACAATAACTTTGATACAAGATAGTTGTGAAGATAATTCTAGCTAGTACACAAGTCGTTCAGCAAAGGCAATAAAGACACGTAATTCATACGTCCAGAAACAAGTCATGCATTCTGGTTTTAATAGGACTACTTCCCATCCTTGGTCTTGTGGAACATAACCGTTATGGCCGTTGATAAGACAGCGTGTTGTAACGTCGTCAAAGGGACGAGGGTTACGTAATGTCCAACAGTCCCGTAACAATCTAAAAACCTCATTTCTTACCCCAATTACCGACTCCGTCACTTGTGGGAACGTTTTGTTTAATAGTTGTAGCCCGATGTTCTTGTTCTCACTTTGGTGAGAAGCGAACATTACTAATCCGTAAGCATAACATGCTTCTTTATGTTGCATGTTAGCCGCTTTTTCTAAATCACGAAGTCCAATATTCGGATATATTGAGTCAAAATAATTTCTTAACCCATTGCGTAAAATAGCATTTGGGTTCCCCGCAATATATGCGTCAAAGTAAACACATCATAACTTATGGATTTCCCAATGTGATATCCCCCATCTTTCGAACGAAAGCCTTTTATAAACCAAGGCATTCTTGGAACGTTCTTCGAATGTCTTACAAACTGATCTCGCCTTAAATAGTTGTGCCGAAGAATTCTGACCGACTCTAGACAAGATTTCATCAATCATGTCTCCGGGTAGGTCTCTTAAAATATTGGGTTGTCTATCCATTTTGTGTTTTTATACTGTAAAATAGACAAGAGTTAGATTCATAAAAAAAAAATACTTATTAATACAAGCAATTTTTACATATATCATAAAGCATAAGCACACTATATTACATATATTACACCACACGAATACAACTATCTTATTCTGACTCGCTTGTTTCTTCTTCTTCAGTTTTGGTTCGTTTTGCCAAGTTTCTAGGGATATATGATGTTCCCCTAATACGAGCCGTCGTTATCCACATTGGTTTAGAAAAACCTGGTGGTTTAGAGGTTCCCGGGTCATTGTTACAACTTAAGGGCTTCGGGGGTTGACGATACATATAAAGTTCATCGGGGTTGGAATTAGATTTCTCTATTTTTATGCCCTTTCCCTTATTATTTTCTTTTGCCTTTTTAAATTCAGTTGGGGTAATTTCTATAACATCATCAGAATTCTCGTCGGAATCCGATTCATCGGAGAATTGGTAATCCTCCCAATATTTTGCTTCCTTGGCGGAAACACCATTGACCATAATTAACCTTGGTCGGTTGGTTGAGGATTTTCTTTTACTTAACCGTTTTATTATTTCCCCCACCGGTTCTATTTCTTCATCCGGTTTCGATTCTTCTTCCGGTTCCGATTCTTCTTCCGATTCCGACTCTTCTTCTTCTGGTTCCTCTTCGGGAACTTGTGAATCAGTCCACGAATCATTCCAATTTACATTTGACTCTTCATTATTATTAGGTGAGTCAATGGGACTTGTTCTAGAGGTAGACATCTATCACATAATATCAAACGCGTTAAGAGATTAATATATCACATAATATTCACATGTTAAAAATATATAGTTTCCAACAAAATTTGTTAAGCAATCATTTTTCAAGTAAACACGGTCGAAGTCCAGACTCACTAATGCATCCTAACAAACTCGATAAGACACACTAATGCAAAATTCTGGTTCTCTAAGACCAACGCTCTGATACCAACTGAAATGTCCCGTTCTTATTGATTAAAAACGTTCCATATTAATTGATTTCGTTGCGAGGTTTTGACCTCTATATGAGACGTTTTTCAAAGACTGCATTCATTTTAAAATAAACCATAACCTTTATTTCATCAATAAAGGTTTAAAAAGCTTTACGTAGATTATCAAATAATGATAATCTAAAATATCCTGTTTACACACGACCATTACATAATGGTTTACAATACAAATATGTTACAACAAAATAAGTTTCTTGAATGCAGTTTTTACACAATATCATACAAGCATGGACTCCAAATCTCGTCCTTATTTAAGTATGCGACAGCGGAAGCTCTTAATAATCACCTGAGAATAAACATGCTTAAAACGTCAACAAAAATGTTGGTGAGTTATAGGTTTAACCTATATATATCAAATCATAATAATAGACCACAAGATTTCATATTTCAATACTCATCCCATACATAGAGATAAAAATCATTCATATGGTGAACACCTGGTAACCGACATTAACAAGATGCATATATAAGAATATCCCCATCATTCCGGGACACCCTTCGGATATGATATAAATTTCGAAGTACTAAAGCATCCGGTACTTTGGATGGGGTTTGTTAGTCCCAATAGATCTATCTTCAGGATTCGCGTCAATTAGGGTGTCTGTTCCCTAATTCTTAGATTACCAGACTTAATAAAAAAGGGCATATTCGATTTCAATAATTCAACCATAGAATGTAGTTTCACGTACTTGTGTCTATTTTGTAAATCATTTATAAAACCTGCATGTATTCTCATCCCAAAAATATTAGATTTTAAAAGTGGGACTATAACTCACTTTCACAGATTTTTACTTCGTCGGGAAGTAAGACTTGGCCACTGGTTGATTCACGAACCTATAACAATCTATACATATATATCAAAGTATGTTCAAAATATATTTACAACACTTTTAATATATTTTGATGTTTTAAGTTTATTAAGTCAGCTGTCCTCGTTAGTAACTTACAACTAGTTGTCCACAGTTAGATGTACAGAAATAAATCGATAAATATTATCTTGAATCAATCCACGACACAGTGTATACGTATCTCAATATTGATCACAACTCAAACTATATATATTTTGGAATCAACCTCAACCCTGTATAGCTAACTCCAACATTCACATATAGAGTGTCTATGGTTGTTCCGAAATATATATAGATGTGTCGACATGATAGGTCGAAACATTGTATACGTGTCTATGGTATCTCAAGATTACATAATATACAATACAAGTTGATTAAGTTATGGTTGGAATAGATTTGTTACCAATTTTCACGTAGCTAAAATGAGAAAAATTATCCAATCTTGTTTTACCCATAACTTCTTCATTTTAAATCCGTTTTGAGTGAATCAAATTGCTATGGTTTCATATTGAACTCTATTTTATGAATCTAAACAGAAAAAGTATAGGTTTATTGTCGGAAAAATAAGTTACAAGTCGTTTTTGTAAAGGTAGTCATTTCAGTCGAAAGAACGACGTCTAGATGACCATTTTAGAAAACATACTTCCACTTTGAGTTTAACCATAATTTTTGGATATAGTTTCATGTTCATAATAAAAATAATTTTCTCAGAATAACAACTTTTAAATCAAAGTTTATCATAGTTTTTAATTAACTAACCCAAAACAGCCCGCGGTGTTACTACGACGGCGTAAATCCGGTTTTACGGTGTTTTTCGTGTTTCCAGGTTTTAAATCATTAAGTTAGCATATCATATAGATATAGAACATGTGTTTAGTTGATTTTAAAAGTCAAGTTAGAAGGATTAACTTTTGTTTGCGAACAAGTTTAGAATTAACTAAACTATGTTCTAGTGATTACAAGTTTAAACCTTCGAATAAGATAGCTTTATATGTATGAATCGAATGATTTTATGAACATCATTACTACCTTAAATTCCTTGGATAAACCTACTGGAAAAGAGAAAAATGGATCTAGCTTCAATGGATCCTTGGATGGCTCGAAGTTCTTGAAGCAGAATTATGACACGAAAACAAGTTCAAGTAAGATCATCACTTGAAATAAGATTGTTATAGTTATAGAAATTGAACCAAAGTTTGAATATGATTATTACCTTGTATTAGAATGATAACCTACTGTAAGAAACAAAGATTTCTTGAGGTTGGATGATCACCTTACAAGATTGGAAGTGAGCTAGCAAACTTGAAAGTATTCTTGATTTTATGAAACTAGAACTTTTGGAATTTATGAAGAACACTTAGAACTTGAAGATAGAACTTGAGAGAGATCAATTAGATGAAGAAAATTGAAGAATTAAAGTGTTTGTAGGTGTTTTTGGTCGTTGGTGTATGGATTAGATATAAAGGATATGTAATTTTGTTTTCATGTAAATAAGTCATGAATGATTACTCATATTTTTGTAATTTTATGAGATATTTCATGCTAGTTGCCAAATGATGGTTCCCACATGTGTTAGGTGACTCACATGGGCTGCTAAGAGCTGATCATTGGAGTGTATATACCAATAGTACATACATCTAAAAGCTGTGTATTGTACGAGTACGAATACGGGTGCATACGAGTAGAATTGTTGATGAAACTGAACGAGGATGTAATTGTAAGCATTTTTGTTAAGTAGAAGTATTTTGATAAGTGTATTGAAGTCTTTCAAAAGTGTATAAATACATATTAAAACACTACATGTATATACATTTTAACTGAGTCGTTAAGTCATCGTTAGTCGTTACATGTAAGTGTTGTTTTGAAACCTTTACGTTAACGATCTTGTTAAATGTTGTTAACCCAATGTTTATAATATCAAATGAGATTTTAAATTATTATATTATCATGATATTATCATGTATGAATATCTCTTAATATGATATATATACATTAAATGTCTTTACAACGATAATCGTTACATATATGTCTCGTTTAAAAATCATTAAGTTAGTAGTCTTGTTTTTACATATGTAGTTCATTGTTAATATACTTAATGATATATTTACTTATCATAGTATCATGTTAACTATATATATATATCCATATATATGTCATCATATAGTTTTTACAAGTTTTAACGTTCGTGAATCACCGGTCAACTTGGGTGGTCAATTGTCTATATGAAACATATTTCAATTAATCAAGTCTTAACAAGTTTGATTGCTTAACATGTTGGAAACATTTAATCATGTAAATATTAATCTCAATTAATATATATAAACATGGAAAAGTTCGGGTCACTACATTAATAAGTAGACAAATCCGAAACGACTAAAGTCATCAATGAAAGTAACAAAGTATCTTTCACCATTTCTAGTCATGGGTTTAAAGGGTCCACATACATCCGAATGTATTAATCCCAATAAATCTTTAGCCCTCTCATAAGTCCCTTTGAAACGTGCTTTAGTCATCTTGCCTTGTAAACAAGATTCACATACATCAAACGAATCCATTTCATTTGATTTCAAAAGTCCATTCTTTTGAAGTGTATGCATTCGGTTCTTGTTTATGTGACCAAGGCGACAATGCCATAAATAGGAATCACTCAAATCCCTTTTGAGTTTCTTGGTGCTAGTATGGTATATAGAGCTCGATGATGCGTCATCATGAACCAATTCATAAATTCCATTTGAAGGCGAAGCCTTGAAATAGAATACATTATCTTTAGAAACATGAATATCATCATCAATAAAATTAACAATGTAACCACATTGTTTTAAGCGAGAAATAGAAATAATGTTTCTACACAAATCCGGAGCATACAAAACATTTTCTAAAATAAGTTCCAATCTGCTTGGAAGCTTCAAAATAAAATCTCCTTGAGCTTTAACATGCACCTTTGCACCATTGCCCATATAGAGACTTGATGTTCCCGCCTTATGATCACTTCTTTTGAACCCCTGCAAAGAATTGCAAATATGATTTCCACATCCAGTGTCTAATACCCATGTATTAGAAGAAGTAATACTAAGCTCTATATATACCATATATATATTACCTGAGGTTTGCCCTGCATCCCTCTTGTCCTTCAACTCCTTAAGATAGATCGGACAGTTTCGTTTCCAATGACCCATCTCACCGCAACCGAAACATGGGTCTTCCTTGGGGTTTGTCTTCTCGGCTACCTTTTTCTTCTTAGCCTTGTTGATGGTTGGGGTAACCATCTTCCCTTTCCCTTTGCCTTGATAGGCGGGTCCTTTTCTCTTAGCCACCTTTGGCTTAGAGGTGTTACCTTTGGATCCACCTTGATCGATTGCTAACACGGGTAAAGCCCTTTTACCCATGCTAGTTTCCGCCGTTCTAAGCATACCGTGAAGCTCACCTATGATCTTATCCATCCCATTCATATTGTAATTAATTACAAATTGATCAAACCTTTTTGATAGGGAGTTAAGGATAAGATCGGTGGCTAACTCATTTGATATGTTTAGGTTAAGGCAGTTAGCACGATCAATAAGGCTCTTCATCTTAAGCACATAAGATGAAACCGATTGGGTATCGTCCATACGACAAGCATGTAGTGCCCGAACGGTATCGAAACGCTCGACACGCGCTTGTTGAAGGAACATCTCCTTCAATTGCGTTATCATGTCGTATGCACTATGATGCTCAAAATCCTTCTGGAGTTCGGGAATCATAGTCCCAAGCATTAGGCATGAGACTTGAAGGGAGTCATGGCAATACTTATCGTAAGAGGCCATTGCCTCCACATCATTTTCATCCGGTTGATCGGGAATGGGGTCCTCAAGTACATACGCTTTATCCTCTTGTTTGAGGACAATCCGAAGATTGCGGAACCAATCCATAAAGTTTGTATGGTTGAGTTTGTCTTTCTCTAAGAGAGACCTTAATGATAGGTTGTTCATGTTAAGTGGTGCGTTTTGCATGTTGTTGTTGTTATTAGCGGCCATCTACAAAATTCAACAAAGTCCTTTTAAGTATCGATTTTAAATTCAATAAACAATACCCTTTTAATTTGTTTTATTAAATATTAGAATCCAACGGTAAATCAAATTTCGGTTAGGTGACCTTTATCCCGTCATTTGATTTAGCTAGGTAGTCATAATGACAATTGCAATCCTTTTGCAACTTCTAAGTTATGGGATCATGCAATCCTTTTGCATGGCATATTAATCCCATCAACGCCTATTTGTTCCTCATGCTTCGGTGACCCTAAGTTCATGATTCCCAAATCAAGTCGTCCTACTTGTGTAGACATGTAAATTTAACAAACAAGTGGTTAGGTGACCTTTATCCCACTAGTGTGCGAAATTTACCTTATTCATATTAGTCCGCTCATGACGGTTAGGTGACCTTTATCCCATCAAGAGTTTCTTAATATGTCTAAGTGTTTTCACAAAAGGATGGCGTTTAACTTGTTTACCTCGTTTTAGTTAAAGGGATTTAAGTTTTCTACATTCTAGTTTTAGAAAACAAAATGCTATACACCAACATGCATTTGGTGTGTAGTAAATTTTGAAAAACCCATTTTCATGTCCTTTTAGTAAAACCAATTACTAGTTATGAACTAATTTAATACTTTTTAAATAAACCATTTTATTTAGGTCTAATAACCAATTATTAGTGCCGTTATGTTATGTTTTATTATAACCATTTATAATGTATTAAGCAAGTTGTTAACATGTGATAATCTTGTAGCAACCAATCATACAAACATACACAAACATGCATAACAAAATATGTTCACAATCGGGAGCCATTTTGGTGGGCATTTGTTTAGCCAAAAAAACAAATGTCATCGGTAAGGGTTAACAAAAGAAAGCAAGAGATTTTTAAACAAAATCTCCCACTTAATCTTGTAATCTTCAAAGCTCCATCTTGTAATCTTCATCTTGAATCTTCATTTTCCTTTTACAAAATTATATCCTAATACAATTTTTCTAGAAAATGAAATAACAACCTATTCTATTTTTACAAACAAATAGAATAAATTACATGAAAAATTACAAGATTACTTACAACTTATTACACACCAAAATTACAAAATTATTACAAATTAATACAAACCAAATGAATGAATATTACAACCACGAATAATAACCAAATCATTCAAACATTCAACCACATGGTCTAGGCTCGATTGTGAACAACAACATAACATCAAATCTTGGCCAAACTTGAAGTCCCAAACCCACTTTTGGGATCCAAAATTCGGCCAAACCAAACAACCCACCAAAAACTCATGATTTTTACATTCTACTTTCATGCATGTTGGTAGATTGTAAAATAAATGAGTTTACAAGCCAAAAACAAGAAGCATATTAACAAGACTTTGGCTCTAGATACCATTGATGGAATACCACATGTAAACAAGTCACAAAACCCATTTATGTATGTATATGAATTCGTGTATATGTATATAGCAAGCGGAAGCAATTTTCATCATAAGAACATGTGTATTTTAACCTTTTAAAATGTATTCCATTTCATAGATCTAGTCTTGTGCAATATACTAAAATGTAAATAGAAGCTAGTTAGGGTTTTTATACCTTCTCCAAAATGGAGGTTGAAGCAAGAAGATGAAGATGATGAAGATGCTAGTTTCTCACTTGAAACCTCAAGCTTTGTATACCCACAAGCCTTTGCAAATCAACACCCTTGAACTTGGTTAGGATTTAGACACCAAAATGCAAGTAAAAACCAAGTGAAGAACCCTCTTCTTCTCTCCAAAATTTCGGCCAAGAAAGGAATAAGGGAGAGAGTTGTTTTTCTTTTCAAATGCTAGTAATTATGTGTGTGTAAAAAAGTGTGTAAGCATGCTAGTACATTGAGTGTAAATACAATTAACCAAGCAAGCATGGGGTGGGGTTCGCCACCACCACCCCTTTCCTTTTTTTTATTTTTTTTTCTCTTATTTATATAGAAGCTTGCTAGTTCCATGTATTACTTGCACTTTATTTAATTTTATAAACCACTTATAAAATTGTAACACACATAAAAGTTTAATCATATAAAGAATTAAACTTGTAGTTATAATTATCCAAATAATTATTTCAAGCATTTTTATCTTTAGAAAACCAATTTCTAAAGTTCAAGTGTCGAGTATTAATTTTAAAGATCTAATCGTTAAAATAATACATAAAAGGTGTTGATGACTTGTTATTGGGTATGACCCGACTTGGATCATAACATATTGGCCACATTAATTTATTATGTCTCTCGGGCATATGAAATACCTTCAGAATCTAAGGATGACGAGCCAAAGGTTTAAGAGCAAAAGAAAGACGATCCATCGGAGATCATAACCAAGCCGCCGCTAAAAGTGTACAAAGCGTCGATCCCATATACTAAAGCTTTGAAGAAAGATAAGCTAGCGAGTCAGTATAAAATTTTTTTTGGATATGATCAATCAAATCAGCATTAATATGCCGTTGGCGAAAGTGATATGAGGGATGCCCAACTACGAGAAATTTCTAAAGGACCTAATCTCCTTAAAAAGTAAGTATCGATAGGTGTCGGCCACGTTCCTCCATGAGGAGTGTTCGGCCATTTTGAAAAAGCAAAAGATGCCTCCAAAATTGGGAGACCTGGGTAGCTTTATCATCCCTTGTTTGTTGGGAGATTCAGTAGTGTACGATGCACTAGTCACTTTGGGGGCAAGCATTAAATTGATGCCCTATTCGTTTTATTTGAAACTTGGCCTAGGAGACTTAAAACCGACTAGAATGGAGATCCTCTTGGCTAACCATTTTTTGACACTCCCATAGGTATTTTCGAAGACTTGATAGTAAGAGTTATCAACCCTTGTCCGAATAGGGAACCATTAGTCTTTCTGGCCGATTTTGTGATCCTTGAGATGAAAGAGGACACCAAAGTACCAATCATTCTAGGTCACCCTTTCCTTAACACCGCGGATGGTATTATCCATGTCCAGCAAAACCAACTTAGGATAGGTGTAGGTGACGAAAGAGTGATTTGCGATGTAGACAAAGCCATGAAACAACCTAAGTCCACTGATGATACTTGTTTTCAAATTGATGTTATAGACTTGTGTGTTGAGAATGATTTGTAGGAATTTTTGGAAGTTGATACTACAGGTTTTGTTCCCGTGGATGGGAGTGATGATTTTGTTTTAGAGGTCGAGTTTGAGAAATTGTTGAAGGTCAATACTGTTGATGATGATTGTGAAGAAGATGATCCCAAAGAAGAGGAACTAATTGAAGAGATCAAGGAGGAGGATAAGTTCTAAATTAAAACTTCTTTGGAAGAACCACCCGTGCTTGAACTTAAGGAACTCCTGGAACATTTGGACTATGCCTTTCTTCAAGGTACATCACAGTTACTGGTAATTATCTCTTCTACTCTTTCTGGTAATCAAAGGGGTCGGTTAATTAATCTGTTAAGGGATCACAAAAGGGCGATTGCTTGGAAAATGACCGACATACCGTGCATCAACCCCTCCTTCTGCACTCATAAAATCCTCTTAGAGGATGAGTACAAACCCGTTGTCCAAAGGCAAAGGAGGCTAAACCCGAATATGAAGGACGTTGTGAAAAATGAGGTAGTCAAGTTACTTGACGCCGGGTTAATTTACTCAATCTCCGATAGCCCATGGGTGAGTCCCATCCAAGTAGTGCTGAAAAAAGGAGGTACAACCGTTGTGCTTAATGAAAAGAACAAATTTGTTCCAATGCGCACAGTTACGGGATGGAGAGTTTGTATAGACTATCATCGTTTGAACGACGCTATTAGGAAGGATCACTTCCCGCTACCTTTTATCGATCAAATGCTTGAACGATTGGCGAGTAAGGAGTTCTATTGCTTCCTAGATAGATTCTTTGGGTATTTTCAAATTCCCATTAACCCCCTACACCAGGACAAGACCACATTTACTTGTCCATTTGGTACTTTTGCTAATCGCCGCATGCCTTTCGAGTTATGCAATGTACCTGGAACTTTCCAAAGGTGCATGATTGCGATCTTCCATGACATGATCGAGGAGTGCTTGGAAGTCTTTATGAATGACTTCTCCGTCTTTGGAGACTCCTTTGATTAATGTCTTTCCAATCTTGAACGTATGCTAATTCGATGCGAGAAAGCCAATTTAGTCGTGAATTGGGAGAAATGTCACTTCAGGGTGAAGGAAGGCATCATTCTTGGCCATAAAATATCTCGTGCGGGCATTGAGGTAGACCAAGACAATATCGACGTTATATCTAAACTACCTGAACCGACGAGTCTTAAGGCCATTCGTAGTTTCCTTGGTCATGCAGGTTTTATAGGCGATTTGAAATGTCCCGTTCTTATTGATTAAAAACGTTCCATATTAATTGATTTCGTTGCGAGGTTTTGACCTCTATATGAGACGTTTTTCAAAGACTGCATTCATTTTAAAACAAACCATAACCTTTATTTCATCAATAAAGGTTTAAAAAGCTTTACGTAGATTATCAAATAATGATAATCTAAAATATCTTGTTTACACACGACCATTACATAATGGTTTACAATACAAATATGTTACAACAAAATAAGTTTCTTGAATGCAGTTTTTACACAATATCATACAAGCATGGACTCCAAATCTCATCCTTATTTAAGTATGCGACAGCGGAAGCTCTTAATAATCACCTGAGAATAAACATGCTTAAAACGTCAACAAAAATGTTGGTGAGTTATAGGTTTAACCTATATATATCAAATCATACTAATAGACCACAAGATTTCATATTTCAATACACATCCCATACATAGAGATAAAAATCATTCATATGGTGAACACCTGGTAACCGACATTAACAAGATGCATATATAAGAATATCCCCATCATTCCGGGACACCCTTCGGATATGATATAAATTTCGAAGTACTAAAGCATCCGGTACTTTGGATGGGGTTTGTTAGCCCCAATAGATCTATCTTTAGGATTCACGTCAATTAGGGTGTCTGTTCCCTAATTCTTAGATTACCAGACTTAATAAAAAGGGGCATATTCGATTTCGATAATTCAACCATAGAATGTAGTTTCACGTACTTGTGTCTATTTTGTAAATCATTTATAAAACCTGCATGTATTCTCATCCCAAAAATATTAGATTTTAAAAGTGGGACTATAACTCACTTTCACAGATTTTTACTTCGTCGGGAAGTAAGACTTGGCCACTGGTTGATTCACGAACCTATAACAATATATACATATATATCAAAGTATGTTCAAAATATATTTACAACACTTTTAATATATTTTGATGTTTTAAGTTTATTAAGTCAGCTGTCCTCGTTAGTAACCTACAACTAGTTGTCCACAGTTAGATGTACAGAAAAAAATCGATAAATATTATCTTGAATCAATCCACGACCCAGTGTATACGTATCTCAGTATTGATCACAACTCAAACTATATATATTTTGGAATCAACCTCAACCCTGTATAGCTAACTCCAACATTCACATATAGAGTGTCTATGGTTGTTCCGAAATATATATAGATGTGTCGACATGATAGGTCGAAACATTGTATACGTGTCTATGGTATCTCAAGATTACATAATATACTATACAAGTTGATTAAGTTATGGTTGGAATAGATTTGTTACCAATTTTCACGAAGCAAAAATGAGAAAAATTATCCAATCTTGTTTTACCCATAACTTCTTCATTTTAAATCCGTTTTGAGTGAATAAAATTGCTATGGTTTCATATTGAACTCTATTTTATGAATCTAAATAGAAAAAGTATAGGTTTATTGTTGGAAAAATAAGTTACAAGTCGTTTTTGTAAAGGTAGTCATTTCAGTCGAAGGAACGACATCTAGATGACCATTTTAGAAAACATACTTCCACTTTGAGTTTAACCATAATTTTTGGATATAGTTTCATGTTCATAATAAAAATCATTTTCTCAGAATAACAACTTTTAAATCAAAGTTTATCATAGTTTTTAATTAACTAACCCAAAACAGCCCGCGGTGTTACTACGACGGCGTAAATCCGGTTTTACGGTGTTTTTCGTGTTTCCAGGTTTTAAATCATTAAGTTAGCATATCATATAGATATAGAACATGTGTTTAGTTGATTTTAAAAGTTAAGTTAGAAGGATTAACTTTTGTTTGCGAACAAGTTTAGAATTAACTAAACTATGTTCTAGTGATTACAAGTTTAAACCTTCGAATAAGATAGCTTTATATGTATGAATCGAATGATGTTATGAACATCATTACTACCTTAAGTTCCTTGGATAAACCTACTGGAAAAGAGAAAAATGGATCTAGCTTCAACGGATCCTTGGATGGCTCGAAGTTCTTGAAGCAGAATCATGACACGAAAACAAGTTCAAGTAAGATCATCACTTGAAATAAGATTGTTATTGTTATAGAAATTGAACCAAAGTTTGAATATTATTATTACCTTGTATTAGAATGATAACCTACTATAAGAAACAAAGATTTCTTGAGGTTGGATGATCACCTTACAAGATTGGAAGTGAGCTAGCAAACTTGAAAGTATTCTTGATTTTATGTAACTAGAACTTGTAGAATTTATGAAGAACACTTAGAACTTGAAGATAGAACTTGAGAAAGATCAATTAGATGAAGAAAATTGAAGAATGAAAGTGTTTGTAGGTGTTTTTGGTCGTTGGTGTATGGATTAGATATAAAGGATATGTAATTTTGTTTTCATGTAAATAAGTCATGAATGATTACTCATATTTTTGTAATTTTATGAGATATTTCATGCTAGTTGCCAAATGATGGTTCCCACATGTGTTAGGTGACTCACATGAGCTGCTAAGAGCTAATCATTGGAGTGTATATACTAATAGTACATACATCTAAAAGCTGTGTATTGTACGAGTACGAATACGGGTGCATACGAGTAGAATTGTTGATGAAACTGAACGAGGATGTAATTGTAAGCATTTTTGTTAAGTAGAAGTATTTTGATAAGTGTATTGAAGTCTTTCAAAAGTGTATAAATACATATTAAAAAACTACATGTATATACATTTTAACTGAGTCGTTAAGTCATCGTTAGTCGTTACATGTAAGTGTTGTTTTGAAACCTTTAGGTTAACGATCTTGTTAAATGTTGTTAACCCAATGTTTATAATATGAAATTAGATTTTAAATTATTATATTATCATGATATTATCATGTATGAATATCTCTTAATATGATATAAATACATTAAATGTCTTTACAACGATAATCGTTACATATATGTCTCGTTTAAAAATCATTAAGTTAGTAGTCTTGTTTTTACATATGTAGTTCATTGTTAATATACTTAATGATATGTTTACTTATCATAGTATCATGTTAACTATATATATATATCCATATATATGTCATCATATAGTCTTTACAAGTTTTAACGTTCGTGAATCACCGGTCAACTTGGGTGGTCAATTGTCTATATGAAACATATTTCAATTAATTAAGTCTTAACAAGTTTGATTGCTTAACATGTTGGAAACATTTAATCATGTAAATATCAATCTCAATTAATATATATAAACATGGAAAAGTTCGGCTCACTACAGTACCTACCCGTTAAATAAATTTCGTCCCGAAATTTTAAACTGTTGAAGGTGTTGACGAATCTTCTAGAAATAGATGCGGGTATTTCTTCTTCATCTGATCTTCACGCTCCCAGGTGAACTCGGGTCCTCTACGAGCATTCCATCGAACCTTAACAATTTGTATCTTGTTTTGCTTAAGTCTTTTAACCTCACGATCTATTATTTCGACGGGTTCTTCGATGAATTGAAGTTTTTCGTTGATTTGGATTTCATCTAACGGAATAGTGAGATCTTCTTTAGCAAAACATTTCTTCAAATTCGAGACGTGGAAAGTGTTATGTACAGCCGCGAGTTGTTGAGGTAACTCAAGTTGGTAAGCTACTGGTCCGACACGATCAATAATCTTGAATGGTCCAATATACCTTGGATTTAATTTCCCTTGTTTACCAAATCGAACAACGCCTTTCCAAGGTGAAACTTTAAGCATGACCATCTCTCCAATTTCAAATTCTATATCTTTTCTTTTAATGTCAGCGTAGCTCTTTTGTCGACTTTGGGCAGTTTTCAACCGTTGTTGAATTTGGATGATCTTCTCGGTAGTTTCTTGTATAATCTCCGGACCCGTAATCTGTCTATCCCCCACTTCACTCCAACAAATCAGAGACCTGCACTTTCTACCATAAAGTGCTTCAAACGGCGCCATCTCAATGCTTGAATGGTAGCTGTTGTTGTAGGAAAATTCTGCTAACGGTAGATGTCGATCCCAACTATTTCCGAAATCAATAACACATGCTCGTAGCATGTCTTCAAGCGTTTGTATCGTCCTTTTGCTCTGCCCATCAGTTTGTGGATGATAGGCAGTACTCATGTCTAGACGAGTTCCTAATGCTTGCTGTAATGTCTGCCAGAATCTTGAAATAAATCTGCCATCCCTATCAAAGATAATAGAGATTGGTATTCCATGTCTGGAGACGACTTCCTTCAAATACAGTTGTGCTAACTTCTCCATCTTGTCATCTTCTCTTATTGGCAGGAAGTGTGCTGATTTGGTGAGACGATCAACTATTACCCAAATAGTATCAAAACCACTTGCAGTCCTTGGCAATTTAGTGATGAAATCCATGGTAATGTTTTCCCATTTCCATTCCGGGATTTCAGGTTGTTGAAGTAGACCTGATGGTTTCTGATGCTCAGCTTTGACCTTAGAACACGTCAAACATTCTCCTACGTATTTAGCAACATCGGCTTTCATACCCGGCCACCAAAAATGTTTTTTGAGATCCTTGTACATCTTCCCTGTTCCAGGATGTATTGAGTATCTGGTTTTATGAGCTTCTCTAAGTACCATTTCTCTCATATCTCCAAATTTTGGTACCCAAATCCTTTCAGCCCTATACCGGGTTCCGTCTTCCCGAATATTAAGATGCTTCTCCGATCCTTTGGGTATTTCATCCTTTAAATTTCCCTCTTTTAAAACTCCTTGTTGCGCCTCCTTTATTTGAGTAGTATGGTTATTATGAATCATTATATTCATAGATTTTACTCGAATGGGTTCTCTGTCCTTCCTGCTCAAGGCATCGGCTACCACATTTGCCTTCCCCGGGTGGTAACGAATCTCAAAGTTGTAATCATTCAATAATTCAATCCACCTACGCTGCCTCATATTCAGTTGTTTCTGATTAAATATGTGTTGAAGACTTTTGTGGTTGGTATATATAATACTTTTGACCCCATATAAGTAGTGCCTCCAAGTCTTTAATGCAAAAACAACCGCGCCTAATTCCAAATCATGCGTCGTATAATTTTGTTCCTGAATCTTCAATTATCTTGACGCATAAGCAATCTCCTTCGTTCGTTGCATTAATACACAACCGAGACCTTGCTTTGATGCGTCACAATTAATCACAAAATCATCATTCCCTTCAGGCAATGACAATATAGGTGCCGTAGTTAGCTTTTTCTTCAATACCTGGAACGCTTTCTCTTGTTCATCCTTCCATTCAAATTTCTTCCCTTTATGCGTTAATGCAGTCAAGGGTTTTGCTATTTTGGAAAAGTCTTGGATGAACCTTCTGTAGTAACCAGCTAGTCCTAAAAACTGGCGTATGTGTTTCGGAGTTTTCGGGGTTTCCCACTTTTCAACAGTTTCTATCTTTGCCGGATCCACCTTAATACCTTCTTTGTTCACTATGTGACCGAGGAATTGAACTTCTTCCAACCAAAATGCACACTTTGAAAACTTAGCGTACAATTCTTCCTTCCTCAATACTTCTAACACCTTTCTCAAATGTTCACTGTGTTCTTGGCCATTCTTTGAGTAAATAAGTATGTCATCAATGAAAACAATGACAAACTTGTCAAGGTATGGTCCACACACTCGGTTCATAAGGTCCATGAACACAGCTGGTGCATTAGTTAAACCAAACGGCATGACCATAAACTCGTAATGACCGTAACGTGTTCTGAAAGCAGTCTTTGGAATATCATCTTCTTTCACCCGCATTTGATGATACTCGGAACGTAAGTCAATCTTTGAATAAACAGACGAGCCTTGTAGTTGATCAAATAAGTCGTCGATTCTCGGTAGTGGGTAGCGGTTCTTGATGGTAAGTTTTTTCAACTCTCGGTAGTCGATACACAACCTGAATGTACCATCTTTCTTCTTGACAAACAAAACAGGAGCTCCCCACGGTGATGTGCTTGGTCGAATGAAACCACGCTCTAAAAGTTCTTGTAATTAGCTTTGCAGTTCTTTCATCTCACTGGGTGCGAGTCTGTAAGGAGCACGAGCTATTGGTGCAGCTCCTGGTACAAGATCTATTTGAAATTCAACGGATCGATGTGGGGGTAATCCCGGTAATTCTTTCGGAAATACATCGGGAAATTCTTTTGCAATGGGAACATCATTGATGCTCTTTTCTTCAGTTTGTACTTTCTCGACGTGTGCTAGAACAGCATAGCAACCTTTTCTTATTAGTTTTTGTGCCTTCAAATTACTAATAAGATGTAGCTTCGTGTTGCCCTTTTCTCCGTACACCATTAAGGGTTTTCCTTTTTCTCGTATAATGCGAATTGCATTTTTGTAACAAACGATCTCTGCTTTCACTTCTTTCAACCAGTCCATACCGATTATCACATCAAAACTCCCTAACTCTACTGGTATCAAATCAATCTTAAATGTTTCGCTAACCAGTTTAATTTCTCGATTCCGACATATATTATCTGCTGAAATTAATTTACCATTTGCTAATTCGAGTAAAAATTTACTATCCAAAGGCGTCAATGGATAACTTAATTTAGCACAAAAATCTCTACTCATATAGCTTCTATCCGCACCCGAATCAAATAAAACGTAAGAAGATTTATTGTCAATAAGAAACGTACCCGTAACAAGCTCCGGGTCTTCCTGTACCTCTGCCGCATTAATATTGAAAACTCTTCCGCGGCCTTGTCCATTCGTGTTCTCCTGGTTTGGGCAATTTCTAATAATGTGGCCCGGTTTTCCACATTTATAACAAACTACATTGGCATAACTTGCTCCGACACTACTTGCTCCGCCATTACTCGTTCCGACACCATTTGTTCCTTTCGTTCTATTAACCCCTGGTCCGTAGACCTCACACTTTGCCGCGCTATGACCATTTCTTTTACACTTGTTGCAAAATTTGGTGCAGAACCCCGAGTGATACTTTTCACACCTTTGGCATAGCTGCTTCTGATTGTTGTTGTTGTTGCGGTTATTATTGTTGTTGGGATGATTATTGTAGTTGCTGTTGTTGTTGTTGTTGTTGTTGTTGTTGTTGTTGTTGTTGGGCCGTTTGTTGTAGTTGCGATTGATGTTGCGATTGTTGGGATAATTGTTGCGATTATTGTTGTAATTGCTGTTGTTGTTGTATTGGTGATTCTTATCACCGTTTTCCTCCCACTTTCTTTTGACTTGCTTCACATTGGCCTCTTCAGCAGTCTGTTCTTTAATTCTTTCTTCAATCTGGTTCACTAGTTTGTGAGCCATTCTACATGCCTGTTGTATGGAGGCGGGCTCGTGTGAACTTATATCTTCTTGGATTGTTTCCGGTAATCCTTTCACAAACGCGTCGATATTCTCTTCCTCATCTTCAAATGCTCCCGGACACAATAGGCACAATTCTGTGAATCGTCTTTCGTACGTGGTAATATCAAATCCTTGGGTTCGTAACCCTCTAAGTTCTGTCTTGAGCTTATTGACCTCAGTTCTGGGACGGTACTTCTCGTTTATCAAGTGCTTGAATGCTGACCACGGTAGTGCGTACGCATCGTCTTGTCCCACTTGCTCTAGTTAGGTATTCCACCATGTTAACGCAGAACCTGTGAAGGTATGCGTAGTGTACTTCACTTTGTCCTCTTCAGTGCACTTACTTATGGCAAACACCGATTCGACCTTCTCGGTCCACCGTTTCAATCCGATCGGTCCTTCGGTTCCATCAAATTCCAAAGGTTTGCAGGCAGTGAATTCTTTGTAGGTGCATCCTACACGATTTCCTGTACTGCTTGATCCAAGGTTATTGTTGGTATGTAGCGCAGCCTGTACTGCGGCTATGTTTGAAGCTAGAAAAGTACGAAATTCCTCTTCATTCATATTCACGGTGTGTCGAGTAGTCGGTGCCATTTCCTTCAAAATAGTCAAATGGAACAAGTTAATCATACAGAATATTAAGAGTAGTTAATAGTATTTCGTAGCATAATATGAACTCATTTATAAAAGCTTTTTCTTCATATTAGCGTTTTATAAGTTTAAATTCGGGTAGTACCTACCCGTTAAGTTCATACTTAGTAGCTAATATACAATTCAACTACTACAATTCTATATGAAAAACTGATTATAATAATATTTCGCGTTCAAACTTTTACACAATATTTTACAAACTTACAATACCGCTTATTTTACATATAGCATGAAATATAGCACACAATAAATTTGATACAAGATGGTTGTGAAGATAATTCTAGCTAGTACACAAGTCATTCAGCAAAGACAATAAAGACACGTAATTCATACGTCCAGAAACAAGTCATGCATTCTGGTTTTACTAGGATTACTTCCCATCCTTGGTCTTGTGGAACATAACCGTTATGGTCGTTGATAAGACAGCGTGTTGTAACGTCGTCAAAGGGACAAGGGTTACGTAATGTCCAACAGTCCCGTAACAATCTAAAAACCTCATTTCTTACCCCAATTACCGACTCCGTCACTTGTGGGAACGTTTTGTTTAATAGTTGTAGCCCGATGTTCTTGTTCTCACTTTGGTGAGAAGCGAACATTACTAATCCGTAAGCATAACATGCTTCTTTATGTTGCATGTTAGCCGCTTTTTCTAAATCACGAAGTCCAATATTCGGATATATTGAGTCAAAATAATTTCTTAACCCATTGCGTAAAATAGCATTTGGGTTCCCCGCAATATATGCGTCAAAGTAAACACATCGTAACTTATGGATTTCCCAATGTGATATCCCCCATCTTTCGAACGAAAGCCTTTTATAAACCAAGGCATTCTTGGAACGTTCTTCGAATGTCTTACAAACTGATCTCACCTTAAATAGTTGTGCCGAAGAATTCTGACCGACTCTAGACAAGATTTCATCAATCATGTCTCCGGGTAGGTCTCTTAAAATATTGGGTTGTCTATCCATTTTGTGTTTTTATACTGTAAAATAGACAAGAGTTAGATTCATAAAAAAAAATACTTATTAATACAAGCAATTTTTACATATATCATAAAGCATAAGCACACTATATTACATATATTACACCACACGAATACAACTATCTTATTCCGACTCGCTTGTTTCTTCTTCTTCGGTTTTGGTTCGTTTTGCCAAGTTTCTAGGGATATATGATGTTCCCCTAATACGAGCCGTCGTTTTCCACATTGGTTTAGAAAAACCTGGTGGTTTAGAGGTTCCCGGGTCATTGTTACAACTTAAGGACTTCGGGGGTTGACGATACATATAAAGTTCATCGGGGTTGGAATTAGATTTCTCTATTTTTATGCCCTTTCCCTTATTATTTTCTTTTGCCTTTTTAAATTCAGTTGGGGTAATTTCTATAACATCATCGGAATTCTCGTCGGAATCCGATTCATCAGAGAATTGGTAATCCTCCCAATATTTTGCTTCCTTGGCAGAAACACCATTGATCATAATTAACCTTGGTCGGTTGGTTGTGGATTTTCTTTTACTTAACCGTTTTATTATTTCCCCCACCGGTTCTATTTCTTCATCCGGTTCCGATTCTTCTTCCGGTTCCGATTCTTCTTCCGGTTCCGACTCTTCTTCCGGTTCCTCTTCGGGAACTTGTGAATCAGTCCACGAATCATTCCAATTTACATTTGACTCTTCATTATTATTAGGTGAGTCAATGGGACTTGATCTAGAGGTAGACATCTATCACATAATATCAAACGCGTTAAGAGATTAATATATCACATAATATTCACATGTTAAAAATATATAGTTTCCAACAAAATTTGTTATGCAATCATTTTTCAAGTAAACACGGTCGAAGTCCAGACTCACTAATGCATCATAACAAACTCGATAAGACACACTAATGCAAAATTCTGGTTCTCTAAGACCAACGGTCGGATACCAACTGAAATGTCCCGTTCTTATTGATTAAAAACGTTCCATATTAATTGATTTCATTGCGAGGTTTTGACCTCTATATGAGACGTTTTTCAAAGACTGCATTCATTTTAAAACAAACCATAACCTTTATTTCATCAATAAAGGTTTAAAAAGCTTTACGTAGATTATCAAATAATGATAATCTAAAATATCCTGTTTACACACGACCATTACATAATGGTTTACAATACAAATATGTTACAACAAAATAAGTTTCTTGAATGCAGTTTTTACACAATATCATACAAGCATGGACTCCAAATCTCGTCCTTATTTAAGTATGCGACAGCGGAAGCTCTTAATAATCACCTGAGAATAAACATGCTTAAAACGTCAACAAAAATGTTGGTGAGTTATAGGTTTAACCTATATATATCAAATCATAATAATAGACCACAAGATTTCATATTTCAATACTCATCCCATACATAGAGATAAAAATCATTCATATGGTGAACACCTGGTAACCGACATTAATAAGATGCATATATAAGAATATCCCCATCATTCCGGGACACCCTTCGGATATGATATAAATTTCGAAGTACTAAAGCATCCGGTACTTTGGATGGGGTTTGTTAGGCCCAATAGATCTTTCTTCAGGATTCGCGTCAATTAGGGTGTCTGTTCCCTAATTCTTAGATTACCAGACTTAAAAAAAAGGGGCATATTCGATTTCGATAATTCAACCATAGAATGTAGTTTCACGTACTTGTGTCTATTTTGTAAATCATTTATAAACCTGCATGTATTCTCATCCCAAAAATATTAGATTTTAAAAGTGGGACTATAACTCACTTTCACAGATTTTTACTTCGTCGGGAAGTAAGACTTGGCCACTGGTTAATTCACGAACCTATAACAATATATACATATATATCAAAGTATGTTCAAAATATATTTACAACACTTTTAATATATTTTGATGTTTTAAGTTTATTAAGTCAGCTGTCCTCGTTAGTAGCCTACAACAAGTTGTCCACAGTTAGATGTACAGAAATAAATCGATAAATATTATCTTGAATCAATCCACGACCCAGTGTATACGTATCTCAGTATTGATCACAACTCAAACTATATATATTTTGAAATCAACCTCAACCCTGTATAGCTAACTCCAACATTCACATATAGAGTGTCTATGGTTGTTCCGAAATAAATATAGATGTGTCGACATGATAGGTCGAAACATTGTATACGTGTCTATGGTATCTCAAGATTACATAATATACAATACAAGTTGATTAAGTTATGGTTGGAATAGATTTGTTACCAATTTTCACGTAGCTAAAATGAGAAAAATTATCCAATCTTGTTTTACCTATAACTTCTTCATTTTAAATCCGTTTTGAGTGAATCAAATTGCTATGGTTTCATATTGAACTCTATTTTATGAATATAAACAGAAAAAGTATAGGTTTATAGTCGGAAAAATAAGTTACAAGTCTTTTTTGTAAAGGTAGTCATTTCAGTCGAAAGAACGACGTCTAGATGACCATTTTAGAAAACATACTTCCACTTTGAGTTTAACCATAATTTTTGGATATAGTTTCATGTTCATAATAAAAATCATTTTCTCAGAATAACAACTTTTAAATCAAAGTTTATTATAGTTTTTAATTAACTAACCCAAAACAGCCCGCGGTGTTACTACGACGGCGTAAATCCGGTTTTACGGTGTTTTTCGTGTTTCCAGGTTTTAAATCATTAAGTTAGCATATCATATAGATATAGAACATGTGTTTAGTTGATTTTAAAAGTCAAGTTAGAAGGATTAACTTTTGTTTGCGAACAAGTTTAGAATTAACTAAACTATGTTCTAGTGATTACAAGTTTAAACCTTCGAATAAGATAGCTTTATATGTATGAATCGAATGATGTTATGAATATCATTACTACCTTAATTTCCTTGGATAAACCTACTGGAAAAGAGAAAAATGGATCTAGCTTCAACGGATCCTTGGATGGCTCGAAGTTCTTGAAGCAGAATCATGACACGAAAACAAGTTCAAGTAAGATCATCACTTGAAATAAGATTGTTATTGTTATAGAAATTGAACCAAAGTTTGAATATGATTATTACCTTGTATTAGAATGATAACCTACTGTAAGAAATAAAGATTTCTTGAGGTTGGATGATCACCTTACAAGATTGGAAGTGAGCTAGCAAACTTGAAAGTATTCTTGATTTTATGTAACTAGAACTTGTAGAATTTATGAAGAACACTTAGAACTTGAAGATAGAACTTGAGAGAGATCAATTAGATGAAGAAAATTGAAGAATGAAAGTGTTTGTAGGTGTTTTTGGTCGTTGGTGTATGGATTAGATATAAAGGATATGTAATTTTGTTTTCATGTAAATAAGTCATGAATGATTACTCATATTTTTGTAATTTTATGAGATATTTCATGCTAGTTGCCAAATGATGGTTCCCACATGTGTTAGGTGACTCACATGGTCTGCTAAGAGCTGATCATTGGAGTGTATATACCAATAGTACATACATCTAAAAGCTGTGTATTGTACGAGTACGAATACGGGTGCATACGAGTAGAATTGTTGATGAAACTGAACGAGGATGTAATTGTAAGCATTTTTGTTAAGTAGAAGTATTTTGATAAGTGTATTGAAGTCTTTCAAAAGTGTATAAATACATATTAAAACACTACATATATATACATTTTAACTGAGTCGTTAAGTCATCGTTAGTCGTTACATGTAAGTGTTGTTTTGAAACCTTTAGGTTAACGATCTTGTTAAATGTTGTTAACCCAATGTTTATAATATCAAATGAGATTTTAAATTATTATATTATCATGATATTATCATGTATGAATATCTCTTAATATGATATATATACATTAAATGTCTTTACAACGATAATCATTACATATATGTCTCGTTTAAAAATCATTAAGTTAGTAGTCTTGTTTTTACATATGTAGTTCATTGTTAATATACTTAATGATATGTTTACTTATCATAGTATCATGTTAACTATATATATATCCATATATATGTCATCATATAGTTTTTACAAGTTTTAACGTTCGTGAATCACCGGTCAACTTGGGTGGTCAATTGTCTATATGAAACATATTTCAATTAATCAAGTCTTAACAAGTTTGATTGCTTAACATGTTGGAAACATTTAATCATGTAAATATCAATCTCAATTAATATATATAAACATGGAAAAGTTCGGGTCACTACACGATTCATAAAAGACTTTTCTAAAATCACTCGCCCCATGACTCAACATCTTGAGAAGGACGTTCTGTTTGATTTTCATGATGATTTCAAGAATGCCTTCTCCACTCTTAAAACCAAGCTCACACAAGCTCCTATAATTGTATCGCCTGATTTCAGTTTACCTTTTGAGCTAATGTGTGACGCAAGCGATTATGAGTTAGGAGCAGTCTTAGGACAATGCCACGATAATCATTTCCGTCCAATTTACTACGTGAGTAGGACACTAATGGGAGCTCAGATTAATTATACCACAACTGAGAAAGAGCTCTTCCGCGGTTGTCTTCACGTTTGATAAGTTTCTACCTTATTTGGTGTTTTCTAAGACCATTTTATATACTGACCACTCGGCCCTTAAATACCTCTTCGCTATGTAAGACACTAAGCAACATCTCATTCGTTGGGTTCTTCTCCTACAAGAATTCAACATTGAGATTCGTGATAAAAAGGGGGCCAAGAACCTCGCTGCTGACCATCTTTCTCGACTTGAGAATCCTAATTTGGAAAAGTTCAATGAGTCGGATGTTAAAGACACGTTTCCTGATGAGTTTTGATGCGGGTCGAAAATGACCCGGAAGTTCCTTGGTTTGCGGACTTCGCAAATTACTTAGCCTTGGGTGTTCTTCAAAAGGGGTTTTCTTATCAGCAAAATAAGAAATTCTTTGCGGATTTGAAATACTACTTTTGGGATCACCCTCATCTTTTTCGAGTTTGTGCGGATCAAGTGATTCGCCGATGTGTGTACGGGAAAGAAGCTCAATAAATTATTGAGCATTGTCATTATGGTCCCACCGGGGCTCACTGTGGACCTAGTCACAACGCTAAGAAAGTTTTTGACTCGAGATTTTATTGGCCCTCGATCTTTAAGGATGCTCATGCATTTGTCCGCACTTGTGATGCATGCCAAAGAACGGGAACTATCACCAAACAGGATGAGATGCCACAAACTGGCATCCAAGTGTGTGAGGTTTTCGATGTGTGGGGAATTGATTTTATGGGTCCTTTCCCAAGTTCCCACAAGTGAAAATATATCTTGATAGCCGTCAATTATGTGTCTAAATGGGCGGAGGCCAAAGCTTTACCCACGAACGATGCACGAGTCGTGGTGAACTTCTTGAAGAATCTCTTCTCGCGCTTTGGTATTCTAAAGGCTCTCATTTCCGATCGTGGCACTCACTTTGCTAACAACCTTCTCGAAAAGGTGTTAAAGAAGTGTGGTGTTACTCATCGATTCTCCACCGCTTATCACCCGCAAACAAGTGGGCAAGTGGAGAATACTAATCGTGCTTTGAAGCGTATCCTTGAAAAAACTGTTAATGACAATCCGAAGATATGACAACGCAAATTAGATGACGTGTTGTGGGCCTTCTGAACCGCATTTAAAATGCCTATTGGGACCACACTGTTTCGACTTGTTTATGGAAAAGTGTGTCATCTTCTGGTAGAGGTGGAACACCAAGCATATTGGGCGTTGAAGAATTGTAATATGGACTTGGAGAAAGCGGGTGAGGGTAGGATGTTGCAATTAAATGAGTTGGATGAGTTGAGGTTAGAAGCATATGAGAGTTTGGTCTCATACAAAGAGAAAACAAAACGTTGGCATGATGCCCGTTTAAGAGATAAGAAGGAGTTTGCCCCGGGGGATAAGGTTCTTTTATTCAATTCACATTTTAAGTTTTCCCCCGGGAAGTTGAAGTCCCGTTGGATGGGACCTTATGAGGTGAAGAAAGCATTCCCGACGAGTTATGTTGAGTTAATCAGGAATGGGAACACGTTTAAGGTGAATGGTCATCGTTTAAAACTCTATTATGATGGAGTTGAGGCTAACGAGTATGATGATATCACCTTGTACCCAAAAAGCTAACTAGCGCGGGTACGAGTCGCGTGATAGTCTATTTAATAAATTGTCACATTTGTAAAATTATGTTCATTTAGGATTGCATATTTAGATTTTACTTTCATTTTATTTTCTTCTACGTTGCATGCATGTTAAAATCATAAAAACCCATAAAAGTTATAACATCTGAAAAAAGCGGGAGTCAAATCGCGGCCGCAATAGGGTGTATCGCGACCATGATCTACGGCAGAAGCAAAGGTTCCCAATTCTAGGCCAATCGCGACCGGGATTAATGTTATCGCGACCGCGATTTTGGAAATAAACAAAAATGGTACTAGATACAGGCTGATCGCGATCGGGACTACCTCAACGCGCCTGCAATTCGACGCCAGATCAAAAATTCTTTTGCTTTTTATTTTTGCTGATTCGGTTTTCAAATAACACACACATAACAAAGGCTGACGATTGCTCTTTCACACTCTCACAACCCTAAACGATTTTACTTCTAATTCTCAATGAATCCTTCATTAATCATGCCTCCTAAGACTAAGGTGATGATTTAAACACCCTTTTTACATGTAATCTCTTCTAATTTTGAATCTTAATTGGGTGTTCATGTGGGTATTGTTGAAATTAAGTATGTAGGTGTTAATTGGTTTGATTTAGTCCGATTTTGTTTTTCTCTAACATGCTTATTACTATATTCACATGCTTATTGAACTTAAATTGTAAGTTTTGATTCTAGCGTTCTTGAGTATGTGAAATTTGGGGGTTTTTTGATTTTTATTCTTAATTGCCATGATTTAGGTGTTAGTAATGTTTGTTAATGATTTTGTTACTTGTTAATTTCCATGAATCTTTGAATTGCTCAATTTTTAAAATTAGGGTTCATGTCAATTTAGGTATTTTGGGTTAGTTGACTGAGTTTGACTCAGTTTGACTTTTGGATTATGTTTGATTGTAAGAATGTTATATGCCTATCTTCATGTATTATCGTTTTATTTTGTTATAGTTATAATTGCATGAAAGCTTTTATTGGCATTGTTGAAGTATGATATATATTTGTGTTGAGATGAGGTGTTTGATTAATAAGTCTTATGAATATAGAGGATGCTTGTCAAACATGAAAACGAATGTGGAAGTTGCACTTGTGATTTTGTTTTTTTGACTAACGCTAACATGTTTATTTCATAATTGGTTTTTGTGTATTTTGGCTATTTTGTAGGGAACCAAACGACCTAGTGCTTCACAGTCTATACCTATGGCACCAATTCATCCGCGTGCTCATAAGCTTCATAAGGATTTGCATCCTTACTTATGTTGGGATCGTACTCATGAAAATTATATTGAGTGGATGGATGTGTTAACAGAGATCGAGGGTCGTAAGTAACTTGCTACCCGTTATCCTGGTTGGGAGCCTCTTGAGGAGGTTGGCTTAGCTGATGAGGTTCGAGATATGTTGGTTAAAAAATATACGAGTTTAGCTCATGGTAGGCATGGTTTTAATGATTGGTATGAATTCTTTCATCTGGACCGCCCAATATATAAAGTTTGGTTCTTGGAATTTTTCTCGACCGCAAAGTTTGTCCACAACGCACAGAATAGCAACGATACATTAATGACTTTTCAATTGGGTGTTTAGATGAGTTCCATGACTATCATGGACATGGAAAATGCTCTTATAATCTATGAGGACGATGCGGTGGATGATGATCTTTTCAGGAATTATTTGGATACTGGGAAGTTCTTCACCAGTTCATTTGAACATGATGAAGCTTGGTATAATTGGACTCATAAGCGGAATTACAATGCTAGTAGCCTTCGGATTATTCAACGGTTTATTTACAATACTATTAATAAGAGATGACAGAATACAAAGAAAGTTAGCATCACCGATTTATTCTATCTCAGTTGTATACGAGAGGAGGTTCATGTCAACATTCCTTATGGTGTTGCTAAGTCTCTATGTGAGCAGGGTCATAATCTTAAGCCCAACAGCCCGTTGAGTGGTGGGGTATATTTTACTTTAATTGCCGAGTTGCTGAATCTTTCTCTCTCGACCCCGTATGTTAGGAGAATTTAGGCTGCAAAAATTGAGAACGAGAAAACACGAGAAATAGGTGCTCAGGTTTATGAAGGGTGTAAGGTGTTAGTGCATTCAAGGAAGAAGGTTTGTACGTATACAGGTACGCATGCCCAATCTGAAGTGGATTTGACTGATCCGGAGGAGGAAGAGGAAGAGCCTCCGACTGCTGATGTGGAGATGACTAAAGGAGGAAGTTCTAGTGGTGCCGGGTTGACTTGCGATTTTATTACAAATCAGTTTAGTGGGTGCGACTTCATACTGATGGCCAGTTTCAAGGAATGTAGAGGTATATTGATGATCGTAGTCGGGATGATCAGGCATATTATGATGAGCAGAACAGGTTGCTTCGTCAACATGTTGACCATGGTAATGAGCAGACTTGGTATATCAAGCGGGTATTCGGGAAAATCTGCAATGGACTCAGCATTCTTTTGATCTTTACTGGCAGGACCCGCAGAACTACATTCAACCGGTTGGTCATGGTTGTACTGATTAGGTGGGTCTAGGGATGTGTCGGATTTCCTATGATCATGATTCAGCTCTTGCTCAGGCTCAGGCCGCCCACCAGCTAGTTATGCAGCAGCAGTACCAGCAGTCCCAGCAGCAGAATCAGGATCAGCAGAACCCCGAGCCCAGTGATGGGTCCTTCTGGGGTTGTTTTGAGCAGCTTTTTAGGATGATGGCTCGTGTGTGTGGTTGTTTGCTTGAGACTATTTTCTTTATTTGGTTGTACTTTGGATTACTGTATTTGATATTCTTAAAATTATGTACTTGGATGATTTGATGGGGCGTTTTGGTACCACGGTGGTACCACCCCATCCTTTGCATGTGTGGTTTCTATGAAATTTGTATGTTATGATGATGCGCATGCTGTTACTTTTCAAAGACTGGCATTAAGTTCAACGACTTATATTGCATTTGATGATTATTATGTGATTGACGTTCGGGTGGATGCCGATGTTTTTATGCTGGCAGTAAGTTCAGCGCCATCGTGCACCGTCTCTCCATGATCTTCGGATCTAAAATCCGGTTTTTTTTTTCTTTTTCCCTTTTCACTATTTTCCTCTCGAATTTATCTTTGATTATCCGATTTCATGTAAATGAGGGCATTACATGATCTTAAGTGTGTTTGGGGGGGGGGGGGATAAATCCTCGCAGACATTTGTCGCAAATTTGAAAATTTTATGAACTTTTGAACAGTTTTTGCTAAACATAAGGAAGCAAAGTTTTCTAGGATTTTACAAATCCAAATTGTAGGATGATTCAAGTCCATCCATAAAGGAAGTTAAGTCTTCTGAATGCCCGTTTCACTTGGTGTAGGAGACTTCCTAATCTACATCATTTTATACCAACATTGGTTAATGTATCATTTCACGATGTCTTATACCGATGTATCGTTGTAACACCGGCCATTTTTTTTAATAACACAGCGGAAGACATTTAGTTACCAACACAACATCATTATTTATAATTACAGAAAACCACGTATTTACGTTTAACTTTCACAAATGGTGTTACGTTATTACAAAAATGGTTACAAAAGTCCACATCAGAGTTCCAAGTCAAACATGTCTTCTACATCATGTTCCGATCCCAGTAGCAGTAGCTAAACCTGCAGGGGAGGAATGTGGGGGATTAGCGCACCGCTAAGTGAATGGAATCTATCTACAGATTAAGCTTAAGTAATCCATCATACAACAGTCAACTAACATGCTTACAACCATCAAGCATACAAACAACGACAATATAAGGATCAACGGCTTGTACGGGCACACGACCTAGCTGATCGGACTAGGATCTACCGATAGTCCTTCCTACCAGTCTCTGCATAACTATCCAAACGCAACACATGCGTTCTTCTATGCTATACTAATAGACTGTAGGACTTGGACTCAACCTCCCTTGGAATGGTTGACCTCACACGGACTTCAACCGCCCTAGGAATAGTTGAAAGTCCCCAACCGCCCTAGGAATGGCTGGTGCCAAACACAGTGCACATATACAACATATTAATCACATAGCATGCAGCTATCCAACTAGCATGACAATCACTACACTACACAGGGTAATCAGAGTAATCCACAGTAGCATGATTTGCTACTTAAACTCTATCCGAAGATAGACCCACTCACGAATTACCAGCAACTAAAGATTCTCAGAGGTCTAATCTTTCTGATTCTTCTCTTTCTCTTTTCCACCTGAGAATAGACATATCACAGTCAGTAATCATGTCTTGATATCATCCCAACAACAAGATAATAGCATCAATAAACAAGCACTTGAACACTTAATCAATCTGACCTGTCAATCGTACGAGTGACACTCATCCGCACGTCTGAGAAGCCTCAACAGTGCGGTTGACACCTCACTCGTACGTTTGGTCCTTGGCCAAATATCTAATTAGACAACAGTAGATCCTTACGGTTGACCACACGAGTGACATATGACTCGTACGAGTCACATCTCAACCGTACGATCCAACTAGCAAATATAACAGTTCAAGTAACCACTCACTCATGCGGTTCACCATGCGGTTGACCACCCTAACCATACGAGTGAAAGCTCAATCGTGCGAGTGAAGGATTACTCATGTGAGGGAAAAAGAACATCAATAGCAACATGTAATGACATTTTCCAACCTATATTCATCATATATTCATTCATTCATAAGCCTATATCAAGAATTCAACCCATAATAACAGATTAACGCATGCACACTAGACACACACGCTAATACCTCTATTTCTGACCTAAATACATTTTGATATAGCTTCTAAAGAGTTTACCATTAGAAAGTATTTTTCATTACAATTCCAACGATACTTGATTAATCAAAAACGGAGTTACGGTTTGAAAGTTATGACCAAAACAAGTTTCCACAAATCTGACCGGTGCTCACACGTGTGGTTGAGGCCTCACTCGTGCGAGTGAGTCCTCACACGTGTGGTTGACCCTAAAAAGTGTGGTCACTCGTGCGAGTGACCTGTCACTCGTGTGGGAGCTGAAGAACAGCTCCAGCACGCTGTTTTTCGCGTTTTTGACCCAAAAACTCGATTTTTGCAAGTTCTAACACCAAAACTACTTCAAAAACATCATATAAACTATATAGCAACTATTTCTAACATCAATTAAGTATAACAAACACAAAAAATGAAGATTCAAGCTCATATTCATCAAAAACCCATTTTACACCCAAAACCCAATTCTTAAGAATTAAAGCACGAATTCAATCAATCAAACCTGGATAAATGATCACAAGGATGATATGATTCAGTTTTTAAAGCCTCTTGATTCAATTTCTAGCTTGGATTAGATTAGGGTTTTGTGAAGGAGATGAAGTTTGGTATGTTCTTGTTTGAGAAGATTCAAGAAATGAGAAGAAAGAACTGATTACACACTAAATGGGTTATTAAAACCCATACCCCATAACACACGGGTATTTATCAGTTATCTAATATCTTTCGTACTTAATTTGGCAACCCTAACGGAGTCCAAATTCAACAAACGAACTATTTCTGTGACCCTTGTCACAAACTGGTCTTAACAACATATTCAATTAATAATAAACATATTATTAAAATAAAAGCATATTTTAAATACAAATATAAACCTAAGGGTAATTAAGTAATCTTACTTCTAACCCTGGTTTCAGTCTGTTACAAATCCACCCCCTTAAAGAGATTCTGTCCTCGAAATTTGGTCTTGGTTAAACAGATGAGGGTAACGGGTCTTCATCAACTCTTTTGTCTCCCATGTCAAGTTAGAACCTAAGTTGTGTTTCCATTCTACTAAAACCATCAGGATCTCTTTCTTTCTTAACTTAGTAACCTTTCTATCGACCACTCGAATTGGTTCCTTAACCAACTTGTTACTCAAATCAACTTTAAGATCCTTAATTGGCAAAATTTGCGTTTCATCGTCCACCTTACACTTACGTAAGTAACACACATTGAAGGTATTATGAATACCATCTAACTCTGGTGGAAGATCCAGTACCACTGTCTGATCATTCAGAATCTCCCTAGTTGGAAACGGCCCAACATACCTTGGCGCAAGCTTACCACGTTTGCCAAATCTGATAACCCCTTTCCATGGTGAAACTTTAAGATACACACGATCACCAACATTAAAAATTACTGGATGTCTACGTGGATCTGCATACATCTTTTGTCTATCTCTGGCAGCTTTTAACTTTTCTCGCGCAATAGCAACTTTTTCGACTGTCATTTGAACAATTTCGGGACCAGCAAACTGTTTCTCTCCCGCTTCTACCCAACAAGTCGGAGTTCTACAACGACGGCTGTGACGACCCGAAAATTTCCGAACAAATTTAAATTTTAATCTTTATATGTTTCTGACACGAAAAGCAAAGTTTGTTAAGTTGAATCTCAAGAATTTTAAACTGTGTTCATACATTCATTTAACTTCGACCAAATTCCAATGATTCACGAACCATTAGATGAACGGATATGATTATATATGTATATGCGTATATATTATAACTTGAAAACATTAACAAAGTATTAGACGTATAATACTTTACATAAACGTATTTGTTTCAAAATATATTCAAATAATTATCGATGGAATTAGAAGATGATATCAAATGATTGATTTATCAGATACATTGAATTATGATTACGAGTCTCTGTTAAGAGATTCACTTTGATTTAGAAAACCTTTCCTTTTTAACGATATTCAGAATAAATGGTAAAGTGATCTTCGAGTAAGGACAAAGTGTCAAGTAGCGAGAGCTAGTCAGATTGGTGGAAATTCCTGTTAAATTCCAATACATGCCTTACAATAATTACCTCGTGACTTTTGATAAGATAAATTAATTAACCTTCATATTATGTATTATGAAAGTGAAATTAGGGAATATTGGTAAATTAGAAAATAGATATTGACAAGTTAAATAGATCGACATTTTACATTAAGATGATTTCATACGTTTGATTTTCCTTTAGACTGAATCCTACGAGTCATGATTAAAATGGAAATTTAAAACCTTGAAACCTGATATGATTCATATATGATTTTACTTTCTTAAACGAAAACGTCTTTTCGATATGATAGACTTTTATTATTAAAAACGTCTTATGACATAAACAACTTCTACTATTTAACCTTTGTAATAAAATGATTTTTGAATATAAAATAATTTGGTTATTAAAATGCTTTATGAACGTTTGTATATAAATGAACTATATCAATTTTAAACTTTAAAATTCAAATGTTACGAAATAGTAATTCTTAATATTTAAACGATTTCTAAATATATAAGTTTTAAATGACATTAGTTTTGAAAAACTATATTAAGTAAATAGTTCAAATTTATATTTCGAAATGAAAATATAAATATATATAACTTAGTCATAAAACGTCCTGATTTAAAATAATATATTTTGATAAACAACGAGCCACTGATTTATAGAAGCAAATGACCACAACACTCAATTATATAAGTTACATTTTTCATAAAGTAATTTATCGATGATTAAGTCTAAATTTTGATAAAGGTACACGTCGCGAAATGTAATGTATCAGTTTTCTAAGCGTACAAAAATGCGTTCGAAAAACCGGAACCGGTACGTAAGTCGAGCGTCAACGTACAATTCATCGGTGTAAAAATTACAAATCAACTATGCACGAGAATATAATATAATATTTAATTAATTCTAAAGATTAAATATTATATATATATATATATATATATATATATATATATATATATATATATATATATATATAATTATTTATGTTATCGTCGGTAGCTTTATATAATTGAATATGTGCTGTAACGCATGAGGTCTAAGGCTAAATTCATCTATAAAAGCACGACAATCTCATTCATATATTATCAATCCCTCTAATCTCTAATATGTACTCCGTAATATTATTTATTTTATTTTAATTATTATTATTATTATTATTATTATTATTATTATTAGGAGTAATATTATCATTAATCGTATTATTTTTATTAGTATTACTATTAGTATTATACATAAAATACTACGATGATGTCATATCCAAATAATTTCAAAACCTGTTTTACTAGCGGGATAGCGCTAAGGAAATTATGGGTTATAGCTATGGAGGTGATGGGTAATAATCGAGGGTATGCTCGTGAGGTCAAACTAGTGTTTATCATTTCCGTTGCGTCTACGTACTCTCCTGCAATATTGAATCTCAATATTGATACGTGAGCACTCATAACTTAACTTTTATATATTAATAGTGTATCCCTGACTAGTGCTCGAGTATATAGGATTAGGCATGCTTGTATTTTTGATATTGTCATTAGATAGGTTATGTTGAATCCTGAATTAGTTACATATGCGGTTGAGATAA
Source organism: Rutidosis leptorrhynchoides (assembly GCF_046630445.1). Taxonomy (NCBI): domain Eukaryota; kingdom Viridiplantae; phylum Streptophyta; class Magnoliopsida; order Asterales; family Asteraceae; genus Rutidosis; species Rutidosis leptorrhynchoides. The sequence goes on along the minus strand of NC_092334.1, from coordinate 630,131,908 downwards.
GGTATAAGATATGCATGTCGTTGGAAAGCTAGCGAAAAATTAAGAACTTTTCATTTAGATATCGAATGGTTTCGATGAACGGATTAGAAGTTATAGTCATTAGAATTTTTGTGTTATTATTAAAAATGATTATTATTATCGTCGTTATAATTTTTATCTAATTATTATTATTATTATTATTATTATTATTATTATTATTATTATTATTATTATTATTATTATTATTATTATTATTATTATTATTATTATTATTATTATTATCATTATTATTATTATTATTATTATTATTATTATTATTATTATTATTATTATTATTATTATTATTATTATTATTATTATTATTATTATTATTATTATTATTATTATTATTATCATCATCATTATCATTATCAATAAAAGGTATTATCATTAAAAATTGTTATTTTTATTATTATTACTATCGTTACTATCGTTAAAGTTATAATTAGTATTATTATTATCATTAAAAATAGTTATTAATATTATCATTAATATTATCATAATATTTATTATTATTAGTATTATTATAATTAAAACTAATATTAGTAACACCTAATTATTATGATTACTATTATTATCATTAATATGAATGCGATATAAAAGATGATTAAAATCTATTAAACAAATCGATTAGGAAATAATGAGTATGGGTATCATGATGAAATTTAAAATATTGTAAGATATTGATTTAGATAAAATTATCGTTTTTCATTATTTTTATCACTATTATTATTAAAAGTATTATTAATATTAAAAATATCATTTTTACAAAAATTATTATTTTTAATAAGAATATCATTGTTAATATAAAATTTCACTATTATTATTAATAAGAATTATCATTTTATCATAATACCATTTTTCGTAAATATAAATATTGTTATTATTATTTGTAGAATAATAATAATTATTATTACAAAATAATACAACATGTACTTACTATTATTATTATCGATATTATTTTATTAAATAAATATGTAACACAAAGATATTTTACTACGTATAATATAATTACATTAATACTACATATCATATTATTTTTATGATATTAAATGAACTTTATAAATTTTATTACTTAAGATATATAAGAGTATATTTTTATTACATAAATTTTAATAATAAATGAATTATATTATTTACTCTAATAAAATCTTTTAAAAATATTTAAAAATATAAAATGACGATATTTAAACTATATAATAATCATGTATAACTTTTGGAAATCATTTTGAGTCAAATTGACTTTTGTATATTAGTCTCGAGCATTAGGATTGTGTACACTATGACTTGACCTAATTTGTTAGACAAATATTGACCAACATATAAATATATATATTTAATTTAGGTTCGTGAATCCGACGCCAACCTTGCACTTGTTCAATGACGACATATGTATTTTTACTACGAAATACAGTATTGTGAGTTTCATTTGCTCCGTTTTTAAATGCTTTTGCAATATATATTTTTGGGACTGAGAATACATGTGCTGCTTTTATAAATGTTTTACGAAATAGACACAAGTAATCGAAACTATATTCTATGGTTGAATTGTTATACCGGATATCGCCCTTGTTGAACTTGGTAGCCTAAGAATTGGTGATTATTATAATTGCCACCAATTGACGCGAATCCTAAAGATAGATCTATGGGCCGTGACATGCCCCAGTCAGAAAATTTGAACTGCTTTAGTACTTCGATGATTATATATGGGGATATTCTAGATGCATTTTGTTAATATCGGTTACCAGGTGTTCAATCCATACGAATGAAATTTAAACACTTGCGAGTGTATGATTATTGAATAAATGAAACCTTGTGGTCTATTAAAATTATGGAAATGATTGTTTACGATAAACTAATAAACTCACCAACCTTTTGGTTGACACTTGAAAGCATGTTTATTCTCACGTTTGAAAGAAATCTTCCGCTGTGCATTTGCTCATTTTAGAGAAATTACTTGGAGTCATTCATGGCATATTTCAAAAAACTTTGCATTCAAGTCATTGAGTTCAATAAAGATTATTATTAAGTAAATGACAAATTAGGTCATTTACAGTTTGGATATTATGAAATGGTGTGCGTACCTGTCAACTTTCAAAGTAATGAATGGTTGTCTTTTGAAAACGAATGCAATGTTTGTAAAATGTATCATATAGAGGTCAAATACCTCACGATGTAATCAACTATTGTGAATCGTTTATAATGTATATGAACGGGTCCTTTCAGTTGGTATCAGAGCGGTGGTCTTAGCAAATTAGGTCTGCATTAGTGTGTCTAACTGATAAGTCGTTAGGATGCATTAGTGAGTCTGGACTTCGACCGTGTCTGCATGTTAAAAGTTTTGCTTATCATTTTGTGTCGAAAATTACCTACTTATCATCCTTAGGAAATTATCTGCTTACCATTCTTAGTCTAGACACATCTTACTGCATTAATTATATGAATAGTGTATAGACAAAAATTCATATCTTAGCGTATCTGCTAAATCATATCTTAGCGTATTTGTTACCGTAAACTTTTCCTGACATATCCCGTAAATCCCTCCGTAATCTACGAAATCTTTTGCTCTATATATATATATATATATAGATATTCTATGTGATTAGAATACCATCCGATAGCCGGAAAATCATTTCATATCGAAAAATCCTGTATCAAATCGTACGAAATGGAATTCGTCATCAGTTCAAGTCCCTCGGATTCCGAAATGGAATCCCACTCAAGCTCCGAAAGCAGTGTGACCAGAATGGATCAACCAATCAACCATCATCTATTCTGGATGAATTGGGGATGGGTTTGTAGCCTCCTCAATCATTGGAAACAAGAAGAAGGCGATCCCTTCCATCCACCACATTGCCCTCTTAGCGAAGAACCTGAAGCACTTACCGGCGAACCTGTCTAAAACACCATTTTCTCTCTCATTTCTAGAGTATCTCGTCAGGATTATATACTACATCAAATTCTAGATTTTATTTATCCGCTTGTCCGAACCGACAATCATCCCGGTGTAATAAAATAAGTCAACGAGCTTCGCGCTCGGGTAGTGGCTTTGGAGAATATGGTGCAAAGGTTACAAACACCAGCAGCAGCACCAGAAGCATAACCAGTACCACCATCAGCAACACCAACAGTACCATCACCACCACCAACAGTAATATCCGCATCCCACACTTCAACATCACAACTTATATCCCACGAGCACAAATGTCATACGCTTTATAGATACCAAGGAATACCAACAACAACAAACGATGAAGTATTGATTCATAACTTCATTGGTGAAACACTCCGCGGTGATTAGGTAACCTCCAAAGTCTTAGAGATTATCTATTCTAACCCTAACCAAAAATCAGATGAGTGAACCAAAATGATAGAAGGAAGAGTAGAAACCCTGGCAAGAATGGTGCGTGATTTACAAGCTAGACTTGTTTTACCAACATCATCAACAGTACCGTTAACATCACCAGCACAGTCAGTGCCATCAGCATCGTCAGAATCAGCAACACCTATAACGTCACAAACTCCGTCAGTTCAAGAATCACCGTGGACATCATTACGAATCAATAACGCGTATATTGTATCAACGAGTTATGAAGTATTAACTCATTCCCTTTGAAGAAATTATATGTATATTTTATATATGTATAAATTTTGAGATCAAAATAAAACTTTCCGTACTAAGCTATTATGTGTGAATCTTAACTACTCAGGTAATTCATATTACAAATATGCAATGATGTACGTCCTTCGTCAGCAACTTAACCATCGTTAACTATAATCTCTATTTTAATTCAATGAATTCCATCTCATAATAAAACAATTGTATTAATCAAATATATGTTTGATTTTACACTTTCATCATCGATGTACTCGAAACTTTTCAAATAATATCATTCGTACCTTGCGAAGTTCACAAGAATTTCACGAAAACCAACATCATGCATCAACAAATAACAAAGTATTAATTCATAATTTTAATATCATTGAAGAAATACTTATGTGATTTCTAAAGTTATAGGGATTGCTCAATTCTAGTTTCAACCGTAAATCAAATGAGTATAATTTAATATTAACTCATTAAATCTATGTTACATCTGAAGAAAATATACACATATATATTTTCATAAAGACTGTATAAAATTCTTTTGTACAAAATATTAATTGTGAAATTTTTTTAACGGGTAGGTAATACCCGAGAGATATATAAATTCACAATTAATAAGTAACATTCTAAAAATATGATTCAATAATCATCCACTATACTCACTATACATTCTTTCATAGAAATCAAAACAACCATACTCATTCAAATTCAACTACATATACTGATCTTGAAGTCGCAAAATCTAATTCAAGATATAACCAGTGTCATCACTCTAAGATTCCTACATCTTTCAAAGCTATACTTTGACTTCAAAATTATGCTAGAACATCATATGTATATTAACAATTATAATCGGTGTTCAAACCCTTCAAAATTCCTGAAAACACTTCAGATAATGAACAATCGAGATGATGGTCCAACCACATATTACCCACAGTCTTGTACCCGAAAAACCCTCGAAACCAAAGTCATAGATTAACACGTATCCGTGTCAGACCCTTTGGCATTTATTAGCTAAAATAACCTTTTGATCCCTTTTCAAAGTAGTCAGTTTTATCACAGCTCCAGCAAGTCAACTTCGACTTTTTAGTCGAAAAAAACTTATTATAACCTTGATATATACGTTGCCTTTTCGCCATCATTACCGGGGAACCGTTTATATTTCACCACATTAGCAGTAAACTTACCAACAACCGTAATGAGCTAGGATTTTCCGAAAAATCATTATAATTATCAATACCCCATCATTTATTTATCTGCATCTTGTAACGAGAATTGCCATACGAATCATTGGGAATTAGCAATCAGTATTTTGAAATCTCGCTGCATGTCGATGCCAACAGTCATACATATAACGTCTATCTCCTGGACTTACATACTGCGAATGTGAAGTTTCTGAAAAACACTCTAAACTACGAACTAGTTCTCGAAATTTTGAAAAATTCTGATGAAGCAGTAAAAACTGTAAACGACCTTTACAGTAAAAAGTTTGATGATAAAGAATAGTGTATTGGCAAAGCTCAGAAAAAGAGAAGTTCTGGAATTGGAAAACGGATTAAGCAAAGTATGAAGGAGGCTGTGGAAAAATCACATGTAGTGACCCGAACTTTTCCATGTTTTTATATATTAAAGGAAATTGATATTTACATGATTAAATGTTTCCAACATGTTAAACAATCAAACTTGTTAAGACTTGATTAATTGAAATAGGTTTCATATAGACAATTGACCACCCAAGTTGACCGGCGATTCACGAACGTTAAAACTTGTAAAAACTATATGATGACATATATATGGATATATATATAGTTAACATGATATTATGATAAGTAAACATATCATTAAGTATATTAACAATGAACTACATATGTAAAAACAAGACTACTAACTTAATGATTTTGAAACGAGACATATATGTAACGATTATCGTTGTAACGACATTTAATGTATATATATCATATTAAGATATATTAATACATCAAGATATCATGATAATGTAATAATTTAACATCTCATTTGATTTAATAAACAATGGGTTAACAACATTTAACAAGATCGTTAACCTAAAGGTTTCAAAACAACACCTACATGTAACGACTAACGATGACTTAACGACTCAGTTAAAATGTATATACATGTAGTGTTTTAATATGTATTCATAGACTTTTAAAAGACTTCAAGACACTTATCGAAATACTTCTACTTAACAAAAATTCTTACAATTATATCCTCGTTCAGTTTCATCAACAATTCTACTCGTATGCACCCGTATTCGTACTCGTACAATACACAGCTTTTAGATGTATGTACTATTGGTATATATACTCTAATGATCAGCTCTTAACAGCCCGTGTGAGTCACCTAACACATGTGGGAACCATCATTTGGCAACTAGCATGAAATATCTCATAAAATTACAAAAATATGAGAAATCATTCATGACTTATTTACATGAAAACAAAATTACATATCCTTTATATCTAATCCATACACCAACGACCAAAAACACCTACAAAAACTTTCATTCTTCAATTTTCTTCATCTAATTGATCTCTCTCAAGTTCTATCTTCAAGTTTTAAATGTTCTTCCTAAATTCTACAAGTTCTAGTTTCATAAAATCAAGAATACTTTCAAGTTTGCTAGCTTACTTCCAATCTTGTAGAGTGATCATCCAACCTCAAGAAATCTTTCTTATTTACAGTAAGATATCTTTCTAATACAAGGTAATACTCATATTCAAACTTTGATTCAATTTCTATAACTATAACAATCTTATTTCGAGTGGAAATCTTACTTGAACTTGTTTTCGTGTCATGATTCTGCTTCAAGAACTTTCAAGCCATCCAAGGATCCTTTAAAGCTAGATCCATTTTTCTCATTTCCAGTAGCTTTATCCAGAAAACTTGAGGTAGTAATGATGTTCATAACATCATTCGATTCATACATATAAAGCTATCTTATTCGAAGGTTTAAACTTGTAATCACTAGAACATAGTTTAGTTAATTCTAAACTTGTTCGCAAACAAAAGTTAATCCTTCTAACTTGACTTTTAAAATCAACTAAAAACATGTTCTATATCTATATGATATGCTAACTTAATGATTTAAAACCTGGAAACACGAAGAAAACTGTAAAACCGGACATAAGCCGTCGTAGTAACACCGCGGGCTATTTTGGGTTAGTTAATTAAAAACTATGATAAACTTTGATTTAAAAGTTGTTCTTCTGAGAAAATGATTTTTCTTATGAACATGAAACTATATCCAAAAATCATGATTAAACTCAAAGTGAAAGTATGTTTTCGAAAATGGTCATCGAGACGTCGTTCTTTCAACTGAAATGACTACCTTTACAAAAATGACTTGTAACTTATATTTCCGACTATAAACCTATACTTTTTCTGTTTAGATTCATAAAATAGAGTTCAATATGAAACCATAGCAATTTGATTCACTCAAAACGGATTTAAAATGAAGAAGTTATGGGTAAAACAAGATTGGATAATTTTTCTTGTTGTAGCAACGTGAAAATTGGTAACAAATCTATATTTGTTATATTTCAGTAGGCTTATAACTACCTTTAGTGGCCTGGTTCAATATATTCAAATTGAAAGAACCAATAAAAGAGAGATGTGTTGTAGAAGATATATGAGAGAAAGAGGTTGAAGAGAGGTGTGATGTATTTAATGTATATGTGTGTTTTTGTAACTTACATTATGCACATATATATAGTACAAATTTTACTATCCATATTTGACTAATTACCATCCATATTTAACTACTAAATTTACAACACTCCCCCTTGGATGGTAATTTTTTTAAAGAGCAATTAATACTGCCTCGTTAAAAACCTTGCTAAAGAAAACCCAGTGGGATAAAACTTTAGCTAAGGGAAAAAGAGTGCAGCATAGAGTTGACTCCCCCTCAAGTAGACAACGCTGAGTCGTCACATCTTTTGAACTTGCCTCATGCCAATATTGTGAACGTATGTTTTGAAAACAGCGATTGACAGTGCTTTGGTATAAAGATCAGCAGAGTTGTTGATTGAACGTATCTCATTTTAATCTGGTTGTCTTTTACGAGATCTTGAGTATATGAGAAGAATCTGAGGTTTTCATCTGAAACTGTATCATCTAAATCTTTTATGTACAAGTTTGACCCTTGTGATTTGCCTACAGTCTCCTTCATGGTTTGCTCAAACTGTTGTTTCAATTCCTATTCCCTTTCAGTCTTTTTCTGAGCCTTACCAATATACCATTCTTTTCCATCAAACTTATGACCGTTAAGACCGTTTATAGCTTTAGCGCCTCGTCAGCATTTATGTTTTGTTCTGTCATTTTTGATACTCCTCTTTCATTTGTACTATGTAAGCTGTATTATCTTCATAGATAGTTGTTGGGCTTTTATAGCGTTCTAGTCCACAAGAATCAATAATGATTTGTATCATTGATCTTAACTAAAATCATTCCCGAGTAGCTTCATGTAATGCAATCACTTCGGCATGATTTGATGATGTTGCAACAAGTGTTTGTTTTGAGAACGTCATGATATTGCGGTGCCTCCATTTAGGAATACATATCCAGTTTGAGATTTAGCTTTATGTAGATCAGATAAATAATCTGCATCTGTATAACCAAACAAATCTTGTTTCGAGTTGTTAGAATAAAATAATTATAAATCAGTAGTTCCCCGAAGGTATCAAACTATTTGTTTGATCCCATTCCAATGTCTTTTGGTAGGGGCTGAGCTGAACCTTGTCAACAAATTAACTGCAAAAGAAATGTCAGATCTTGTATAATTTGTAAGATACATAAGAGCCCCAATTGTACTAAAATATGGAACTTCTGAACCAAGAAGATCTTCATGATCTTCTAGAGGATGAAATGGATTAGTATCAATATTAAGATCTAACAACCATATGAGTACTTAATAGTTTTTGTCTTGTCCATATTAAAATATTTTAAAATCTTTTCGGTATAAGTTGTTTGATGTATAAGTAAGTCATTAGTTATATGCTCAATATGTAAATCAACGTAATACTTGATTTTTTTTATTTTAAAATCTTTCTTTAGAAGTTGAATGGCTTCATAGATTTCTTTATATAAGATAATTGATATAAACAGCTATGATCACATATCCGAACATTGTTTTTATAAAACACACGTGCAAATAAGTTTATATGTATACCCTTTTCTTATCAAGTAGTAATTTAATCGATTATACCACATACGTCCCGATTGTATAAACCCATTTAGAAATCTTTGTGATTTAATGGAATATATTCCCTTGGGTTTTGCATTAGATGCTTATGATACCTTAACCCTTCAGGTATATTCATATATATATATATATATATATATATATATATATATATATATATATATATATATATATATATATATATATATATATATATATATATCACTATTAAGTGATCCATACAGATAAGTAGTAACAACATCCATGGGTTATACCACATATATTTCAGTTTCATAATGTAACGACCCGGAAATTTCCGACCAAATTTAAACCTTAAACTCTATAGGTTTCCGACATGATAAAAAAAAAAAAACTTTAATTTTGAGTCTAGAAAGTTTGAAATCTATATTCGGATAATCAATTACCCTTTGACTATTTCCGATGATTCACGAACCAATGTGTGTAAGTAAAAATGTGTATATATATATATATATATATATATATATATATATATATATATATATATATATATGTATGTGTATAAATATGTATAAACCAATGTATACAATAAAATATAAATATTATAATTAAAGATGTAATTAAGATATGAAATAGTTATGTTGTAATTTAAAAATGAATCTTTATATAAATAAATATGATTTTTTTTATGTATAATTAAATGTGTATTGTAATGCTACTAAATAACATATATATATTAAATTTGATACATACAGTTATTATTAGTATTATAGTTAATATCATTATTTTACCTATTAGTATTATAAATATTATGTTATTATTATCATTATCATTATTCTTGCTAGTATTAATATGATATTAATATTATTTTTATTTTTATTTCTGGTTTTATTATTAGAATAAATGTTTGTATTATTAATATTATTAATTATGTTTTCTTAATATGTAATGTACTTATGAAAAATTAGATACACAAACATTTAGATAAACAGAATGCAGATATAAAATATGGAAATATACAGATTTTAAATAAACAGATAAATATAATTATATAAATACATTATACATGTTTAAAAATATAGAAAATAAGTATTTTGTTGTAATTCATTCTCAATATCACAGGAAATTAGATTCATATCCATCATCCTGTGTAAACCACGACTTTTATCACATTAATATCCAAAATCAGACAAAATCACAATCCACTTTATTTTTTTAAATTGTTTCTGCTTGTATTTTTCTGCTTAATCGTTTCTGATATGTCGAATATTTTTTTTTATATAAATCAAACGAGTTGCAACTAATCTAACACACTCATCAAAAATCACAAACACAACCTTTGATCAAAATACTTATAATTTTATTTCTACTACTATCAAATGAAGGCAACCATCACCACCTTATCATCGCCACCCAACACCCTTGTTCAAACCACTATCACACTCGACAATCGTCACCACCTTCCTTTCAATCGAATCACCATCATCGAACTTAATCTATCCGTCATCTGGTTCGGTTTAAATGAACACAACACCACCATACAATCACCACTTTAGGTGAACTCTCTCTCTCACATGCTCTCTCTCCTACTTCTGTTGAATACCATCGACAACCTCCACAACCACCGATCATCGCTGTCTACACCTTGTCACCACCACCAAGAACCGGCCACCAATCAACCAAACAACCACCATCATATGCAATCGTTTTCCCGTCATGTTCAACCAAACACTCATCACTTTCATCTTTGATTACCACCTCAAGATCACCACCTAATCCGCCACCATATATCACCTTTCACCACCTTTATCACCTCCATCACCATGAAATAATCACCACCATAATCACGTCGAGGATCAAAACTGCTGTTGCTTCAGTTTCGACGTCGTGAATCACCAGAACATCACCACACCACTAAACCGTCACCTTGATTACTTTATTCGTTCGGTTTTCTGCTACTGTACTATTTTCCTTTTGATCAAGACCCTTAAACCATCGGTGCATATATATTTTTTTTCTCTTTTGAAACCTTGATTAAACAAAGGCACATGAACTTCATGGTTGAATAAATATTACGTGTGATGATTAAAAGGATTTAAAGGAAAGATTCAAATTATGCTTTTGTCAACTTGTTTATTCTAAAAGTGGCGTATTAATCTAATAGCAAGTGGGAAAGGATGTCACTCAATGGCCGACAAATTGGATTGTAAAAGGGGCGTTCGAATTTTTTTTTTATTAGGTGAAGTTTATTTTTTTGAATGACCCCCACTTTCAACTAGTATTTCCTAAGATATATAATATAGCAAGAAATAAAAGAAATTGGATGTTAATCTAGATTATAGGCCGTAAATTTAGGCTAGTGGATTTCGAATTTGATGATTTAAGTTTATGTTTTGTGAGATGACAAGGTGACCAACTATAGAATCGAATTATGATGTTGATATAAATGATGATAAGATTCGAAGATGATAAGGGTTGGGTTATGACTTTAGTTGTTTAATGACACATAAAATGAAAGAAACTTTGATAAATGATATGATGATGTTGGTGATAAATGGATGGTGATGATACATAAAAATGGTGATATCATGAAAAAGGTGAAGGCAGGTTTATATGGGTTAAAAAGGTTAAGTTAGGCGTTAGAACAGAAATGAACAAGTGGAGGAATGGTTAGGGGAGTAGTTACTTAAACTAGAGGTCTTGGGTTTGAGACCGGGCTACAACAATTTTTATTTGGAAAAGCTAATGAACTCTGAAGGTTCGTGAATCCGAGGCCAACCATATACTTGTTCAATGATGTTATATGTATTTTTACTACAAAATACATTAGGTGAGTATATAGTTCCCTTTTAAACTTTAAACATTTTTGGGCTGAGAATACATGCGCTATTTTTATAAATGATTTACGTTATGGACACAAGTGACTAAAATTACGTTCTACATGGGTTTGAATCAAAAATCCCCTAGCTTGGTAACTTTAACTATTGGTTTATGAACTGGTAGGCGCGAATCCTAAAGATAGATCTATCGGGCCTGACAACCCCAACCGGACTGGACGACCAGTATTCAACGGTTGCACAGTACTTCGTTTCGTGACTACACTTGGTACGGTGTAGTAAGATTTCATAATAAAGGGAATATGCGACGTGATTAAATGTTAAGTATGGTTACCAAGTGCTCAACCACTTAGAATATTTTTATTAAAATGTTTATATATAAAATCTTGTGTTCCATTGTTATAACGCTGCTAGCATCAAACCTATATATCTCACCAACTTTATGTTGACGTTTTAAAGCATGTTATTCTCAGGTACGAATTAAGTCTTCCGCTGTGCATTTGCTCATGTTAAGGACATATCTTGGAATCGATCATTGCAATGGAACCAAATGTTGATGACTTCGTCCAGGAGGATTAGGACGGGTTGTTACAGTTGGTATCAGAGCTTTGGTCTTAGCGAACCAGGTCTTGCATTAGTGTGTCTGACTAGTAGTTGTTAGGATACATTAATGAGTCTGGACTTTGACCGTGTCTACATGTCAAAAGTTTTGCTTATCATTTCTAGTCGGAAATCATCTACTTATCATCCTTAGGGAATTGCCTGCTTACCATTCTTAAGTCTAGACATGCCTTACTGCCTTTATTGCATAGATAGTGTATAGACAAATTTATATCTTAGCGGATCTATTACGATGGACTTTGCTTAATATCTTCCGTAAATTTCTCCGTAATTTAAGGGATCCTGGTACTATATATATCTATGCATATTATGCATTGAGAATACCATCCAACTATTATTTGCTGTCACTAAGCTTTTCATACCAAAAATCTTTTCTGTGATCGCGTACGATGGCCTCTACGAATCGACCAAGTTCTTCTGACTCCGAAGATAGCGTGACGGGAGCGCACCAACCGATCAACTATCGTGATTTCTTTAGAAAGTGGGGATGGGTTCGCGAAATACTTACCCTATGGAGAAATGAAGAAGGTACTCCATATCACGAGCCGAACTTACCACCTAACGTCGGAGTGCTCGACCCGCTCACCGGCGAACCTGTTCGCAACACCGTTTATACCCTTTTTGCAAGAATTTTTCGTCTTGAGGCTACCATTAACGGAACTAGAGAAGATATCCGACCTTTACCTCACACTGATAACCAACCAGGGTTAGTAGAAGAAGTTAAAGAACTCCGAGCTCGAGTGTTAACTTTAGAGAGCACGGTACACAATTTGCAAGCACCAGCAGTATCACCAACACCAGTAACATCACCAGCTTCAGCACCAACGGTACCAGTACCACCAATAACCCAAGTTTCAACAATCCATGCCTCACCATCTCATTCTGCACCTCGAGTATAATCATCGTTCTACGAATCGTTCTACATCGATTATCTTCGCTCGACATGGCGATTATGTAATTTCTAAAGTTTTAGAGATTATGTAATCTAGTATTAATGGTAAATCAAATGAGTTTAATATCTTATTGACTCATTAAATCCATGATTACATCTGAAGAAAATATATATGCAAATATATATTTTCATAAAGATTGTAATTAAAATTCTTTTGTACAAACTGTTAATGGTGAAAATATTTTAACGGGTAGGTAATACCCGAGGAATATTTAGATTTCACATTAATCAGCTACACGGTACATTCTTCGACTCTGATTCAACAGTCAGTCACTATCCTACTTGTATCCATAGATATACGTATCCGTTCACCACAGAATCCATTTTCGTTCAATTTCCTATTTGGATTTTGACCTATCAGAATCCAACAAGTGGCATAATGAAGAAAACATTGGACAAAATAAAATTTGTTAGAAACAAACGAATTAACTAATTGAAATTTTGTTAAGAATCCATGCTAACTGTTCCAGCTAACTGTTCCTAGCTAACTGATTACATTTTATTTATCGCAATTTAATTATCTCAATTTAATTTATCGTCATTTAATTTCTGTTATTTATTTTTACGCACTTTAAATATCGGGACACGTATACAAGGTTTTGACATATCATATCGACCCATCTATATATATTATTTGGAATAACCATAGACACTCTATATGCAGTAATGCGGGAGTTAGCTATACAGGGTTGAGGTTGATTCTCAAATAATATATATACTTTGAGTTGTGATCGAGTCTGAGACATGTACACGGGTCACGATACGTATTAATTAATTCGAATATTATAAATTAAATTATATATGAATTATTGTACTGTTAACTGTGGACTATCGATTGGGACTATCAACATTGGACAATTGAAAAAAAAAAATGAATTAAAATGTTGATTATAACATATGAAACTAAACAATTCTTCAAGTTTGCCACTTGAGTCTATCTTAAACCTCATTCGTATCTTGGCGAATACAATTCGCATTCACAACTTTTCGTGATTCTTGAAAATACCCCGATCGAAAAGATGAACCAACCGCATTTCATCTAAGGAAGAAAAAGGTTTATGCATCTGAAAAACTCTCGAATCCAAATTCATAGTTTAACACATACCGTGTTGAATCCTTTGCCATTTATTAGCAAAAACAACCCTACAATTCCTTTTCAAGAAGCTAATTTTGTCACAGCTCCACTTCGACTTCTCAGTGATACTACTCATACTATAACCTCGATATTTATACGTTATTCTTTCGCCGTCGTTACCGGAGAATCTTTTATATTCCGTGACGTCATCAGCAGATGTACCAGCAGCTCGTCATCTCTTTAGCGAACTCCGCAATCAGTATTTTGAAATCTCGCATAACTTCTCCAGTTATACTTATAACATCTATCCCTAAGAATTTAATATTCCGAATGTGAAGTTTCTGAAAAACACCCTGAACTATGAAGTAGTTCTTGAAATGCTGATGAAGCAGCAAAAACTGTAAATGAATTTAGCAGTCAAATGTTGACGATAAAGTATAATGTGATGGTAAAGCTCAGAAAAAGAGGAGATTTGAAACTGGAAAAAAAAAAAAAAAAAAAAAAAACGGATTGAGCAAAGTATGAAAGAAGGTGTGGATAAATCACAAGAACTGAATCTGCTTTCAAAGAATCCAAACGATTCAGTACCTGCTGAAACCATTAGTAAAAAAAACCCTACTCGATATTCTAAACCTTTCCGGATGATATTCTTCATCATTATCTTATCTTAGATATTATAAGATATCTTCATATCTTCTGTTATACATATTCTCCATATTTCAGGAGATATTTTCACAACTATTCCTATCTGCGATCATGTATCTTTCCGTAATATCTGCGTTATTAAATAAAAGAAACTGTGTTAGTTTCTAAATTCTGAAACCTTCGAAATTAAAATATGAATGTTTTGGAGTAGTGTTGGGAATTGATGCATGAATTAGTATAATATAATGAAACTTGATCAACTTCATTATATTACAGTAAGTCATGTTGAGTTTCTAATGGAATGTGATGATTCACAGTACCATCATCATGTGTCATGTTACACGGCTCTTACATTCTATCCAATCTCTAAACATATCAAGAAAATAATCTCTTGATGATTCGGTCTTTTTCAAGATATTCTGGTAATTTGACAGATCAAAATTGTGTCATTACCATTACCTTCTAAAAGAATTAGCTATGTTCATTCTGAATTTCATACCTACGAATTCCGAACCATTACACAAGATGCTTAGTTGAAGAGGAGGAAAAGAAAAAGAATGAAGCTCCGAAATAAAAATGGTAGTAAAAATCGCAGCAACTAGGAAAGAACATTAACTGTGGATGACAATGATTATAGAAAACAAAAGCAAGGATATTGAAGTATAAGGAAAGATATAAAACCCAACAACCACCCAGAAACTACAAACCGTGTATATCAAAACGTATTGCAATGTAAAGACACGGGAGAATTAGAAACATTATAATTCCAAGGAAATCATAAAAGTGAATAGATTCTTCTAGCGGCAGATGAAAAAGAAGAATAAAGGATATGAAAGTTAGAAGTATAATAAGAATCGGGATTGGATGGAGCATATTGGCGAATATTTTAAAATAAGGAGAAAGAAAAGAAGAGGTAGGATATGGAAATAAGGAAACAAAGGGGGTAGATTTATAGTAAAATATCCGACAAAGAAATCGAAACAGATTTGCCGCATTAAATCAAAGATCGTCGAAGAACCAAATCTTATTACGTAAGATTTTCCATGACTCCCTTAAAATCCGGAAATCAATCATGACTACGACATTGGTCAAAATGATTCCATATTACTCATTTCACTCTTTTGTGATAGCTTCGCTCGCACGTTTCAAATGATCGAAACGTTTTATCTATATCTATCAAACTCTATTATGACCTCATATTCATCATGAAAACATCTTCATTACTATCTATAATGATCTCTACCAAATTTCGGGGACGAAATTTCTTTAACGGGTGGGTACTGTAACGACCCGGAAATTTCCGACCAAATTTAAACCTTAAACTCTATAGGTTTCCGACATGATAAAAAAAAAAAAACTTTAATTTTGAGTCTAGAAAGTTTGAAATCTATATTCGGATAATCAATTACCCTTTGACTATTTCCGATGATTCACGAACCAATGTGTGTAAGTAAAAATGTGTATATATATATATATATATATATATATATATATATATATATATATATATATATATATATATATATATGTGTATGTGTATAAATATGTATAAACCAATGTATACAATAAAATATAAATATTATAATTAAAGATGTAATTAAGATATGAAATAGTTATGTTGTAATTTAAAAATGAATCTTTATATAAATAAATATGATTTTTTTTTATGTATAATTAAATGTGTATTGTAATGCTACTAAATAACATATATATATTAAATTTGATACATACAGTTATTATTAGTATTATAGTTAATATCATTATTTTACCTATTAGTATTATAAATATTATGTTATTATTATCATTATCATTATTCTTGCTAGTATTAATATGATATTAATATTATTTTTATTTTTATTTCTGGTTTTATTATTAGAATAAATGTTTGTATTATTAATATTATTAATTATGTTTTCTTAATATGTAATGTACTTATGAAAAATTAGATACACAAACATTTAGATAAACAGAATGCAGATATAAAATATGGAAATATACAGATTTTAAATAAACAGATAAATATAATTATATAAATACATTATACATGTTTAAAAATATAGAAAATAAGTATTTTGTTGTAATTCATTCTCAATATCACAGGAAATTAGATTCATATCCATCATCCTGTGTAAACCACGACTTTTATCACATTAATATCCAAAATCAGACAAAATCACAATCCACTTTATTTTTTTAAATTGTTTCTGCTTGTATTTTTCTGCTTAATCGTTTCTGATATGTCGAATATTTTTTTTTATATAAATCAAACGAGTTGCAACTAATCTAACACACTCATCAAAAATCACAAACACAACCTTTGATCAAAATACTTATAATTTTATTTCTACTACTATCAAATGAAGGCAACCATCACCACCTTATCATCGCCACCCAACACCCTTGTTCAAACCACTATCACACTCGACAATCGTCACCACCTTCCTTTCAATCGAATCACCATCATCGAACTTAATCTATCCGTCATCTGGTTCGGTTTAAATGAACACAACACCACCATACAATCACCACTTTAGGTGAACTCTCTCTCTCACATGCTCTCTCTCCTACTTCTGTTGAATACCATCGACAACCTCCACAACCACCGATCATCGCTGTCTACACCTTGTCACCACCACCAAGAACCGGCCACCAATCAACCAAACAACCACCATCATATGCAATCGTTTTCCCGTCATGTTCAACCAAACACTCATCACTTTCATCTTTGATTACCACCTCAAGATCACCACCTAATCCGCCACCATATATCACCTTTCACCACCTTTATCACCTCCATCACCATGAAATAATCACCACCATAATCACGTCGAGGATCAAAACTGCTGTTGCTTCAGTTTCGACGTCGTGAATCACCAGAACATCACCACACCACTAAACCGTCACCTTGATTACTTTATTCGTTCGGTTTTCTGCTACTGTACTATTTTCCTTTTGATCAAGACCCTTAAACCATCGGTGCATATATATTTTTTTTCTCTTTTGAAACCTTGATTAAACAAAGGCACATGAACTTCATGGTTGAATAAATATTACGTGTGATGATTAAAAGGATTTAAAGGAAAGATTCAAATTATGCTTTTGTCAACTTGTTTATTCTAAAAGTGGCGTATTAATCTAATAGCAAGTGGGAAAGGATGTCACTCAATGGCCGACAAATTGGATTGTAAAAGGGGCGTTCGAATTTTTTTTTTATTAGGTGAAGTTTATTTTTTTGAATGACCCCCACTTTCAACTAGTATTTCCTAAGATATATAATATAGCAAGAAATAAAAGAAATTGGATGTTAATCTAGATTATAGGCCGTAAATTTAGGCTAGTGGATTTCGAATTTGATGATTTAAGTTTATGTTTTGTGAGATGACAAGGTGACCAACTATAGAATCGAATTATGATGTTGATATAAATGATGATAAGATTCGAAGATGATAAGGGTTGGGTTATGACTTTAGTTGTTTAATGACACATAAAATGAAAGAAACTTTGATAAATGATATGATGATGTTGGTGATAAATGGATGGTGATGATACATAAAAATGGTGATATCATGAAAAAGGTGAAGGCAGGTTTATATGGGTTAAAAAGGTTAAGTTAGGCGTTAGAACAGAAATGAACAAGTGGAGGAATGGTTAGGGGAGTAGTTACTTAAACTAGAGGTCTTGGGTTTGAGACCGGGCTACAACAATTTTTATTTGGAAAAGCTAATGAACTCTGAAGGTTCGTGAATCCGAGGCCAACCATATACTTGTTCAATGATGTTATATGTATTTTTACTACAAAATACATTAGGTGAGTATATAGTTCCCTTTTAAACTTTAAACATTTTTGGGCTGAGAATACATGCGCTATTTTTATAAATGATTTACGTTATGGACACAAGTGACTAAAATTACGTTCTACATGGGTTTGAATCAAAAATCCCCTAGCTTGGTAACTTTAACTATTGGTTTATGAACTGGTAGGCGCGAATCCTAAAGATAGATCTATCGGGCCTGACAACCCCAACCGGACTGGACGACCAGTATTCAACGGTTGCACAGTACTTCGTTTCGTGACTACACTTGGTACGGTGTAGTAAGATTTCATAATAAAGGGAATATGCGACGTGATTAAATGTTAAGTATGGTTACCAAGTGCTCAACCACTTAGAATATTTTTATTAAAATGTTTATATATAAAATCTTGTGTTCCATTGTTATAACGCTGCTAGCATCAAACCTATATATCTCACCAACTTTATGTTGACGTTTTAAAGCATGTTATTCTCAGGTACGAATTAAGTCTTCCGCTGTGCATTTGCTCATGTTAAGGACATATCTTGGAATCGATCATTGCAATGGAACCAAATGTTGATGACTTCGTCCAGGAGGATTAGGACGGGTTGTTACACATAATATTGCATAATTTATTGCAATTTATGTATTTACATTTATCAATATCCTCTGCAGAAGGAGTATTGATTTGTGGTTCTTGTTGAACACTTTCTTTTACCTCATTATCAGCTGATTTTCTTTTTCAAGGATTTTTATCTTTGGAACCAATTGGTCTCCCACGTTTCTGCCGTAGCAAAGACTCATGAGTGACATTATTGCCAGCTTTTGTAATTTCAATTCTTGCTGAAGCATTTACTGCTGGTATATATAATTTAGTCACTTATTTTTTGTATCTTTAAATGCATAAAGTAATTATTTTGCAAGTTCTTGCATATGCATTATATTTGAACTTTCTTTTCGCATTCTTTTGTGCGATGATCAATATTCCTTAATTGATGTTCACACCATGAAACATCATTTTATTTATATTTCATTTCTCCCCCTAATATAGGGAACAATGTTTCATTAAAGTGACAATCGACAAAACTTGCTGTAAAAACATCACCCGTCATGGGTTCAATATATCTTATGATTGAAGATGTTTCATATCTAACATATATTTCAATCCTTCTTTGAGGAACCATTTGTTGTGGTTGTTCAATTAAAAATACACTGCACAACCAAATGTTCTAAGATGAAAAATATTTGGTCTCCACCAAAATTAAGTTGGTAATGGAGAATATTTATAACTTGCACTTGATTTAATGCGAATAAATGTCATATCATGTAAATTTACATGTCCCCATATAAATATTGAGAGTTTTGTACTCATTTCTAATTGTCTAGTTATTAGCTGTAAGCGTTTATCTATTGATTCAGCTAAATCAATTTTGTGTATGCACATGAGCAACTGGATGTTCAACAACAATCCTTGTAGACATATAATAATCATTAAAAGCTTGAGATGTTAACTCACCAGCATTATCAAGTCTCATCCTTTTAATGGTGTAATCAGAATAATGTGTTCTTAATTTAATAATTTGTGCAAGAAACTTTGCAAATGCCATATTATGTCTTGATAACACACAAACATGAGACCATGCGTTAGATGCGTCTATTAGAAAAATGGTCCACATGATGGATGAATTGGTCCATATATATACCCTTGAATTCTTTCAAGAAACATTGGTGATTATTTCTCAATGTGCTTTTCATTAATCGCCATATGTGATTTTCATTAATCACCATATGTGTTTTTCGTTAATCACTATATGTGCTTTTCATTAATCAATATATGTGCTTTTCATTAATCACCATATGTGCTTTTCATTAATCACCATATGTGCTTTTCATCATATATCATTTTCACCATATGCGCTTTTAATCATATGTGCTGCGCTTTTCGTCATATGCACTTTTCATTATATGCGCTTTTAATTATATGCGATGCGCTTTTCATCATATGCGCTTTTTATCATATGCGCTCCGCTTTTCATCATATACGCTGCGCTTTTCATCATATGCGCTTTTTATCATATGCGCTTTTAATCCTATGCGCTTTTCGGTGCTACATAGATATTTCTCATTTTCGATTATCATTGACTGATAATCATATCCATTATGATATATATCAGAGAAACTTAACAAATTTCTCTTTGATTTGGGAGAAAACAAGACATTGTTTACCAAAAAATTCGTACCATTTGGTAATATGAAATTTTGCCTTTTTCGTTTCTTATATCAAGTTTGCAAGAGCTGATATAGTATTTATAATTCCTTCATTTGATTTAAATCAATAAAATATTTCTTAGATTTGATCATAGTGTGTATGTTACTACTATCTGCAATACATAGGTCTTTACCATTTAATTGATGTTGTATTTCTGCAGGATTCATACTAAAACTTCAAATAAGATAAGCAAATAATGAGTTATATTTCAGCAAGATAATCAAATTATATTACCTGCAAACAAGTTATAATCTGAAGTACATAAAAGATAACACTTAATAAAACATATGCGTTATGGTCTAAAACCATTTATTTATGAGTGATACATAAAAAAAACTAGGCATCTTAGAAAATTCAAACCATTCAAGTCTCAAGGTAGCTCAGGGTTAATTTAATCAAGATTTGTCAACAGATTCACTCTCGTTTTCTTTTCTTTTAGGACTTATTTGTAGAGCTAAACAAGATGTTCATGTATTCAAGAAATACTAGACTGATGATCCACGTTACCAGATCATTAATAAGAATCTCCAGAATTCTTATAAGAGCGTCTACTAATATCTTTAATTTTATTCTTTCATGGATCACCGTTATTATTATTTTTTTTTGATAATTAATATCGTATCTATCTTTGAGTATTTTCCATAATACACTTGGATTTTCGATCATATAATATGTAGATTCTAAGGACTCGTCAATATGTTTGCTAAGAAAAATACTTACTATTGCTTTCTCTTGTTCGGAATAATTGTTATTTTCATTCAGGGTTTCTAAAATACCGTTTGATTCTAGATGTTTTTCTACATTCATAACCCATGTTAAGTAGTTGTTCCCACTTGTTCTAAATGAGCAAATTTAAGCCTTTTCAAATTCGATATTTTCTATTATCAAAAAGATGAATAACATAAATCATAAACATAATCAACTTCTATTCATAGACAAATAATAAAATGAAATTAGAATCATTTTAAATTCATAAGTAGCAAACAACAGAATAATGGTATGATTACAAATAATAAAACCACAAGGGCATGATAGAATATAGGTTCACCCGGTGGTATGTTAGCAACAATGATGATAGTTAATATGACCAATACAATAGGAAAAATCATCCTTGTGTGAATCATTTTTACAAAAACTTTTTGAGAGTAGTAATCTGAAAAATGAAGATTGATTTGTGAAAATGTGAAAACGGAGATGTTTATTTTATATTTGAACAATATAGTTGTTGTAACGTCGTCAGTTGACGTTAACAACCGTTATGTATATATGACCGTTGTAACGACGTTAGTTGACGTTAACGAATAAAGTCACTATATCAAAACGCGTATGAGTAATATAAAGGACAAGATTTTTTTTTCTTATTTTAACTTTTAAGATTTACTTTTAATAAAAATACAAACTACTTTTTCTTATTTTTACTTTTAAGATTTACTTTTAATAAAAATACAAACTACTTTTCTTATTTTAACTTTTAAGATTTACTTTTAATAAAAATACAAACTACTTTTCTTATTTTAACTTTTAAGATTTACTTTTAATAAAAATACAAACTACTTTTTCTTATTTTAACTTTTAAGATTTACTTTTAATAAAAATACAAACTAATTTTTCTTATTTTAACTTTTAAGATTTACTTTTAATAAAAATACAAACTACTTTTCTTATTTTAACTTTTAAGATTTACTTTTAATAAAAATACAAACTACTTTTCTTATTTTAACTTTTAAGATTTACTTTTAATAAAAATACAAACTACTTTTTCTTATTTTAACTTTTAAGATTTACTTTTAATAAAAATACAAACTACTTTTTCTTATTTTAACTTTTAAGATTTACTTTTAATAAAAATACAAACTACTTTTTCTTATTTTAACTTTTAAGATTTACTTTTAATAAAAATACAAACTATTTTTTCTTATTTTAACTTTTAAGATTTACTTTTAAGAATAAACATTAGTATGCATGAAATAAATAATGATTAATTGCATAAGTAATCATAAATGTTAGATAACATATAAAGACCCCATCGTATTCGTATTGATCGGAATTAATCTCGACCCATGGTACCGTGTTGTCAAATGACGTGTTGCATACATAAAGTACCGTGTTGTCAAATGACGTGTTGCGTACAATCATGAGGTCTTATTAACATAAATATAAATGTTAGTGAAGTTAATAAGAGTTAGATTAAAGAAAATATAATTCAGGCGGTATAACCGACCATATATAACTTAAATAACATAAATATAAATGTTAGTGAAGTTAATAAAAGTTAGATAATTTCTTACCTTGATTAGTGACGTGTGCTTGCTTAGATAAACCTTGATTATACGGAGCATTTCGTGCTGATAACGTGTTATATTTCAGTAGGCTTATAACTACCTTTAGTGGCCTGGTTCAATATATTCAAATTGAAAGAACCAATAAAAGAGAGATGTGTTGTAGAAGATATATGAGAGAAAGAGGTTGAAGAGAGGTGTGATGTATTTAATGTATATGTGTGTTTTTGTAACTTACATTATGCACATATATATAGTACAAATTTTACTATTCATATTTGACTAATTACCATCCATATTTAACTACTAAATTTACAACAATATTAATCATATCCTAGCTAACTTATATTGTATTATACATGTATTCTAATATATTATGTAATCTTGGGATACCATAGACACGTATGCAAATGTTTTGACATATCATATCGACCCATGTGTATATATTATTTGGAACAACCATAGACACTCTATATGCAGTAATATGGGAGTTAGCTATACAGGGTTGAGGTTGATTCCAAAAAATATATATACTTTGAGTTGTGATCTAGCCTAAGATGTGTATACACTGGGTCGTGGATTGATTCAAGATAATATATATAAATTTTTTTCTGTACATCTAACGTTGGACAACTAGTTGTAGGTTACTAACGAGGACAGCTGACTTAATAAACTTAAAACATCCAAATGTATTAAAAGTGTTGTAAATATATTTTGAATATACCTTGATATATATGTACATATTTGTTATAGGTTCGTGAATTGACCAGTGGCCAAGTCTTACTTCCCGACGAAGTAAAAATCTGTGAAAGTGAGTTATAGTCCCACTTTTAAAATCTAATATTTTTGGGATGAGAATACATGCAGGTTTTATAAATGATTTACAAAATAGACACAAGTACGTGAAACTACATTCTATGGTTGAATTATCGAAATCAAATATGCCCCTTTTTATTAAGTCTGGTAATCTAAGAATTAGGGAACAGACACCTTAATTGACGCGAATCCTAAAGATAGATCTATTGGGCCTAACAAACCCCATCCAAAGTACCGGATGTTTTAGTACTTCGAAATTTATATCATATCCGAAGGGTGTCCTGGAATGATGGGGATATTCTTATATATGCATCTTGTTAATTTCGGTTACCAGGTGTTCACCATATTAATGATTTTTATCTCTATGTATGGGATACGTATTGAAATATGAAATCTTGTGGTCTATTGTTACGATTTGATATATATATATAGGTTAAACCTATAACTCACCAACATTTTTGTTGACGTTTAAAGCATGTTTATTCTCAGGTGAATACTAAGAGCTTCCGCTGTTGCATACTAAAATAAGGACAAGATTTGGAGTCCATGTTTGTATGATATTGTGTAAAAACTGCATTTAAGAAACATATGTCGATGTAATATATTTCTATTGTAAACCATTATGTAATGGTCGTGTGTAAACAGTTTATTTTAGATTATCATTATTTGATAATCTACGTAATGCTTTTGAAACCTTTATTGATAAAATAAAAGTTATGGTTGTTTTAAAAATGAATGCAGTCTTTGAAAAACGTATCATATAGAGGTCAAAACCTCGCAACGAAATCAATTAATATGGAACGTTTATAATCAATATGAACTGGACATTTCAGTTGGTATCCGAGCGTTGGTCTTAGAGAACCAGAATTTTGCATTAGTGTGTCTTATCGAGTTTGTTAGGATGCATTAGTGAGTCTGGACTTCGACCGTGTTTACTTGAAAAATGATTGCTTAACAAATTTTGTTGGAAACTATATATTTTTAACATGTGAATATTATGTGATATATTAATCTCTTAACGTGTTTGATAATATGTGATAGATGTCTACCTCTAGAACAAGTCCCATTGACTCATCTAATAATAATGAAGAGTCAGATGTAAATTGGAATGATTCGTGGACTGATTCACAAGTTCCCGAAGAGGAACCGGAAGAAGAGTCGGAACCGGAAGAAGAATCAGAACCGGAAGAAGAAATAGAACTAGTGGGGGAAATAATAAAACGGTTAAGTAGAAAAAAATCCTCAACCAACCGACCAAAGTTAATTGTGGCCAATGGTGTTTCCGCCAAGGAAGCAAAGTATTGGGAGGATTACCAATTCTCCGATGAATCGGATCCCGACAAGGATTCCGATGATGTTATAGAAATTGCCCCAACACAATTTAATAAGGCAAAAGAGAACAATAAGGGAAAGGGCATAAAAATAGAGAAATTTGATTCCAAACCCGATGAACTTTATATGTATCGTCAACACCCGTATTTATTAAGTTGTGACAATAACCCGGGAACCTCTAAACCACCAGGTTTTTCTAAACCAATGTGGAAAACGACGGCTCGTATTAGGGGAACATCATATATCCCTAGAAACTTGGCAAAACGAACCAAAACCGAAGAAGAAGAAACGAGCGAGTCGGAATAAGATAGTTGTATTCGTGTGGTGTAATATATGTAATATAGTGTGCTTATGCTTTATGATATATGTAAAAATTACTTGTATTAATAAGTATTTTTTATGAATCTAACTCTTGTCTATTTTACAGTTTAAAAACACAAAATGGATAGACAACCCAATATATTAAGAGACCTACCCGGAGACATGATTGATGAAATCTTGTCTAGAGTCGGTCAGAATTCCTCGGCACAACTATTTAAGGCGAGATCAGTTTGTAAGACATTCGAAGAACGTTCCAAGAATGCCTTGATTTATAAAAGGCTTTCGTTCGAAAGATGGGGGATATCACATTGGGAAATCCATAAGTTACGATGTGTTTACTTTGACGCATATATTGCGGGGAACCCAAATGCCATTTTACGCAACGGGTTAAGAAATTATTTTGACTCAATATATCCGAATATAGGACTTCGTGATTTAGAAAAAGCAGCTAACATGCAACATAAAGAAGCATGTTATGCTTACGGGTTACTAATGTTCGCTTCTCACCAAAGGGAGAACAAGAACATCGGGCTACAACTATTAAACAAAACGTTCCCACAAGTGACGGAGTCGGTAATTGGGGTAAGAAATGAGGTTTTTAGGTTATTACGAGACTGTTGGTCATTACGTAACCTTCATCCTTTTGACAACGTTACAACACATTGTCTTACTATCGGTCACAACGGTTATGTTCCACAAAACCAAGGATGGGAAGTGGTATTAGTAAAAACAGAATGCATGACTTGTTTCTGGATGTATGAATTACGTGTCTTTATTGCCTTTGCTGAACGCCTTATTTATTAACGAGAATTATCTTCGCAACTACTTTGTATCAAAGTTTTATGTGCTATATTTCATGCTATATGTAAAAAAAAAAGCGGTATTGTAAGTTTGCAAGTTATTGTATAAAGGTTTGAATATGATAATTTTTTTTTTTTTTTTTTTGTGATTAGTTTTTCATATAGAATTGTAGTAGTTGAAATGGTATGTTAGATACTAAGTATGAACTTAACGGGTAGGTACTACCCGAATTAAAGAGTATAAAACGCTAATATGAAGAAAGAGCTTTTATAAATAAGTTCATATTACGCTACGAAATACTATTGACTACTCTTGATATTCTATATGATTAACTCGTTTCATTTGACTATTTTGAAGGAAATGGCACCGACTACTCGACACACCTTGAATATGAGCGAAAAGGAATTTCGTGCCTTTATTGCTTCAAACATAGTCGCAGTACAGGCTGCGCTACATACCAACAATAACTCCGAATCTAGCAATGCAGCTAACGGTGCAAGAAATCGTGTAGGATGCACCTACAAAGAATTCACTGCCTGCAAACCTTTGGAATTTGATGGAACCGAAGGACCGATCGGATTGAAACGGTGGACCGAGAAGGTTGAATTGGTGTTTGCCATAAGTAAGTGTACTGAAGAGGACAAAGTGAAGTATGCTACGCATACCTTCACAGGTACTGCGTTAACATGGTGGAATACCTATCTAGAGCAAATGGGACAAGATGATGCTTACGCACTACCGTGGTCAGCATTCAAGCACTTGATGAACGAGAAGTACCATCCCAGAACCGAGGTCAATAAGCTCAAGACAGAACTTAGAGGGTTACGAACCCAAGGATTTGATATTACCACGTACGAAAGACGATTCACAGAATTGTGCCTATTGTGTCCGAGAGCGTTCGAAGATGAGGAAGAGAAGATCGACGCGTTTGTGAAAGGATTACCAGAAAGAATCCAAGAAGATATAAGTTCACACGAGCCCGCCTCCATACAACAGGCATGCAGAATGGCTCACAAACTAGTGAACCAGATTGAGGAAAGAATTAAAGAACAGGCGGCTGAAGAGACCAATGTGAAGCAAGTCAAAAGAAAGTGGGAGGAAAACGTTGATAAGAATCACCAATACAACAACAGCAATTACAATAATAATCGCAACAACTATCCCAACAATCACAACATCAATCGCAACTACAACAAATGGCCCAACAACAACAACAACAGCAACTACAACAATCATCCCAACAATAATAACAACCGCAACAACAACAACAATCAGAAGCAGCTATGCCAAAGGTGTGAAAAGTATCACTCGGGGTTCTGCACCAAATTTTGCAACAAGTGTAAAAGAAATGGTCATAGCGCGGCGAAGTATGAGGTCTACGGACCAGGGGTTAACAGAACGAAAGGAACAAATGGTGTCGGAACGAGTAATGGCGGAGCAAGTAGTGTCGGAGCAAGTTATGCCAATGTAGTTTGTTATAAATGTGGAAAGCCGGGCCACATTATTAGAAATTGCCCGAACCATGAGAACACGAATGGACAAAGCTGTGGAAGAGTTTTCAATATTAATGCGGCAGAGGCACAGGAAGACCCGGAGCTTGTTACGGGTACGTTTCTTATTGACAATAAATTTGCTTACATTTTATTTGATTCGGGTACGGATAGAAGCTATATGAGTAGAGATTTTTGTGCTAAATTAAGTTGTCCGTTGACGCCGTTGGATAGTAAATTTTTACTCGAATTAGCAAACGGTAAATTAATTTCAGCAGATTATGTATGCCGGAATCGAGAAATTAAACTGGGTAGCGAAATATTTAAGATTGATTTGATACCAGTAGAGTTAGGGAGTTTTGATGTAATAGTTAGCATGGACTGGCTGAAGAAGGTGAAAGCAGAGATCGTATGTTATAAAAATGCAATTCGCATTGTACGAGAAGAAGGAGAACCCTTAATGGTGTACGGAGAAAAGGGCAACACGAAGCTACATCTTATTAGTAATTTGAAGGAACAAAAACTGATAAGAAAAGGTTTCTATGCTGTTCTAGCACACGTCGAGAAAGTACAAACTGAAGAAAAGAGCATCAATGATGTTCCCGTCGCAAAAGAATTTCCCGATGTATTTTCGAAAGAATTACCGGGACTACCTCCACATCGATCTGTTGAATTTCAAATAGATCTTGTACCAGGAGCTGAACCAATAGCTCGTGCTCCTTATAGACTCGCACCCAGCGAGATGAAAGAACTGTAAAGCCAACTGCAAGAACTATTAGAACGTGGTTTTATTCGACCAAGTACATCACCATGGGGAGCTCCTATTTTGTTTGTCAAGAAGAAGGATGGTATATTTAGGTTGTGTATTGACTACAGAGAGTTGAACAAACTTACCATCAAAAACCGTTATCCACTGCCGAGAATTGACGACTTATTTGATCAACTACAAGGCTCGTCGGTTTATTCGAAGATCGATTTACGTTCTGGATATCATCAAATGCGAGTAAAGGAGGATGATATTCCAAAAACTGCTTTTAGGACGCGTTATGGTCATTACGAGTTTATGGTTATGCCGTTTGGATTGACTAACGCACCAGTTGTGTTCATGGACCTTATGAACCGAGTGTGTGGGCCATATCTTGACAAGTTTGTCATTGTTTTCATCGATGACATACTTATTTACTCAAAGAATGATCAAGAGCACGAAGAACATTTGAGAAAAGTGCTAGAAGTATTGAGGAAAGAAAAACTGTACGCTAAGTTTTCAAAGTGTGCAATTTGGTTGGAAGAAGTTCAATTCCTCGGTCACATAGTGAACAAAGAAGGTATCCAGGTGGACCCGGCAAAGATCGAAACCGTTGAAAAATGGGAAACCCCAAAAACTCCGAAGCATATACGTCAATTTTTAGGATTGGCTGGTTACTACAGAAGATTCATTCAAGATTTCTCCAAAATAGCAAAACCCTTGACTGCATTAACGCATAAAGGGAAGAAATTTGAATGGAAGGATGAACAAGAGAAGGCGTTTCAATTATTGAAGAAAAAGATAACTACGGCACCTATATTGTCATTGCCTGAAGGGAATGATGATTTTGTGATTTATTGTGACGCATCAAAGCATGGTCTCGGTTGTGTATTAATGCAACGGACGAAGGTGATTGCTTATGCGTATAGACAATTGAAGATTCACGAGCAAAATTATACGACGCATGATTTGGAATTAGGCGCGGTTGTTTTTGCATTTAAGACTTGGAGGCACTACTTATATGGGGTCAAAAGTATTATATATACCGACCACAAAAGTCTTCAACACATATTTAATCAGAAACAACTGAATATGAGGCAGCGTAGGTGGATTGAATTGTTGAATGATTACGACTTTGAGATTCGTTACCACCTGGGGAAGGCAAATGTGGTAGCCGACGCCTTGAGCAGAAAGGACAGAGAACCCATTCGAGTAAAATCTATGAATATAATGATTCACACTAACCTTACTACTCAAATAAAGGAGGCGCAACAAGGAGTTTTAAAAGAGGGAAATTTAAAGGATGAAATACCCAAAGGATCGGAGAAGCATCTTAATATTCGGGAAGACGGAACCCGATATAGGGCTGAAAGAATTTGGGTACCAAAATTTGGAGATATGAGATAAATGGTGCTTAGAGAAGCTCATAAAACCAGATACTCAATAC
The DNA here is from genome assembly GCF_046630445.1 of Rutidosis leptorrhynchoides. Classification (NCBI taxonomy): domain Eukaryota; kingdom Viridiplantae; phylum Streptophyta; class Magnoliopsida; order Asterales; family Asteraceae; genus Rutidosis; species Rutidosis leptorrhynchoides. The sequence goes on along the minus strand of NC_092334.1, from coordinate 630,101,685 downwards.
ATCCTGGAACGGGGAAGATGTACAAGGATCTTAAGAAACATTTTTGGTGGCCAGGTATGAAGGCCGATATTGCTAAATATGTAGGAGAATTTTTGACGTGTTCTAAGGTCAAAGCTGAACATCAGAAACCATCAGGTCTACTACAACAACCTGAAATCCCGGAATGGAAATGGGAAAACATTACCATGGATTTCATTACTAAATTGCCAAGGACTGCAAGTGGTTATGATACTATTTGGGTAATAGTTGATCGTCTCACCAAGTCATCACACTTTCTGCCAATAAGAGAAGATGACAAGCTGGAGAAGTTAGCACGACTGTATTTGAAGGAAGTCGTCTCCAGACATGGAATACCAATCTCTATTATCTCTGATAGGGATGGCAGATTTATTTCAAGATTCTGGCAGACATTACAGCAAGCATTAGGAACTCGTCTAGACATGAGTACTGCCTATCATCCACAAACTGATGGGCAGAGCGAAAGGACGATACAAACGCTTGAAGACATGCTACGAGCATGTGTTATTGATTTCGGAAACAGTTGGGATCGACATCTACCGTTAGCAGAATTTTCCTACAACAACAACTATCATTCAAGCATTGAGATGGCGCCGTTTGAAGCACTTTATGGTAGAAAGTGCAGGTCTCTGATTTTTTGGAGTGAAGTGGGGGATAGACAGATTACGGGTCCGGAGATAATACAAGAAACTACCGAGAAGATCATCTAAATTCAACAACGGTTGAAAACCGCCCAAAGTCGACAAAAGAGCTACGCCGACATTAAAAGAAAAGACATAGAATTTGAAATTGGAGAAATGGTCATGCTTAAGGTTGCACCTTGGAAAGGTGTTGTTCGATTTGGTAAACGGGGGAAATTAACTCCAAGATATATTGGACCATTCAAGATTATTGATCGTGTCGGACCAGTAGCTTACCGACTTGAGTTACCTCAACAACTTACGAATGTACATAACACTTTCCACGTCTCGAATTTGAAGAAATTTTTTACTAAAGAAGATCTCACTATTCCGTTAGACGAAATCCAAATCAATGAAAAACTTCAATTCATTGAAGAACCCGTCGAAATAATGGTTCGTGAGGTTAAGAGACTTAAACAAAATAAGATACCGATTGTTAAGGTTCGATGGAATGCTCGTAGAGGACCCGAGTTCACCTGGGAGCATGAAGATCAGATGAAGAAGAAATACCCGCATCTATTTCTAGAAGATTCGTCAACACTTTCAACAGCTTAAAATTTCGGGACGAAATTTATTTAACGGGTAGGTACTGTAGTGACCCGAACTTTTCTATGTTTTTATATATTAAATGAAATTGATATTTACATGATTAAATGTTTCCAACATTTTAAGCAATCAAACTTGTTAAGACTTGATTAAATGAAATAGGTTTCATATAGACAATTGACCACCCAAGTTGACCAGCGATTCACGAACGTTAAAACTTGTAAAAAGTATATGATGACATATATATATGGATATATATATAGTTAACATGATATTATGATAAGTAAACATATCATTAAGTATATTAACAATGAACTACATATGTAAAAACAAGACTACTAACTTAATGATTTTGAAACGAGACATATATGTAACGATTATCGTTCTAACGGCATTTAATGTATATATATCATATTAAGATATATTAATACATCTTGATATCATGATAATGTAATAATTTAACATCTCATTTGATTTAATAAACAATGGTTTAACAACATTTAACAAGATCGTTAACCTAAAGGTTTCAAAACAACACTTACATGTAACGACTAACGATGACTTAATGACTCAGTTAAAATGTATATACATGTAGTGTTTTAATATGTATTCATACACTTTTAAAAGACTTCAATACACTTATCAAAATAATTCTACTTAACAAAATTTCTTACAATTACATCCTCGTTCAGTTTCATCAACAATTCTACTCGTATGCACCCGTATTCGTACTCGTACAATACACAGCTTTTAGATGTATGTACTATTGGTATATACACTCCAATGATCAGCTCTTAGTAGCCCATGTGAGTCACCTAACACATGTGGGAACCATCATTTGGCAACTAGCATGAAATATCTCATAAAATTACAAAAATATGAGAAATCATTCATGACTTATTTACATGAAAACAAAATTACATATCCTTTATATCTAATCCATACACCAACGACCAAAAACACCTACAAACACTTTCATTCTTCAATTTTCTTCATCTAATTGATATCTCTCAAGTTCTATCTTCATGTTCTAAGTGTTCTTCATAAATTCTACAAGTTCTAGTTTCATAAAATCAAGAATACTTCCAAGTTTGCTAGCTTAGTTCCGATCTTGTAGAGTGATCATCCAACCTCAAGAAATCTTTCTTATTTAAAGTAAGATATCTTTATAATACAAGGTAATACTCATATTCAAACTTTGATTCAATTTCTATAACTATAACAATCTTATTTCGAGTGGAAATCTTACTTGAACTTGTTTTCGTGTCATGATTATGCTTCAAGAACTTTCAAGCCATCCAAGGATCCTTTAAAGCTAGATCCATTTTTCTCATTTCTAGTAGCTTTATCCAGAAAACTTGAGGTAGTAATGATGTTCATAACATCATTCGATTCATACATATAAAGCTATCTTATTCGAAGGTTTAAACTTGTAATCACTAGAACATAGTTTAGTTAATTCTAAACTTGTTCGCAAATAAAAGTTAATCCTTCTAACTTGAATTTTAAAATCAACTAAACACATGTTCTATATCTATATGATATGCTAACTTAATGATTTAAAACCTGGAAACACGAAGAACACTGTAAAACCGGACATACGCCGTCGTAGTAACACCGCGGGCTGTTTTGGGTTAGTTAATTAAAAACTATGATAAACTTTAATTTAAAAGTTGTTCTTCTGGGAAAATGATTTTTCTTATGAACATGAAACTATATCCAAAAATCATGATTAAACTCAAAGTGGAAGTATGTTTTCTAAAATGGTCATCTAGACGTCGTTCTTTCGACTGAAATGACTACCTTTACAAAAATGACTTGTAACTTATATTTCTGACTATAAACCTATAATTTTTCTGTTTATATTCATAAAATAGAGTTCAATAAGAAACCATAACAATTTGATTCACTCAAAACGGATTTAAAATGAAGAAGTTATGGGTAAAACAAGATTGGATAATTTTTCTTGTTGTAGCAACGTGAAAATTGGTAACAAATCTATATTAATCATATCATAGCTAACTTATATTGTATTATACATGTATTCTAATATATTATGTAATTTTGAGATACCATAGACACGTATGCAAATGTTTTGACATATCATATCGACCCATGTGTATATATTATTTGGAACAACCATAGACAATCTATATGCAGTAATGTGGGAGTTAGCTATACAGGGTTGAGGTTGATTCCAAAAATATATATACTTTGAGTTGTGATCTATCCTGAGACGTGTATACACTGGGTCATGGATTGATTCAAGATAATATATATATCAATTTTTTTCTGTACATCTAACGTTGGACAACTAGTTGTAGGTTACTAACGAGGACAGCTGACTTAATAAACTTAAAACATCAAAATGTATTAAAAGTGTTGTAAATATATTTTGAATATACTTTGATATATATGTACATATTTGTTATAGGTTCGTGAATCGACCAGTGGCCAAGTCTTACTTCCCGACGAAGTAAAAATCTTTGAAAGTGAGTTATAGTCCCACTTTTAAAATCTAATATTTTTGGGATGAGAATACATGCAGGATTTATAAATGATTTACAAAATAGACACAAGTACGTGAAACTACATTCTATGGTTGAATTATCGAAATCAAATATGCCCCTTTTTATTAAGTCTGATAATCTAAGAATTAGGGAACAGACACCCTAATTGACGCTAATCCTAAAGATAGATCTATTGAGCCTAACAAACCCCATCCAAAGTACCGGATGCTTTAGTACTTCGAAATTTATATCATATCCGAAGGGTGTCCCGGAATGATGGGGATATTCTTATATATGCATCTTGTTAATGTCGGTTACCAGGTGTTCACCATATGAATGATTTTTATCTCTATGTATGGGATGCGTATTGAAATATGAAATCTTGTGGTCTATTGTTACGATTTGATATATATATAGGTTAAACCTATAACTCACCAACATTTTTGTTGACGTTTAAAGCATGTTTATTCTCAGGTGAATACTAAGATCTTCCGCTGTTGCATACTAAAATAAGGACAAGATTTGGAGTCCATGTTTGTATGATATTGTGTAAAAACTCCATTTAAGAAACATATATCGATGTAATATATTTCTATTGTAAACCATTATGTAATGGTCGTGTGTAAACAGTATATTTTAGATTATCATTATTTGATAATCTACGTAATGCTTTTGAAACCTTTATTGATAAAATAAAGGTTATGATTGTTTTAAAAATGAATGCAGTCTTTGAAAAACGTCTCATATAGAGGTCAAAACCTCGCAACGAAATCAATTAATATGGAACGTTTATAATCAATATGAACAGGACATTTCATCACAAAGGATGAACCTGCCTTCAAAGGATCCAAATGATTCAGTATCTGCTGAAATTATTATCGAATACCTTGCTCCTGACTCTAAACCCTTGCGAACAATATTCTTCATCATCCTCTGATATTAGAAATTCTAAGATATCATCGTATCTTTCATTATAAATATCCTCCATATTTCTGAAGACATTTCCATAATTATTATTATCTGAAATCATTTACCTCTTCGCGCTGTCTGTATTACATCATAAAAGAAACTATTTTAGTTTCTAAATTCTAAAACTTTTGAGTTTAAAATAGGAATATTTTTGAAGTAGTGTTGGGAGCTGAAGCATGAGTTAGTATAATATAATGACACTTGATCAACGTGATTATATTAAAGTAATTCATGTTGAGTTTCTAAATGAAACGTGATGATTCACAGATCATAACGTCATCATGTGCCATGTTACACGACTCTTATATTCTGTCTAATCTATAAACATATCAAGAACATGTTTTTCTTGATAGTCCTATCTTTCCCTTGAATTCTGGTAATTTGATAAGTCAGATTGTGCTATTACTGTTTCTTTCCTAGAACATTAACTGTGTTCATTGAAATGTCCCATTCTTATTGATTAAAAACGTTCCATATTAATTGATTTCGTTGCGAGGTTTTGACCTCTATATGAGACGTTTTTCAAAGACTGCATTCATTTTAAAACAAACCATAACCTTTATTTCATCAATAAAGGTTTAAAAAGCTTTACGTAGATTATCAAATAATGATAATCTAAAATATCCTGTTTACACACGACCATTACATAATGGTTTACAATACAAATATGTTACAACAAAATAAGTTTATTGAATGCAGTTTTTACACAATATCATACAAGCATGGACTCCAAATCTCGTCCTTATTTAAGAATGCGACATCGGAAGCTCTTAATAATCACCTGAGAATAAACATGCTTAAAACGTCAACAAAAATGTTGGTGAGTTATAGGTTTAACCTATATATATCAAATCATAATAATAGACCACAAGATTTCATATTTCAATACACATCCCATACATAGAGATAAAAATCATTCATATGGTGAACACCTGGTAACCGACATTAACAAGATGCATATATAAGAATATCTCCATCATTCCGGGACACCCTTCGGATATGATATAAATTTCGAAGTACTAAAGCATCCGGTACTTTGGATGGGGTTTGTTAGGCCCAATAGATCTATCTTTAGGATTCGCGTCAATTAGGGTGTCTGTTCCCTAATTCTTAGATTACCAGACTTAATAAAAAGGGGCATATTCGATTTCGATAATTCAACCATAGAATGTAGTTTCACGTACTTGTGTCTATTTTGTAAATCATTTATAAAACCTGCATGTATTCTCATCCCAAAAATATTAGATTTTAAAAGTGGGACTATAACTCACTTTCACAGATTTTTACTTCGTCGGGAAGTAAGACTTGGCCACTGGTTGATTCACGAACCTATAAAAATATATACATATATATCAAAGTATGTTCAAAATATATTTACAACACTTTTAATATATTTTGATGTTTTAAGTTTATTAAGTCAGCTGTCCTCGTTAGTAACCTACAACTAGTTGTCCACAGTTAGATGTACAGAAATAAATCGATAAATATTATCTTGAATCAATCCACGACCCAGTGTATACGTATCTCAGTATTGATCACAACTCAAACTATATATATTTTGGAATCAACCTCAACCCTGTATAGCTAACTCCAACATTCACATATAGAGTGTCTATGGTTGTTCCGAAATATATATAGATGTGTCGACATGATAGGTCAAAACATTGTATACGTGTCTATGGTATCTCAAGATTACATAATATACAATACAAGTTGATTAAGTTATGGTTGGAATAGATTTGTTACCAATTTTCACGTAGGTAAAATGAGAAAAATTATCCAATCTTGTTTTACCCATAACTTCTTCATTTTAAATCCGTTTTGAGTGAATCAAATTGCTATGGTTTCATATTGAACTCTATTTTATGAATCTAAACAGAAAAAGTATAGGTTCATAGTCGGAAAAATAAGTTACAAGTCGTTTTTGTAAAGGTAGTCATTTTAGTCGAAAGAACGACGTCTAGATGACCATTTTAGAAAACATACTTCCACTTTGAGTTTAACCATAATTTTTTGATATAGTTTCATGTTCATAATAAAAATCATTTTCTCAGAATAAAAACTTTTAAATCAAAGTTTATCATAGTTTTTAATTAACTAACCCAAAACAGCCCGCGGTGTTACTACGACGGCGTAAATCCGGTTTTACGGTGTTTTTCGTGTTTCCAGGTTTTAAATCATTAAGTTAGCATATCATATAGATATAGAACATGTGTTTAGTTGATTTTAAAAGTCAAGTTAGAAGGATTAACTTTTGTTTGCGAACAAGTTTAGAATTAACTAAACTATGTTCTAGTGATTACAAGTTTAAACCTTCGAATAAGATAGCTTTATATGTATGAATCGAATGATGTTATGAACATAATTACTACCTTAAGTTCCTTGGATAAACCTACTGGAAAAGAGAAAAATGGATCTAGCTTCAACGGATCCTTGGATGACTCGAAGTTCTTGAAGCAGAATCATGACACGAAAACAAGTTCAAGTAAGATCATCACTTGAAATAAGATTGTTATAGTTATAGAAATTGAACCAAAGTTTGAATATGATTATTACCTTGTATTAGAATGATAACCTACTGTAAGAAACAAAGATTTCTTGAGGTTGGATGATCACCTTACAAGATTGGAAGTGAGCTAGCAAACTTGAAAGTATTCTTGATATTATGTAACTAGAACTTGTAGAATATATGAAGAACACTTAGAACTTGAAGATAGAACTTGAGATAGAACTTGAGAGAGATCAATTAGATGAAGAAAATTGAAGAATGAAAGTGTTTGTAGGTGTTTTTGGTCGTTGGTGTATGGATTAGATATAAAAGATATGTAATTTTGTTTTCATGTAAATAAGTCATGAATGATTACTCATATTTTTGTAATTTTATGAGATATTTTATGCTAGTTGCCAAATAATGGTTCCCACATGTGTTAGGTGACTCACATGGGCTGCTAAGAGCTGATCATTGGAGTGTATATACCAATAGTACATACATCTAAAAGCTGTGTATTGTACGAGTACGAATACGGGTGCATACGAGTAGAATTGTTGATGAAACTGAACGAGGATGTAATTGTAAGAATTTTTGTTAAGTAGAAGTATTTTGATAAGTGTATTGAAGTCTTTAAAAAGTGTATAAATACATATTAAAACACTACATGTATATACGTTTTAACTGAGTCGTTAAGTCATCGTTAGTCGTTACATGTAAGTGTTGTTTTGAAACCTTTAGGTTAACGATCTTGTTAAATGTTGTTAACCCAATGTTTATAATATCAAATGAGATTTTAAATTATTATATTATCATGATATTATCATGTATGAATATCTCTTAATATGATATATATACATTAAATGTCTTTACAACGATAATCGTTACATATATGTCTCGTTTAAAAATCATTAAGTTAGTAGTCTTGTTTTTACATATGTAGTTCATTGTTAATATACTTAATAATATGTTTACTTATCATAGTATCATGTTAACTATATATATATATCCATATATATGTCATCATATAGTTTTTACAAGTTTTAACGTTCGTGAATCACAGGTCAACTTGGGTGGTCAATTGTCTATATGAAACATATTTCAATTAATCAAGTCTTAACAAGTTTGATTGCTTAACATGTTGGAAACATTTAATCATGTAAATATCAATCTCAATTAATATATATAAACATGGAAAAGTTCGGGTCACTACAGTACCTACCCGTTAAATAAATTTCGTCCCGAAATTTTAAGCTGTTGAAGGTGTTGACGAATCTTCTGGAAATAGATGTGGGTATTTCTTCTTCATCTAATCTTCACACTCCCAGGTTAACTCGGGACCTCTACAAGCATTCCATCGAACCTTAACAATTGGTATCTTGTTTTGCTTAAGTCTTTTAACCTCACGATCCATTATTTCGACGGGTTCTTCGATGAATTGAAGTTTTTCGTTGATTTGGATTTCATCTAACGGAATAGTGAGATCTTCTTTAGCAAAACATTTCTTCAAATTCGAGACGTGGAAAGTGTTATGTACAGCCGTGAGTTGTTGAGGTAACTCAAGTCGGTAAGCTACTGGTCCGACACGATCAATAATCTTGAATGGTCCAATATACCTTGGATTTAATTTCCCTCGTTTACCAAATCGAACAACGCCTTTCCAAGGTGCAACTTTAAGCATGACCATCTCTCCAATTTCAAATTCTATATCTTTTATTTTAATGTCAGTGTAGCTCTTTTGTCGACTTTGGGCGGTTTTCAACCGTTGTTGAATTTGGATGATCTTCTCGGTAGTTTCTTGTATAATCTTCGGACCCGTAATCTGTCTATCCCCCACTTCACTCCAACAAATCGGAGACATGCACTTTCTACCATAAAGTGCTTCAAATGGCGCCATCTCAATGCTTGAATGGTAGCTGTTGTTGTAGGAAAATTCTGTTAACGGTAGATGTCGATCCCAACTGTTTCCGAAACAATAACACATGCTCGTAGCATGTCTTCAAGCATTTGTATCGTCCTTTCGCTCTGCCCATCAGTTTGTGGATGATAGGCAGTACTCATGTCTAGACGAGTTCCTAATGCTTGCTGTAATGTCTGTCAGAATCTTGAAATAAATCTGCCATCCCTATCAGAGATAATAGAGATTGGTATTCCATGTCTGGAGACGATTTCCTTCAAATACAGTCGTGCTAACTTCTCCATCTTGTCATCTTCTCTTATTGGCAGGAAGTGTGCTGATTTGGTGAGACGATCAACTATTACCCAAATAGTATCAAAACCACTTGCAGTCCTTGGCAATTTAGTGATGAATTCCATGGTAATGTTTTCCCATTTCCATTCCAGGATTTCGGGTTGTTGAAGTAGACCTGATGGTTTCTGATGCTCAGCTTTGACCTTAGAACACGTCAAACATTCTCCTACATATTTAGCAACATCGGCTTTCATACCCGGCCACCAAAAATGTTTTTTGAGATCCTTATACATCTTCCCTGTTCCAGGATGTATTGAGTATCTGGTTTTATGAGCTTCTCTAAGTACCATTTCTCTCATATCTCCAAATTTTGGTACCCAAATCCTTTCAGCCCTATACCGGGTTCCGTCTTCCCGAATATTAAGATGCTTCTCCGATCCTTTGGGTATTTCATCCTTTAAATTTCCCTCTTTTAAAACTCCTTGTTGCGCCTCCTTTATTTGAGTAGTAAGGTTATTATGAATTATTATATTCATAGATTTTACTCGAATGGGTTCTCTGTCCTTCCTACTCAAGGCATCGGCTACCACATTTGCCTTCCCCGGGTGGTAACGAATCTCAAAGTTGTAATCATTCAATAATTCAATCCACCTACGCTGCCTCATATTCAGTTGTTTCTGATTAAATATGTGTTGAAGACTTTTGTGGTTGGTATATATAATACTTTTGACCCCATATAAGTAGTGCCTCCAAGTCTTTAATGCAAAAACAACCGCGCCTAATTCCAAATCATGCGTCGTATAATTTTGTTCGTGAATCTTCAATTATCTAGACGCATAAGCAATCACCTTCGTTCGTTGCATTAATACACAACCGAGACCTTTCTTTGATGCGTCACAATTAATCACAAAATCATCATTCCCTTTAGGCAATGACAATATAGGTGCCGTAGTTAGCTTTTTCTTCAATACCTGGAACGCTTTCTCTTGTTCATCCTTCCATTCAAATTTCTTCCCTTTATGCGTTAATGCAGTCAAGGGTTTTGCTATTTTGGAAAAGTCTTGGATGAACCTTCTGTAGTAACCAGCTAGTCCTAAAAACTGGCGTATGTGTTTCGGAGTTTTCGGGATTTCCCACTTTTCAACAGTTTCTATCTTTGCAGGATCCACCTTAATACCTTCTTTGTTCACTATGTGACCGAGGAATTGAACTTTTTCCAACCAAAATGCACACTTTGAAAACTTAGCGTACAATTCTTCCTTCCTCAATACTTCTAACACCTTTCTCAAATGTTCACTATGTTCTTGGTCATTCTTTGAGTAAATAAGTATGTCATCAATGAAAACAATGACAAACTTGTCAAGGTATGGTCCACACACTCGGTTCATAAGATCCATGAACACAGCTGGTGCATTAGTTAAACCAAACGGCATGACCATAAACTCGTAATGACCGTAACGTGTTCTGAAAGCAGTCTTTGGAATATCATCTTCTTTCACCCGCATTTGATGATACCCAGAACGTAAGTCAATCTTTGAATAAACAGACGAGCCTTGTAGTTGATCAAATAAGTCGTCGATTCTCGGTAGTGGGTAGCGGTTCTTGATGGTAAGTTTGTTCAACTCTCAGTAGTCAATACACAACCTGAATGTACCATCTTTCTTCTTGACAAACAAAACAGGAGCTCCCCACGGTGATGTGCTTGGTCGAATGAAACCACGCTCTAAAAGTTCTTGTAATTGGCTTTGCAGTTCTTTCATCTTGCTGGGTGCGAGTCTGTAAGGAGCACAAGCTATTGGTGCAGCTCCTGGTACAAGATCGATTTGAAATTCAACGGATCGATGTGGGGGTGATCCCGGTAATTCTTTCGGAAATACATCGGGAAATTCTTTTGCAATGGGTACATCATTGATGCTCTTTTCTTCAGTTTGTACTTTCTCGACGTGTGCTAGAACAGCATAGCAACCTTTTCTTATTAGTTTTTGTGCCTTCAAATTACTAATAAGATGTAGCTTCGTGTTGCCCTTTTCTCCGTACACCATTAAGGGTTTTCCTTTTTCTCGTATAATGCGAATTGCATTTTTGTAACAAACGATCTCTGCTTTCACTTCTTTCAACCAGTCCATACCGATTATCACATCAAAACTCCCTAACTCTACTGGTATCAAATCAATCTTAAATGTTTCGCTAACCAGTTTAATTTCTCGATTCCGACATATATTATCTGCTAAAATTAATTTACCATTTGCTAATTCGAGTAAAAATTTACTATCCAAAGGCGTCAATGGACAACTTAATTTAGCACAAAAATCTCTACTCATATAGCTTCTATCCGCACCCGAATCAAATAAAACGTAAGCAGATTTATTGTCAATAAGAAACGTACCCGTAACAAGCTCCGGGTCTTCCTGTGCCTCTGCCGCATTAATATTGAAAACTCTTCCGCGGCCTTGTCCATTCGTGTTCTCCTGGTTTGGGCAATTTCTAATAATGTGGCCCGGTTTTCCACATTTATAACAAACTACATTGGCATAACTTGCTCCGACACTACTTGCTCCGCCATTACTCGTTCGGACACCATTTGTTCCTTTCGTTCTATTAACCCCTGGTCCGTAGACCTTACACTTCGCCGCGCTATGACCATTTCTTTTACACTTGTTGCAAAATTTGGTGCAGAACCCCGAGTGATACTTTTCACACCTTTGGCATAGCTGCTTCTGATTGTTGTTGTTGTTGCGGTTATTATTGTTGTTGGGATGATTGTTGTAGTTGCTATTGTTGTTGTTGTTTTTGTTGGGCCATTTGTTGTAGTTGAGATTGATGTTGCGATTGTTGGGATAATTGTTGCGATTATTGTTGTAATTGCTGTTGTTGTTGTATTGGTGATTCTTATCACCGTTTTCCTCCCACTTTCTTTTGACTTGCTTCACATTGGCCTCTTCAGTAGTCTGTTCTTTAATTCTTTCTTCAATCTGGTTCACTAGTTTGTGAGCCATTCTACATGCCTGTTGTATGGAGGCGGGCTCGTGTGAACTTATATCTTCTTCGAATGCTCCCGGACACAATAGGCACAATTCTGTGAATCGTCTTTTATACGTGGTAATATCAAATCCTTGGGTTCGTAACCCTCTAAGTTCTGTCTTGAGCTTATTGACCTCGGTTCTGGGACGGTACTTCTCGTTCATCAAGTGCTTGAATGCTGACCACGGTAGTGCGTACGCATCGTCTTGTCCCACTTGCTCTAGATAGGTATTCCACCATGTTAACTCAGAACCTGTGAAGGTATGCGTAGCGTACTTCACTTTGTCCTCTTCAGTACACTTACTTATGGCAAACACCGATTCGACCTTCTCGGTCCACCGTTTCAATCCGATCGGTCCTTCGGTTCCATCAAATTCCAAAGGTTTGCAGGCAGTGAATTCTTTGTAGGTGCATCCTACACGATTTCTTTTACTGCTAGATCCAAGGTTATTGTTGGTATGTAGCGCAGCCTGTACTGCGGCTATGTTTGAAACTAGAAAAGTACGAAATTCCTCTTCATTCATATTCACGGTGTGTCGAGTAGTCGGTGCCATTTCCTTCAAAATAGTCAAATGGAACAAGTTAATCATACAGAATATTAAGAGTAGTTAATAGTATTTCGTAGCATAATATGAACTCATTTATAAAAGCTTTTTCTTCATATTAGCGTTTTATAAGTTTAAATTCGGGTAGTACCTACCCGTTAAGTTCATACTTAGTAGCTAATATACAATTCAACTACTACAATTCTATATGAAAAACTGATTATAATAATATTTCGCGTTCAAACTTTTACACCATATTTTACAAACTTACAATACCGCTTATTTTACATATAGCATGAAATATAGCACACAATAAATTTGATACAAGATGGTTGTGAAGATAATTCTAGCTAGTACACAAGTCGTTCAGCAAAGGCAATAAAGACACGTAATTCATACGTCCAGAAACAAGTCATGCATTCTGGTTTTACTAGGATTACTTCCCATCCTTGGTCTTGTGGAACATAACCGTTATGGCTGTTGATAAGACAACGTGTTGTAACGTCGTCAAAGGGACGAGGGTTACGTAATGTCCAACAGTCCCGTAAAAATCTAAAAACCTCATTTCTTACCCCAATTACCGACTCCGTCACTTGTGGGAACGTTTTGTTTAATAGTTGTAGCCCGATGTTCTTGTTCTCACTTTGGTGAGAAGCGAACATTACTAATCCGTAAGCATAACATGCTTCTTTATGTTGCATGTTAGCCGCTTTTTCTAAATCACGAAGTCCAATATTCGGATATATTGAGTCAAAATAATTTCTTAACCCATTGCGTAAAATAGCATTTGGGTTCCCCGCAATATATGCGTCAAAGTAAACACATCGTAACTTATGGATTTCCCAATGTGATATCCCCCATCTTTCGAACGAAAGCCTTTTATAAACCAAGACATTCTTGGAACATTCTTCGAATGTCTTACAAACTGATCTCGCCTTAAATAGTTGTGCCGAAGAATTCTGACCGACTCTAGACAAGATTTCATCAATCATGTCTCCGGGTAGGTCTCTTAAAATATTGGGTTGTCTATCCATTTTGTGTTTTTATACTGTAAAATAGACAAGAGTTAGATTCATAAAAAAAATACTTATTAATACAAGCAATTTTTACATATATCATAAAGCATAAGCACACTATATTACATATATTACACCACACGAATACAACTATCTTATTCCGACTCGCTTGTTTCTTCTTCTTCGGTTTTGGTTCGTTTTGCCAAGTTTCTAGGGATATATGATGTTCCCCTAATACGAGCCGTCGTTTTCCACATTGGTTTAGAAAAACCTGGTGGTTTAGAGGTTCCCGGGTCATTGTTACAACTTAAGGACTTCGGGGGTTGACGATACATATAAAGTTCATCGGGGTTGGAATTAGATTTCTCTATTTTTATGCCCTTTCCCTTATTATTTTCTTTTGCCTTTTTAAATTCAGTTGGGGTAATTTCTATAACATCATCGGAATTCTCGTTGGAATCCGATTCATCGGAGAATTGGTAATCCTCCCAATATTTTGCTTCCTTGGCGGAAACACCATTGATCATAATTAACCTTGGTCGGTTGGTTGTGGATTTTCTTTTACTTAACCGTTTTATTATTTCCCCCACCGGTTCTATTTCTTCATCCGGTTCCGATGCTTCTTCCGGTTCTGATTCTTCTTCCGGTTCCGACTCTTCTTCCGGTTCCTCTTCGGGAACTTGTGAATCAGTCCACGAATCATTCCAATTTACATTTGACTCTTCATTATTATTAGGTGAGTCAATGGGACTTGTTCTATAGGTAGACATCTATCACATAATATCAAACGCGTTAAGAGATTAATATATCACATAATATTCACATGTTAAAAATATATAGTTTCCAACAAAATTTGTTAAGCAATCATTTTTCAAGTAAACACGGTCGAAGTCCAGACTCACTAATGCATCCTAACAAACTCGATAAGACACACTAATGCAAAATTCTGGTTCTCTAAGACCAACGCTCGGATACCAACTGAAATGTCCCGTTCTTATTGATTAAAAACGTTCCATATTAATTGATTTCGTTGCGAGGTTTTGACCTCTATATGAGACGTTTTTCAAAGACTGCATTCATTTTAAAACAAACCATAACCTTTATTTCATCAATAAAGGTTTAAAAAGCTTTACGTAGATTATCAAATAATGATAATCTAAAATATACTGTTTACACACGACCATTACATAATGGTTTACAATAGAAATATATTACATCGATATATGTTTCTTAAATGCAGTTTTTACACAATATCATACAAGCATGGACTCCAAATCTTGTCCTTATTTTAGTATGCAACAGCGGAAGCTCTTAGTATTCACCTGAGAATAAACATGCTTTAAACGTCAACAAAAATGTTGGTGAGTTATAGGTTTAACCTATATATATATATATATATATATATATATATATATATATATATATATATATATATATATATATATATATATATATATATATATATATATATATATATATATATCAAATCGTAACAATAGACCACAAGATTTCATATTTCAATACGCATCCCATACATAGAGATAAAAATCATTCATATGGTGAACACCTCGTAACCGACATTAACAAGATGCATATATAAGAATATCCCCATCATTCCGGGACACCCTTCGGATATGATATAAATTTCGAAGTACTAAAGCATCCGGTACTTTGGATGGGGTTTGTTAGGCCCAATAGATCTATCTTTAGGATTCGCGTCAATTAGGGTGTCTGTTCCCTAATTCTTAGATTACCAGACTTAATAAAAAGGGGTATATTTGATTTCGATAATTCAACCATAGAATGTAGTTTCACGTACTTGTGTCTATTTTGTAAATCATTTATAAAACTTGCATGTATTCTCATCCCAAAAATATTAAATTTTAAAAGTGGGACTATAACTCACTTTCACAGATTTTTACTTCGTCGGGAAGTAAGACTTGGCCACTGGTTGATTCACGAACCTATAAAAATATATACATATATATCAAAGTATGTTCAAAATATATTTACAACACTTTTAATATATTTTGATGTTTTAAGTTTATTAAGTCAGCTGTCCTCGTTAGTAACCTACAACAAGTTGTCCACAGTTAGATGTACAGAAATAAATCGATAAATATTATCTTGAATCAATCCACGAACCAGTGTATACGTATCTCAGTATTGATCACAACTCAAACTATATATATTTTGGAATCAACCTCAACCCTGTATAGCTAACTCCAACATTCACATATAGAGTGTCTATGGTTGTTCCGAAATATATATAGATGTGTCGACATGATAGGTCAAAACATTGTATACGTGTCTATGGTATCTCAAGATTACATAATATACAATACAAGTTGATTAAGTTATGGTTGGAATAGATTTGTTACCAATTTTCACGTAGCTAAAATGAGAAAAATTATCCAATCTTGTTTTACCAATAACTTCTTCATTTTAAATCCGTTTTGAGTGAATCAAATTGCTATGGTTTCATATTGAACTCTATTTTATGAATCTAAACAGAAAAAGTATAGGTTTATAGTCAAAAAAATAAGTTACAAGTCGTTTTTGTAAAGGTAGTCATTTCAGTCGAAAGAACGACGTCTAGATGATCATTTTAGAAAACATACTTCCACTTTGAGTTTAACCATAATTTTTGGATATAGTTTCATGTTCATAATAAAAATCATTTTCTCAGAATAACAACTTTTAAATCAAAGTTTATCATAGTTTTTAATTAACTAACCCAAAACAGCCCGCGGTGTTACTACGACGGCGTAAATCCGGTTTTACGGTGTTTTTCGTGTTTTCAGGTTTTAAATCATTAAGTTAGCATATAATATAGATATAGAACATGTGTTTAGTTGATTTTAAAAGTTAAGTTAGAAGGATTAACTTTTGTTTGCGAACAAGTTTAGAATTAACTAAACTATGTTCTAGTGATTACAAGTTTAAACCTTCGAATAAGATAGCTTTATATGTATGAATCGAATGATGTTATGAACATCTTTACTACCTTAAGTTCCTTGGATAAACCTATTAGAAAAGAGAAAAATGGATCTAGCTTCAACGGATCCTTGGATGGCTCGAAGTTCTTGAAGCAGAATCATGACACGAAAACAAGTTCAGGTAAGATCATCACTTGAAATAAGATTGTTATAGTTATAGAAATTGAACCAAAGTTTGAATATGATTATTACCTTGTATTAGAATGATAACCTACTGTAAGAAACAAAGATTTCTTGAGGTTGGATGATCACCTTACAAGATTGGAAGTGAGCTAGCAAAGTTGAAAGTATTCTTGATTTTATGTAACTAGAACTTGTAGAATATATGAAGAACACTTAGAACTTGAAGATAGAACTTGGGAGAGATTAATTATATGAAGAAAATTGAAGAATGAAAGTGTTTTTAGGTGTTTTTGGTCGTTGGTGTATGGATTAGATATAAAGGATATGTAATTTTGTTTTCATGTAAATAAGTCATGAATGATTACTCATATTTTTGTAATTTTATGAGATATTTCATGCTAGTTGCCAAATAATGGTTCCCACATGTGTTAGGTGACTCACATGGGCTGCTAAGAGCTGATCATTGGAGTGTATATACCAATAGTACATACATCTAAAAGCTGTGTATTGTACGAGTACGAATACGGGTGCATACGAGTAGAATTGTTGATGAAACTGAACGAGGATGTAATTGTAAGCATTTTTGTTAAGTAGAAGTATTTTGATAAGTGTATTGAAGTCTTTCAAAAGTGTATAAATACATATTAAAACACTACATGTATATACGTTTTAACTGAGTCGTTAAGTCATCGTTAGTCGTTAGATGTAAGTGTTGTTTTGAAACCTTTAGGTTAACGATCTTGTTAAATGTTGTTAACCCAATGTTTATAATATCAAATGAGATTTTAAATTATTATATTATCATGATATTATCATGTATGAATATTTCTTAATATGATATATATACATTAAATGTCTTTACAACGATAATCGTTACATATATGTCTCGTTTAAAAATCATTAAGTTAGTAGTCTTGTTTTTACATATGTAGTTCATTGTTAATATACTTAATGATATGTTTACTTATCATAGTATCATGTTAACTATATATATATCCATATATATATATGTCATCATATAGTTTTTACAAGTTTTAACGTTCGTGAATCACCGGTCAACTTGGGTGGTCAATTGTCTATATGAAACATATTTCAATTAATCAAGTCTTAACAAGTTTGATTGCTTAACATGTTGGAAACATTTAATCATGTAAATATCAATCTCAATTAATATATATAAACATGGAAAAGTTCGGGTCACTACATTCATTCCGAAATTCACATCTACAAATTCTGGACCATTATTCGCTTGACTTAAAGTCGGGAAGAGGAAACAAAAGTATGAAACTCCGAAATATAAGGAAGAATATAAAGCCCGATAGCAACACATAAATTACAAACCGTGTATATCAATGTTTATCGCAACATAAAGACACGGGAGAATTAAAAACACTATAACCCCATGGGCGAAGTAGAAGTAAACAGATTCCTCTGGTGGAAGTTGGAAAAGGAGAATGATTGTTGCGATAGTAAGGATAAGGACAAGGATCGGAACTGGATTAAGCATTTTCACCAACTTTTGAATTAGGGAATTGAGTATAGAAATGGTAAAAGTAATGGAACGGAAGAAGTTAATTTATAGTGAAATATCTGATGGAGAAATCAAGGCAGATCTCCGCATTTAATTAGAGAGGTCCTGATTTCCTTATTCGCCAGAGAATCAAATCTTTTAGATTTCGAAGATTTTCCTTAAATCCCTTGAATTCCGGAATTCAACCAAGACAACGTTAAAAGTTAAGACGAAACTTTATTTCTCATTTTATTCTTTTGTGATAGCTTCACTCGTACTCTACAAGTAACCGAATCGTTTTATCCATATTACACAATGGTGATAAAACTCTATTTACCAACTCATATTCTTCATGAAAACATTCTTATTGTCAATCATGACCATCCCAATCAAATTTCGGGACGAAATTTCTTTAACAGGTAGGTACTGTGACGACCCGAAAATTTCCGAACAAATTTAAATTTTAATCTTTATATGTTTCCGACACGATAAGCAAAGTTTGTTAAGTTGAATCTCAAGAATTTTAAACTGTGTTCATACATTCATTTAACTTCGACCAAATTCCAATGATTCACGAACCATTAGATGAAGGATATGATTATATATGTATATGTGCATATATTATAACTTGAAAATATTAACAAAGTATTAGACGTATAATACTTTACATAAACGTATTTGTTTCAAAATATATTCAAATAATTATCGATGGAATTAGAAGATGATATCAAATGATTGATTTATCAGATACATTGAATTATGATTACGAGTCTCTGTTAAGAGGTCCACTTTGATTTAGAAAACCTTTCCTTTTTAATGATATTCAGAATAAATGGTAAAGTGATCTTCGAGTAAGGACAAAGTGTCAAGTAGCGAGAGCTAGTCAGATTGGTGGAAATTCCTGTTTAATTCCAATACATGCCTTACAATAATTACCTCGTGACTTTTGATAAGATAAATTAATTAACCTTCATATTATATATTGTGAAAGTGAAATTAGGGAATATAGGTAAATTAGAAAATAGATATTGACAAGTTAAATAGATCGACATTTTACATTAAGATGATTTCATACGTTTGATTTTCCTTTAGACTGAATCCTACGAGTCATGATTAAAATGGAAATTTAAAACCTTGAAACCTGATATGATTCATATATGATTTTACTTTCTTAAACGAAAACGTCTTTTCGATATAATAGACTTTTATTATTAAAAATGTCTTATGACATAAACAACTTCTACTATTATAACCTTTGTAATAAAATGATTTTTGAATATAAAATAATTTGGTTATTAAAATGCTTTATGAACGTTTGTATATAAATGAACTATATCAATTTTAAACTTTAAAATTCAAATGTTACGAAATAGTAATTCTTAATATTTAAACGATTTCTAAATATATAAGTTTTAAATGACATTAGTTTTGAAAAACTATATTAAGTAAATAGTTCAAATTTATATTTCGAAATGAAAATATAAATATATATAACTTAGTCATAAAACGTCCTGATTTAAAATAATATATTTTGATAAACAACGAGCCACTGATTTATAGAAGCAAATGACTACAACACTCAATTATATAAGTTACATTTTTCATAAAGTAATTTATTGATGATTAAGTCTAAATTTTGATAAAGGTACACGTCGCGAAATTTAATGTATCAGTTTTCTAAGCGTACGAAAATGCGTTCAAAAAACCGGAACCGGTACGTAAGTCGAGCGTCAACGTACAATTAATCGGTGTAAAAATTACAAATCAACTATGCACGAGAATATAATATAATATTTAATTAATTCTAAAGATTAAATATATTATATATTAAATATATATATATATATATATATATATATATATATATATATATATATATATATATATATATATATATATATATATATATATATATATATATATATATATATATATAATTATTTATGTTATCGTCGGTAGCTTTATATAATTGAATATGTGCTGTAACGCATGAGGTCTAAGGCTGAATTCATCTATAAAAGCACGACAATCTCATTCATATATTATCAATCCCTCTAATCTCTAATATGTACTCCGTAATATTATTTATTTTATTTTAATTATTATTATTATTATTAGGAGTAATATTATCATTAATCGTATTATTATTATTAGTATTACTATTAGTATTATACATAAAATACTACGACGAGGTCATATCCAAATAATTTCAAAACCTGTTTTACGAGCGGGATAGGGCTAAGGAAATTATGGGTTATAGCTATGGAGGTGTTGGGTAATGATCGAGGGTATGCTCGTGAGGTCAAACTAGTGTTTATCATCTCCGTTGCGTCTACGTACTCTCCTGCAATATTGAATCTCAATATTGATACGTGAGCACTCATAACTTAACTTTTATATATTAATAGTGTATCCCTGACTAGTGCTCGAGTATATAGGATTATGCATGCTTGTATTTTTGATATTGTCATTAGATAGGTTATGTTGAATCCTGAATTAGTTACATATGTGGTTGAGATAAGGTATAAGATATGCATGTCGTTGGAAAGCTAGCGAAAAATTAAGAACTTTTCATTTAGATATCGAATGGTTTCGATGAACGGATTAGAAGTTATAGTCAATTGAATTTTTGTATTATTATTAAAAATGATTATTATTATCGTCATTATAGTTTTTATCTAATTATTATTATTATTATTATTATTATTATTATTATTATTATTATTATTATTATTATTATTATTATTATTATTATTATCAATAAAAGGTATTATCATTAAAAATTGTTATTTTTATTATTATTACTATCGTTACTATCGTTAAAGTTATAATTAGTATTATTATTATAATTAAAAATAGTACTAGTATTATCATTAATATTATCATAATATTTATTATTATTAGTATTATTATAATTAAAACTAATATTAGTAACACCTAATTATTAGGATTACTATTATTATCATTAATATGAACGCGATATACAAGACGATTAAAATCTATTAAACAAATCGACTAGGAAATAATGAGTATGGGTATCATGATGAAATTTAAAATATTGTAAGATATTGATTTAGATAAAATTATCGTTTTTCATTATTTTTATCACTATTATTATTAAAAATATTATTAATATTAAAAATATTTTTTTTACAAAAATTATTATTTTTAATAAGAATATCATTTTTAATATAAAATTTCACTATTAATATTAATAAGAATTATCATTTTATCATAATACCATTTTTCGTAAATATAAATATTTTTTATTATTATTAGTAGAATAAAAATAATTATTATTACAAAATAATACAACTTGTACTTACTATTATTATTATCGATATTATTTTATCAAATAAATATGTAATACAAAGATATTTTACTACGTATAATATAATTACATTAATACTACCTATCATATTATTTTTATGATATTAAATGAACTTTATAAATTTTATTACTTAAGATATATAAGAGTATATTTTTATTATATAAATTTTAATAATAAATGAATTGTATTATTTACTCTAATAAAATCTTTTAAAAATATTTAAAAATATAAAATGACGATATTTAAACTATATAATAATCATGTATAACTTTTGGAAATTATTTTGAGTCAAATTGACTTTTGTTGACTTTTGTATATTAGTCTCGAGCATTAGGATTGGTGTACACTATGACTTGACCTAATTTGTTAGACAAATATTGACCAACATATAAATATATATACTTAATTTAGGTTCGTGAATCTGAGGCCAACCTTGCACTTGTTCAATGACGACATATGTATTTTTACAACGAAATACAGTATTGTGAGTTTCATTTGCTCCCTTTTTAAATGATTTTGCAATATATATTTTTTGGGACTGAGAATACATGCGCTGCTTTTATAAATATTTTACGAAATAGACACAAGTAATCGAAACTACATTCTATGGTTGAATTGTTATACCGGATATCACCCTTGTTGAACTTGGTAGCCTAAGAATTGGTGTTTATTATAATTGCCACCAATTGACGCGAATCCTAAAGATAGATCTATGGGCCGTGACACGCCCCAGTCAGAGAATTTGAACTGCTTTAGTACTTCGATGATTATATATGGGGATATTCTAGATACATTTTGTTAATGTCGGTTACTAGGTGTTCAATCCATACGAATGAAATTTAAACACTTGCGAGTGTATGATTATTGAATAAATGAAATCTTGTGGTCTATTAAAATTATGGAAATGATTGTTTACGATAAACTAATGAACTCACCAACCTTTTGGTTGACACTTGAAAGCATGTTTATTCTCAGGTTGAAAGAAATCTTCCGCTGTGCATTTGCTCATTTTAGAGATATTACTTGGAGTCATTCATGTAATATTTCAAAAGACGTTGCATTCAAGTCGTTGAGTTTAATAAAGATTATTATTAAGTAAATGACAGATTAGGTCATTTATAGTTTGCATATTATGAAATGGTGTGCGTACCTGTAAACTTTCAAAGTAATGAATGGTTGTCTTTTGAAAACGAATGCAATGTTTGTAAAATCTATCATATAGAGGTCAAATACCTCGTGATGTAATCAACTATTGTGAATCGTTTATAATGTATATGAACGGGTCCTTTCAACGGCCATACAACATTTCGTAAGGCAGCATTCCTATGCTCGAATGATAAGAATTGTTATACGCGAATTCAACCAACGGAAAATGTGTATCCCACGAACCACCATATTCTAATACACATGCTCTCAACATATCCTCTAGCGTCTGTGTTAGCCCCAATTCTTGCTAAGGTCGATCGGTTTAGTAACTGTAAGTGGGTTTAGATGATAAGAACAAGTAGTATAATGATAATATTGAGAGAGATACTTGCAAAGAAATGAAATGGGAAATAACTCAACTAAAGAGTAAAATGGGTGGGAGGTTGCTTTATATACTAGCAACCTCCTTTAGTTACAAGGATGGTAAAATACATTTACCATGGATAAACTAGCTAGTTAACTATTACATAGTTACTATTACATTAATACATAAGTAAAACCGCATGCCACATATAAAAAACAATATTCATTGTCAACAATCTCCCCCTTGGCATGAGGTTTTCAAAACAGTGTTGATTGTCAACAATTTTCCCTTTGTCAACAGACTTCCCCTTGATTATCAGCAATTAGTCCTTGGCGTGGGGTTTTCAAAAGATGTAACTCTCCCTTGATCATTCTCTTGCAGTTTCTTGTGCAGCCTTCTTCTGGGCATTGATTTTGGTTTGATGCTATGAAGCTTTTGTTGCTATCAGCTTTGAACACGAACTTTTACACATAAGATGAGTTGATCTAGGAGTGTTATGGTTGATTTGTTCTGTCTTCTTCTTTAGTTCGGGCGGGTGATGAGGTCTTGATCTTTGACTTTCGACTATCTTTGTGAATTGAAGGTAGCTTGATAAGATATTGTGTAAACCTCTTTTGCTCCCCCTCAAATGTTGAGTCGTCTTTTTTAGGATCGTGATTGGTTTGTTTTTGACTCATGTTTCATTTTCTCCGCATGACGAATATGGTGTACCGTGTTCAGCACGTGTAGCATGAATATGGCATCCCGTGTTCATCGCAAAATAGCAGAGAGAGCATATATGATTATCATTAGAGAGGAAACGTGTACCTGCTAAGAAGAGATAAATAGGTTGAGATAAAAGTTTGATCCTCAGGGAAAACCGGATCTTTCAGAAACCGTTTTTGGTTTTGTAAAAATCAAGCTAGTTGTTATACTAGACAGGTTTAAATCAGGCATGCTAGTTGTTACAATAGACAAGTTTTCTGAAAGCAAAACTGTTTTCGAATTTGGGGACCTCACCGGTATTGGTAGGTCCAAATTTAACCTCGATGGATGTTGAGGATGACTGATCACCAAAGTTCTAGTCGGCGTTAGCAAGCTATCCACCTCCATGATTAAAGTATCATGGGACTTTAGTGCGACTATGCCACTCTTGGTTATACCAAGTCTTCCAACTGTAGCTAACACCGCATTGGTGTCGGTAGAAATCAATGTAATGTAGGAAGATGTTACATCTCGTCATGAAGTCATTGATATGTCATGAGGTGACAAATCTCTTTCAGTTGTTGTACTCTCAAATGTGTATGTGCGGTCAGGCTTAAATGCTGACTGATCGTTAAGGTGATTATCCTTCCAGAGGTCTGATAAATCTACCAAGGTAAGCCTAAGCATTGTTATATTGCCTCTCTGTTGAACTAGAAAGATCTCCCTCATCAAGATAAGTCTGACCTCTGGACCCTATTTGGGGTCCCACCTTCTAAAATAAGGTGTTGATAGAGGATTTCCGGCCGATACGCAGGGTTTCTATTCATGGTTTTTCAAAACCCCTTTGGCAGTTCGAGACTCCAGACACTTAATTTGCATCAAGATGTTGGGTCATTCCAAATTTGAGGCAGTCATCTAGACACATCCTCCTGAGGCCGTCACTGGGACACATCCTCCATCATTTGATGACTATTTTGTTTGAGGCAGTCATCTAGACACATCCTCCTGAGGCAGTCACTAGGACACATCCTCCGTCATTACTGACATTTGAATCTTTAAACTCCCCCATGATAGTTACACATTTTAGGTTTGGTTTCTTGGGAGAGTTATGTGTGAAAATACGGGTTTTACAGTGTTATTTGTGCAAAAGCCATTTTGATGTTTAACACCATGTTGAAGTGTGTTTTACACCACACTGAGATGCGAGTTCTACACAGAAGTATGTAGAAGCCATTTTGAATGGAACTCGTGTTGGTTTTGATCCTTTTACCCTCCCCCTCAAAATATGACGTGTCATATTTTAATAAAACCTTTATTTTCTTGGTCTTTTTCTCCCCCTCAAAATATGATTTATTTGGAATTAAAACATATTTTGCCAATTTGCTACACAGAAAATATAGGTTATGATGAGAAAGGTTGTAAGGCAGTTGAGACGTGGTCTATATAGGGTTTTGGTGAAAACCTTCTTTGCATATCCATTTAAGGTTTTGGTTAGAACCTTCTTTGAAGTGCGGTTCCCATACAGATATATTATGGGAACCATCATGATCTATATGAGAACCATCATTCCAGCCTTCTCCCCCTAAATTTTTTTTGACATTTCCACTGAAATGTTTTGATGATAAAAAGTGGAAGACAATTGCGGAGCGGTGCATACACTGAAATATGAGCATACACGATCTAAGGCTTTGGATAAAACCTACTTTGGTTTGCGGGTCCTTTAGAGATCTATTATGAGAACCATCATTCCCATGGACTTCTTTGGTTTGCTGGTCCCATAGAGATCTATTATGGGAACCATCATGATCTCTATGGGAACCATCATTCCCCCTTTCTCCCCCTAAAAAAATTTGACGTTTATCCATTGAAATGTTTTTAAGAGAAAGAAAGAAAGACAGTTCATACACTGAAATGTGTGCATACACCGTAGAAGGTATGGGTGAAAACCTCCTTTGCAGTGCGAGTCCCATACAGATCTATTATGGGAACCATCATGATCTATATGGGAACCCACGTTCCCCCTTCTCCCCCTAAAATTTTTTTTGACGTTTCAGATTTTGATAACCGTCATTTCATTGCGGGTCTCATTGCTCCACCTAGGCACATGCATTACTCCCCCTAGGAACTTGCATTGCTCCCCCTAGACACATGCAGTCGTCAAGTTCATCCAGGAGAAAAAACTCAGATGAGTCGTTTTCAACAGATGGTGATTCGCCTGTACTACTGCAGTAGATGTACCAAATGATATGGATTCAGGCGGGTATTGGACGAGGTTGGAGGAAAGAAAGGTTCAAACAGCACATCAGGTCATCTGAGGTTGCGAGTGGGACATGCCTGAGTGGATAGTCAGGTGTCAGCGGGTTAAGACCGGGTCTTGAACCGTTGTGTCTAAGAGCCATCATTAAGTCAAATCAATTTTTGAAAGTAAGATTTGAATACCATTTATAAGCATTGTCGATCTGACTTATGGACATTGAATTCCACTTGAGTTTGATACACGACGTATCCTTAGAAAGTTGATTTTGTGGAATCAAGGATGATTGAAAATCTTTTGACATAGCCAGAGAAACGGATCTCGGCTTAAGTTTAAGTAACTCAGACGAAGAGTACTTAATTGGTTTTGAAGAAGAAGTGGATCTTGGAGTTGAAAATGGTTTGGTTGTCCACTTCTTATTTGACACTTGTTTAGCAAGATTATTCTTTGAGTGTTTAGAAACAAGGTCAACTTTAGTGTGCGGGGTATTTTTCGGACCTATGAATGGTTTCATGGGTTTGTGTGGAAGCCAACCATATTGATCGCGAAGCCCGGTAATCTCCTCATTTTTCCCATAAGTTGTTTCCAGAAATGGACGGTTGATGTTGGTCTGGTAACCGGAGTAAATCTTTTTGCTTGGGAACTTGGATGCTACGGGTAGGGAAACGTTAAATTCCTTTGGTTTGGGTTGGGTAAATTTGGGTTCGTTTGGTTTCGAGGATGTTTTTCTCGAAGTCACCGTTGACTTTAGAGAACCTCATTCTTTTTGTTTCATGGGGGATTTCCTCGGTGTTTGTGTAGACTTATGAGGACCGTTGTCTTTTGATTTTGGAGCCTCCAAGGTCTTTGGTGTTTTACATACAGCAGTATTCGAGTACATTAAGGATTGGTACACTATGGGTTTGGGATTGGTCTTGGCAAAAGTCACATGCTTTTTCACACCCTTGGGAGTAGACATTGAAGCATTGGACAACTCAGACTTTGTAACACGGGAACCAACTGACACATTTGATTTTGGAGTGTCAGTGGAGGTCAATACAATCTCAGTACCAGGACAGATCTTGTAAGAACCACGTTTTGAATATATAGTCTTAGTCACGAAGTCCATACTTTCCAGTGAATCACATTGGTCATGCAAGGTCTCATTCTCTTCCTTAAGTAGATTCACATGAGCTTTTAACTCCTGAATTTCTAAGACAAGGTCATCAATAGAAACTACAACAGAGTCTTTAAAATCATGAGTGAGTTCTACTTTGGGAACTACAGGCATCTTCTCAATTGTTGCTAGAGTTTTCTTATAGGTCTCACATTTAACCTGCAGATCTAAGTTTTCTCGTTCTAGCTTGTCAACAAATTGAGTAAGGTCAGTCTCAACATCCTGAGCTCCTAAAGAGATAGGTTCTTTCTCGGGTTGTGGTTCAAACTTAACTTCTGAAAACTTGGGTTGAGATTCTAAGAAGTGATCTAGAGATTTGGACCTAGATGATTCTAACCTACGTTCAACAGTGTCGAACTTGGTCAAGAGAGAATCACTAAAGCCTTTGAGTTCTTGTGCTAGACCTACACAATCGATGGAGTCATTCACGGATTTTGGGTTTGAGTCCCGTGATTCAGTGTTCTTTGAAATCAATTCACAAAAATTAACAACTTGATTTGCAATTTGATTTTCAAGTTTATGAACATTGGAGACCAGTTTGTTTTTTTGGGATTCAATGACAGAGATTTGGTGTTGTAAAGCCTTAATGATCATTTGAAATTTGAGTTCGTTGTCAAAATATTTGATTTTGTTTTGATCAAGTTCGTCCTCTAGAGTGATGATGTATCTTTCTAAAACCAAGGTAGGTAAATAGATTATACGCCTTTTAGGACTATTTTGAGCATTCAAACTTTCAAAATCATTGAATAAATCGAGAGGAGTGTTATAATATGAACCATCTTTTCTCATGTAATTTGCATTTATTTTGTCATAAATTAACGACACCTCACGTTTCATTTTTGTTGATCGATTGGCTATTCTCTCCTCAATCTCACTTTCATTGACAAAAGTGAGTCTCTCTGGCAAACCTATCTTAATGTATCTACCATCATATAAACTAGGTTCGGCTTTGGAGATCTTGGACTGTATTTGAGGATTTTCAAACCCTAACCCCCGGTGTTTTTGGTAGGAGTTTTTGGGTCGATTCAAGAACAGAGCTTGTTTAGAAATGTGGCCCTCTAAGACTACTTTAGCTTGGTCAGTTCTGTAAAGTTTTTCTTCAAGTAAACTTAGTTGGGTTTTCAAGTCTAAGTTTTCTGTAACTAACTTAGAGCATTCAGAAGTCTTCTCGGCCAGGTCACTCAAAGGCTTTCTAGTTTTCTGTTCTACAGTCTCTAGGAAAAGTATCTTAGAATCATTAAGCTTCTGAATTTCTTTTTCAGCATTGTTAACTTTTTCTGTGAGAACTGCATTCCTCAGTTTAAAGTCTGTCCTTTCTATCCGTAGGGGTTTCACACTACATTCTAGCTCTCTTAATTCAGTTACTTTGTCAGCCAGATCTTGTTTTATTTTCAAATAAGTATGATTTGAAACTTTTAATTCCAATTCCGATTTCAACCTAGAGTTCTCATTTTTTTAGTTCGCTAATTTGACTAGCAAATGATCTAAGGTCTCTATTCATCTTGGAAAGGTTGTCTACATACATATCAGGTAGTATAGGAAATACACATTCGTCATTAAAAGACACAGATTCAGATTTGATGGGCAGTTTCATTTGGACATGTGGGAGTGGGGAATGACAGGCAGAGCTACATGCAATTGAATCATTTTGATCAAGAAGTGTTTCAGGACAAGTTTGCAATACATCAGATATAGACACAGAATTATTATGCACAGAGTTGTAATAATCATGAGTAATATCAGTGTATAGTTGTACCTCTTCCTCAACATGAGAGGACACATGATCATCACGATTTGCCATGTTAACAGGACGGGTGTTCAACAAGTAGATCAGGACAGACAAGGTTAACAAGCAAACCACGAAATGACAAATAAACTTAAGAAATATCACTTTTCTCCCCCTCAAAATATGATTCACGTGAATCAAAATTTGAAAATGAGGTTTCGTTGGTTTTCGTTAACTTTCCGTTAAGTGACCGTTAAGTGTCAGTTAAGTGCACGATTTGGATTTCCCTCCAAAATTTTCAACAAAAATTAATGTCGTAAACTTTTGGGATATGAACTAATATGTGACCGAGGGGTTGATGAAAAATTTTGACTTTTTCGAAAATTTCTGGCAAATTTCGTTCAAAATCGTGCATTTTTGGGTAGTTTTTGGGGCCGAAAAATTTTCTTTCGTGAAAATTTAAATCTCTCATAAAAATGAGCTTTTTAATCCAAGGAAAAATTTAAATTTTACTCACGTTTTTCCGCCTTTTTACTATTTTTTTTTAATCAAAGGGTGAGGGGGTTCAAATGATGGTGAGGTGGTTCGTGATTGGGGTTCATCAGGATAAAGGGTTCAAGGGTAAATGGTGGAAGGGGTGCATATGGATGAGGGTTAAAGGTTCACCAGGGGGTTCGGTGGTATAAGGGGTTGAAAGAGTAGTTGGTAGGTTCAGAATGGGGGGTCAGGTTCAAGATAAGGGTTCAAAGAAAAATAGGTGTCCAAGTTCAATGAATCTAAGATGTTGTAAGGGAAATGGGGAACAAGGATTCACGTGACCTCCTTGGTGGTTTTTAAATTCAGCCATCCATGTGAAAAGAGCTGGTGTGAAAAGAATTCCAGCAAACAGAAATATTTATCAAAGTGGGGCCTCAGCTCAAAACTATTTCCAAGATTATTACTCCTATCAGAAAGTTTTTACCAAACAAACCCATCTTCTTCAAAAATATTTATAAGATAATTGTTTCTTCAGGAAATAATTTCGAAATACACGTTTTCGAGAACAATTAGAAATTAAACAAGATTTCGAGCAGGATATGGGAATCAGAGTTTTCGAGCAGCTTGAAAGAAAGATTTCGAGCAGGTAATCATGGGAATTTTTCGAATAGAGAACAAACCCAACTGGTTTTTCGAGCAACAACAACAACAACAACAACAAAAATGAAATGTTTTTTTGAGCAAGGTTTGCAATAGTTGCTGGTTTTCGAGCAGTGGTTTAGAACTAAAACTTTTCGTGGAGCAGTTTTCGTACAAAAGATTTTTGGGCAGCAAGTTTTCGTGCAAATGATTTCGTAAAGCAGATCACGAGCAAAGTTTTCGTACAGTTAAATATGACCAACTATTCGTACACTATGTCTGATCTATCACATGGGTTTCTTTGTCCTTCTCTGAAAGATGCTTTTGTACCTTTTAAGACTTTTGATAAAAAAATATTTAATTGAAGCTTTGTTATCTGTGAGAAAGCCTTAAAAACTAACTTGATATCCTAAATTCAAAGCATCTTTAATTTTGTCCACACTTTTAATTTTGTACAGCTATTAAATGTGTTTTAATAATAAATGCACACTTAAATTTAAGGATATCGTACAAAGCAAAAGGATTTCGTACACAATTTCAGATAGCAAATCAACTTTTCGGGCACACAAAACATGTTTTAGAGCACCCTTTTAATGTTTTCGGACACAAATTTGTCACATTTACAAGTATTCGAGCATCACAAATTTGAAGAAAAACACAGTTTGAGATATTTTAACTTCAATCAAACACTCTTAAACACTAATGTAAGTGAACAGAAACTTGAAAGCATGAAGATGTTGTTCAAAAACAGCTCAACGAAGCACTCATAAACATATATGAATTTTAAGGGTGCACAAAACAGTGGGTTAATATTAAGATATGAAAGGAGTTATTCAAATTTAAGCACAAGATCTAGTAGTTTAAGTGGTTTATCAACAAGTATGTTATGAATCAAGTATCAAACCAGCAAAAATAACAAGATGAGTTTAGTTATATAGGTACCTAAACCGAAATCGAACACAAACACTTCACAAACGCGATGGAGACCTTCGAGACTTGGATCTTCTACTCACGATGCCTAGACCCGCTCTGATACCAATTGTTAGTCCCAATTCTTGCTAAGGTCGATCGGTTTAGTAAGTGTAAGTGAGTTTAGATGATAAGAACAAGTAGTATAATGATAATATTGAGAGAGATACTTGCAAAGAGGTTAAATGGGAAATAACTCAAGTAAAGAGTAAAATGGGTGGGAGGTTGCTTTATATACTAGCAACCTCCTTTAGTTACAAGGATGGTAAAATACATTTACCATGGATAAACTAGCTAGTTAACTATTACATAGTTACTATTACATTAATACATAAGTAAAACCGCATGCCACATATAAAAGAAAATATTCATTGTCAACAGTCTGTATCATTCATTCACTCAGACCATCTGTCTGAGGATGATAAGTTGTACTCAGATTCACACGTGTACCTAAATTATGTTGTAGACTATTCCAGAAGTTCGATACAAATCTTGAATCTCTGTCTGACATAATCGATAATGGCATACCATGATGACTAACTATCTCTTTCACATATAAATCTTCTAACTCACTCAACGATGTTGTTTCACGAGTAGCAAGAAAATGAGCACTCTTGGTCAAACGATCAACTATTACCCAAATCATATCGTGTTTTCTCTGAGTTCTAGGTAATTTTGTTTCAAAATCCATCGTGATATGCTCCCATTTCCACTCTGGAATCTGTAGCTAACGCAATGAACCTTACGGTTTCTGGTGTTTTGCCTTCACTTGTGTACAAATATGACACTTTCAACAAAACGAGCGATGTCTGTTTTCATAGCCGGCCACCAATACACTGATTTCAAATCATGATACATCTTATTACTGCCTGGATGTACTGTCAATCTGGATTTGTGAGCTTCAGTCATGATCAAATCCCTCAAGTCTCCAAGCATAGGCACCCAAATATGATTATTTAAAGTTTTAAGTCTACGAGAATCATCAATTAGGTCAAATTTTCGTTTAGTCATAAGTTCAGATTTAATATGTTTATCCTCCAAAGCACAGGGTTGAACAGTTCGTAATTGATCGATCAAATCTGAAGTTATACTCAAATGCAGAAATTTCACATTCACATCAGATATTTTACGACTTCGTGCATCTACTACGACATTTGCTTTACCCGGATGGTACTTGATTTCACAATCGTAGTCTTTAATCAGCTCTTGCCACCGTCTTTGACGCATATTCAATTCTTTCTGAGAGAAAATATATTGTAAGCTCTTGTGATCTGTACATATTACACAATGTGTCCCATACAAATAATGTCTCCATAGCTTCAGAGCAAACACTACAGCAGCCATTTCTAAATCATGTACATGATAATTTCTTTCATGAACTTTCAACTGTCTGGAGGCGTACGCGATCACTTTATCTCTCTGCATCAATACACAACCCAACCCGGTGAAAGACGCATCACAATAGACCACGAAGTCATCTAAACCTTCTGGTAATGCTAACACTGGAGCCTGACACAATAACTGTTTCAAAGTCTGAAAAACCTTTTCTTGATCATCACCCATCGAAAGGCTACGTCCTTTTGAGTCAACTAATCAACGGACCCGCTATTTTCGAGAAATCTTTTATGAACCTTCGGTAGTAACCAGCTAATCCCAGAAAACTCTTAATTTCTGTCGGTTCCTTGGTGATTTCCAATTCATAACTGCATCAATCTTAGATGGATCAACTTTTATAACCTCGACACAAATTACATGACCCAAAAACTGCACTTTTCTCAACCAAAATTCACACTTAGAAAATTTTGCAAATAACTGTTCCTGTTTCAACACATTCAACACCTGTCTTAAATGTTCAACGTGCTCAGCCTCTGTCTTTGAATACACTAAAATGTCGTCTATAAACACAATCACGAATTTATCTAGAAACGGACGGCACACCCTATTCATCAGATCCATGAAGACTGCTGGCGCGTTTGTTAACCCAAACGGCATGACCAAGAACTCATAATGACCATACCTAGTTCTAAACGCTGTCTTCAGGATATCAGATTCTGCAACTCTAACCTGATGATACCCAGATCGTAAATCTATCTTTGAGAAGTATGAAGCACCCTGCAACTGATCGAATAAATCATCTATTCTAGGAAGTGGGTACTTATTCTTTACTGTTCTCTTATTCAACTCCCGATAATCTATACATACGCATGGTACCATATTTCTTTTTAACAAATAATACCGGTGCACCCCAAGGAGAAGAACTCGGTCTAATAAACCCACGATCCAATAGCTCCTGAATTTGTGACATCATTTCACGAATTTTTGATGGCGCTAAACGATATGGGGCGTTGGCAACTGGAGTGGCTCCCGGCACCAATTCAATCTTATACTCTACTTCTCTTACCGGCGGTAACCCTGGTAACTCGTCTGGAAACACTTCCGGAAACTCTGAAACTTCCGGAATATTGGCTATCACTTTCTTTTCTTTCTTACCATCTACTACATAAGCTATGAACGATTCACACCCTTTGGATAAGGATTTATTGGCTTTCATCATTGATATCAACGTAAAATTATACCCACCCCGTTCCCTCGGGCTATAACACGGGTTCCATCAGCTAAACGAAAGGAAATCATTTTCCTATCGCACTTAATACTAGCTCTAAGTGGGCTCAGCCAATCCATTCCTAACACTATGTCAAAACTAGGAATGGGTAGCACTAAACAAGTCATAGGAAATGACTTTCCGTCAATATCAATACTAACCCAAGTCACAAACGTTGTGACGGGTGTAATCTTTCCATCACCTACCTCTACTCTAACCGGTTTAGGCATCACAGTAGCAGGTAAATTCAATTTAGCACAAAAGTCTAATGACATAAAAGACTTATTCACACCACAATCAAACAATACATGAGCAGGTATTGAGTTTATTAAAAAACATATCGGTGATCACATCGTCAGTTTCAGTAGCCTTCTCAACTGACATCTGAAAAGCTCTAGCCTATGCTGTGGAAGGGTTCTTCCTCTTCTGCCCACTCGAGGCAGTAGACCCTCCAACTGATGCTGAACGCTCACTTAACCCCACCCTGAAACTCACACTCTTGGACGGATAACTGATAGCACGATGCCCTGGTTGATGACAACTCCAACACACATTTCCTGGAAACGAACACCTTTGGGACTCATGTCCTACTGCACCACATCTCAGACATCTTCTGGTAGCCTCTGAGCATTGACCACTGTGTGTAGACTTACAAGTGTGGCACCAATTCTCTCTACCTGATCCAGACCCTGAACCACTCTGTCAACTCTTACTTTTCTGTCTAAACCTAAATGATTTCTTCGACTTACCACTGGATTGACCACCCGTTTGACCACTCGGAGTCATCACACTCCCTGTCATCATTCCTCTTACCGCTTTCAAATCACTTTCCACCATTCTGGCTATAACAAAGGCCTGAGACAAATTTGTTGCTATTCTCACTGACATTCTGTATTCTGGCAAGATCACATTAACAAAATGTTGAATTCTTGATGCTTCATCTGGTACTCACTGAGATACAAATCTCAACTTATCCATAAACTGACCAATCACTTCATCAATGGACATATGAGGCGTCATTCTCATTTCTAAAAACTCAGTCTTCAATCGGTTAAGATCAAACGAGGAATAATACTATTCACCAACTTTCCATTGAAATTGTTCCCAAGTAATCTGCTTAACATTCTCCTTTGGAATACTTGACGTCAACGCATTCCACCAAACCATAGCTCTACACTTTAGCAATCTACAAGCATACGTTACCCGCAACTCTGGTTCACACTGACAGGCTTCCAAAGCCCTTTCAACCTCCATTAACCAATTCATAGTTTCTGTTGGCTCAGAACTTCCCGAATATTCAGGGGGTTTGCAATCTAAGAACTGTTTGTAGGTACATTTCTTATGGGGTTGAACAAAGGGTTGTGGGAAAATCTGTGTTTGGTACGGATTCATTAACATTGGATTTTGAAAAGGGAAAGTATTTTGTGGTGGCATGTAGTACTGTTGAGGTGGTTGATTTTGCAATGGGTATTGGAATTGTGTATGGTTCATGTTGGGTACAGTTTGAGTTTGTGCTATCGAAAATCCAGGTGGCTTATCATCATATCTCCACAGGATTTACCAGCTCATGCTCAATAATTTTATCCTGAGCTTCTTTTAGTTTACTTTCTAACTCATGAATATAACTCTGTTGATCATCATCATCGGACTCAACACCCTCGTCTGGTGCTCTGTATGTTCCAGGGTTTGTCGGCCCGGTAGCGTTTACATCTGTGTTAGCCATACCTGTGCTACAAAATAACTCACACAAAAGCTTAGTGGATAACGGGTTAGCTCAACACAACTAACGTACACGTATCCCTGCATTCACTTAGCTCCACCCACGGACATGTTTGACTCCACTCAAGGTTTGAGAACAAGATACACACATGTACTTGCTGTCAAACCTATACTCTGATACCAACTTGTAACACCGACCACTTTTTTTTTAATAACACAGCGGAAGACATTTAGTTACGCACACAACATCATTATTTATAGTTACAGAAAACCACGTATTTACGTTTAACTTTCACAAATGGTGTTATGTTATTACAAAAACGGTTACAAAAGTCCACATCAGAGTTCGAAGTCAAACATGTCTTCTAAATCATGTTCCGATCCCAGTAGCAGTAGCTAAACCTGCAGGGGAGGATTGTGGGGATTAGCGCACCGCTAAGTGAATTGAATCTATCTATAGATTAAGCTTAAGTAATCCATCATACAACAGTCAACTAACATGCTTACAACCATCAAACATATAAACAACGACAATATGAA
Organism: Rutidosis leptorrhynchoides; assembly: GCF_046630445.1. Taxonomy (NCBI): domain Eukaryota; kingdom Viridiplantae; phylum Streptophyta; class Magnoliopsida; order Asterales; family Asteraceae; genus Rutidosis; species Rutidosis leptorrhynchoides. The sequence goes on along the minus strand of NC_092334.1, from coordinate 630,065,462 downwards.
GATCGGCGGCTTGTACGGACACACGACCAAGCTGATCAGACTAGGATCTATTGATAGTCCTTCCTACCAGTCTCTGCATAACTATCCAAACGCAACACATGCATTCTTCTATGCTATATTAACAGACTGTAGGACTTGGACTCAACCTCCCTTGGAATAGTTAACCTCACATAGACTTCAACTGCACTAGGAATGGTTGAAAGTCCCCAACCGTCCTAGGAATGGCTGGTGCCAAACACAGTGCACATATACAACATATTAATCACATAGCATGCAACTATCCAACTAGTATGACAATCACTACACTACACAGGGTAATCAGAGTAATCCACAGTAGCATGATTTGCTACTTAAACTATATTCGAAGATAGACCCACTCACCAATTACCAGCAACTGAAGATTCTCAGAGGTCTAATCTTTATGAGTCTTCTCTTTCTCTTTTCCACCTGAGAATAGACATATCACAGTCAGTAATCATGTCTTGATATCATCCCAACAACAAGACAATAGCATCAATAAATAAGCACTTGAACACTTAATCAATCTGACCTGTCAACCGTACGAGTGACACTCATCCACACGTCTAAGAAGCCTCAACCGTGCGGTTGACACCTCACTCGTACGTTTAGTCCTTGGCCAAATATCTAATTAGACAACAGTAGATCCGTACGGTTGACCACACGAGTGACATATGACTCGTACGAGTCACATATCAACCGTACGATCCAACTAGCAAATATAACATTTCAAGTAACCACTCACTCATGCGGTTCACCATGCGGTTGACCGCCCTAACCGTACGAGTGAAAGCTCACTCGTGCGAGTGAAGGATCACTCGTGTGAGGGAAAAAGAATATCAATTGTAATATGTAATGACATTTTCCAACCTATATTCATCATATATTCATTCATTCATAAGCCTATATCAAGAATTCAACCCATAATAACAGATTAACGCATGCACACTAGACACACACGCTAATACCTCTATTTCTGACCCAAATATATTTTGATATAGCTTCTAAAGAGTTTACCATTGGAAAGGATTTTTCATTACAATTCCAACGATACTTGATTCATCAAAAACGGAGTGACGGTTTGAAAGTTATGACGAAAACAAGTTTCCACAAATCTGACCGGTGCTCAGACGTGTGGCAGAGGCCTCACTCGTGCGAGTTAGTCCTCACATGTGTGATTGACCCTCAAAAGTGTGGTCACTCTTGCGAGTGACCTGTCACTCGTGTGGGAGCTGAAGAACAGCTCCAGCACGTTGTTTTTCGCATTTTTGACCCAAAAACTCGATTTTTGCAAGTTCTAACACCAAAAACACTTCAAAAACATCATATAAACTTTATAGCAACTATTTCTAACATTAATTAAGCATAACAAATACAAAATATGAAGATTCAAGCTCATATTCATCAAAACCCATTTTACACCCAAAACCCAATTCTTAAGAATTAAAGCACGAATTCAATCAATCAAAACTGGATAAATGATCACAAGGATGATATGATTCAGTTCCTAAAGCCTCTTGATTCAATTTCTAGCTTGGATTAGATTAGGGTTTTGTGAAGGAGGTGAAGTTTGGTACGTTCTTGTTTGAGAAGGTTCAAGAAATGAGAAGAAAGAAGTTGATTACGCACTAAATGGGTTATTAAAACCCATACCCCACAACACACGGGTATTTATCAGTTATCTAATATCTTTCGTACTTAATTTGGCAACCCTAACGAAGTCCAAATTCAACAAACAAACTATTTCTGTGACCCTTGTCACAAACTGGTCTTAACTACATATTCAATTAATAATAAATATATTATTAAAATAAAAACATATTTTAAACAAAAATATAAACCTAAGGGCAATTAAGTAATCTTACTTCTAACCCCGGTTTTAGTTTGTTACAATCGTACTGTGGGAAGAGGAGCCTTGAGCTTCAAATTGTGCTGTCTTCTTGAGGAAGAGCAATGGCTTCATGCTAGTGTTGCCCAGATAACACACGCCATGGTCAAAAGCCATGGTACCCTTTTCAAATACGGAAATATAGTATTTACTTCCCACATTTTCTTAAAACTAGCATAAAAGCTAGATGCATGGGAAGTGGGGTCCAAGAATGATATCGGCTAAAAAGTCACGTTTTCACCCCGGTATTAAAGCCCAAAAAACAAGAAATATTCGAACTTTGTTGGCAAAATACCCACTTCATCGGTTAGAATTGAAGAACAAGTAATTATGATGACAGTGTAAAAAGAATCAAGAGAATCAGAGCTATAACGAAGATTCTAGAGAGAAAACGGTGAAAGACAAGAAATCAAGTTACGATCCAGGAATTTCAGCTGACCAGGCAAGCCAAACGGCCTGCCAAACGGCTTGCCTGGCTTAAAAACGGCCTGCCAAACGGGTCAGATAAATGGCCCTTGCAAATGGCTTGGCTTGGCAAACGGCCCCTGCAAATGGCCTGCCAGCCATTTGCAGGGAAAATTTAGGCTTATTTAAAGGGTCTTTGTCATTCATTCCAACACACACTTCAATTCACTTCTTTCTCTCTCTTGTACAATATTAGTCATACTTTCAAGGTCTTTGACTCTGTGCGGGAAACCTAGTACCCGGAGAAGAACGCCGAAGATTGTATTAGGAGCGGTCTGGAGTTTTGAAGTTGTCACTTTTGTATTCGGAACTCGTTTAATCTACTGGTACTTCTATCCTTTATCTTTATATAATGTCTTCTCTCATTATGTTATGTGATATTGTTGCCATGATTAGCGAGTAGTTATCTTTAGTGTAATGTATGATGTAAGCAGTTATAATGCCGAAATAATGTTATGGTTTGTGTATGTTGTTGAAATGTTTTTCGATTATGCTTTAAACTCAAACGCTTTTTCAACTAATAGAACGTAGTTATTGGCTCTGTTATTGGGAAGTCGCGAACCCCGATTCATAGTACACTATCTGTGTCACCCCTTGGTAAGAGAAGTATATCGGATACAACGTAAGATCGACTGAGACACACCGGTTGTAGTAAGTCTATCGAGCTTTGGATTCCAACTGAGGACTCTTTCGTAGTGAAACATCTGACTAGACCCTTAGTACATTGTTGGTCCCAGACCATGCTATTGTAGTCACCAAGCATATAAACTTCGTACGTGCATGCTGAAGCACAAAGGTTGTTGTAAGCTGTACCTCTGCTAAGTAAGGCCATGGAACCCGATTAGTGTTGATTAGTACACTGCACCATAACGCGGTCTCAAGCATGGCACCCCGCTTGAGGGATTCTTAGTTAATTAAGGAACTGTTTATTTAGACATAAAGGATTGGACCATTAGGATAACCGAACGTGTTCATGGAAGTCAGCTAGACTTGGCCATGGTGTTCTTTATGGTTGAACTCTTTTTAAGGGCCTAACTATCTTTTAAAATCAATCATTAACGAAAGCATTGAAACACATCGCGTCTCTCGGATATGGTAATCCATGTATTCTATTATACTTAAGAAAGTTTAGACCTTTATGGAATGTTAATACTTCACCAAACCAAGTCGCTCAATTGGATGAGCCGTTTGAACGTGTATGCCTGTAGTCAGACTGCACGGGCGTCGGGGGTAAGGGACGTTGCTATCTATTCAGAATCTTCAAGCCTATCACAGTACCCAGTGACATGTCTTATGACAGGGACGTTTAGGAATAGTGTAATGAATACAGGGCCTCTGCCTATTCATGAGCCAGCATTCCATAATCTCAGTAGAATAACTGATGAAATCATAGTATGCACTTAATTTAACCTTATCTGAATTACAAATTTTATCGCATTTACTTTATCTACCTTATAAATTAGAAAATCCCAAAATTAAGTAACCACTACTCCTTCATAACTATCTTAGGCTTAAATATAGGTTCGATTCTACTGATATCTCAAAAATAAGACTCTAGGTCATACTTCCCTTACTCATACTAAGGAGTAGTACGATTTAGGACCCGCTAAATATAAATTAAAAACAGTACCCCCCCTCTTGGTGGTTGATTCTGACGTGATGCGACCTAACGACACCGCACAAATAAAACCGTCAGTTTCGGCCATATCAAGAGGGAAGCTAGTTTTTGGCGCCGCTGTCGGGGAATTGGTATCAGACAAGACAATACTGCTCTCTATCAAACTTATTCACAAGCATTTAGTGGTGTCTAGGAAATACAATTATTCACAAGCATTCTGAACAGTCTCCAATTATATTGGGACCAAAAGGATCCTGCCTCTCTGTAGTCGGCCTGGCCACTTGGTTTGTTGAATAGTTCGTGCGGAGCTCGGTTATAGAAATACCAGGGAATCAGTAGCCATAACCAAAAACATATTCAACCTTAGGATAGTTAGTTAAATCAGATTACTTTAGACTACTTTAGATTAGATTACCTTAGATTAAGACTACCTTAGATTGCGTTAGAATTACCTTAGACCACTTTAGAAATTTAGTTTATCTACTTAAAATTAAAAACAAAAAGGCATACCCAGTGTATGACCCAAACCCGATCTAGACCAGGGCCATTGTTATTCATACCTGATACAGACGCAATAATCTCTAAAGCACGCAAGGAAGCACGAATCAGAAATCGAATGGCGTTACACGTTACTTTAGCAGAAAATACCAAACCCTGGATTGAAGGTCGAGGAGGACCGATCAGATTTCCAGAGATTCAAGGACACTCATTTTAGTTAAAACATCACATCATCCAGCTCATCCAGAATAGCTGTCAGTTTCATGGATTACCGAATGACGATCCTAATTCTCACCTTGATAAATTCATATCTCTTTCGAACTCCTAAAAACAGCCAGGGATAGGACAAGATATAGTCCGGCTATACTTATTTCCCTATTCTCTCACTCATCATGCTCAAACCTGGTTCGAAGGACTGAAAAAAGATTCCATCACGTCATGGACAGAGATGGCTACTAAATTCCTAACCAAATATTTCCCTCCTTCTAAACAAACCAAACTAAAGAATGACATCGTTAACTTCAAACAAAGTTATGATGAATCTCTTTACACTACACGGGAGCGATTTAAAACCCTACTAAAGAAATTCCCTAATCACCAGCTAGAACGGTCAACCCGAATCTGTACCTTCTACAATGGTCTTACGGTAAATCATAGGACGACGATCGATGTAGCAGCTCAAGAGAATCTGATGAACCAAACCGCAGATGAAGCATGGGAATTGCTCGAGAACATGACAATGCATCATCATGACCGGAACAGTGGTGAAACAACTTCATCATCTTCCCCACTCTCTGCACTTAACAACAAATGGAGGCCATCAAATCCCTCACGGATAAAATGGAATCTCTCGCTAAAAAACTTTAAGAATTGAAGACGCAGCCGCAGCAGGTCAACCAAGCTCAGGCTTGTGTTAATTGTACCAACCCGCAACCCACTGAAGAATATCAAGTTGAGTACGAAAACCCTGACGGTTCAATCTGTTACGTTCAATACCCAGCTCGTCCACCAAATCCCGGATTCAATTAACAACCTAGGGTTAATCAATTTCAATGAAGCAACCAGCCTTTTCGCTATCGTTACCCACCTTATCCAGCTCAACAATCTCAATTGACCTACGATCAACCATGTAGTGACCCGAACTTTTCCATGTTTATATACATTAATTGAGATTGATATTTACATGATTAAATGTTTCCAACACGTTAAGCAATCAAACTTGTTAAGACTTGATTAATTGAAATATGTTTCATATAGACAATTGACCACCCAAGTTGACCGGTGATTCACGAACGTTAAAACTTGTAAAAACTATATGATGACATATATATGGATATATATATAGTTAACATGATACTATGATAAGTAAACATGTCATTAAGTATATTAACAATGAACTACATATGTAAAAACAAGACTACTAACTTAATGATTTTTAAACGAGACATATATGTAACGATTATCGTTGTAAAGACATTTAATGTATATATATCATATTAAGAGATATTCATACATGATAATATCATGATAATATAATAATTTAAAATCTCATTTGATATTATAAACATTGGGTTAACAACATTTAACAAGATCGTTAACCTAAAGGTTTCAAAACAACACTTACATGTAACGACTAACGATGACTTAATGACTCAGTTAAAATGTATATACATGTAGTGTTTTAATATGTATTTATACACTTTTGAAAGACTTCAATACACTTATCAAAATACTTCTACTTAACAAAAATGCTTACAATTACATCCTCATTCAGTTTCATCAACAATTCTACTCGTATGCACCCGTATTCGTACTCGTACAATACACAGCTTTTAGATGTATGTACTATTGGTATATACACTCCAATGATCAGCTCTTAGCAGCCCATGTGAGTCACCTAACACATGTGGGAGCCATCATTTGGCAACTAGCATGAAATATCTCATAAAATTACAAAAATATGAGTAATCATTCATGACTTATTTACATGAAAACAAAATTACATATCCTTTATATCTAATCCATACACCAACGACCAAAAACACCTACAAACACTTTCACTCTTCAATTTTCTTCATCTAATTGATCTCTCTCAAGTTCTATCTTCAAGTTCTAAGTGTTCTTCATATATTCTACAAGTTCTAGTTACATAAAATCAAGAATACTTTCAAGTTTGCTAGCTCACTTCCAATCTTGTAAGGTGATCATCCAACCTCAAGAAATCTTTGTTTCTTACAGTAGGTTATCATTCTAATACAAGGTAATAATCATATTCAAACTTTGGTTCAATTTCTATAACTATAACAATCTTATTTCAAGTGATGATCTTACTTGAACTTGTTTTCGTGTCATGATTCTGCTTCAAGAACTTCGAGCCATCCAAGGATCCGTTGAAGCTAGATCCATTTTTCACTTTTCCAGTAGGTTTATCCAAGGAACTTAAGGTAGTAATGATGTTCATAACATCATTCAATTCATACATATAAAGCTATCTTATTCGAAGGTTTAAACTTGTAATCACTAGAACATAGTTTAGTTAATTCTAAACTTGTTCGCAAACAAAAGTTAATCCTTCTAACTTGACTTTTAAAATCAACTAAACACATGTTCTATATCTATATGATATGCTAACTTAATGATTTAAAACCTGGAGACACGAAAAACACCGTAAAACCGGATTTACGCCGTCGTAGTAACACCGCGGGCTGTTTTGGGTTAGTTAATTAAAAACTATGATAAACTTTGATTTAAAAGTTGTTATTCTGAGAAAATGATTTTTATTATGAACATGAAACTATATCCAAAAATTATGGTTAAACTCAAAGTGGAAGCATGTTTTCTAAAATGGTCATCTAGACGTCGTTCTTTCGACTGAAATGACTACCTTTACAAAAACGACTTGTAACTTATTTTTCTGACTATAAACCTATACTTTTTCTGTTTAGATTCATAAAATAGAGTTCAATATGAAACCATAGCAATTTGATTCACTCAAAACGGATTTAAAATGAAGAAGTTATGGGTAAAACAAGATTGGATAATTTTTCTCATTTTAGCTACGTGAAAATTTGTAACAAATCTATTCCAACCATAACTTAATCAACTTGTATTGTATATTATGTAATCTTGAGATACCATAGACACGTATACAATGTTTCGACCTATCATGTCGACACATCTATATATATTTCGGAACAACCATAGACACTCTATATGTGAATGTTGGAGTTAGCTATACAGGGTTGAGGTTGATTCCAAAATATATATAGTTTGAGTTGTGATCAATACTGAGATACGTATACACTGGGTCGTGGATTGATTCAAGATAATATTTATCGATTTATTTCTGTACATCTAACTGTGGACAACTAGTTGTAGGTTACTAACGAGGACAGCTGACTTAATAAACTTAAAACATCAAAATATATTAAAAGTGTTGTAAATATATTTTGAACATACTTTGATATATATGTATATATTGTTATAGGTTCGTGAATCAACCAGTGGCCAAGTCTTACTTCCCGACGAAGTAAAAATATGTGAAAGTGAGTTATAGTCCCACTTTTAAAATCTAATATTTTTGGGATGAGAATACATGCAGGTTTTATAAATGATTTACAAAATAGACACAAGTACGTGAAACTACATTCTATGGTTGAATTATCGAAATCGAATATGCCCCTTTTTATTAAGTCTGGTAATCTAAGAATTAGGGAACAGACACCCTAATTGATGCGAATCCTAAAGATAGATCTATTGGGCCTAACAAACCCCATCCAAAGTACCGGATGCTTTAGTACTTCGAAATCTATATCATATCCGAAGGGTATCCCGGATTGATGGGGATATTCTTATATATGCATCTTGTTAATGTCGGTTACCAGGTGTTCACCATATGAATGATTTTTATCTCTATGTATGGGGTGTGTATTGAAATATGAAATCTTGTGGTCTATTATTATGATTTGATATATATAGGTTAAACCTATAACTCACCAACATTTTTGTTGACGTTTTAAGCATGTTTATTCTCAGGTGATTATTAAGAGCTTCCGCTGTCGCATACTTAAATAAGGACGAGATTTGGAGTCCATGCTTGTATGATATTGTGTAAAAACTGCATTCAAGAAACTTATTTTGTTGTAACATATTTGTATTGTAAACCATTATGTAATGGTCGTGTGTAAACAGGATATTTTAGATTATCATTATTTGATAATCTACGTAAAGCTTTTTAAACCTTTATTGATGAAATAAAGGTTATGGTTTGTTTTAAAATGAATGCAGTCTTTGAAAAACGTCTCATATAGAGGTCAAAACCTCGCAACGAAATTAATTAATATGGAACGTTTTTAATCAATAAGAACGGGACATTTCAGTTGGTATCAGAGCGTTGGTCTTAGAGAACCAGAATTTTGCATTAGTGTGTCTTATCGAGTTTGTTAGGATGCATTAGTGAGTCTGGACTTCGACCGTGTTTACTTGAAAAATGATTGCTTAACAAATTTTGTTGGAAACTATATATTTTTAACATGTGAATATTATGTGATATATTAATCTCTTAACGCGTTTGATATTATGTGATAGATGTCTACCTCTAGAACAAGTTCCATTGACTCACCTAATAATAATGAAGAGTCAAATGTAAATTGGAATGATTCGTGGACTGATTCACAAGTTCCCGAAGAGGAACCGGAAGAAGAGTCGGAACCAGAAGAAGAATCGGAACCGGAAGAAGAATCGGAACCGGATGAAGAAATAGAACCGGTGGGGGAAATAATAAAACGGTTAAGTAAAAGAAAATCCTCAACCAACCGACCAAGGTTAATTATGGTCAATGGTGTTTCCGCCAAGGAAGCAAAATATTGGGAGGATTACCAATTCTCCGATGAATCGGATTCCGACGAGAATTCCGATGATGTTATAGAAATTACCCCAACTGAATTTAAAAAGGCAAAAGAAAATAATAAGGGAAAGGGCATAAAAATAGAGAAATCTAATTCCAACCCCGATGAACTTTATATGTATCGTCAACCCCCGAAGTCCTTAAGTTGTAACAATGACCCGGGAACCACTAAACCACCAGGTTTTTCTAAACCAATGTGGATAACGACGGCTCGTATTAGGGGAACATCATATATCCCTAGAAACTTGGCAAAACGAACCAAAACCGAAGAAGAAGAAACAAGCGAGTCGGAATAAGATAGCTGTATTCGTGTGGTGTAATATATGTAATATAGTGTGCTTATGCTTTATGATATATGTAAAAATTGCTTGTATTAATAAGTATTTTTTTTATGAATCTAACTCTTGTCTATTTTACAGTATAAAAACACAAAATGGATAGACAACCCAATATTTTAAGAGACCTACCCGGAGACATGATTGATGAAATCTTGTCTACAGTCGGTCAGAATTCTTCGGCACAACTATTTAAGGCGAGATCAGTTTGTAAGACATTCGAAGAACGTTCCAAGAATGCCTTGGTTTATAAAAGGCTTTCGTTCGAAAGATGGGGGATATCACATTGGGAAATCCATAAGTTACGATGTGTTTACTTTGACGCATTTATTGCGGGGAACCCAAATGCTATTTTACGCAATGGGTTAAGAAATTATTTTGACTCAATATATCCGAATATTGGACTTCGTGATTTAGAAAAAGCGGCTAACATGCAACATAAAGAAGCATGTTATGCTTACGGATTAGTAATGTTCGCTTCTCACCAAAGTGAGAACAAGAACATCGGCCTACAACTATTAAACAAAATGTTCCCACAAGTGACGGAGTCGGTAATTGGGGTAAGAAATGAGGTTTTTAGATTGTTACGGGACTGTTGGACATTACGTAACCCTCGTCCCTTTGACGACGTTACAACACGCTGTCTTATCAACAGCCATAACTGTTATGTTCCACAAGACCAATGATGGGAAGTAATCCTAGTAAAACCAGAATGCATGACTTGTTTCTGGACGTATGAATTACGTGTCTTTATTGCCTTTGCTGAACGACTTGTGTACTAGCTAGAATTATCTTCACAACCATCTTGTATCAAATTTATTGTGTGCTATATTTCATGCTATATGTAAAATAAGCGGTATTGTAAGTTTGTAAAATATGGTGTAAAAGTTTGAACGCGAAATATTATTATAATCAGTTTTTCATATAGAATTGTAGTAGTTGAATTGTATATTAGCTACTAAGTATGAACTTAACGGGTAGGTACTACCCGAATTTAAACTTATAAAACGCTAATATGAAGAAAAAGCTTTTATAAATGAGTTCATATTATGCTACGAAATACTATTAACTACTCTTAATATTCTGTATGATTAACTTGTTCCATTTGACTATTTTGAAGGAAATGGCACCGACTACTCGACACACCGTGAATATGAATGAAGAGGAATTCCGTACTTTTCTAGTTTCAAACATAGCCGCAGTACAGGCTGCGCTACATACCAACAATAACCTTGGATCTAGCAGTAAAAGAAATCGTGTAGGATGCACCTACAAAGAATTCACTGCCTGCAAACCTTTGGAATTTGATGGAACCGAAGGACCGATCGGATTGAAACGGTGGACCGAGAAGGTCGAATCGGTGTTTGCCATAAGTAAGTGTACTGAAGAGGACAAAGTGAAGTACGCTACGCATACCTTCACAGGTTCTGCGTTAACATGGTGGAATACCTATCTAGAGCAAGTGGGACAAGACGATGCGTACGCACTACCGTGGTCAGCATTCAAGCACTTGATGAACGAGAAGTACCGTCCCAGAACCGAGGTCAATAAGCTCAAGACAGAACTTAGAGGGTTACGAACCCAAGGATTTGATATTACCACGTATGAAAGACGATTCACAGAATTGTGCCTATTGTGTCCGGGAGCGTTCGAAGATGAGGAAGAGAAGATCGACGCGTTTGTGAAAGGATTACCGGAAAGAATCCAAGAAGATATAAGTTCACACGAGCCCGCCTCCATACAATAGGCATGTAGAATGGCTCACAAACTAGTGAACCAGATTGAAGAAAGAATTAAAGAACAAACTGCTGAAGAGGCCAATGTGAAGCAAGTCAAAAGAAAGTGGGAGGAAAACGGTGATAAGAATCACCAATATAACAACAACATCAATTACAACAATAATCGCAACAATTATCCCAACAATCGCAACATCAATCGCAACTACAACAAACGGCCCAACAACAACAACAACAACAACAGCAACTACAACAATCATCCCAACAACAATAATAACCTCAACAACAACAACAATCAGAAGCAGCTATGCCAAAGGTGTGAAAAGTATCACTCGGGGTTCTGCACCAAATTTTGCAATAAGTGTAAAAGAAATGGTCATAGCGCGGCGAAGTGTGAGGTCTACGGACCAGGGGTTAATAGAACGAAAGGAACAAATGGTGTCAGAACGAGTAATGGTGGAGCAAGTAGTGTCGGAGCAAGCTATGCCAATGTAGTTTGTTATAAATGTGGAAAACCGGGCCACATTATTAGAAATTGCCCGAACCAGGAGAACACGAATGGACAAGGCCGCGGAAGAGTTTTCAATATTAATGCGGCAGAGGCACAGGAAGACCCGGAGCTTGTTACGGGTACGTTTCTTATTGACAATAAATCTGCTTACGTTTTATTTGATTCGGGTGCGGATAGAAGCTATATGAGTAGAGATTTTTGTGCTAAATTAAGTTGTCCATTGACGCCTTTGGATAGTAAATTTTTACTCGAATTAGCAAATGGTATATTAATTTCAGCAGATAATATATGTCGAAATCGAGAAATTAAACTGGTTAGCGAAACATTTAAGATTGACTTGATACCAGTAGAGTTAGGGAGTTTTGATGTGATAATCGGTATGGACTGGTTGAAAGAAGTGAAAGCAGAGATCGTTTGTTACAAAAATGCAATTCGCATTATACGAGAAAATGGAAAACCCTTAATGGTGTACGGAGAAAAGGGCAACACGAAGCTACATCTTATTAGTAATTTGAAGGCACAAAAACTAATAAGAAAAATTTGCTATGCTGTTCTAGCACACGTCGAGAAAGTACAAACTGAAGAAAAGAGCATCAATGATGTTCCCGTCGCAAAAGAATTTCCCGATGTATTTCCGAAAGAATTACCGGGATTACCCCCACATCGATCCGTTGAATTTCAAATAGATCTTGTACCAGGAGCTGTACCAATAGCTCGTGCTCCTTACAGACTCGCACCCAGCGAGATGAAAGAACTGCAAAGCCAATTACAAGAACTTTTAGAGCGTGGTTTCATTCGACCAAGCACATCACCGTGGGGAGCTCCTGTTTTGTTTGTCAAAAAGAAAGATGGTACATTCAGGTTGTGTATCGACTACCGAGAGTTGAACAAACTTACCATCAAGAACCGCTACCCACTACCGAGAATCGACGACTTATTTGATCAACTACAAGGCTCGTCTGTTTATTCAAAGATTGACTTACGTTCCGGGTATCATCAAATGCGGGTGAAAGAAGATGATATTCCAAAGACTGCTTTCAGAACACGTTACCGTCATTACGAGTTTATGGTCATGCCGTTTGGTTTAACTAATGCACCAGCTGTGTTCATGGACCTTATGAACCGAGTGTGTGGACCATACCTTGACAAGTTTGTCATTGTTTTCATTGATGACATACTTATTTACTCAAAGAATGACCAAGAACACGGTGAACATTTGAGAAAGGTGTTAGAAGTATTGAGGAAGGAAGAATTGTACGCTAAGTTTTCAAAGTGTGCATTTTGGTTGGAAGAAGTTCAATTCCTCGGTCACATAGTGAACAAAGAAGGTATTAAGGTGGATCCGGCAAAGATAGAAACTGTTGAAAAGTGGGAAACCCCGAAAACTCCGAAACACGTACGCCAATTTTTAGGACTAGCTGGTTACTACAGAAGGTTCATCCAAGACTTTTCCAGAATAGAAAAACCCTTGACTGCATTAACGCATAAAGGGAAGAAATTTGAATGGAATGATGAACAAGAGAAAGCGTTTCAGTTATTGAAGAAAAAGCTAACTACGGCACCTATATTGTCATTGCCTAAAGGGAATGATGATTTTGTGATTTATTGTGACGCATCAAAGCAAGGTCTCGGTTGTGTATTAATGCAACGAACAAAGGTGATTGCTTATGCGTCTAGATAATTGAAGATTCACGAACAAAATTATACGACGCATGATTTGGAATTAGGCGCGGTTGTTTTTGCATTAAAGACTTGGAGGCACTACTTATATGGGGTCAAAAGTATTATATATACCGACCACAAAAGTCTTCAACACATATTTAATCAGAAACAACTGAATATGAGGCAGCGTAGGTGGATTGAATTGTTGAATGATTATGACTTTGAGATTTGTTACCACCCGGGGAAGGCAAATGTGGTAGCCGATGCCTTGAGCAGGAAGGATAGAGAACCCATTCGAGTAAAATCTATGAATATAATGATTCATAATAACCTTACTACTCAAATAAAGGAGGCGCAACAAGGAGTTTTAAAAGAGGGAAATTTAAAGGATGAAATACCCAAGGGATCGGAGAAGCATCTTAATATTCGGGAAGACGGAACCCGGTATAGGGCTGAAAGGATTTGGGTACCAAAATTTGGAGATATGAGAGAAATGGTACTTAGAGAAGCTCATAAAACCAGATACTCAATACATCCTGGAACGGGGAAGATGTACAAGGATCTCAAGAAACATTTTTTGTGGCCGGGTATGAAAGCTGATGTTGCTAAATATGTAGGAGAATGTTTGACGTGTTCTAAGGTCAAAGCTGAGCATCAGAAACCATTAGGTCTACTTCAACAACCCGAAATCCCGGAATGGAAATGGGAAAACATTACCATGGATTTCATCACTAAATTGCCAAGGACTGCAAGTGGTTTTGATACTATTTGGGTAATAGTTGATCGTCTCACCAAATCAGCACAATTCCTGCCAATAAGAGAAGATGACAAGATGGAGAAGTTAGCACGACTGTATTTGAAGGAAGTCGTCTCCAGACATGGAATACCAATCTCTATTATCTCTGATAGGGATGGTAGATTTATTTCAAGATTCTGGCAGACATTACAGCAAGCATTAGGAACTCGTCTAGACATGAGTACTGCCTATCATCCACAAACTGATGGGCAGAGCGAAAGGACGATACAAATGCTTGAAGACATGCTACGAGCATGTGTTATTGATTTCGGAAACAGTTGGGATCGACATCTACCGTTAGCAAAATTTTCCTACAACAACAGCTACCATTCAAGCATTGAGATGGCGCCGTTTGAAGCACTTTATGGTAGAAAGTGCAGGTCTCCGATTTGTTGGAGTGAAGTGGGGGATAGACAGATTACGGGTCCGGAGATTATACAAGAAACTACCGAGAAGATCATCCAAATTCAACAACGGTTGAAAACCGCCCAAAGTCGACAAAAGAGCTACGCTGACATTAAAAGAAAAGATATAGAATTTGAAATTGGAGAGATGGTCATGCTTAAAGTTGCACCTTGGAAAGGCGTTGTTCGATTTGGTAAACGAGGGAAATTAAATCCAAGGTATATTGGACCATTCAAGATTATTGATCGTGTCAGACCAGTAGCTTACCGACTTGAGTTACCTCAACAACTCGCGGCTGTACATAACACTTTCCACGTCTCGAATTTGAAGAAATGTTTTGCTAAAGAAGATCTCACTATTCCGTTAGATGAAATCCAAATCAACGAAAAACTTCAATTCATCGAAGAACCCGTCGAAATAATGGATCGTGAGGTTAAAAGACTTAAGCAAAACAAGATACCAATTGTTAAGGTTCGATGGAATACTCGTAGAGGACCCGAGTTCACCTGGGAGCGTGAAGATCAGATGAAGAAGAAATACCCGCATCTATTTCTAGAAGATTCGTCAACACCTTCAACTGTTTAAAATTTCGGGACGAAATTTATTTAACGGGTAGGTACTGTAGTGACCCGAACTTTTCCATGTTTATATATATTAATTGAGATTGATATTTACATGATTAAATGTTTCCAACAGGTTAAGCAATCAAACTTGTTAAGACTTGATTAATTGAAATATGTTTCATATAGACAATTGACCACCCAAGTTGACCGGTGATTCACGAACGTTAAAACTTGTAAAAACTATATGATGACATATATATGGATATATATATATAGTTAACATGATACTATGATAAGTAAACATGTCATTAAGTATATTAACAATGAACTACATATGTAAAAACAAGACTACTAACTTAATGATTTTTAAACCAGACATATATGCAACGATTATCGTTGTAAAGACATTTAATGTATATATATCATATTAAGAGATATTCATACATGATAATATCATGATAATATAATAATTTAAAATCTCATTTGATATTATAAACATTGGGTTAACAACATTTAACAAGATCGTTAACCTAAAAGTTTCAAAACAACACTTACATGTAACGACTAACGATGACTTAACGACTCAGTTAAAATGTATATACATGTAGTGTTTTAATATGTATTTATACACTTTTGAAAGACTTCAATACACTTATCAAAATACTTCTACTTAACAAAAATGCTTACAATTACATCCTCGTTCAGTTTCATCAACAATTCTACTCGTATGCACCCGTATTCGTACTCGTACAATACACAGCTTTTAGATGTATGTACTATTGGTATATACACTCCAATGATCAGCTCTTAGCAGCCCATGTGAGTCACCTAACACATGTGGGAACCATCATTTGGCAACTAGCATGAAATATCTCATAAAATTACAAAAATATGAGTAATCATTCATGACTTATTTACATGAAAACAAAATTACATATCCTTTATATCTAATCCATACACCAACGACCAAAAACACCTACAAACACTTTCATTCTTCAATTTTCTTCATCTAATTGATCTCTCTCAAGTTCTATCTTCAAGTTCTAAGTGTTCTTCATATATTCTACAAGTTCTAGTTACATAAAATCAAGAATACTTTCAAGTTTGCTAGCTCACTTCCAATCTTGTAAGGTGATCTTCCAACCTCAAGAAATCTTTGTTTCTTACAGTAGGTTATCATTCTAATACAAGGTAATAATCATATTCAAACTTTGGTTCAATTTCTATAACTATAACAATCTTATTTCAAGTGATGATCTTACTTGAACTTGTTTTCGTGTCATGATTCTGCTTCAAGAACTTCGAGCCATCCAAGGATCCGTTGAAGCTAGATCCATTTTTCACTTTTCCAGTAGGTTTATCCAAGGAACTTAAGGTAGTAATGATGTTCATAACATCATTCAATTCATACATATAAAGCTATCTTATTCGAAGGTTTAAACTTGTAATCACTAGAACATAGTTTAGTTAATTCTAAACTTGTTCGCAAACAAAAGTTAATCCTTCTAACTTGACTTTTAAAATCAACTAAACACATGTTCTATATCTATATGATATGCTAACTTAATGATTTAAAACCTGGAGACACGAAAAACACCGTAAAACCGGATTTACGCCGTCGTAGTAACACCGCGGGCTGTTTTGGGTTAGTTAATTAAAAACTATGATAAACTTTTATTTAAAAGTTGTTATTCTGAGAAAATGATTTTTATTATGAACATGAAACTATATCCAAAAATTATGGTTAAACTCAAAGTGGAAGTATGTTTTCTAAAATGGTCATCTAGACGTCGTTCTTTCGACTGAAATGACTACCTTTACAAAAACGACTTGTAACTTATTTTTACGACTATAAACCTATACTTTTTCTGTTTAGATTCATAAAATAGAGTTCAATATGAAACCATAGCAATTTGATTCACTCAAAACGGATTTAAAATGAAGAAGTTATGGGTAAAACAAGATTGGATAATTTTTCTCATTTTAGCTACGTGAAAATTTGTAACAAATCTATTCCAACCATAACTTAATCAACTTGTATTGTATATTATGTAATCTTGAGATACCATAGACACGTATACAATGTTTCGACCTATCATGTCGACACATCTATATATATTTCGGAACAACCATAGACACTCTATATGTGAATGTTGGAGTTAGCTATACAGGGTTGAGGTTGATTCCAAAATATATATAGTTTGAGTTGTGATCAATACTGAGATACGTATACACTGGGTCGTGGATTGATTCAAGATAATATTTATCGATTTATTTCTATACATCTAACTGTGGACAACTAGTTGTAGGTTACTAACGAGGACAGCTGACTTAATAAACTTAAAACATCAAAATATATTAAAAGTGTTGTAAATATATTTTGAACATACTTTGATATATATGTATATATTGTTATAGGTTCGTGAATCAACCAGTGGCCAAGTCTTACTTC
The DNA here is from genome assembly GCF_046630445.1 of Rutidosis leptorrhynchoides. Lineage (NCBI taxonomy): Eukaryota > Viridiplantae > Streptophyta > Magnoliopsida > Asterales > Asteraceae > Rutidosis > Rutidosis leptorrhynchoides. The sequence goes on along the minus strand of NC_092334.1, from coordinate 630,047,609 downwards.
CCGACGAAGTAAAAATCTGTGAAAGTGAGTTATAGTCCCACTTTTAAAATCTAATATTTTTGGGATGAGAATACATGCAGGTTTTATAAATGATTTACAAAATAGACACAAGTACGTGAAACTACATTCTATGGTTGAATTATCAAAATCGAATATGCCCCTTTTTATTAAGTCTGGTAATCTAAGAATTAGGGAACAGACACCCTAATTGACGCGAATCCTAAAGATAGATCTATTGGGCCTAACAAACCCCATCCAAAGTACCGGATGCTTTAGTACTTTGAAATCTATATCATATCCGAAGGGTGTCCCGGAATGATGGGGATATTCTTATATATGCATCTTGTTAATGTCGGTTACCAGGTGTTCACCATATGAATGATTTTTATCTCTATGTATGGGGTGTGTATTGAAATATGAAATCTTGTGGTCTATTATTATGATTTGATATATATATAGGTTAAACCTATAACTCACCAACATTTTTGTTGACGTTTTAAGCATGTTTATTCTCAGGTGATTATTAAGAGCTTCCGCTGTCGCATACTTAAATAAGGACGAGATTTGGAGTCCATGCTTGTATGATATTGTGTAAAAACTGCATTCAAGAAACTTATTTTGTTGTAACATATTTGTATTGTAAACCATTATGTAATGGTCGTGTGTAAATAGGATATTTTAGATTATCATTATTTGATAATCTACGTAAAGCTTTTTAAACCTTTATTGATGAAATAAAGGTTATGGTTTGTTTTAAAATGAATGCAGTCTTTGAAAAACGTCTCATATAGAGGTCAAAACCTCGCAACGAAATCAATTAATATGGAACGTTTTTAATCAATAAGAACGGGAGATTTCAAACCACTTCCACTTACTGGTCCACCAGTCGAGGAAAATTCCCCTACCACCCAAATTACAAAAGCAACTAACCCCACTGTCGAAGCTGATGATCAGTTGACTCAGTTCATTCAAGGATAACAACAGCTAAATCAGAGAACTGTAGCTAGACAAGATCAGATGGAGATACTAATGAGAAATCAATTGGCTCTGCTCAAAAGTCTGGAGACGCAGCTTGGATAGTTATCACAATGCCTTGAAACCCGACCACAGGGAAGGTTACCGAGTAATACTATCCAAAATCCCCACATATAGGAGGCTATGAAAATGGATTCAGTAATCCCAGAGGAAGAACCACGGAGAAGGTCAGCTAGGCTCAAGAACAAATCGACATGTTGGTTGAATGTGGGTTAATACACTAAACGATAAACTTAAGTATGATTAACCAAAGAGTATGTTTTGATGATGACACACACACACATACGTATAAGTGATGACTGACATCTTAACATAAAACACGCAAGGTCACTAATCCATACTTTATCTTGCACACGACCAAGTTAAACATAGGTTAAAGAATGAAATTTAAAATTCAGGCAAACACACGGTCGAGGTACGGTCGACCGTATAGTCAACCGTGAAACCCCAAACTAAATTACAACGTAGTTTTCTGAAAACAAGTTGCACGGTCGCCACCACGGTCAACCGCATTGCGACCGCAGTTTCTTTTGTCTCCGATTTTGACCAAATAAAGTTTGAATAGTTCCCGACATCTATAATTCATGAAACCTTTCTAAACATGCTTAGAATAGATGCCCTCTCCATACTCAATTGAGTTTTGGTCATAAAAACACTAATTGTGATTAATTACTCCTAATGACATCTTAATGACAAATTAACCAAGATTAGGCATAACACATAAGTGTTAATCAACAACTTGTGATCTTAATTCTTATCTAGATATATTTAGTACGATCATAAAGTGCCAACACACTTAAGCCAATGTCACTAGAACAATGATTGCTATTAGAAATGACTTAGTGATTAATTAAGGCTAAATGAAGAACAATGATTTCAAGGTTAAACTAGAAATGACTTGTGATGTGCGTAGAGGTGTATACGAAATAGTTATATTTTTACTACGAAATACTATTAAATACGATACAATTTTACACAAGTTATTTATTTATTTATAGAGTGGATATACCTAAACCTTGCTACAACACTTATAGGCAGTGTACCTAATCGTAGAGTAGTGTAGTTTTTAGTAAGTCCGGTTCGTTCCACAGGGATCTAGCTAAGTTTAACGCTATATTTTTAAAAACTATATTTGTAAAAATACAAAAATATATAAGTAATATTATTATTATAAAAGGGGTTTTTACCGTTTAATGACCGGTTTGTCGATTTTAAAACTTTAGTCGCAGTTAAAACCTAATGTAAATTATTAAAAATAAATATAACTTAATTTTAAGCGTAAAGTAAATAACGATAATGAAATTGCGATAAATAAAAATGCGATAAATAAAAAGTACGACAATTAAAGAGTACGATAATTATAAGTACAATTAAATACAATGACAAAAAGTGCGATAATTAAAAGTGCAATTAAATATGAAATAAAGGAAATTAAATATGAAATAAAGGAATTATGCTTATTTAAACTTCCGTAATCATGATGTTCGACGTGTTGTTTTTAGTTTATTCCCATGGGTTAATTGTTCTTTGTCCTGGATTATTCGATATGTCCATACGGATTTGTCCATAATAGTCCATCAGTCATAATCATAAAGTGCGAAAGTCTTCGTCAAATCTTATTCCCGAAGTCAAATATTCCAACTAATTGGGGATTCAAATTGTAACAAGGTCTTAATACTTTGTTTAATGAATACATCAGGTTATCGCCTGCGTGTAAACTAAGGTTTTACTACTTTGTTAACAATTACACCAATTACCCTTGAATGTAATCCACCCCTGTTTCAACAAGTCTATTAACTATTAATCCAGTTCCGTGTCCGGTAAAATGAACAATTATTGGTATTTATAGATATCCCGCCCACCGTACCCGATTAAGCATATGTGGTTATATATAAATACGTCAAATTATAAGTCTATATATTAAATTAACGAGGTATCATTTAGTTAACATAAAGCCCATTAATAGCCCATAGTCTAATTTCCACAAGTGTCGTTCTTTTATCCAAACCCCAATTATGGTCCAAAGCCCAATTACCCAATTTTAATATTTAGCCCAACATCACGATTACTTCGGCATTAAATAAGCATAATAATAACTTAGCTACGAGACATTAAATTAAAAATAATTTAAACATAACTTACAGTGATTTATTAATAGCGTAGTGTTACACGGACAGAGTTTCAACTTAAAACCTTAAAACATTCGCTAACATAACCTTATTATTATTAATCTTAAATTAAAATTATAAATTATATATATATATATATATATATATATATATATATATATATATATATATATATATATATATATATATATATATATATATATATATATATATATATATATCTTTTACGTATATGAAATGGAAAGAAGGTGTAAAAATATTGATCGAATGCGTTGCCTTTTATAGGCCCCATTTCAGTTTTGGTGTGCTCCGCGATCTCGAAGGGTTTCTCCTTCACAGCTCCGCGATCACGGATTGGGGGATTACAGCTCATCCAAGTTTGGCTCCTAGCTTGCCGACGAATTTTTTTAATAAATAAATATAATATATATATATAATTTTAAGAATTATTTATATATTATATTATATTTATATGCATAGTTGAATTGTAATTTTCGCTTCGTTGCGTCGTGCGTTGAAAGTTGACTTAGGTCCCGGTTCCGAATTTTTGAACGTCCTTGCGTACAATTTAATATCTTGTACTTTGCGTTTTGTAACTTGTACTTTTGTCATTTCTAGACGCTTCTCATCAATAAATTGAACCTCTTGTATCGTACTTTGTACTTTTGAGCTTTTTGGTCGTTTGCGTCTTCAAATCGTCGAATCTGTCTTTTGTCTTCACCTTTTATTATTTAAACGAATATCACTTGTAAATAGAACACTTGTAACTAAAAGCTTGTCTTTCTTGAGGAATAATGCTATGAAATATATGTTCGTTTTTAGCATTATCAAATATTCTCACACTTGAGCGTTGCTTGTCCTCAAGCAATATAGTTTTGAAATAAAAATACTAGAATCACTTCTTTATTCTTCACACTTTATACATCAGTGATTTCTATACGGCGGTATGAACAATGGTAGTAACGATGTGGTTTACAGTCCCACATGACTATAAAAATTTAGATACTTAAGGAAATTGGATCTTTATGAAAACATTTGATCTTTTGAAAATTCAAGCTAGATTTTACCCTAGACAGGTTTTCCGGAATAACCCTTTACCGGTGTTGCAAAATGTTTTTGTAGGTTTGGTGGGTTTCAGATTTGAAAATTTTAGCTCAAAACTTATGGTTTTGTGTCACCTACTTGCTAACCTTGTATTAGGAAAGCAACACGTCCAGTATACTTGCTCCGTATATTACCTTTCGGTAAACTACCGTCCGGTTGTAAAGGAAAGCGTTGAACAAGCAACTGTTGAGGCAATGTCCCCTGACATGCTTTTAATTATGGTCTATAACGTGTCGGATGCAATTACTATCCTTTGTAGGAGCAATAGTAAAGCTCACCCTATAGTTTTTCGGTCTGGCACAAGGTCCTGTCTTTGACCATGCTATGCAACCACCGTTCTTACGGTTGACACCCGATTTGGTTCAGGTGACCTAATGAATTCCAGGGGAATTCTCAGGATTTTACGTTCAATGGTAATGAACGCATTGAAAATAGGTTTTCAGAAAACAAATCGGTTTGTAATTTGTTTTTTTCAAAATATTTTCTCGTTCAAGCTCGAGTTTAGATATCATTTAATTCCATGAGTTTGAATTCTCAATCTTTAAGGTCAATCTCAAGGATTGAGTAATATCAGGCTTAAAAGCTGATTTTTAATCTTTAAGGAGATTATCTTTTCTGGGGATCTGATTCATTAGTCTTATCAAGCTAATTTGCACGGTGCCCCCTATTGTACGAGATAAATCCTTCTCATGGTTAGGATAAATCTGACCACTTGGCGACCCTGTTTGATGCTGAGGTCCGTGGATTTCCTGCTGATTTTAGTGATGACTTTTCTAGATTTTTCGTCAACCTACAGCTGGTCTAGACGACAACTTCATGATCTAAATCAAGAAGCGCGTGTCTTTTTCGGAAGACTTTACTTCCTTTTAATGATGGAATTGATTCATTATGTAGATCCATCTATTCTTTTCAAAAGTATTACCATAAACCGGGTAAAACTGATTATTTTCGTTCAAAACAAAAGTATCTTCAATTATTTGTACAAAAATAGGTGATATATAATTTGAATAACTTGGTAAATATTTCCCACACTTGGCTTTTATTTTCCTTTCTTTGCCTTTTTGTTTTCCTCTATTCCATTTTTAAATGAATTCTAATATTTTGAGTTGTTTCTCAAATTATGTCCTTTCCAAGGTAACAATAATTTCGGTGTTAATACCTAGTTTTATCGTTCATATGTATAAACATGATTTTGAATTCATTTAGTTGAAAATTTTGAAAAATTTTACTAGAATTGGGTAGTCAGTATATAAGACTAGGGCTGTTCTTTATTATCAGAGAGCACTAGATTCTAATACAAATACTGCGTTACTAGTATTTTTAATGGTAACCAAGTGTTTAAATTAAATTTTTTAAAATTCCGAAAGAATTTAACCTCTTTCCACACTTAAGATCTTGCAATGCCCTCATTTGCAAGAAATCAGTAACAATTTAAATTATTGAGGGTGATTAGCGTAGAAAAACGATTAAATTTTACTAAAGTTTCCAAACATATTGTTGTTTGTTTGTTGAATGATAAATGGTGCACATCATTTGTTCATTCCGTTTGTTGTTTTATCACATTTATTTTGCATCTTGTCGTCAAAATTAGTAGCTTTTGCTGAACTTAATGCCAGTCTTTGAAAATGCATTGTTTTACCCTGTTGTGTACATAAGATAAACTGCAAACATATATACATATTTTTGAAGTTTGGTATATTACCCCACATTCAAAAATTATTAAAATATAATAATAAAAGTTAGAAAATTATAAAAACTAATACAATACCAACATAAGTATTAAATATAGAAACATTAAAAATAAATAAGATAAATAAGACTAAGTAAGCTAGGGTTGATTCTGAAACCAGTAGGGGTTCCATGGTTCATTGTATCTATCTTGATATGCTTGAAATGGGTCATAGGTAGGAAAAGGTGGTCTCGTATCCTCGGTCCACGGAGGAAAATAGACTGGCTCAGTAGGAATGTAGTTCATACCTTGGGAGGCTAAATAGGCTTTGCTATATTCTTGATGATATTGCCAAGCCTGAAACTCTTGTTGCATAGCCCGTTGGTATTCAGTTTGGGACATTATTCTTTGTATATTGGTTATTTGGTTTCCTCCTCCCACATTACCTTGTTGTTGACCTCTTTCTACCTGTGGATGATTCCCTTGATATGGAAGTGCAACATTATTTCTTTTCAACAAAACCTTTGCACCAGCATATACCCGCATATCAATCCAATCACGAGGAATGGGTACTTGTACTAACTCCCTTCCCCGAGTAATATCCACACCGAGGTACTCGGCAATTAAAGTCACAAAAATACCACCTCCTATAATACTATTGTTTTGCATTCCCTTTATCATATCCGACAAATAATAGTCCACACAATAAGGAATATTTACAAAGCTCTGTGGGTCTCTAATACACATCAGATAAAATAAATCATCTTCAGTCACTTTATCTTTATTTCTACCCCTTTGTGTAATAGAGTTGGAAATGAATCTATGGATTACCCTAAGCTCGGCTCTATCTATATCAGTATAAGAATAATGACCTCCACGAAAACGATTATGGCTAGTCATTATACTCCATAACTCATTCTTATCAAAATCATAATCAACCCTTCTACCATTACTTATCAACTGTCTACAATCATCAGTTAATAATTCTTCAGCCGTATAAATACACAAAGCTTCAGCCATATCTAATAAAGACATACGGTGCATCACACCTCCTAATAGAAATCTAATAAAACTTCTATCCGTTAAACTAGTTACTTCATCATTTAGTTCAATAGTACTTACTAACTCAACGCACCATTCCTTATACACAGGTCTACGTATAGTGAATAGATTAATCCAATCATTGAAAGTAGAATTACCATACCTTTGTGTAAGTAATTCTCTTATTGGCTCGGCCAATCCCACTGTCTTTAATGGTGCCCAATCTATCAGCCTGGACACTTCAACATCTTTGGGATGAAGAATGCTCAAGTTCCTCTGATATTTTGGATAGTCTATCTAAAATCTGTCAAATCGTAAGTTAGGGTGTAGATTTGCTTCAACTGCTCGCGACAATGAAATAAAAGGGTGCGGTTGATTCTGTTTGTATTGTTCACTGAGATCTTGATCCTCGTCACTTTCATTATAAGTATTCAAATTTTGTGGCGCGGATGAATATTCACCTCGTTCATTCTGCTAAACACATTAAACAAAAAGGAATTGTGCATCCAAAAATGCATTGGTATTAGCGAAATAACAATTAAAAATAACTAACATGACATGTTTAATCCATATTAAATTCATGCTCATTTTCATATTTTTAACAATTCTACACTTTTTCAAATAAGCATATATGAAAATGTTTACCAAGTTTATAAGCATTCTACTCAAATAACATGTCAAAATAATCATTACTAGCAATTAAACAAGTTTCAAATGGCTTTTATATCAAATTAATCAAGTTCATGAATTTTAGACTTAAAAAGTCCACTTTAATTCTTAAAAATCATGTTTAGGATCAAAGTTTTGATCATTTAGCTACCTAAACATGTTACACTACTTAATTTAGCAATAATTCATGACAAAAATCGGTCATAACCTGTTTATATCAAAAAGCCCCAAATTTCTCAAGAACACAAACCCTAGATTCCTAAAATTTTTGAAGTTTTTGGCTTCAAATCATGTTAAATAGCATCAATCTAGGTTATACATGCATAATATATCAACAATTTAACACTAATTACACTAAAAATTAACAAAAATCAAATTAAAAAAAATAGCTCAAGAACACAAAAAAAAAAAAATTCGAATTTAAGAGTGTTAGGGGTGTAGAAATTACCATTCTTCTTGAAAGGGATTTAGGTAGGAATCTCCACATCAATTTTTAGCAACAAATTTGATGAAAAACGGTGCAAAATGGCGATTTGTGTGTGTTTTTTTCGTGGGTTTTTCGCAGAAATATAATGAATTGGGGATGGAGACTGGTCTGTCTCGACCAGTTTATTCTTTTTGATTTTTCTCTGTTCCGCGATCTCGAAGGAGTACACCCCCTGGCTCCGCGATCTCGAAGATTTTTTTTTTTTTTTTATAAAACCTTTAACTTAAAAAAATAGAAATTACATAATTTAAAAATTTTGTTTTCCTTGTTATTTAGGACGAGGTCGTTTCGGATCGTTGTCCTAGTCCGTCCCTTGACAAAATTTTAAAATTTGTCGTTTTTAAGCGCTGTTTTAAAAGCAATGATTTTTGAGTTTTTTTAATTTTTTTGGCATACTTTAAATTAATAAGATTAAAAATGATGATAACAAAATTTCTCGTCCCGCCCTCGGGTAAAGCAATTTCGGCTCAATGACCTAGTCTTCAACTCACGACGAATTTTAGAAATCATATTTTTAACTTAATGAAATAAAGTAAATTTTTGTTTTTAACTTCACACAAACTTAAATTTAAAATGCATAAAATTAAAAATTCATATTAATATTATTAATATTTATATATTTTAGTTTTACAAACTCATATTAAAAATATTAGTTTTTAAAATATTCACAAACTTAAACATATTGATTTAAAAATATTTACAATATTAATTTAATATTTTAACAACAAGGTAAAAATAAAATTAAAAATCTTTTTGGTCTTTTATCCCACTTTAATCAATCAAATATTTACAAAAATATACGTCCCTCTTTTGGGTAAAGTAATTTCAGTTCAACGACCTAGTTTTACTCCTGACGAATTTTTTAAATATTTTGGTTTGATTGATTAAAGATATTTATACCTTAAGAATAAACGGTAAATTTCGCAGTGATGTAATAAATTTTTGTATGATATCAATAATTTCGGTTACGCATACCTAATTTTATTGAATACCAATTTAATACTTTATAGCGAACGATTCAGCGTTTATTATCAAAAGGTTAAAAGCAATAAAAATAAAAATAAAAACTGTACATACTTACCTGTGCGATAGAATTCTTAGTGACCTGCTTTAGCGCACTCATAAGATAGTCGGACTAATTGGTTTTCCATAGCTACATAGGCATAACCTCGATCATTCAACGATTTTTCTTCAAAACATATGAATGGTCCTTCTCTGCATAAAGTAACAAATTCGGTATTTGAATATGTTTGATTCATCGAGCATTTTCCTTCGTGTGACCATTTTCCGCATTTGTGACATCTTTCAAGGTGTCGTGCTCTTCTTTTCGCTGCGGATTTTGATTTTCCTTTACCAAAATGTAACTTATTATGATCGTTTCTGAATTCTTTTCTTACTCCGTCCAATTTGGCTCTTATTACTGACACCAGGTCACTCGGAAAGGTGTCATTATTACGTTTAGTGATTAAAGCGTGTAGCATTAGACCATGGTTTAGATCAAAGGAATTCTTCATCTCGTAAAACCTAAAAAAAATAAAAATTCAGAATGGGGTGAGAAGACTAGTTCTTTAAGGTCTGCTTGGGAATGACCATTCAGATTCCATTCTCGAGAACTACACGAAAACAGAATATCTAACTCTAATAGAAATACATATTATCCTTTAAAGACTATTCTCCCCACACTTAGTTAGCTGTGGTGTCGAAATTGTGATTGACTTCATTTTCAATTGGATCATCAACAATTTGTATATCTCTGACTTTTTCTTCAATCCATTTGTTGATTTCCTCCGTAGCTTTCACAAATTCAACTAACATCGCCTTTTCTTTTGGCGATTAATTGGATACTAATCGGTTACATAACTTAAGGTTTCCCTTAATCTTAGCATCTGAATCCGTTTATAAAGTTTCTTCGTTGAACTGTTAAAAACGGGTTCATCTAATTTCTTATCATCAACGGGGTTCTTTGTGATCGGATCATCATTAAGTATTTCTTCATCTTCCCCACACTTATGCATTTTTATTGGTTTAACAGTTTTAGTTGGTGAAGATTTAAACTTTCGGTTTACAAAGGTGATCGATTTATCATCATCCCTAAGTGTCATTCTTCCTTCTCTTACATCAATGAACGCCTCGGTGGTTGCTAAAAATGGGCGACCTAAAATTAGAGGAATATCAAGATTTTCCTCCATATTAATAACTATAAAGTTTGCAACAAAGGTCAAACTTCCCACGTTAACAAGTAAATTACTTGCTATTCCAACCGGGTGTTTAATGGTTAGGTCAAATGATTGAACACTTATTTTGGTTGGTTTTAATTTTCCCATACCTAATCTTTTGTATAAGGAAAGAGGCATAATATTTGCACTTGCTCCTAAATCTGCGAGTCCATTATATACAGCACCATCATTAAGCAAGCAAGAAATGATAAATTCACCCGGGTCTCCTGCTTTAGTAAGTCGAGTTGGTTTGTAAACCTTTTTCGGGTGTTCTTTTCTTGGTTCTTTCACTTCTATTTGAACTTCTTGTTCACATTTTTCTTCGTTTATTGGAATGGGAGGTTTGTATAAGAATTCTTCTTCATCACTCCAATTTGAAACCTCCCTATTTTTCAATTTTGATTTTTCATATGTTGTTGATAACATATTTATGTTTTCATTTTGAATGTTTTCTTGGGTGGTGAAATTATGATTGACTTCATTGTCAACTTCCATCGGACCATGTATGTAATGTTTAACTCTGTGACCATTAACTTTAAATTCAATCTCATTTGAATTTATTAACTCTATTGTTCTGTATGGGAAAACTCTTTTGACTATGAATGGTCCAGACCACCTTGATTTCAATTTTCCAGGAAATAGCTTGAATCGTGAATTGAAAAGAAGAACTCGGTCTCCTTCTTTAAATTCTTTTGAACTTCTGATTCTTTTATCATGCCATTTCTTTGTTCTTTCTTTATAGATTAACGAATTTTATAATATGCTTCATGTCTTAATTCTTCTAATTCGTTTAGTTAACTTAACCGTAGATGTCCGACTTCATGTAAATCAAGATTACATGTCTTCAAAGCCCAAAATGATATGTGTTCAATTTCTACTGGAAGATGACATGCTTTTCCGTAAACGAGTCTAAAAGGTGTGGTTCCAATTGGAGTTTTGTAGGCTGTTCTAAAAGCCCAAAGTGCATCCTCCAATTTCATGGACCATTCCTTCGGCTTTGATCCTACGGTTTTCTCTAGAATACGTTTTAAAGCTCGGTTGGTATTTTCAACTTGTCCACTTGTTTGTGGATGATATGCAGTAGAGATTTTATGAGTTACTCCATTTCTTTTGAGAACTTTCTCAAGTTGATTGTTACAAAAATGAGTACCCCGATCACTTATTAAAGCTTTCGGTGTTCCAAACCTAGCAAAAAGACGTTTTAAAAAGTTGACTACAACTCGTGCATCGTTAGTTGGGAGAGCTTGTGCTTCCGCCCATTTAGATACATAATCAATGGCAACGAGAATGTAGAGATTATTATGAGATTTTTGAAATGGACCCATAAAGTCAATACCCCAAACGTCAAATACTTCACATACTTGAATGACATTTTGTGGCATTTCATCACGTTGACTTATTTTTCCGGCCCTTTGACAAGCATCACAGGATTTGCAAAGAAGGTGTGCATCTTTGAAAATTGTAGGCCAATAGAATCCAGCATCGTAAACTTTTCTTGCTGTAAGTTGAGGCCCATAATGCCCTCCTGTTGATCCTGTGTGACAATGTTTTAAGATTTGACTAGCTTCATCTCCGAATACACATCGGCGTATTATTCCATCGGGACAACTTTTAAACAAATGTGGATCTTCCCAGAAATAATGTTTTATATCACTGAAGAATTTCTTTCGTTTTTGGTACGACAATCCTTTTTCAAGGAATCCACATACTAAGTAGTTTGCATAGTCTGCAAACCATGGAATTTCATTATAATCTATCTTCAATAGATATTCATCAGGAAAGTTGTCTTGTATGGTCGATTCATTTAGAACTTCTAATTCGGGATTTTCAAGACGAGAAAGATGATCAGCGGCGAGATTTTCTGCTCCCTTTTTGTCTCGGATTTCAATATCGAACTCTTGTAAGAGTAAGATCCAACAGATTAATCGTGGCTTGGCATATTGTTTTGAAAATAGGTATCTAAGAGCAGAATGGTCGGTATAGACCACCGTTTTAGCTAGAACGAGATATGAACGAAATTTGTCAAAAGCAAATACAATAGCAAGGAGTTCTTTTTCGTAGTTGTATAATTCGTTTGTGCTCCTTGTAACGTCTTACTTGCATAATATATAGGTTGAAATCGTTTTTCAATCCTTTGTCCTAAAACGACTCCCATTGCAAAATCACTTGCATCGCACATTAGTTCAAACGGTAGATTCCAATTTGGAGTTATCATGATCGGCGCATTAGTGAGTTTTTCTTTAAGAATATTAAAAGATTTGATGGATTCATCCGAAAAGATGAATGGATCATCTTTTTCTAGGAGTTTATTCATAGGAGTGGCAATTTTAGAAAAATCTTTTATGAAACGTCGGTAAAAACCAGCATGTCCTAGAAAACTCCTAACTCCTCTAACATTGGTAGGATGTGGAAGTTTAGAAATTACATCTACTTTAGCTCTATCCACTTCAATTCCTTCCTTTGAAATTTTATGACCAAGAACGATGCCTTCTTTAACCATGAAATGGCATTTCTCCCAATTAAGTACTAGATTTGATTGTTCGCATCTAATAAGCATTCGTTCAAGATTAACTAGACATGTTTCAAAAGTATCACCGAAGACTGAAAAGTCATCCATGAAAACTTCCATGCATTCTTCTATCATGTCGTGAAAAATCGCCATCATGCACCTTTGAAAGGTTGCAGGGGCGTTGCAAAGTCCAAATGGCATTCGTTTATAAGCAAAAGTACCATAAGGGCACGTGAATGTGGTTTTCTCTTGATCTTCAGGTGCTATTGGAATTTTAAAATATCCGGAAAAACCATCAAGAAAACAATAGTAACTATTTCCGGCTAATCTTTCCAACATTTGATCAATGAAAGGTAAGGGAAAGTGATCTTTTCTGGTGGCGTCATTTAATTTTCTATAATCAATACAAACACGCCATCCTGTTACAGTCCTAGTAGGAATAAGCTCATTTTTCTCATTTGTGATAACAGTCATGCCACCTTTCTTAGGTACGCATTGAACTGTTCTTACCCATGGACTATCAGAGATTGGATAAATTAAACCTGCATCTAGCAGTTTAATAATTTCTTTCTTAACAACATCTTGCATATTAGGATTTAGTCTTCGTTGGCGTTGCACATACGTTTTATGACCTTCTTCCATAAGGATTTTATGTGTGCAATACGAAGGACTTATTCCTTTAATATCATGAATCTTCCATGCAATAGCTGGTTTATGAGCTTTTAGCACAGAAATGAGTTGAGATTTTTCATTTTTGGTAAGAGAAGACGATATTATTATAGGTAATTCAGATTCACCATGTAAATAAGCATATTCCAAATGGTTTGGAAGTGGCTTTAACTCTAATGTCGGTGGTTATTCTATCGATGATTTATATCGATATCTGTCTTCTTCTTTTAGCATTTGAATTTCTTCTGTTGTTGGTTCATATCCATTAACGTGTAGCTAACATTTCAGTTTCATCAATTGGTTCAGTTCCTTCTCCTAAAGAACATTCTCCTGTTCCTTGTAATTCTGGAAATTCTTCTAACAATTCTGCATGTGAATCTATAGTTTGAATATAATAACATGTATCATCTGCAGATTGCGGTTGTTGCATGGCTCTATTCACAGAAAAGGTAACACTCTCGTCCTCTATACTTAGGGTCAGTTTCTTACCGAACACGTCTATTATTACTTTGGCCGTGTTTAAGAATGGTCTTCCTAATATAAGAGGAACTCGAGAATCTTCTTCCATGTCCAGAATAACAAAATCTACTGGAAATACTAAAGTACAAACTTTAACTAGCATGTTCTCCATTATCCCTCTAGGATATTTTACTGATCGATCAGCTAGTTGTATACTTATTCGTGTTGGTTTCAATTCTCCATGGTCTAGTTTAGCGTATAGTGAATGCGGCATGAGATTTATACTAGCACCTAAGTCTGTCAATGCTTCTATTGAACTAAGTATACCCAGAAAACATGGAATTGTGAAACTTCCTGGATCAGATAATTTTTCTGGTATCTTATTCAACAGCACTGCAGAACAATTAGCATTCATAGTAACAACCGAGAGTTCTTCCATTTTCTTTCTATTTGTGATTAGATCTTCCAGAAATTTAGCATATCTAGGCATTCCTGAAATCACATCAATGAAAGGAAGATTGACATTTATTTGTTTAAACATATCCAAGAATTTGGATTGCTCGGCTTCAAGTCTCTCTTTTCTCATTTTACTCGTGTAAGGAAGTGGTGGTTGGTATGGTTTAACATAAGGTTTAGCTTTAACTGTGTTACTTTCATTAACCTTTTCAACTACCGATTCTGTTTCCTTATCTTGCTCAGGTTGTGGTTTTTGTGGAGTATGAATAGTGTCATCAGAACTTACAGGTATTTCAGGTGGGTTAAGTGTCATACCACTTCTTGTGGTAATGGCTTTAGCTGTTTCATTCCGGGGGTTAGCATTTGTATTGCTAGGTAAACTTCCTGGTTTTCTTTCACCTATCAACCTTGCTAGGTTGCATACTTCTTGTTCCAAATTTTGAATCGAAGTTTGTTGATTTCTAAATGCTTGAGCATTTTGTTCATTGGTTTGTTTCTGAGATGTGAAAAACTGCGTTTGAGATTCAACTAGCTTTGACATCATATCTTCTAAATTTGTCTTTTTATCATCGGTTTGTTGTGGTTTAATTGGAAAAATAGGTCTTTGCTGATTGTAAGTATTATTGGATACTTGTTGATTGCTAGGACCTTGTTGGTTGTTGTATGGAACATTTCGGTTATAATTTTGGTTTTGATTGTAGTTTGGTCTTGGCGGTTGATAATTATTCTGATAATTATTTCCAGGCCTTTGGTTTATGTATGAAACATTCTCTCTTTGTTCCATTGTTAGTTCAATACTAAGACAATCTTTTGTTAAATGTGGTCCTCCACACTGCTCACAACTAATTCGTATTGAGTGAATATCTTTAGTCATCTTTTCCATTCGTCTCTCGACAGCATCTATCTTTGTGAAAATGGAATCTAAGTCATGGCTAGAATCGGCTCTAGCTGCTTTAGATGATCTAACAATATCTTTTTCTTGGTGCCACTCATGTGAGTGGGAAGCAGTGTTATCAATAATTTTATAAGCGTCAGTTGCTGTTTTCTTCATAATGGAACCACCAGCTGCTATATCGATGTATTTCCTTGTAGTGATGTCGCATCCTTGGTAGAATATTTGTACTATTTGACAAGTGTCTAAACCATGTTGCGGACATCCTCTCAATAACTTTCCAAATCTTGTCCACGCCTCATACAGAGTTTCATTTGGCTTTTGTGTGAACGTAACAATTTCTCTTTGAAGTCTTACGGCTTTAGATGCCGGAAAGAATTGTTTAAGAAATTTTTCAACTAAAACGTCCCATGTATCAATCGCCCCTTCTGGTAACGATTCTAACCAATCTTTGGCTTCTCCCTTTAAAGTCCAGGGAAATAACATGAGATATTGATAATGCTAAAAACGAACATATATTTCATAGCATTATTCCTCAAGAAAGACAAGCTTTTAGTTGCAATTGTTCTATTTACAAGTGATATTCGTTTAAATAATAAAAGGTGAAGACAAAAGACAGATTCGACGAATTGAAGACGCAAACGACCAAAAAGCTCAAAAGAACAAAAGACAATCAAAGAGGTTCCAATTATTGATAAGAAACGTCTCGAAATTACAAGAGTACAAGATTCAAAACGCAAAGTACAAGATATTAAATTGTACGCAAGGACGTTCGAAAATCCGGAACCGGGACCAGAGTCAACTCTTAACGCTCGACGCAACGGACTAAAAATTACAAGTTAACTATGTATATAAATATAATATAATATATAATTAATTATATTAATTATATATATATTATATATATATTATAAACCGTCGGTAAACAAAGAGCCAAACTCCTCTGAGCTGTAAAAGTAACCTCCGCGACTCGCGGAGTTTGAAGGCAAAATTGGCCACGAGTCGCGGAGCCCCAAAATGAAAAACTGCCTATAAAGCCAACCGAATTCTGATCGCAAATATCCATCTTTTTCTTCTTCTCCTCATACGTAAAATTTATATTTATATTTATAATTTATATTTTAATTTTAATTATAATTCTAATAATAAGGGTATGTTAGCGAATGTTGTAAGGGTGTAAGTCGAAATTCTGTCCGAGTAACGCTACGCTATTTTTAATCATTGTAAGTTATGTTCAACCTTTTTACATTAATGTCTCGTAGCTAAGTTATTATTATGCTTATTTAAAACGAAGTAATCATGATGTTGGGCTAATTACTAAAATTGGGTAATTGGGCTTTGTACCATAATTGGGGTTTGGACAAAAGAACGACACTTGTGGAAATTAGACTATGGGCTATTAATGGGCTTTATATTTGTTTAACTAAATGATAGTTTGTTAATGTTAATATAAAGATTTACAATTGGGCGTCCCTATAAATTACCATATACACTCGATCAGACACGATGGGCGGGGTATTTATATGTACGAATAATCGTTCATTTAACCGGACACGGGAATGGATTAATAGCCACTAGAATAATTAAAACAGGGGTGAAATTACATTCAAGGGTAATTGGTGTAATTGCTAACAAAGTAGTAAAACCTTGGTTTACACGCAGTTGATAACCTGGTGTATTCATTAAACAAAGTATTAAAACCTTGTTACAATTCGAATCCCCAATTAGTTGGAATATTTAACTTCTGGTATAAGGATAATTTGACGAGGACACTCGCACTTTATATTTATGACTGATGGACTGTTATGGACAAAAACCAGACGGACATATTAAATAATCCAGGACAAAGGACAATTAACCCATGGGCATAAAACTAAAATCAACACGTCAAACATCATGATTACGGAAGTTTAAATAAGCATAATTCTTTTATTTCATATTTAATTTCCTTTATTTTATATTTAATTGCACTTCTAATTATCGCATTTTTATTGTTATTTTATTTAATTGCACTTTTAATTATCGTACTCTTTAATTATCGCAAGTTTATTATTTCGCACTTTTATTATTCGTAATTTCATTTATCGTTATTTACTTCATGCTTTAATTTAAGTCTTGTATTTATTTTTAATATTTTACATTTGGTTTTAACTGCGACTAAAGTTTTAAAATCGACAAACCGGTCATTAAACGGTAAAAACCCCCCTTTATAATAATAATATTACTTATATATATATTTGTATTTTTATAAAAGTAAACTAATATAGCGTTGAGCTTTGTTTAAAAAAAAAGATTCCCTGTGGAACGAACCGGACTTACTAAAAACTACACTACTGTACGATTAGGTACACTGCCTATAAGTGTTGTAGCAAGGTTTAAGTATATCCATTCTATAAATAAATAAATATCTTGTGTAAAATTGTATCGTATTTAATAGTTTTTCCTAGTAAAATATAAACTATTTCGTATACCTTATCTTTGACATCAAGTATTTTTGGCGCCGCTGCCGGGGAACCTCTTAAACGCCGGAAGCGCAACGCTAATATTAAAAAAAAAAAAAGAGATTTTTAGTTAACTTTTATTAAAATTCGTTTTTGTAAAAATACGTTTTAATTATTCAAAAATATAAAAAGAAAAACAAAAATATAAGTATTTTTAAGATTTTGTTAAATATTTAAGTTTTATAAGTTTCTTTATTTTTATTTTAGTTTATAAAAATATAAGTTTTATTTAAATATCTTTTATTTATTTAAAAACAGAAAACAGAAAAAAAATAAATAAATAAAGAAAAACGCGTCGAATTTAATAAGCTGTCATCTGAATTTCTGAACCCCGCGACTCGCGGGGTTTTCTGCATTAATTACCGCGACTCGCGGAGTGACTCTGACACGCGACAGAACCCTAATTCAGCATTAATTACGGGTTATTTAATAATTATTATTATTATTAACCCTAATTATTATTATTATTATAATTAATTTTATTTTAACTTTTACTTTTTATTTAATTTATGTATTTAGTATTAATTAGTTTTATTAAATTGTAAAATTAGTAGTTTTATTAAATAAATAATATAAAAATAATATTTTTATAAAAACTGTACTTTTTACAACTTTTTGTATATTTTTATATTTTGTCCCTTTTTAATCTCTTTAGCGTAATATTTATATTTTTAGCTCATATTTAGTTTTAAACTTAGTTTTTGCTATAGTTATTTTTACTCCTAGATTTTTAGGCTTTGCCGTAGAATTCCTTAAGTGCTTTTTCTTTAGACTAAGATTTAGGTGCTTTAGAATTTTGAGACGCCTTTTTAAGTTTTAGTTTCTTTTTAAGTTATTTCCATTTGGGATTTAGTTTTTCCTGCAAGCTTTAATATTTTTAGACACCTTTTACTATGTATCAATTATCATTCCAATTAGTAATTTCAATTTGCGATTATAATTTTAAGTTAGTTGTAGTAATAAGATTAGGTTAGTCAAGTATTTTTAAGTTTTATAAGTTTCTTTTATTTTTTTTCGTCACCTTTTATTTTTCAACCATTTTTCTTTTTCGACCTTTTGCGACGAACTCTTTTTCTCTCTTATTTCTCGCTATTCTAGTTTTAGGACATAGATTTTTTTTCTACTTCTTATCTAAATTTCTTAAAATTACGAAAATTTATTTTAAGTGGTTAAATTGATAGACATCAAAATTTTCTGGTTCGTAGTAATAGTTGGATTTGTACGTGGACCGGGTTATTGGAGCCAAACAGTCCTCAATTATATTGAGACCAAACGAATCCTGCCCCTCTGCTGCATCTTTTGGCTATTCGAAACGTGGGCAAAATCAGAAAAGTCTATTGATTGGATAACTTATTATAATTTTTCTTTCCTTTTTAAAACTAATAGGATATTCAGTGAATGCACCGAGCAAGACGTTCACCACCTTTTGTACGTTCACCACCTGTAACTAGATCAAGACATTTAGCAAATATAACCGCCGTTGATTTTTCTTTAGAATCGTCATCCAGTCGACCAAGTACTTCAGTTCAAATTTCCGATAATCCATTTTTTGAACCCGACCTCACAATTGAGAATCCGGAGAATATTCAGGAACGGTTCGTAGATCCTGAACCACTAAACTTTCCTCCGGAGCCACCAATCATTCAAACAGAGATTGTTGAGGAACGAACCATTAAATCAGAATCATCTAGTGATACCGATTCAACAAATTCAATTATGGAGAATCTGGAACCTTTAAGTATGGAAGACCGAATGAGAGCTAAACGCACTGGCCAAGGTCACACAATTACTCATCCAGACATTAATGCGCCAGATTATGAAATCAAAGGACAAATTCTACACATGGTGACTAATCAATGCCAATTTAGTGGTGCGCCGAAGGAAGATCCAAATGAACATCTACGTACCTTTAATAGGATCTGCACACTATTTAAAATCCGAGAAGTGGAGGATGAACAGATATATCTCATGTTATTTCCCTGGACTTTAAAGGGAGAAGCCAAAGATTGGTTGGAATCGTTACCTGAAGGGGCGATTGATACATGGGATGTTTTAGTTGACAAATTTCTTAAACAATTCTTTCCTGCATCTAAAGCCGTAAGACTTCAAGCAGAAATTGTTACGTTTACACAGAAACCAAATGAAACTCTATATGAGGCATGGACAAGATATGGAAAGTTGTTAAGAGGATGTCCGCAACATGGTTTAGACACCTGTCAAATAGTACAAATATTCTACCAAGGATGCGACATCACTACAAGGAAAGACATAGATATAGCAGCTGGTGGTTCTATTATGAAGAAAACCGAAACGGATGCTTACAAAATTATTGATAACACTGCTTCCCACTCACATGAGTGGCACCAAGAAAATGATATCATTACATCATCTAAAGCAGCTAGAGCCGATTCTAGCCATGACTTAGATTCCATTTCCGCAAAGATAGATGCTGTGGAGAGACGAATGGAAAAGATGACTAAGGATATTCACTCAATACGAATTAGTTGTGAGCAGTGTGGAGGACCACATTTGACAAAAGATTGTCTCAGTATTGAATTAACAATGGAACAAAGAGAGAATATTTCATACATAAACCAAAGGCCTGGAAATAATTATCAAAATAATTATCAACCGCCAAGACCGATTTACAATCAAAACCAGAATTATAACCGAAATATTCCATACAACAACCAACAAGGTCCTAGCAATCAACAAGTATCCAATAATACTTACAACCAGCAAAGACCGAATTTTCAAAACAAACCACCACAACAAACCGATGATAAAAAGCCGAATTTAGAAGATATGATGACAAAGCTAGTTGAAACTCAAACACAGTTTTTCACATCTCAAAAACAAACCAATGAACAAAATGCTCAAGCATTTTGAAATCAACAAGCTTCTATTCAAAATCTGGAACAAGAAGTAAGTAACCTAGCAAGGTTAATAGGTGAAAGAAAACCGGGAAGTCTACCTAGTGATACAAATGCTAACCCCCGGAATGAAACAGCTAAAGCTATTACCACAAGAAGTGGCACAACACTTAAACCACCTGAAATACCTGTAACTTCTGATGAAGCCATTCCTACTCCACAAGAACCACAACCTGATCAAGATAAGGAAAAAGAACCGGTAGTTGAAAAGGTTAATGAAGATAACACAGTTAAGGATAAACCTTATGTTAAACCATACCAACCACCACTTCCTTACCCGAGTAAAATGAAGAAAGAAAAACTTGAAGCCGAGCAATCCAAATTCTTGGATATGTTTAAACAGATAAATGTAAATCTTCCTTTCATTGATGTGATTTCAGGAATGCCTAGATATGCTAAATTCTTGAAAGATCTAATCTCAAATAGAAAGAAAATGGAAGAACTCTCGGCTGTTACTATGAATGCTAATTGTTCAGCAGTGCTGTTGAATAAAATACCAGAAAAACTATCTGATCCAGGAAGTTTCACAATTCCATATTTTCTGGGTAGTCTTAGTTCAATAGAAGCATTGGCAGACTTATGTGCTAGTATAAATCTAATGCCGTATTCACTATACGCTAAACTAGACCTTGGAGAATTGAAACCAACCAGAATAAGCATACAACTAGCCGATAGATCAATAAAATATCCTAGAGGGATAATGGAGAACATGCTAGTTAAAGTTGGTACTTTAGTATTTCCAGTAGATTTTGTTGTTTTGAACATGGAAGAAGATTCTCAAGTTCCTCTCATATTAGGAAGACCATTCTTAAACACGGCTAAAGCAATGATAGACGTGTTCGGTAAGAAACTGACCCTAAGTATAGAGGATGAGAGTGTTACCTTTTCAGTTGATAGAGCAATGCAACAACCACAATCTGCAGATGATACATGTTATTATATTCAAACTATAAATGCACATGCAGAATTATTAGAAGAATTTCCAGAATTACAAGGAACAGGAGAATGTTCTTTAGGAGAAGGTAATGAACCAATTGATGAAGCTGAAATTTTAGCTACACTTATAGCTAATGGATATGAACCAACAACAGAAGAAATTGAAATGCTAAAAGAAGAAGACAGATACCGATATAAATCATCGATAGAAGAACCTCCGAAATTAGAGTTAAAGCCACTTCCAAACCATTTGGAATACGCTTATTTACATGGTGAATCTGAATTACCTGTAATAATATCGTCTTCTCTTACTGAAAATGAGAAATCACAACTCATTTCTGTGTTGAAAGCTCATAAACCAGCCATTGCATGGAAGATTCATGATATTAAAGGAATAAGTCCTTCGTATTGCACACATAAAATCCTTATGGAAGAAGGTCATAAAACGTATGTGCAACGCCAACGAAGACTAAATCCTAATATGCAATATGTAGTTAAGAAAGAGATTATTAAATTGCTAGATGCAGGTTTAATTTATCCGATCTCTGATAGTCCATGGGTAAGCCCAGTTCAATGCGTGCCTAAGAAGGGTGGCATGACTGTCATTACAAATGAGAAAAATGAGCTTATTCCTACTAGGACTGTAACAGGATGGCGTGTGTGTATTGATTATAGAAAATTAAATGACGCCACCAGAAAAGATCACTTTCCCTTACCTTTCATAGATCAAATGTTGGAAAGATTAGCCGGAAATAGTTACTATTGTTTTCTAGATGGATTTTCCGGATATTTTCAAATTCCAATAGCACCCGAGGACCAAGAGAAAACCACATTCACGTGCCCTTATGGTACTTTTGCTTACAAACGCATGCCATTTGGACTTTGCAACACCCCTGCAACCTTTCAAAGGTGCATGATGGCGATTTTTCACGACATGATAGAAGAATGCATGGAAGTATTCATGGATGACTTTTCAGTCTTCGGTGATACATTTAAATCATGTCTAGTTAATCTGGAACGAATGCTAATTAGATGCGAAAAATCAAATCTAGTTCTTAATTGGGAGAAATGCCATTTCATGGTTAAAGAAGGCATCGTTCTTGGACATAAAATTTCAAAAGAAGGAATTGAAGTGGATAGAGCTAAAGTAGATGTAATTGCTAAACTTCCACATCCCACCAATGTTAGAGGAGTTAGGAGTTTTCTAGGGCATGCCGGTTTTTACCGACGTTTCATAAAAGATTTTTCTAAAATTGCCACTCCTATGAATAAACTCCTAGAAAAGGATGCGCTATTCATCTTTTCAGATGAGTGTATCAAATCTTTTAATATTCTTAAAGAGAAACTCACTAATGCGCCGATAATGATAACGCCAAATTGGAATCTACCATTTGAACTAATGTGCGATGCAAGTGATTTTGCAATGGGAGCCGTTTTAGGACAAAGGATTGAAAAACGATTTCAACCTATATATTATGCTAGTAAGACGTTACAAGGAGCACAAACGAACTATACAACTACTGAAAAAGAAATCCTTCCTATTGTCTTTGCTTTTGACAAATTTCGATCATATCTCGTTCTAGCAAAAACGGTGGTCTATACCGACCATTCTGCTCTTAGATACCTATTTTCAAAACAAGATGCTAAACCAAGATTAATCCGTTGGATCTTACTCTTACAAGAGTTTGATATTGAAATCCGAGATAAAAGAGGAGCAGAAAATCTCGCCGCTGATCATCTTTCTCGTCTTGAAAATCCCGAATTAGAAGTTCTAAATGAATCAGCCATACAAGACAACTTTCCTGATGAATATCTATTGAAGATAGATTATAAAGAAATCCCATGGTTTGCAGACTATGCAAACTACTTAGTTTGTGGATTCCTTGAAAAAGGATTATCATACCAAAGACGAAAGAAATTCTTCAGTGATATAAAACACTATTTCTGGGAAGATCCACACCTGTTTAAAAGTTGTCCAGATGGAATAATACGCCGATGTGTATTTGGAGATGAAGCTAGTAAAATTTTAAACCAATGTCACACAGGACCAACAGGAGGGCATTATGGGCCTCAACTAACAGCAAGAAAAGTTTATGATGCTGGATTCTATTGGCCTACAATTTACAAAGACGCACACCTTCTTTGCAAATCCTGTGATGCTTGTCAAAGGGCCGGAAAAATAAGTCAACGTGATGAAATGCCACAAAATGTCATCCAAGTATGTGAAGTATTTGACATTTGGGGTATTGACTTTATGGGTCCATTTCCAAAATCTCATAATAATCTATATATACTCGTAGCCATTGATTATGTATCTAAATGGGCGGAAGCACAAGCTCTCCCAACTAACGATGCACGAGTTGTAGTCAACTTTTTAAAACGTCTTTTTGCAAGGTTTAGAACACCGAAAGCTTTAATAAGTGATCGGGGTACTCATTTCTGTAATAATCAACTTGAGAAAGTTCTTAAAAGATATGGAGTAACTCATAAAATCTCCACCGCATATCATCCACAAACAAGTGGACAAGTTGAAAATACCAACCGAGCCTTAAAACGTATTCTAGAGAAAACCGTAGGATCAAATCCTAAGGAATGGTCCATTAAATTGGAGGATGCACTCTGGGCTTTTAGAACAGCCTATAAAACTCCAATTGGAACCACACCTTTTAGACTTGTTTATGGAAAAGCATGTCATCTTCCAGTAGAAATTGAACACAAAGCATTTTGGGCTTTGAAAACATGTAATCTTGATTTACATGAAGCTGGACGTCTACGATTAAGTCAACTAAACGAATTAGAAGAATTAAGACATGAAGCATACGAAAATTCGTTAATCTATAAAGAAAGAACGAAGAAATGGCATGATAAAAGAATCAGAAGTTCAAAAGAATTTAAAGAAGGAGACAGAGTTCTTCTTTTCAATTCACGATTCAAGCTATTTCCTGGAAAATTGAAATCAAGATGGTCTGGACCATTCATAGTCAAAAGAGTTTTCCCATACGGAACGATAGAATTAATAAATTCAAATGGAATTGAATTTAAAGTTAATGGTCACAGAGTTAAACATTACATACATGGTCCGATGGAAGTCGACAACGAAGTTAATCACAATTTCGACACCACAGCTAACTAAGTGTGGGGAGAATCAAGTCTTTAAAGGATAATATGTATTTCTGTTAGAGTTAGATTGTCTGTTTTCGTGTAGTTCTCGAAAATGGAACCCGAATGGTCTTTCCCTAGCAGACCCTAAAGAACTAGTCTTCTCCCCCCATTCTGAATTTTTATTTTTTTTAGGTTTTTACAAAATGAAGACTGCCTGTGAACTAAACCATGGTCTAATGCTACACGCTTTGATCACTAAACGTAATAATGACATACTACCGAGTGAATTAGTATCAGTAATCAGAGAAAGAATGGACGGAGTTAGAAAAGAATCCAGATGCGAAGATAATAAGTTACAATTTGGTAAAGGAAAATCAAAATCCGCAGCGAAAAGAAGAGCACGATACCTAGAACGATGTCACAAATGCGGAAAATGGTCACATGGAGGTAAATGTTCAAATAATCAAACCTATTCAAATACCGAATTTGTTACTTTATGCAGAGACGGACCGTTCATATGTTTAGAAGAAAAGACACTGAATGCTCGAGGTTACGCCTATGTAGCCATGGAAAACCAATTAAACCGACTATCTTATGAATGGGATAGATCATATAACTAAGAAATGTATTTCACAGGTATGTCTGTACAGTTTTTTTTTTTTAACCTTTTGATAATAAACGCTAATTTGTTCGCTAAAAAGTATTAAATTGGTATTGAATAAAATTAGGTTTGGCGACCGAAATTATTGATATCATTCAAAAATTTATTACATCACTGCGAAATTTAACGTTTATTCTTAAGGTATAAATATCTTTAATCAATCAACCCAAAATGTTTCAAAAATTCGTCATGAGTTAAATTAGGTCTTGGAACCGAAATTACTTTACCGAAAAGAGGGGCGCATATTTTTGATAATATTTGATTGATTAAAGTGGGATAAAAAGACAAAAAGATTTTTAATTTTATTTTTACCATGTTTTTAAAATTAATATTTAAATCTTAAATTAATATTGTAAACTTTGTAAAAAAAATATATATATATATATTTAAAATTGTAAATATTTGAAAAATTAATATAAGTTTGGTATGAATTTATAAATTTTTAAATTAAGTTTGGTGTGAATTTTTAATTTTTTAAATATGAATTTTTAATTTTATGCATTTCAAATTTTAAGTTTGGTGTGAAATTTTAATATTAATTTTGAATTTTATATTTAAGTTGTGTGAATTTAAAAACAAAAATTTACTTTATCTCATTAAGTTAAAAATATAATTTTTAAAATTCGTCGTAAGTTGAAGACTAGGTCTTTGAACCGAAATTGCTTTACCCGAGGGAGGGACGAGAACTTTTATTATCATTATTTTTAAATCTTATTGAATTAAAGTATGCCAAAAACATATAAAAAAAAAAACCCAAAAATCTTAGCTTTTAAAACAATCGCTACAAAAAGACAAATTTTAAAATTTTGTCGAGGGACGGACTAGGACATCGATCCGAAACGACCTCGTCCTAAATAACAAGGGAAACAAAATTTTAAAATTAATTACTTAATTGTTTTAATAAGTTAATGATTATAAAAAAAAAAAAATATACCAAACTCCGCTACTCGCGGAGTTTGGAGCTTAAATCTCCGCGACTCGCGGAGGGACTAAAAATCAGAAAAAAAATATACCCGTAGAACAGATCAGTCCCCAACCCAAAACAAAAACATACTGCGAATTCTGCACAAAAAAACCCGAGAAAAAAAACCCCAAAATCACAATTTTTAACCGTTAATCATCAAATCTTTTGCTAAAATCATGTTGAGAAGGATGCTATCTAAGAATTACTCAAGAAAAACGGTAAATTTCTACACCTAAACACCATTTAATCCGAAATTTGGTGTTCTTGAGTCATTTTTTTCCCAATTTGATTTTGATGCTTTTTAGTGTAATTAGGCTTAAATTATTTATGTATTATGCTTGTATAACCTAGATTGATGCTGTTTAACATGATTAGAAGCCTTAAACTTCAAATTTTGAGTAATCTAGGGTTTGTGTTCTTGAGCAAAATTGGGGCTTTTTGATATAAACAGGTTATGGCCGATTTTTGTCATGAATTGTTGCTAAATTGAGTAGTGTAACATGTCTAGGTAGTTAAATGATCCAAACTTTGAGCCTAAACATGATTTTGAGAATTAAAGTGGACTTTTTCAAGTCTAAAATTCATGAACTTGATTTTTGAAAGATAATGCCATTTGAGACTTGTTTAATTGCTAGTAATGATTATTTTGACATGTTATTTGAGTTGAATGCTTATGAACTTGGCGAACATTTTCGTATATGCTTATTTGAAAAAGTGTAGATTTGATAAAAATGTAAAAATGAGCTTAAGTTTGATATAAATTGATAATGTCATTGTAATTATTTTGATTGATGATTTTGCTGACACTAATGCATATTTGGATGCACAAAAATTGTGTTTGATGTGTTTTGCAGAATGAAAGGGGTGAATCTTCATCTCAAGCCCGCAATGCTCCTGCTGAGAATTTGGAACAACAGGAGGTGGATAACTACTACAAGCAGGATATACCTCATCCAGTCATGACCTTTTCTGATATGCACTTGGAAGAGTTGCACCCGAACCTGAGATTTGACAGACTTTGGATAGATTATCCAAAATATCAAAGGGGTTTGCATACTCTTCATTCTAAGGTTGTTGAGGTACCAAGGGTCATAGAATGGGGACCCTTAGAAGCTGTAGAATTGGCCGGGCCAATTAGGGAATTACTTGTACAGAGGTATGGTAATTTTTCTTTTAATGACTGGGTACGTTTATTCACCATACGTAGACCTGTATATAAAGTATGGTGTGAAGAATTGTTATGTAGTATAGAGTTGAATGATCGGGTAGCTAGTTTAACCGATCGTTCTTTTATTAGATTTTTGTTAGGCGGTTCGATGCGCCACATGTCTTTACTGGACATGGCTCAGGCTTTACGTATATATACGCCTGAGGAGTTAGCGTCTGCCGATTGTAGAGGATTGATACTAAACGGTAGAAAGATAGATGAAAATTTTGATACACACGGTGTGTGGAGTCAAATGACAAGCCATCACCGTTTCAAAGGGGGAAATTACTCTTATTTGGATATAGATAGAGCCGAATTAAGAGTGATACATAGGTTTTTAGCTAATTCGATTACACAAAGAGGTAAGAACAAGGAAAAAGTAAATGAACAAGATTTGTTTTACCATATGTGTATTCGAGACCCACAAAGCGCTGTAAGTATACCGTATTGTGTGGGTTATTATTTATCAGCTATGGTTCGGGGGATGCGACCGCATAGCATAATAGGAGGTGGTATTTTTATTACTTTGATTGGTGAATATCTCGGTGTGGATATAAGTCGGAGTGGATTATTAGTAGAAGAACCGGAACCCCGCGATACTATAGGTTTAAATGTATACCATGGTGCGAAAGTTTTGAAGAGGCGAAATAACGCCGCAGTATGATACCATGGTAGACATCCACAGGTGGAGAGAAACTAGCAGCAAGGTAATGTAGGAGGGGGGAATGAAATGCAAGAAATGCAAAGGTTTATAGCTTCTCAGGAATACGAAAATGCTAGACAGAGAGCATTTGAAGATTGGCAAGTTCATCAGAACCAAATCATAGCTCATTGCCAACATATAGGTAGAAACTATATTCCTACACCGAAACCCATCTTCCCTCCTTGGTCTATAGAGATGCAGCCACCATATCCTACGTATGACCCTGCCGAAGCATTCTATAGCACCTATGGTTATGCCTGGAACCCCTATTGGTACCAATATCATCCTTAGTTTACTTATTATTATTTTTTTTATTTTGTAATTTGTAATTATTGATACGTTTAATACTTTTGTTAATATTGTAATCATTTTTATAATTATCTAACTTTTATTCTTAGATTTTAATAATTTTTGAATGTGGGGTAATATACCAAACTTCAAAAATATGTATATATGTTTGCAGTTTATCTTATGTACACAACAGGGTAAAACAACGCATTTTCAAAGACTGGCATTAAGTTCAGCAAAAGCAACTAATTTTGACGACAAGATGCAAAATATATGTGAAATAACAACAAGACGGAATGAACAAATGATGTGCACCATTTATCATTCAGCAAACAAACGCCAATATATTTGGAAACTTTGGTAAAATTTAATCATTTTCACACAAATCACCCTCAATAATTTAAATTGTTACTGATTTCTTGCAAATGAGGGCATTGCAAGATCTTAAGTGTGGGAAGGGGTTAAATTCTTTCGGATTTTAAAATTTTTTACTTTATACACTTGGTTACCATTAAAAATACTAGTAAAGCAATAGTTGTATTAGAATCTAGTGCTCTCTGATAATAAAGAACAGCCCTTGTCTTATATACTGACTACCCAATTCTAGTAAAATTTTTAAAAATTTTCAACTAAATGAACTCAAAATCATGTTTATACATATTTATGAACAATAAAACTAGGTTTTAACACCGAAATTATTGTTACCTCGGAAAGGACATAAATTGAGAAACAAACTAAAATATTAAAATTCATTTAAAATGGAATAGAGGACGATAAAAAGGAAAATAAAAGCCAAGTGTGGGAAAATTTATCAAGTTATCTTAAACATATGTCACATATATCTGTAACAAATAACTGAAAATACTTTTCCTTTGGACTAAACTAAACTGTTTTACCCAATGAAAGAAAAGAAGAGATGGATCTACACGATGAATCAATTCCATCATTAAAAGGAAGTAAAGTCTTCCGAAAAAGAAACGCGCTTCTTGATTTAGGTCATGAAGTTGTCGTTCAGACCAGCTGTAGGTTGACGAAAAATCTAGAAAAGTCATCTCTAAAATCAGCAGGAAATCCACGGACCTCAGCATCAAACAGGGTCGCCAAGTGGTCAGATTTATCCTAACCATGAGAAGGATTTATCTCGTACAATGGGGGGCACCATGCAAAATAGCTGGATAAGACTAATGAATCAGATCCCCAGAAAGGATAATCTCCTTAAAGATTAAAAATCAGCTTTTAAGACTGATATTACTCAATCCTAGAGATTGACCTTAAAGATTGAGAATTCAAACTCATGGAATTCAATGATATCTAAACTTGAGCCTGAACGAGAAAATATTTTGATCAAAATTACAAACCGATTTGTTTTCTGAAAACCCTATTTTCAATGCGTTCATTACCATTGAACGTAAAATCCTAGGAATTCACCTGGAATTCATTAGGTCACCTGAACCAAATCGGGTGTCAACCGTAAGAACGGTGGTTGCATAGTGGTCAAAGACAGGACCTTGTGCCATACCGAAAAATCATAAGGGTGAGCTTTACTATTGCTCCTACAAAGGATAGTAATTGCGTCCGACACGTTATAGACCATAATTAAAAGCATGTCAGGGGACATTGCCTTAACAGTTGCTTGTTCAACGCTTTCCTTTTCAACCGGACGGTAGTTTACCGAAAGGTAATATACGGGACAAGTAAACTGGACGTGTTGCTTTCCAAATACAAGGTTAGCAAGTGGGTGACACAAAACCGCAAGTTTGAGCTAAAATTTTCAAATCTGAAACCCACCAAACCCACAAAAATATTTTGCAAACACCGGTAAAGGGTTATCCCGGAAAACTTATCTAGGGTAAAAACTAGATTTAATTTTCAAAAGATCAAATGTTTTCATAAAGATCCAATTTCCTTAATGGATCTAAATTTTTATAGTCATGTGGGACTGTAAACCATATCGTTACTACCATTGTTTATACCGCCGTATAGAAATCACTGATGTACAAAGTGTGAAGAATAAAGAAGTGATTCTAGTATTTCAAGACGATATTGCTTGAGGACAAGCAACGCTCAAGTGTGGGAATATTTGATAATGCTAAAAACGAACATATATTTCATAGCATTATTCCTCAAGAAAGACAAGCTTTTAGTTGCAATTATTCTATTTACAAGTGATATTCGTTTAAATAATAAAAGGTGAAGACAAAAGACAGATTCGACGAATTGAAGACGCAAATGACCAAAAAGCTCAAAAGAACAAAAGACAATCAAAGAGGTTCCAATTATTGATAAGAAACGTCTCGAAATTACAAGAGTACAAGATTCAAAACGCAAAGTACAAGATATTAAATTGTACGCAAGGACGTTCGAAAATCCGGAACCGGGACCAGAGTCAACTCTTAACGCTCGACGCAACGGACTAAAAATTACAAGTTAACTATGTATATAAATATAATATAATATATAATTAATTATATTAATTATATATATATTATATATATATTATAAACCGTCGGTAAACAAAGAGCCAAACTCCTCTGAGCTGTAAAAGTAACCTCCGCGACTCGCGGAGTTTGAAGGCAAAATTGGCCGCGAGTCGCGGAGCCCCAAAATGAAAAACTGCCTATAAAGCCAACCGAATTCTGATCGCAAATATCCATCTTTTTCTTCTTCTCCTCATACGTAAAATTTATATTTATATTTATAATTTATATTTTAATTTTAATTATAATTCTAATAATAAGGGTATGTTAGCGAATGTTGTAAGGGTGTAAGTCGAAATTCTGTCCGAGTAACGCTACGCTATTTTTAATCATTGTAAGTTATGTTCAACCTTTTTACATTAATGTCTTGTAGCTAAGTTATTATTATGCTTATTTAAAACGAAGTAATCATGATGTTGGGCTAATTACTAAAATTGGGTAATTGGGCTTTGTACCATAATTGGGGTTTGGACAAAAGAACGACACTTGTGGAAATTAGACTATGGGCTATTAATGGGCTTTATATTTGTTTAACTAAATGATAGTTTATTAATGTTAATATAAAGATTTACAATTGGGCGTCCCTATAAATTACCATATACACTCGATCAGACACGATGGGCGGGGTATTTATATGTACGAATAATCGTTCATTTAACCGGACACGGGAATGGATTAATAGGCACTAGAATAATTAAAATAGGGGTGAAATTACATTCAAGGGTAATTGGTGTAATTGCTAACAAAGTAGTAAAACCTTGGTTTACACGCAGTTGATAACCTGGTGTATTCATTAAACAAAGTATTAAAACCTTGTTACAATTCGAATCCCCAATTAGTTGGAATATTTAACTTCGGGTATAAGGATAATTTGACGAGGACACTCGCACTTTATATTTATGACTGATGGACTGTTATGGACAAAAACCAGACGGACATATTAAATAATCCAGGACAAAGGACAATTAACCCATGGGCATAAAACTAAAATCAACACGTCAAACATCATGATTACGGAAGTTTAAATAAGCATAATTCTTTTATTTCATATTTAATTTCCTTTATTTTATATTTAATTGCACTTCTAATTATCGCATTTTATTGTTATTTTATTTAATTGCACTTTTAATTATCGTACTCTTTAATTATCGCAAGTTTATTATTTCGCACTTTTATTATTCGTAATTTCATTTATCGTTATTTACTTCATGCTTTAATTTAAGTCTTGTATTTATTTTTAATATTTTACATTTGGTTTTAACTGCGACTAAAGTTTTAAAATCGACAAACCGGTCATTAAACGGTAAAAACCCCCCTTTATAATAATAATATTACTTATATATATATATTTGTATTTTTATAAAAGTAAACTAATATAGCGTTGAGCTTTGTTTAAAAAAAAAGATTCCCTGTGGAACGAACCGGACTTACTAAAAACTACACTACTGTACGATTAGGTACACTGCCTATAAGTGTTGTAGCAAGGTTTAAGTATATCCATTCTATAAATAAATAAATATCTTGTGTAAAATTGTATCGTATTTAATTGTTTTTCCTAGTAAAATATAAACTATTTCGTATACCTTAGCTTTGACATCAGATATATCTGTTCATCCTCCACTTCTCTTATTTTAAATAGAGTGCAGATCCTATTAAATGTACGAAGGTGTTCATTTGGATCTTCCTTCGGCGCACCACTAAATTGGCATTGATTAGTTACCATGTGTAGGATTTGTCCTTTGATTTCAAAATCTGGCGCATTAATGTCTGGTTGAGTAATTGCGTGACCTTGGCCAGTGCGTTTAGCTCTTATTCGATCTTCCATACTTAGAGGTTCCAGATTCTCCATGATTGAATTTGTTAAATCTGAATCACTAGAGGATTTTGATTTAATGGTAGGTTTCTCAACAATCTCTGTTTGAATGATTGGTGATTCCGGAGGAAAGATTAGTGGTTCAGGATCTCTGAATTGTCCCTGAATATCTTCTGGATTCTCAATTGTGAGGTCGGGTTCAAAAAATGGATTATCGGAAATTTGAGTTGGAGTACTTGGTCGACTAGATGACGATTCTAAAGAAAAATCAAAGGCGATAATATTTGCTAGATGTCTTGATCGAGTTACAGGTGGTGAACGTACAAAAGGTGGTGAATGTTTTGCTCGGTGCGTTCACTGAATATCCTATTAGTTATAAAAATAAGAAAAATTATATAAGTTATCAAATTAATTGACTTTTCTGATTTTGCCCACGTTTCGAATAGCCAAAAGATGCAGCAGAGGGGCAGGATTCGTTTGGTCTCAATATAATTGAGTACTGTTTGGCTCCAATAACCCGGTCCACGTACAAATCCAACTATTACTACGAACCAGAAAATGGATGTCTATCAATTTAACCACTTAAAATAATTTTTCGTTTTGAAATTTTAGAGAAGAAATAGAAAAAATTCTATGTCCTATAAACTAGAGCGTCGAGAAATAAGAAAGAAAAATATTGCGCGTCGAAAAATGTCGAAAAATAAAAGGTCGAATAATAAAAAGAAAGTAGCGCGTCGTAACTTAAAAGGCACTAAAATTTATAAACAACGTCGCAAAATTCTAAAGCACCTAAATCTTAGTCTAAAGAAAAAGCACTTAAGGGATTTTACGGCAAAGCCTAAAAATCTAGAAATAAAAATAAACTACGGCAAAATACTAGAACTTAAAACTAGTTACGAACGATAAAAATATACAATATTACGAATTAAACAATAAAAATATACAATTTATAAAAAGAAGCTAAAAATGATAAAATTATTTATTTTTATAAAAATATTATCTTTATATTTATTTTATAAAAGTATTAATTTATATAATTAATAATACTAATTAAAACTCAATATTACTAATTAATTAAAAACTAAAACTAAATTATAATAATAATTAACTAATTAGGGTTTATAATAAATAATAATAATTAATACTCCGTAATTAATGCCGAATTAGGTCAAACCAGGCGTGTCAGATGGTGCTACGCGATCTCGTAGCTCTCTTCCTTTTCTCCTCCGAGATCGCGGAGTAAAATATTACTGGACTCAATATTGGGCTAAAAACAGTTCGGCCCACTTCGATATTTAAATAAAAACAGCGTTGGGCTTCGACGGGTTTCGGCCCAATTCTCATTTTTAATTATTTTTATTTTTTTTTCTGTTTTTGATATTTATATAAAATATTTATATAAATTAACTAAAAACTTAATTTTAAAAACTAAAATAGAAATAAAATTACTTTATAATTTTATATATTATATATTTTGAACAAACTTTTAAAAATAAATATATTTTTTTTCTTTTTATGTTTATGAATTTTAATATTTAAAACGTATTTTTACAAAACTAATTAAAACTTAATAAAAAAAAATTTTTTATAGCGTTTCGCTTCGGCTTTCCCCGGCAGCGGCGCTAAAAATACTTGATGTGCGTAGAGGTGTATACGAAATAGTTATATTTTTACTACGAAATACTATTAAATACGATACAATTTTACACAAGTTATTTATTTATTTATAGAGTGGATATACCTAAACGTTGCTACAACACTTACAGGCAGTGTACCTAATCGTACAGTAGTGTAGTTTTTAGTAAGTCCGGTTCGTTCCACAGGGATCTAGCCAAGTTTAACGCTATATTTTTAAAAACTATATTTGTAAAAATACAAAAATATATAAGTAATATTATTATTATAAAAGGGAGTTTTTACCGTTTAATGACCGGTTTGTCGATTTTAAAACTTTAGTCGCAGTTAAAACCTAATGTAAAATATTAAAAATAAATATAACTTAATTTTAAGCGTAAAGTAAATAACGATAATGAAATTGCGATAAATAAAAATGCGATAAATAAAAAGTACGACAATTAAAGAGTACGATAATTAAAAGTGCAATTAAATACAATGACAAAAAGTGCGATAATTAAAAGTGCAATTAAATATGAAATAAAGGAAATTAAATATGAAATAAAGGAATTATGCTTATTTAAACTTCCGTAATCATGATGTTCGACGTGTTGTTTTTAGTTTATTCCCATGGGTTAATTGTTCTTTGTCCTGGATTATTCGATATGTCCATACATAATAGTCCATCAGTCATGATCATAAAGTGTGAAAGTCTTTGTCAAATTATTCTTATTCCCGAAGTCAAATATTCCAACTAATTGGGGATTCGAATTGTAACAAGGTCTTAATACTTTGTTTAATGAATACACCAGGTTATCGACTGCGTGTAAACCAAGGTTTTACTACTTTGTTAACAATTACACCAATTACCCTTGAATGTAATCCACCCCTGTTTCAACAAGTCTATTAACTATTAATCCAGTTCCGTGTCCGGTAAAATGAACAATTATTGGTATTTATAGATATCCTGCCCATCGTATCCGATTAAGCGTATGTGGTTATATATAAATACCTCAAATTATAAGTCTATATATTAAAATTAACGAGGTATCATTTAGTTAATATAAAGCCCATTAATAGCCCATAGTCTAATTTCCACAAGTGTCGTTCTTTTATCCAAACCCCAATTATGGTCCAAAGTCCAATTACCCAATTTTAATATTTCGCCCAACATCACGATTACTTCGGCATTAAATAAGCATAATAATAACTAAGCTACGAGACATTAAATTAAAAATAATTTAAACATAACTTACAGTGATTTATTAATAGCGTAGTGTTACACGGATAGAGTTTCGACTTAAAACCTTAAAACATTCACTAACATAACCTTATTATTATTAATCTTAAATTAAAATTATAAATTATAAATATATATATATATATATATATATATATATATATATATATATATATATATATATATATATATATATATATATATATATATCTTTTACGTACATGAAATGGAAAGAAGGTGTAAAAATATCGATCGAATGCGTTGCCTTTTATAGGCCCCATTTCAGTTTTGGTGTGCTCCGCGATCTCGAAGGGATTCTCCTTCACAGCTCCGCGATCACGGAGTGGTGGATTACAGCTCATTCAAGTTTGGCTCCTAGCTTGCCGACGGATTTTTTTAATAAATAAATATAATATATATATAATTTTAAGAATTATTTATATATTATATTATATTTATATGCATAGTTGACTTGTAATTTTCACTCCGTTGCGTCGTGCGTTGAAAGTTGACTTAGGTCCCGGTTCCGGATTTTCGAACGTCCTTGCGTACAATTTAATATCTTGTACTTTGCGTTTTGTAACTTGTACTTTTGTCATTTCTAGACGCTTCTCATCAATAAATTGAACCTCTTAGATCGTACTTTGTACTTTTGAGCTTTTTGGTCATTTGCGTCTTCAAATTGTCGAATCTGTCTTTTGTCTTTACCTTTTATTATTTAAACGAATATCACTTGTAAATAGAACACTTGCAACTAAAAGCTTGTCTTTCTTGAGGGATAATGCTATGAAATATATGTTCGTTTTTAGCATTATCAACTTGTAATCCTAAAACACACTTAGAGACATTTAGGATGGTCACCAAGTCCCAACTAGAGATTGCTCTTCCCTTGTGCATGTGTTGGACATTAATGTGTGCTTACACATTAATCATGTAATGTGTTATATTGCACATTATACTTTTTAAGTACTTGAATTATAAGTTGTACAAGTATCTACATGATTGATCTTAGAATAACTATCTCTTGCTATGTGAGTATTACTTGCTACTTGCTAATATGCTTAATACTCATAAACTTGTCAACTTAATTAATATTTTTACCATGTGCTCATTAGTTAGGATTCAAGTAACTAACCTACTCCAATAGATTAAGTGTAAAATGGTTCACAATGAAACAATAGTCAATTGTCTATTAGGTCTAGTCTAAGTTACTAAGTATGATTGCTTGATTAAGAAAAACTTAACCTTAATGTCTCTACACACTTCATGATTATCTTATAGAGACATTATTCAATTAATCCCTAACTGAAACCCGTTCATATTAATTATAAACGTTTCATATTAATTGGTTTCTTTTCAAGGTTTTGACCTCTATATGAGACGTTTTTCAAATCTTGCATTCGTTTTTAAAAAACAACTATAACCTTTATTATTGAATAAAGGTCTTAATGACATAATTTAGATTGTCTATCAAAGACAATCTCCTCAAATAAATAAGTTTTTACACAACCCATTACAATATGATCAAATATATTACAACAAATACTCCGAATGCAAGTTTAAACAATATAAACAATTATGCCGACTCCAAATCTTGACCTTGGGTTGGCATACGACAGCGGAAGCGTTTTTAATATTCACCTGAGAATAAACATGCTTAAAATGTTAACAAAAATGTTGGTGAGTCATAGGTTTAATTTCTATATAATAATCATAACATTTAATAAGCCACAAGATTTCATTTAATTAAATGCGCAGGATCATTACAACTGCAAAAATCATTCATACGATGAGTTGCCTGGTAACCGACCTTAACATAGAGCGCTTAAGATATCTGGCATTATACATTCCACTTTTCAAATGTTTGACAAGAACCCTTCGAAGTACTAAAGCATTTACACTATTCAAAAATGGGGGTGGTTGGTGCCCGTAGATCTACCTTTAGGATTCGCGTCAATTAGTGTTTTTCACTAATTCTTAGGTTACCAAGCATAATAATAATAATAAGTACAGATATCCGGTATAACAAAACAATCGTAGAATGTAGTTTCATGAACTTGTGCTTATTTTGTAAAACATTTATAAATTTGCATGTATTCTCATCCCAAAATAATTTAGATAGTAAAAATGGGACTATAACTCACTTGTGATGATTTCCGAATAGATGGTGATAAGACTTGGCCTTTTGACAAATTCACGAACCTAATAATAATATTCTTGTGTTAAGATATATATATATATATATATATATATATATATATATATATATATATATATATATACATATATATATATATATATACATATATATATATAATTAATATTCCATACTTATGATACTTGTGATAATTTTAATTGTCCATTGTTAGTAGTCTAACGTTCGTAGTCCAATAGTCCAACAGTATAAATATATATATAAATATAAATGCGTATATTGTGTTAGAATTCACTAACACTATAATATATTGTCTTAATATAATAAGACACATAATATGTATATTGTCTGAAGCAGTCCCTGACCCATTGTATACATGTCTCAGGCTCGATCACAACTCAAAGTATATAATATTTTGGAATCCACTTCGACCCACAGCTAACTCGATATTACTGCCAATGGTGTCTAATAGTTCGTTCCAATAATATATATAGAAGAAGTCAAAATTATATGTCAAAACTTTGTATACGAATCCACGGTGATCAAGTAATATATATATATATATATATATATATATATATATATATATATATATATATATATATATATATGGTGCCTTACGATCTTTATTAAGGCTATAATATATTGTCGTAGAACTTAATCACGACTATTATAAATTGTATTTCCATAAGTTTGGGAACAAGACATGTATAAATACATGTAGGATACAAGGTAAGTTAGCTAGGATAATGTTAGCATCCATTTTTATAAATCATGTCCGTAGCTAAAAATTAAGAAAAATATCCATTTTTGTTTTACCCATAATTTCTTCGTTACAAATCTGTTTTGAGTGATTCGAGTTGCCATGGTTTCGTATCGAACTCAACATTATTAATCTTAACAGAAAAGTATAAGTTTATAGTCAAAAATACAGCATATGTGTCAAATAAGAGAAGATAGTCATATCCGTCGTAAGAACGACATCTTGATGACCCTTTTGAAAAACATACTTCCACTTAGAGTTTAACCATGGATTTTGGATATATTTCATATCCTTATAAAATAAGATTTTTCACCAAAGGAAATCTTTTAATTCAAATTTTAAGATAGGTTTCTAAAATTAAACCCAAAACAGCCCCCGTTCGACTAAGACGGCGTATATTCGATTTTAAGGTGTTCTTCGTGTTTACAAGTTTTATATCCTTATGTTAGCTTTACATACAGTAATGATACATGTGTTGAAGTATTTTAAAAAGTCAAGTTAGAAGGATTAAGTTTATTTGCAAACAAGTTTAGAAATAATCTAAACTATGTTCTTGTTGTTATTAGTTATAAACTCAAAATAAGATAGCTATATGAATATGAATCGGATAAGATTATGAATAAGGTTACTACCTCAAATCAAATGAATAAAGTTGCTAAGAAATAAGGAGAATATCTTGAGTTCAAAGATACCCTTGATGGCTTGGAATTTCTTGAAGCAGAATCATGACACGAAAACAAGTTCAAGTAAGATTGCTACTTGATTTAAGATAGTTATGTTTATAGGGATTGAACCAAAGTTTAAATATGATTATTACCTTGATAAAAAGGAGTAGAGTTGATGAGTTAACAAGGTTTTCTTAAAGCTAGTCTATGATCAAATTGATGAAGACTTGCTAGTACTTGAAATATGTGTGTTTAAAAGAGTTTAAAGAGTAAGAAATGTAGAGATTGCTTATAGCTCTTGCGTGTGTGAATTATGATAGTGAATTGTAATTAAGATTGAATTAAAATGAGTAAAAATGATGCTAGAAGTCATAGTCTTTTATGGCTAAAGGATGATTAATGATTTTTTGTAATGTTATGTAATAATTCATGATAAAATGGATGATTAATAACTTCTTTTGTAATCTTGCTAAATAATTGATACTAGATTACAAATAATGGTTCCCAAATGTTTCTTAATCACTTAGGGCTGCTAAGGAGCTGCTTATTGAGGTGTATATACCAACATTAAATACATCTAGAAGCTGTGTATTGTACGAGTACGAATACGGGTGCATACGAGTAGAGTTGTTGATGAAACTGAACGAGGATGTAATTGTAAGCATTTTGTCAAGTAGAAGTACTTTGATATATGTCTTGAAGTCTTTCAAAAGTGTACTAATACATCTTAAAACACTACATGTATATACATTTTAACGGAGTCGTTAAGTCATCGTTAGTCGTTACATGTAAGTGTTGTTTTGAGACCTTTAAGTTAACGATCTTGTTAAATATAATTGACCCATTGTTATTACACTTAAATGAGATGTTAAATTGTTATGTTAACATGTTAACATGGTGTATTATCATATCTAATATCATATATATATGTGTGAAATACTATTACAACGATAATCGTTACATATATGTATATTGTTTCGAAGTCTTTAAGTTAGTAGTCTCATCTTATATATATAACTCATTATTATTATACTTAATGAGATACTTAAATATCATTTAATCAAATCATAAATATATATATCCAAATATATATTCCTTTAATTAATTATTACGATATATGACATTCGTGAATCGTCAGACAGACTGGGTGTCCAAACGTTTGTATAAAATTCATTCCAAATAACAAAGTCTTAATGAGTTTGATTGCTTAACATGTTGGAAACATTAATTATGTAAATATTAATCTTCTATATATTAGCGGAAAAATCCGGGTCGTTGCATTACACACCCGTTAAATTAAATTTCGTCCCGAAATTTAGAATAGTACCTAGTTAACGTGCGATATCGGAAAACAAATGCGGGTACTTCAGCTTCATTTGGTCTTCTCATTCCCAAGTAAATTCAGGTCCTCTACGAGCATTCCATCGAACCTTAATGATTGGTATCTTACTTTGTTTGAGTCATTTGACCTCACGATCCATAATTTCAACGGGTTCTTCGACAAAATTTAGTTTCTCGTCAATTTTAATCTCGTATAAAGGAATAATGAGATCTTCAGTAGCTAGGCATTTCTTCAGGTTTGAAACATGAAAGGTGTTATGAATCTTAGACCACTGGCCCAATACGTTTTTCAATCTTGAATGGCCCAATGTATCTTAGGCTCAATTTCCCCCGCTTTCCAAAATGAATAACACCTTTCCAAGGTGATACCTTAAGCATAACCATATCACCTTCCTCAAACTCTAAAGGTTTTCTTCTAACATCCGCATAGCTCTTTTGTCGACTACGGGATGTTTTCAATCGTTGCTGAATCTGAATGATTTTATCGGTGGTTTCTTGGATAATTTCCGGACCTGTAATCTGTTTATCCCCCACATCACTCCAACAAATTGGGGACCTGCACTTCCTCCCATAAAGTGCCTCGAATGGTTCCGCCTCAATACTAGAATGATAGCTGTTGTTATAGGAAAACTCAGCTAACGGTAGATGTCGATCCCAACTGCTTCCAAAATCAATAACACATGCTCGTAGCATGTCTTCGAGTGTCTGAATCGTCCTTTCACTCTGCCCATCAGTTTGTGGATGATAGGCAGTACTTAAATCTAGAAGAGTTCCCAACACTTCGTGTAATGCCTGCCAGAATCTAGAAGTAAATCTGCTATCACGATCAGATATAATAGAAATTGGTATACCATGTCTAGGAACAACTTCTTTCAGGTATAATCGTGCTAATTTCTCTATACCATTCTCTTCTTTTATTGGCAGAAAGTGTGCTGACTTAGTAAGACGATCGACTATTACCCAAATCATATCATAACCACCTACGGTTCTTGGTAACTTAGCAATGAAATCCATGGTAATGTTTTCCCATTTCCATTCTGGGATTTCAGGTTGTTGGAGTAGACCCGATGGTTTCTGATGCTCAGCTTTGACTTTAGAACAAGTCAAACATGCTCCTACATATGTGGCTATATCGGCCTTCA
Organism: Rutidosis leptorrhynchoides; assembly: GCF_046630445.1. Taxonomy (NCBI): domain Eukaryota; kingdom Viridiplantae; phylum Streptophyta; class Magnoliopsida; order Asterales; family Asteraceae; genus Rutidosis; species Rutidosis leptorrhynchoides. Next base: position 630,005,769 of record NC_092334.1, on the reverse strand, counting down.
TTCCTGGCCACCAAAAGTTTCTCTTGTGGTCTTGGTACATTTTCCCCGCTCCGGGATGTATTGAATATCTGGTTTTATATGCTTCATCTAGTACCACTTTCCTCAAATTCCCATTCTTTGGTACCCAAATTCTTTCAGCTAAATACCTGGTTCCGTCTTCCCGAATATTAAGCTGTTTTTCTAATCCTTTGGGTATTTCCCTTCCAAAAATTCCTTCCTTCAAAACCTCCTGTTGTGCCTCTTTTATTCGAGTAGTAAGATTAGTATGAATAATCATGTTTATAGCTTTTACTCGAACAGTTTCTCTTTCCTTTCGACTCAAGGCATCGGCTACCACATTTGCTTTCCCCGGGTGGTAACGGATTTCACAATCGTAATCATTTAGCAGCTCAACCCACCTACGCAGCCTCATATTTAGTTGATTTTGATTTAAAATATGTTGGAGACTTTTGTGGTCGGTGTATATAATAAACTTGACCCCATATAGCAGCTCAACCCACCTACGCTGCCTCATATTTAGTTTCTTTTGATTTAAAATATGTTGGAGACTTTTGTGGTCGGTGTATACAATAAACTTGACCCCATATAGGTAATGTCTCCACATCTTTAATGCAAAAACAACGGCGCCCAATTCCAGATCGTGTGTGGTGTAGTTTTGTTCATGAATTTTGAGTTGTCGAGAAGCATATGCAATCACCTTCTTCCGTTGCATAAGAACACACCCAAAACCCATTCTCGATGCGTCACAGTAGATAACAAAATCTTCCATTCCGTCAGGTAACGATAAAATAGGTGCCGTAGTCAACTTCTTTTTCAACAATTGGAAGGCACCCTCTTATTCGAAAGTCCATTCATACTTCTTCCCCTTGTGTGTCAATGCGGTTAAAGGTTTGGCTACTCGGGAGAAATCTTGAATAAACCTCCTATAGTAACCGGCTAAACCCAAAAATTGATGTATTTGTGTTGGAGTTTTCGGGGTCTCCCAATTTTTGATGGCTTCAATCTTGGCGGGATCAACTTTGATTCCATTACTACTGACTACGTGGCCAAGAAATTGTACTTCATTTAACCAAAAAGCACATTTAGAGAACTTAGCATAAAGTTGTTCTTTTCTTAACAACTCTAACACAAGTCTCAAGTGTTGTTCGTGTTCTTGGTTATTCTTCGAATAGATAAGGATGTCGTCAATAAAGACAATAACAAACTTATCTAAATATGGACTACATACTCGGTGCATGAGGTCCATGAAAACTGCGGGTGCATTGGGTAAACCGAATGGCATAACCATGAATTCGTAATGGCCATAACGAGTTCTGAAGGCTGTTTTTGGTATATCGACTTCTTTAACCCTCAGTTGATGATAACCCGACCTTAAGTCGATTTTGGAGTATACGCTCGAACCTTGAAGTTGATCAAATAGGTCATCGATTCAGGGTAAAGGGTATCGGTTTTTGATGGTTACTTTGTTCAGCTCACGGTAATCGACACACATGCGAAAAGACCCATCTTTCTTTTTAACGAATAAAATTAGAGCTCCCCATGGTGACGTACTCGGTCGGATAAAACCACGTTCTAATAATTCTTGTAGCTGACTTTGTAATTCTTTCATTTCGGTGGGCGCAAGTCTATATGGAGCACGAGCTATTGGTGCGGCTCCTGGTACAAGATCTATTTGAAATTCAACGGATCGGTGTGGAGGTAGTCCCGGTAATTCATCCGGAAACACCTCAGGAAATTCTCTTGCAACAGGAACGTCATCGATTTTCTTTTCTTCTTTTTCAACCTTCTCGACGTGTGCTAGTATAGCATAGCAACCTTTTTTTATTAGTTTGCGCGCCTTCAAACTACTAATAAGATTTAATTTGGCATTACCCTTTTCTCCGTACACCATTAAGGGTAACCCGTTTTCTCTCGGAATGCGAATCGCCTTCTCATGAAAAACAACTCCGGCTTTCACCTTGGACATCCAGTCCATTCCAATAATTACGTCGAAGCTACCCAATTCCACCGGTATTAAATCAATTGTAAACGTTTCGCTAACTAAAATAATTTTTCGATTTCGGCAAATTTTATCAACCTTAATTAGTTTACCGTTTGCTACTTCAACTATACACTTTTTATCCAAAGGCGTTAACGGGCAATTTAATTTGGCACAAAATTCTCTACTCATATAACTTCTATCGGCACCCGAATCAAATAAAACATAAGCAGGTGTATTATTGATAAGAAACGTATCCGTAACAAGCTCCGGGTCTTCCTGTGCTTTCTCCCCATTAATGTTGAAGGCTCTCCCACGGCCTTGCCTATTTCCATTCCTGCACTGGTTTATGGTATGGCCCGGTTTTCCACATCCATAGCAAACAACGCCGTTATTATTTGTTCCGACATTATTTACTCCTTTGTTTCTATTTGGTCCGTAGACTTCACACTTTGCCGCAATATGGCCATTCCTATTACACTTGGTACATAATTCTCTACAAAACCATTCCGGATGAAACGTATCACACCTGGGGCATATAGTTCTTTGCCTTTTGTTTTCGTCGTTGTTGTTGTTGTTAGGGTTATTGTTGTGATTGGGATTGTTGTTGTTGTTGTTATTATTATTGGGATGGTTGTTGCGGTTATTGTTGCGGTTGTTGTTGCGATTATTGTTGTTGTTGGGGTGGTTGCGATTGTTGTTGTAGTTGTTGTTTTGATTGTTGTTGTTGTTGTACTGGTGACCCTGATCACTGCTTTCCTCCCACTTTCTTTTTCCCTGTTTCATTATGGCCTCTTCGGCCGCTTCTTTCTTTATCCTTCCTGTAATTTGGCCTATCAATTTGTGGGCTATACGGCTCGCTTTCTGTATTGTTGCAGGATCATTAGCACCTACATGCTCTTGGATTCGTTCCGGCAACCCTTTTATGAATGCTTCAATTTTTGCTTCTTCGTCCTCAAATGCTCCAGGACACATTAAAGCCAGTTCATTGAAACGTCGCTCGAAGGTAGTGACATCTAACCCTTGGGTTGTCAGTGCTTTAAGCTCTATTTTGAGCTTGTTGATTTCGGTTCTGGGACGGTACTCTTCTGTCATCATGTGCTTGAAAGTGGACCATGGAAGTGCGTAGGCGGTATTCTGTCCTACGTAATCCATATAGGTATTCCACCATATCAAAGCAGTACCCCTGAAAGTATTTGTGGCATACTTAACTTTATCCTCTTATGCGCAGTTGCTGATTGCGAACACGGCTTCAACCTTCTCTGTCCACCGCTTTAGTCCAACGGGTCCTTCAGTTCCTTCAAACTCATTGGGTTTGCAGGCCATAAAAGCTTTGTAGGAACATCCTACCCGGTTGCCATTGTTTCCTCCACTGCTGGAACCCGATTGGTTATTGTTGTTCATTGCATTCACCACTGCAGCCATATTTGCAGCGAAAGCTTGAAGTTCTTTTATGTTCAATTGTTGTTGTCTAGTAGCTGGAGGAGCCATTTCCTTCAAAAATAGTCGACTGAGTTAATCATATAGAATTTTAGAAGTAGCCAAAAAGTATTTTGTAGCTTAATATGAACTTATTATTATAAAAGCTTTTTCTTCATATTAGCGTTTTATAACTATAATAATGTTCATACTTAGCAGCTAACACACAAATTAACTACTAAAATTCTAATATGAAAAACTACGGTAAGTTGTTACGTTACTACGTAATAATAAGTTGTAATAATAATAATAATAAACCTTCCATGCTTATTCTTATTATTATACAATCATAAGGAAAATTACATTGCGGATTTTCTTACAAACTTAAACACACAATATAATACATATTATACAATGCAAGGAATACAGGATAGCTGCCGATGGTTCAAGAAATGCGAGATTTCTTAGATGTTGACGTTGTTTCTTTCTTGGCCAAACATTTGGATTTTCGTTTGGATAGTTCTTTTTCCAATTCCTCCCAATTGGTTCTTTCGGCTAATTGTTTGGTATAAACTGGTCTCTTAGGTAGTTCAGGTGGATGATCACAAACATTTTGGGTCATAATAGGTTCATCGGGTTTGGGATCGGGTATAACAGCCAAAGATTTTCCCAAATCACGTTGTGGTTCGGTAATTTCCACAACTTCTTCAGGATCCTCATCTTCGGGTTCCTCTTCGGGATCTTCTTCTGGATCCTCTTCTGGAACCTCTACTGGCAATTGTGAATCTTCCCAATTTTCCCAACAATTTTCCACTTTAATGGTAGCACCAAAAGTTAAGTTTTCCGTTGGTTCATAAGTCGTACGCTTTGACTCAGCCTTCGAATCACTTGATAAGTAAATGAAATCTGAATCACTAGAGATGCTTATATGATCGGATGAAGTCATCTATCACATAATAGCAGGCACGTTAAGAGAATGATATATCTTATAATATTTATATGTTAATAATCTTATGTTTCCAACAATTATATTAAGCAATCATTTTTAAAATAATTACGGTCGAAGTCCAGACTCACTAATGCATCAAAAATCAGTTAGACACACTAATGAAAAATTTTCTGATTCTCTAAGACCAACGCTCAGAAACCAACTGAAATGCCCCGTTCATATTAATTATAAACGTTTCATATTAATTGGTTTCTTTGCGAGGTTTTGACCTCTATATGAGACGTTTTTCAAAGCTTGCATTCGTTTTTAAAAACAACCATAACCTTTATTATTGAATAAAGGTCTTAATGACATAATTTAGATTGTCTATCAAAGATAATCTCCTCAAATAAATAATTTTTTACACAACCCATTACAATATGATCAAATATATTACAACAAATACTCCGAATGCAAGTTTAAACAATATAAACAATTATGCCGACTCCAAATCTTGACCTTGGGTTGGCATACGACAGCGGAAGCATTTTTAATATTCACCTGAGAATAAACATGCTTAAAATTTCAACAAAAATGTTGGTGAGTCATAGGTTTAATTTCTATATAATAATCATAACATTTAATAAGCCACAAGATTTCATTTAATTAAATGCGCAGGATCATTACAACTGCAAAAATCATTCATAGGATGAGTCGCCTGGTAACCGACCTTAACATAGAGCGCTTAAGATATCTGGCATCACACATTTCACTATTCAAATGTATGACAAGAACCCTTCGAAGTACTAAAGCATTTTCACTATTCGAAAATGGGGGTGGTTGGTGCCCGTAGATCTACCTTTAGGATTCGCGTCAATTAGTGTTTTTCACTAATTCTTAGGTTACCAAGCATAATAATAATAATAAGTACAGATATCCAGTATAACAAAACAATCGTAGAATGTAGTTTCATGAACTTGTGCTTATTTTGTAAAACATTTATAAATTTGCATGTATTCTCATCCCAAAATAATTTAGATAGTAAAAATGGGACTATAACTCACTTGTGATGATTTCCGAATAGATGGTGATAAGACTTGGCCTTTTGACAAATTCACGAACCTAATAATAATATTCTTGTGTCAAGATATATATATATATATATATATATATATATATATATATATATATATATATATATATATATATATATATATATATATATATATATATATATATATATATATATATATATTCCATACTTATGATACTTGTGATAATTTTAATTGTCCATTGTTAGTAGTCCAACGTTCGTAGTCCAATAGTCCAACAGTATAAATATATATATAAATATAAATGCGTATATTGTGTTAGAATTCACTAACACTATAATATATTGTCTTAATATAATAAGACACAGAATATGTATATTGTCTGAAGCAGTCCGCGACCCATTGTATACATGTCTCAGGCTCGATCACAACTCAAAGTATATAATACTTTGGAATCAACTTCGACCCACAGCTAACTCGAGATTACTTCCAATGGTGTCTAATAGTTCATTCCAATAATATATATAGAATAAGTCAAAATGATATGTCAAAACTTTGTATACGAATCCACGGTGATCAAGTCATATATATATATATATATATATATATATATATATATATATATATATATATATATATATATATTGTGCCTTACGATCTTTATTAAGACTATAATATATTGTCGTAGAACTTAATAACGACTATTATAAATTGTATTTCCATAAGTTCAGGAACAAGACATGTATAAATACATGTAGGATACAAGGTAAGTTAGCTAGGATAAGGTTAGCATCCATTTTTATAAATCATGTCCGTAGCTAAAAATTAAGAAAAATATCCAATTTTTTTTACCCATAATTTCTTCGTTACAAATCCGTTTTGAGTGATTCGAGTTGCCATGGTTTCGTATCAAACTCAACATTATTAATATTAACAGAAAAGTATAAGTTTATAGTCGAAAATACAGCTTAGGTGTCAAATAAGAGAAGATAGTCATATCTGTCGTAAGAACGACATCTTGATGACCCTTTTGAAAAACATACTTCCACTTAGAGTTTAACCATGGATTTTGGATATATTTCATATCCATATAAAATAAGATTTTTCACCAAATAAAATCTTTTAATTCAAAGTTTAAGATAGGTTTTTAAAATTAAACCCAAAACAGCCCCCGTTCGACTAAGACGGCGTATATTCAATTTTAAGGTGTTCTTCGTGTTTACAAGTTTTATATCCTTATGTTAGCTTGACATACAGTCATGATACATGTGTTGAAGTATTTTAAAAAGTCAAGTTAGAAGGATTAAGTTTATTTGCAAACAAGTTTAGAAATAATCTAAACTATGTTCTTGTTGTTATTAGTTATAAACTCAAAATAAGATAGCTATATGAATATGAATCGGATAAGATTATGAATAAGGTTACTACCTCAAATCAAATGAATAAAGTTTCTGGAGAAATAAGGAGAATATCTTGAGTTCAAAGATACCCTTGATGGCTTGGAATTTCTTGAAGCAGAATCATGACACGAAAACAAGTTCAAGTAAGATTGCTACTTGATTTAAGATAGTTATGTTTATAGGGATTGAACCAAAGTTTGAATATGATTATTACCTTGATAAAAAGGAGTAGAGTTGATGAGTTTACAAGGTATTCTTGAAGCTAGTTTATAATCAAATTGATGAAGACTTGCTAGTACTTGAAATATGTGTGTATAAAAGAGTTTAAAGAGTAAGAAATGGAGAGATTGCTTATAGCTCTTGTGTGTGTGAATTATGGTAGTGAATTGTAAGTAATATTGAATGAAAATGAGTAAAAATGATACTAGTAGTCGTGGTATTTTATGGCTAAAGGATGATTAATGATTTTTTGTAATGTTATGTAATAATTCATGATAAAATGGATGATTAATAAGTTCTTTTGTAACCTTGCTAAATAATTGATACTAGATTACAAATAATGGTTCTCACATGTTTTTTAATCATTTAGGGCTGCTAAGGAGCTGATTATTGAGGTGTATATACCAATAGTAAATACATCTAGAAGCTGTGTATTGTACGAGTACGAATACGGGTGCATACGAGTAGAATTATTGATGAAACTGAACGAGGATGTAATTGTAAGCATTTTTTTCAAGTAGAAGTACTTTGATATATGTCTTGAAGTCTTTCAAAAGTGTACCAATACATCTTAAAACACTACATGTATATACATTTTAACGGAGTCATTAAGTCATCGTTAGTCGTTACATGTAAGTGTTGTTTTGAGACCTTTAAGTTAACGATCTTCTTAAATATAATTGACCCATTGTTATTACACTTAAATGAGATGTTAAATTGTTATGTTAACATGTTAACATGGTGTATTATCATATCTAATATCATATATATATATATATATATATGTGTGTGAAATACTATTACAATGATAATCGTTACATATATGTATATTGTTTCGAAGTCTTTAAGTTAGTAGTCTCATCTTATATATATATCTATATATATATATATATATATATATATATATATATATATATATATATATATATATATATATATATATATATATATATATATATATCATTGTTATTATACTTAATGAGATATTTAAATATCATTTAATCAAATCATAAATATATATATCCAAATATATATTCCTTTAATTAATTATTACGATATATGACGTTCGTGAATCGTCAGACAGACTGGGTGTCCAAACGTTTGTATAAAATTCATTCCAAATAACCAAGTCTTAATGAGTTTGATTGCTTAACATGTTGGAAACATTAATTATGTAAATATTAATCTTCTATATATTAGCGGAAAAATCCGGGTCGTTACACTAACTAAACTCAAATGAAACTTGACTTGTGATTAATTGGAACTAGGGAGTTAATGATATAGTGACTAGCCTTTAGAATTGAACCAAGAGCATTAAAGTGACTAACTAAGTCTTGATCAATCTGAAATTTCCCTAAATATCAATCAAGACACTTCTCCAAGAATGTTGGGTTTGCCACTTTTGAAATGATTAGTCACTTTCATGCAATAAGACCAAAACTCACACACTTAATGCATATAGTACTTGTATAGGATGTTTGGTTTCTTTTGCAATTGCTAGAAGGAGTAAATGTGCCAAAATGTGGTGTTCAAATCTAAGTCAAACGGTTATACAACGGATACCAATTTTGGACTGTAGCACGCACGGTCGCACCACGGTCGACCGTGCATGCAACTGTGTGTCAACGGCTATTTTTTGAATCCCACTATAAAAGGCAAACATTTAAGAGCATTTGAAGCTGACCCTCTTGCACATTTAAAAGGCTTATCTCTAGTGATCACAAGTGCATCAATTACTACTCAAATGTGATCAAGCAAGAGAAGATTCTATGATCTTATAGATATAAAATTGGGTTGTTGTAAACTTACTAATTAAAATCATTTATCTTGTGAGTTTACTTAATGTAATGTATGTCCTAGTATTGTGTTAGGATCATCATTGCAGAGTGTATGAGTCTTGTAACTTCAATTAGTAGAAGCATTGGCTAGCTTAGTGATCTACTTCCTTAAAGGGACTTAGGAAGTTGATTAATCTCATTTGGAGATGAGTACTTGTCAAAGGTGAAGACAAGTTGATCTAAGTTAGAGTTGATCTTTCAAAGGGATAGAAAGATTAGGTTTGTTGTCTACTAAAGAAGATTGAAGACTTGTAAATCGGATCTCCACCGGGTTTGGAGAAAAGTGCTTAGTGAAGCAACAAATCTTGATTAGTGTAATCGAGGAGTGGATTAAGGTGGATTAGTTAACATCCACCCGAACCACTATAAATCCTTGTGTCTATATTCTTTACATTACTTCATTTATTATTTTGAACATATACACTACACACATCAAGTTTGAGTTGAGTTGGTTGATCAAAGTAAAATCGAATTTTGTGATCAATCAAAAAATTGTTAAAAACGTATTAAGTAACTATTCAACCCCCACCCACCTCTAGTTACTTACAATTGGTATCAGAGCGATTGCTCAAATTATTGCGCTACAAATGATCGCGAAAGCGTCAAAATTCATTTTGTGCAAAAACTTGAGTCAATGATTCTCGGATCAACTCAAACGATGGGAAATTTGGAAGAATTGGTGAAAGAAGCACCAATCTTTGAAAAGATGAATATTGATGTGTGGAAATTAAGATTTGAGTCTTATCTCAAATCTAAGGATTACTACTTGTGGAGAATAATCAAAGTAGGAGACTTTGTACCATAAGCTAGTTCAAGACTAGTGAAGTCAACATTTCAAAACAATGATGTTTTGAAACAATTTGATGCAATTTCACTACTTCATGAAATTCTTCCTAGTGAAGAAAGATTAAAGATAATCTCATGTGAAAGTGTAAAAGAATGTTGGGACTCACTATGTTCTCAAGAAGATTTAAACTCTAAGAGTTTAAAGGGTAAAGGAATAGAGAAGGGTTCGGAAAGGGTTGGTGTTTTCGAGCAAAAGGGTTGAATGAAAATGAAGACTTTTGCCTCATGAGCTCTTGGAATGACATGGATCAAGATGGTCAAAGTGAATAAGAGGTTGAATCTCCATTCAAAGAAGATGATGTCTCAAGCATGGATTGCAATGAGGTACATGTACTCCATCCTTCTAATTATGAAGAATTGTTAGATGATTACAAGACTATTAAATTTGTGTATGATAGTAGTCGTGACAAAGTAAAACTTTTGGAGAAAGAATTACACAAAGTTACACAACTTAACAAAGTTCTAATTGATGAAAATAACACTTTGAAAAGAAAACTTGAAAGGATAACTATTTGTGATTCTTCAAGAGGTAAACATGAAATGAATGTATGTCACAACTCTAGCAAACACAAATCTTGTAATCAAAGTCCATTATCTATTATTAGGAAAATTGAAAACATGGGAAAAATGGACCAAGCTAGCAATTCCATGGTAAGGATAATTCAAGGATTGGGTAATCTTAAAATCAATCAAAATCAATGATCAAAATGCTAATGAGAATAATCTTCTCAAAAGACCTTGTATAAAAGAAAGGTTTTTCTTACAAATGCAAATTGTTTTTGAAAAATGATTTTAAAAGATTAAGTGTAGGAAGCTTACTTGCCTTAGGATTGTGTGTTTATGTGAAAACATGTATTGCATGCTAAATACTAGGTTGATGCGTTTTGTGTATACTATGTGCGATTAAACATATATATATATATATATATATATATATATATATATATATATATATATATATATATATATATATATATATATATATATATATATAGTATATTACGTGTCATTGATGATTAAAACATCGGGAGGATGTAATCATTCAATGTTAGGAAAAGAAAACTTGTCCTCAAGTATTATATAGAATCTAAGAATCGTTAAAACGCGTTCGAAGAAAGAAGAAGTGAAGAAACGAGTGATCAGAAGGATCCACGGTAGCACCATGGCTGACCGTGTACTCGACCGCAGACACCTGTCCGGTTCGTGGAAAAATTTCTTCACGGCAAACACCACGGTTGACCGTGCTTCGACTGTGCGTGGTCTGATTCAGTTTTAAATTGAACTAAACCCTCACTTTTATTTCTTTTCAACCCACTTCAAAACACACACTCCTACACACGGCTGAGGTGATCGACCGCACGAAGAAAAATGCTCATTCCTTCAAATTCAATTCCTACTTTCGGTATGATTAATCTTTGTTTTCCTAACATTCAATTGTGTTTGTATGATGAATTAGGGTTAAGAAGAAACCCTAACTAGAATGAATCAAAAGACAAATTGATGCAAACAATTGAAATTGTTCTTAAAGAACAATTTAGAAACAATTGTAGTAATGATTATCGTATATCTATGCATTGATTTAACATTGAATGATTCTAGGGTTCATTATACATCTAGGTTAGATTTTCATAGAAGCATTGTTCATATGATATGAATGACATTGTTGCTAATTGAGTGTAATAATGTTGAATGTCAAAACATGTGTTGATGATGATTTCAAAAGTCTAGAACACATATGAACTTTGTGAAAATCTTAATCTAGTTGAAAACTCATTAACAGTAATGAAGAGTGAAAATGTGAAGAACATTAACATCAAAACATCTAAGTATTGATGATGATTAAAAGTTTGCAAAACGTGTTGCCTACAATTGAATTATACACCTTGAATTAATTTGAAGTATCATTGTGTAGAAAATGGCAAGGACCCGAGATGCCCAATCTAGAGGAGGAGAGAATAGATATAATCCTCCAACTGATGCAAGACAACGCACAACATATAACAAAAAATGGCTCAAAACTAGAGCAATAGCAGAAGGAAGAATCATAAGTCTTGAAGCATTCCCTGAAGTAATTGACAAGCTGTTTCAGAGGGATCTAGGTTTGTTCGTTCTAATCAATGGGCCTATATATCCCGAGTTGATAAGAGTGTTCTATGCCAACTTTAGCTTCAACAGAGAAACTAAGATGATAAGATTTCATCTTAACAAAAAGTGGTGGGAATATCCTCTCAGCATGTTTGGTGAAATTCTGGGTGTTCCTACTGAAGGAATTGAGTTCTACAGCAGACGACACAAACTAGAACATCTTCCTGGGTTTATTCAAGCTACCGAAGTGCTAACCTTACTTTGCAATGCTAATTCCAATCACTCAGAAATCCTATCCAAGGGACTGACTGGAAAGGATCTCCGATTAGATTTGGATATCTTGAATAAAATCATTGACCACAACATCTACTATAGGCTGGGAAATCATGCTAACATTCATGTCACCCAGATTTTTATCATGTGGGCAATTGAATTAGATATGAAGGTTAATGTCACGTTTCTGATGGCATCCCGAATGAGCAATCTAATGACTGAATCAACTAGGTCTCTTCCGTATGGAATGCATCTGAACAGTTTGTTCACCTATCTAAAAGTGACTCACGCTATTGTTCAACAACCTTCATTCGAGCCATTGGATAAGTCAACCATCATTCGAAGTGGTCGTCTGGGAGAATCCTCTCATGGAAGAAGATCAAGTCTTCAAGAGGATCTCGAAGAAATTGAGAACTATCAACCAGAGGAAGAATCAGATGAAGAAGAGATAGAAGATGAGGAAGCGAACTTACGGGAACATCAAGAATTTTTTAATTCAAATTTTGAAACCAAGATCGACAGGATTCTGAAGCATGAAGAAGAGATTAGTGAAAATCACTCTAGGTTCATGAAAGCGTTGAAGGGATTTGTCAAAACAATTTCTTGTAATAGGTCATAACTTGCGTATTTGGGATAATAATCTTTAGTTGTGTAATGTGTGAAGTACTTAACTATTGGCACTAAAATAATTATGTGTAAAATAACTAGTAACGTGATGTTTATTTTGTGCTTAAGTTGATTTTGCTTATGTGATGCCTATTGTGGGCTTAATTTGATTTTGCTTGAAAAAATATAAATCTGTCACTGTACGGCTGCTTCCACGGTCGATTGTGGTTCGACCGCAGAACACCTGACAGAATTAATTTGTCCTAGCACTCTTACACAAATTCAATGATCAATAGATTGCTAAAAGACAAATTGATTTCTCTGATAAATTGCTCACAATTTAGCTACCTACCCCATTAAAGTTTGCTAGACATCATTCATCATTTGTCTATTAAAGCAAATACCTTTAACAAATTCACACACCCATCAACAACTCCAAAGATTTCTTTGCAAAGCAAAGATTCTTCACAATGAGGTCCATTGTTGAAGGAAGAGAAGTTCTTACACACCATCTTACTACCTACTCTCTTGAAAGCTTCACAAACATCAAGTGTGATGTCTTTCTCAATTTAAGAGGATCACTCTATCCTCTTCACATCAATGAATTCTATGAGAATGTTCAATTGTCACATAATAATGAGAAAATCTCATTTTCTCTTTATAGGAGAAGCTATTCATTAACGCTTAAGGAATTTGGAAATATTATGGATGTTCCAAGTGAAGGTTGGACATTCTTTCTAGAACCAAATTCGTTCAATAAATTTCCTAAATGGGTAAAGAAAGACGATGCACTAGACATTATGTGCAACGGAATTCTTAGACCCGAATTCATCAAAAAGGATGGATTCCTTTGTCAACATCTTGCATCAACGTATGATCTTTGGCAACAGATCATCACTGTAAATGTTTACGGAAAGGGGAACTACTGGATCGACTAGATGCAAATGAAGTCACCTTCATGTGGTGTCTTCTGAACTCCACAAAAGTAAATGTTGCACACTTCATGGCATCAAGAATGCAACATGCAAGTCAACATTCCCACATATCACTTCCGTATGGTCTCCATCTAACCAAGCTTTTCGCATATGTTGGAATGACATCTCCATTTCATCATTCCATTCAAGTATCTTCATACCCAATATGCAAAGCTTCAACCAGACCATTTGTTGAACCTTCTCTTGATAAACCTCCAAATTTTAACCTCCTTGTAACCACAGGACAAATCAGTGTCATTCACGAAAATGTTCTTAAAATCGGACGACATCTAAACAAGCTAGAAGGAATTATAAGAGACACTCATCACTACATTCACCTCAAGAAATAAGCTAAGGCAATTTGAAGAATGCCTACCTATACATCCAATTTATGTGTCTTCCATGCATATTTTCATATATGCATTACTATGTTTCATGCTTGCTTTGAATAAAATGTGTGCTTGTTGTGTTTTAATATATATGTTTTTCCAACGTGCACAATTTAAGGGGGAGTTTTGTTCTAAGGGCGAGCTTAGTTCTAGGGGGAGCTAACCTTTTTTGCTTCGACAAAAAGGGGAGAAAGATGGATACAAGTGATTGTTAACACTTGAGTATTTATGGCAAAATGTCCCTCATCACTTGTATGTTTGTCATCATCAAAAAGGGGGAGAATGTTGGTTGAATGTAGGTTAATACACTAAACGATAAACTTAAGTATGATTAACCAAAGAATATGTTTTGATGATGACACACACACACACATACGCATAAGTGATGACTGACATCTTAACATAAAACATGCAAGGTCACTAATCCATACTTTATCTTGCAAAAGACCAAGTCAAACATAGGTTAAAGAATGAAATTTAAAATTCAGGCAAACACACAGTCGAGGTACGGTTGACTGTATAGTCAACCGTGAAACCCCAAACTGAATTGCAACGTAGTTTTCTGAAAACAAGTTGCACGGTCGCCACCACGGTCAACCGCAGTGCGACCTCAGTTTCTTCTGTCTCCGATTTTGACTAAATAAAGTTTGAATAGTTCCCGAAATCTATAATTCATGAAACCTTTCTAAACATGCTTAGAATAGATGCCCTTTCCATACTCAATTGAGTTTTGGTCATAAAAACACTAATTGTGATTAATTACGCCTAATGACATCTTAATGACAAATTAACCAAGATTAGGCATAACACATAAGTGTTAATCAACAACTTGTGATCTTAATTCTTATCTAGATATATTTAGTACGATCATAAAGTGCCAACACACTTAAGCCAATGTTCCTAGAACAATGATTGCTATTCGAAATGACTTAGTGATTAATTAAGGCTAAATGAAGAACAATGATCTCAAGGTTAAACTATAAATGACTTGTAATCCTAAAACACACTTAGATACATTTAGGATGGTCACCAAGTCCCAACTAGAGATTGCTCTTCCCTTATGCATGTGTTGGACATTAATGTGTGCTTACACATTAATCATGTAATGTGTTATATTGCACATTATACTTTTTAAGTACTTGAATTATAAGTTGTACAAGTATCTACATGATTGATCTTAGAATAACTATCTCTTGCTATATGAGTATTACTTGCTACTTGCTAATATGCTTAATACTAATAAACTTGTCAACTTAATTAATATGTTTACCATGTGCTCATTAGTTAGGATTCAAGTAACTAACCTACTCCAATAGATTAAGTGTAAAATGGTTCACAATGAAACTATAGTCAATTGCCTATTCTGTCTAGTCTAAGTAACTAAGTATGATTGCTTGATCAAGAATAACTTAACATTAATGTCTCTACACACTTCATGATTATCTTATAGAGACATTATTTAATTAATCTCTAACTAAACTCAAATGAAACATGACTTGTGATTAATTGGAACTAGGGAGCTAATGATATAGTGACTAGCCTTTAGAATTGAACCAAGAGCATTAAAGTGACTAACTAAGTCTTGACCAATCTGAAATTTCCCTAAATATCAATCAAGACACTTCTCCAAGAATGTTGGGTTTGCCACTTTTGGAACGATTAGTCACTTTCATGCAATAAGACCAAATCTCACACACTTAATGCATATAGTACTTGTATAGGATGTTTGGTTTCTTTTGCAGGTGGGAGTAAAGTTGCCAAAATGTGATGTTCAAATCTGAGTCAAACGGCTATACAACGGATACCAATTTTGGACTGGAGCACGCACGGTCGCACCACGGTCGACCGTGCATGCAACCGTGTGTCAACGGCTATTTTTTGAATCCCACTATAAAAGGCAAACATTTAAGATCATTTGAAGCTGACCCTCTTGCACATTTAAAAGGCTTATCTCTAGTGATCACAAGTGCATCAATTACTACTCAAATGTGATCAAGCAAGAGAAGATTCTATGATCTTATAGATATAGAATTGGGTTGTTGTAAACTTACTAATTAAAATCATTTATCTTGTTAGTTTACTTAATGTAATGTATGTCCTAGTATTGTGTTAGGATCATCATTGCAGAGTGTATGAGTCTTGTAACTTCAATTAGTGGAAGCATAGGCTAGCTTAGTGATCTACTTCCTTAAAGGGACTTAGGAAGTTGATTAATCTCATTTGGAGATTAGTACTTGTCCAATGTGAAGACAAGTTGATCTAGGTTAGAGTTGATCTTTCAAAGGGATAGAAAGATTAGGTTTGTTGTCAACTAAAGAAGATTGAAGACTTGTAAATCGAATCTCCACCGGGTTTGGAGAAAAGTTCTTAGTGAAGCAACAAATCCCGATTAGTGTAATCGGGGAGTGGATTAAGGTGGATTAGTTAACATCCACCCGAACCACTATAAATCCTTGTGTCTATGTTCTTTACATTACTTCATTTATCATTTTGAACATATACACTACACACATCAAGTTTGAGTTGAGTTGGTTGATCAAAGTAAAATCGAATTTGGTGATCAATCGAAAAATTGTTAAAAACGTATTAAGTAACTATTCAACCCCCCCCCCCTCTAGTTACTTACACGACATATACTCAAAAGTTAACCCCTGTAACTCCAGTTCATGTACCCTATCCTAGAAGGCTACAGGAGGAACCATCCAAGCTTGATTCCTTCAAACTTGATGGAAGATTCTTGGACACTATGTCCAAAGTACCCAAGAAGAAGAGATACATCCGAAGGCTTCTCTCTACAAAGGATAGGATACCAGATTCTAACAAAATTCCACTTAGTGAAGAATGCTCTGCATTACTCAGAAACTCTCTACAACCAAAGCTAGGAGATACGGGCTGATTCGTTTTTCCGTGTTCAATCTACCAATCTGGAACCATTCTTGCGGTAGCAGATTTAGGAGCAAGTATCAACCTGATCCCCTACTCTCTCTACAAGAGATTAGAGTTAGGAGACTTGTCACCAACTAAAATGACAATCCAACTTGCTGACCACACAATTCGATATCCTAAGGGCATAGTTGAGAACGTCATGGTGAAAGTCGACAAATTCTTGTATCCTACGGATTTCGTAGTAATGGATATTAAGGAAGACCTACACACACCAGTAGTGTTAGGAAGACCTTTCATGAATACGGCTAGGACTGTCATTGATGTGTACAATCAAACCTTGATCTTGCGATCACATGGGGAGTGCGTTACCTTCAAAATTGACCGACCATCCGATCTTTCTGGACAGGCAGAGATGTTTGCTATTTCCACACCAGCCGATGATATCTAGATGGGTGTCGAATCACAGTCTGTAGACGACCTAGAAATGGAAGAAGAGGATCCCAGTGAAGAAATAGAGGAAGAGGAGGAATCTGAAGAGGAAGAAGAAATGGAAGACGTGAAAGAAACTACAATAGTACCCTCTCTAAGCATTAAACATCACGAAGAATTAATGAGACTTGAGACGGAAGATCACAGTTTAATCATTCACTTCAAGAAGAAGACTGACAAGGTTGAGGTTAAGGATATAGAAATTAACCCTGCAAGTATCAAAGTGGAGAATCAGAATACTGAAGAAACCCGTTCATCAGACGCAACCTCAGAAGAACACTATACCGATGATGACGAGGAAGAGAAACATGAAGACATTCTGAATAACTCACACTCTCCAACTGAACCAGATCTAGGGGAGCCGAACTCTTCTTCAGATTGGATTCCGATCATATCTACACATGCAGACATGATAATCTTCATCAATGATACCGATGAATTTGAAGATATTCTCGAAGCCATCCGTAAATCAACAATTGATTTCGCGATGCGCTTAACAGAATGAATTATGGCTATCCGAGAAGAATATAACCTTTATCTCCAAAGAGAGGACAATGATGTCGAAATCCTAGAAGAACGCATTCAAGACTTTATCAATACTCTTCACGATCATATCTACCGAGAAGAAAGGCAACAAGAGCATAATTCAGTGGTTCGCACTATTCTTGAGACAAGATTCTGTCTAGATCAGAAGATCATTTACTCTTAGGTTTATAACGCCTTAGCCGGATCTGCACTTTGTTCTCAGCAAATGAACGAGCACTACTGACTCTCATACGGAAGCACATGGATCTTTCCACCGGACGCTCGACTTATCACTCTAATTTTCAAATGATCGAGGATATTCACAGCTTTTTCGCTCTCTTGGAAAGAGATAATGTCGAAAGCACACCAGACAGGCTAGTGATTTACGTAACAATTGATCATTATGATGGTCTGATTATTCAAGAGTTACGAGACGCTGTTACGGAGGAAGTAAGGCGCAACAATTCGTTCTCTCATCTTGAACCAGACCGAGTCAACATTGCCACCTATATTACGAAACAGATATCACGTATCTTCCATGAATCCACAGATCCAAGTTTCACATTTAAAGCCGGATGTCAGGAGATATACTCAAAGACGGTGACATTAATGCTCGGGTCAGGATTGCTATTCACTCCTTTTCAGCTTCGTCTTTTAACAAATCTGTGCAAAGCTACAGACTCGTACTGTGGAGATCACCATTCTGAAGACTTCGAGATTCTAAAGATACAGTTTCTAACATTGTTTGAAGACCTCCGAAATGAGCATCCATCAGAGAAACAATCACCACCAGCACTGCTTCTATGATTGACATTCATGGGTCAACCAGCAGAGCCATGGATCATATTCTCATCGGACTTCAAGACTTATCACGAGCCGAAACTGCGCACTACTTATCTTTCAGAAGATCTTCAAGAGAAGTACCGGATCTTCTACCACTATTGGTCCGACACTTTCTCAGGATTTACCCACCAAGACTCACATTCCCTCGAGAAGACCAAGATTACAACCATCAGCGAGGAATGTTTGCTTTTTAAAGCATCACTACGGTCAAGCCAACAACCTTAAACAAAAGCGTTTATCGGGAGGCAACCTGTGCAATAAAGTAGAGTAGAAGAATAAAGGATGACAAATGAGTCGATCAATAAAAGACTCAAGGATTGAAAGCCAGTCACATCTGCTAGGGGTATTTCTTTCTTCCCGCTACTAGCTCAAAATTTAAACTATGGCACATCCTAGATAATTATCACTAAGTGTGGGATTCCAACCCAATTAAACACTAGAAAATACTCTCAAATCTTCAACTAAAACTCCTAAGTGTGGGATACATTAGGAACATTGAGGACAATGTTCGTCTAAGTGTGGGATGTTGGTATAATCTTTTTATGCTGTATTAAAATAACCCATTATGAAGATTCCAAGTTCTTAAGCCAAATTTCAAAAATTTTAACAAAATAAAGCCTTTTCGAAAAAGTATTTTTAAACCTCAAACGTTTGTAAATAAAAGTAAGGCTTAAGTAGGGTGGAAATATTGTTAGGTTAAACCAAATCTCTAATAAAGCATTGCATGACTAAGGCATTATCGACCTAAATTGATTATGGTGAGGCACCCCAAATAAAGACCGACATTCATCTTTAATGCTTCACTGTTTTCCGTTGAGAGTGCCGATGTCTGTGCTCAGAATCAGAACTTGCTTTAGATCTACATTTCCAAAGCAGTGAAATGTGATTCGGTTATAATCAAAAGAGCTAGCCATTTGTCAAAAATAAGCCTTTCGCACCTCCACTACTTCTACTTCACCACCACATCTACATAATCTTTACTATTACTCAAAAAATACAGAAAATGAGATTCTTTCGGAAACCCGATGTTATAAACCTCTCAAGTATCATGGAAAAGGTCTTGAAAAAGTTTATCGGCAAAAAGTTTCTCGAGATGACATCTCCAAAAAAATTTCAAAGTTCTGAAAAAAGGAGCAGAACTTATTAAGAGAAATGCCGAAAAAGAACTTGACCGAAAATGATTATCAAATGAAGAAAAGTTCAAAAGTGCTTCTCGAACATTTCAGCACTCCTATCTATCCGAATAAAAGTCTGCATAAAGACTACATTACCCTTTTCTCTCACCCCTCAAAAACAACTTCGCTACCACTCTAAAATTCCTCTTCCATTATTGACAAATGACCTAGAAGCTAAGATTACTACCATTCTCACATTAGTAGCAAGGATTTGAGTCTTTATTAAGCCTATGATGATGGGCACAAAATGACTGGCTATGAGTGAATTCGCTTCTTAGATCTATAGGGAACCCTAAACACTTGTGTGATTTGAGTGACCCGTGAAAGCTAGCATATGTCATGTAACCTCCTCGCATGCTTGCAGAGATAGTTTCAATCATAACATAGATGACTCACCTTATCTTTTCGCTCTTATAATAAAAAGCAAACCGCTTAGGCTATTAGAAAAGAAACTCCGAAAAGATTTCTTAAGGCAAAATGAGAGTTTGCTTGAGGACAAGCAAAGTCTAAATGTGGGATATTTGATATCGGCTAAAAAGTCACGTTTTCACCCCGGTATTAAAGCCCAAAAACAAGAAAGATTCGAACTTTGTCGGAAAAATACCCACTTCGTCGGCTAGAATTGAAGAACAAGTAATTACAAAGATGGTGCAAAAAGAATCAATAGAATCGGAGCTAAAACGAAGATTCTAGAGTAAAAATGGTGAAAGACAAGAAATCAAGTTACGATCTAGGAATTTCAGCTGACCAGGCAAGCCAAACGGCCTGCCTGGCTCAAAAACAGCCTGCCAAACGGGTCAGACAAATGGTCCTTACAAACGGCTTGGCTTGGCAAACGGCCCCGGCAAATGGCCTGCCAGCCGTTTGTAGGGAAAATTTAGGCTTATTTAAAGGGTCTTTGTCATTCATTCCAACACACACTTCAATTCACTTCTTTCTCTCTCTTATACAATATTAGTCATACTTTCAAGGTCTTTGACTCCGTGCGGGAAACCTATTACCCGGAGAAGAACTTCGAAGATTGTATTAGGAGCGGTCTGGAGTCTTGAAGTTGTCACTTTTGTATTCGGAACTCGTTTAATCTACTGGTACTTCTATCCTTTATCTTTATATAATGTCTTCTATCATTATGTTCTGTGATATTGTTTCCATGATTAGCGAGTAGTTATCTTTAGTGTATGCTATGATGTAAGCAGTTATAATGCCGAAATAATATTATGGTTTGTGTATGTTGTTGAATGCTTTACGATTATGCTTTAAACTCAATCGGTTTTCCAACTAATAGAACGTAGTTATTGGCTCTGTTATTGGTATGTCGTGAACCCCGATTTAGAGTACACTATCTGTGTCACCCCTTGGTAAGAGAAGTCTATTGGATACAACGTAAGATCGACTGAGGCACACCGGTTGTAGTAAGTCTATCGAGCTTTGGATTCTGACTAAGGACTCTTTCGTAGTGAAACATCTGACTAGACCCTTAGTACATTGTCGATCCCAGACCATGCTAGTGTAGTCACCAAGCATATAAACTTCGTACGTGCATGCTAAAGCATAGCGGTTGTTGTAAGCTATACCTCTGCTAAGTAAGGCCATGGAAACCGGTTAGTGTTGATTAGTACACAGCACCATAACGCGGTCTCAAGCATTGCACCCCGTTTGAGGGATTCTTAATTAATTAAGGAACTGTTTGTTTATACACATAAAGGATTGGACCTTAGGATAACCGAACATGTTCATGGAAGTCAACTAGACTTGGCCATGGTGTTCTTTATGGTTGAACTCTTTTAAGGGCCTAACTATCTTTTAAAACCAATCATTAACGAAAGCATTGAAACACATCACGTCTCTCGGATATGGTAAACCATGTATTCTATTATACTTAAGAAAGTTTAGACCTTTGTGGAATGTTAATACTCACCCAACCGAGTCACTTAATTAGATGAGCCGTCTGAACGTGTATGCCTGTAGTCAGTCTGCACGGGCGTCGAGGGTAAGGGACGTTGCTGTCTATTCAGAATCTTCAAGCCTATCACAGTACCCAATGACATGTCTTATGATAGGGGCGTTTAAGACCAGTGTAATTAATACAGGGCCTCTGCCTATTCATGAGCCAGCATTCCATAATCCTGGCAGAATAACTGATGAAATCATAGTATGCACTTACTTTAACCTTATCTAAATTACGAATTTTATCGCATCTACTTTATCTACCTTATAAATTAGAAAATCCCAAAATTAAGTAACCACTACTCCTTCATAACTATCTTAGGCTTAAATATAGGTTCGATTCTACTGATATCTCAAAAATACGACTCTAGGTCATACTTCGCTTACTCATACTAAGGATTAGTACGATTTAGGCCCCGCTAAATATAAATTTAAAACAGCACCCCCTCTTGGTGGTTGATTCTGATGTGTTGCGACCTAACGACACCGCACAAATAAAACCGTCCGTTTCGGCCATATCAAAGAATCTTAAATAAAATTAACTAAGTGTTTAAACACTTCCAGGAGAATCAAATCCTCCCATGTTGTTTTAGGAAGTAAAGTCTTCCGAAGCTTAGAAGTAAAGTCTTCCAAGTTAAGTCGAGAATCAAAAGAACATTGCTTGAAAGTAAAGTCTTTTAAGTGTCGTGCACTAGACCCCCCAAAAAATTTACACCCAAGGTAGTTGCTTTCCCATCACTATTGATACCGAATAGTATGTTTACGGGGGGAGTAGCTACCCGTGCTGCCGTTCCAAAACCAAAATGGCTTTTATGCACATAGCTTTTTGAGCCCAAGAAAGTTGTTATCTCATCACCTTTAAACCGGGAGGTAGTTCATCCTAGATGATATACTGGGGTAACAATTGTCCATACGGTTATCCTAAAATCGGGATGGCTTTGAATGCACATAGCCTTTAAAAACCTAAAATTTCCGGAAAACCTGTTTTGTGTAAAAAAACTTAACTTGTTTTCTCGTTCTTAAAATGCAAAAATGGTTTTCTAAAGGTCTTGTTTTCCGTAAGGCCA
Organism: Rutidosis leptorrhynchoides; assembly: GCF_046630445.1. Lineage (NCBI taxonomy): Eukaryota > Viridiplantae > Streptophyta > Magnoliopsida > Asterales > Asteraceae > Rutidosis > Rutidosis leptorrhynchoides. The sequence goes on along the minus strand of NC_092334.1, from coordinate 629,982,830 downwards.
AATTTTTCTTGGTTCCGCACGTGGTGTTCTTGATTCGGGGAAGTGAAGCTTTTGGGTAATCACGAGGTTGTTCGTTTGTGAAAGATTGAGCTTGGTTGAAGACTTAAACTTTGTGCTTGTTGTGATGAAGACTACACGATATGGATTTATTGCTTTTGAAGATGATATCGGTATGTCTTGATTCTATGATTATTATAGACTTTCTCGAGTATATTTATCTTTACAATAGTTAATATTATTTGAAGATAGACTTGCTTGAGGACAAGCAATGTTTATGTGTGGGGGATTTGATATCGCTCCAATTATACATATTTTACGTCGCGATATTGGTTCCTTTTAGTTGTTAATTCACGAAGATTTAAAGACTTTTGCGGGTATTCGAGAGGAAATGAGGATTTGTGTTCGAGAAGTTACTGGTTTAATGTTTTGGTTGTTTCAAGCAAAGTTTCAGCTTCATATAAGCTTAAAGTAAGAATAAAATGCAAAAAAATGAAGATTTGCTGAAGGTTGGGTGATTGCGGTCGCGATAACATGTGTTCCGGTCGCGATACAAAGTCAGTAGATGGAGAAATCGAATCCAGCTCAATCACGGTCGTGATGTAATCATTTTCCGGTCGTGATTCTAGAACTGAATCGCGGTCGCGATCCATCAGTTACGGCCGCGGTTCAGGCTTGGTTTTGCTGAATTTTTATTCCACTATTTATACACAGATTTTTATCCTCAATTAAGTTATGCAGTTTTTAAGCTACGAAGTTTAGAGGGTTTTAGAGACTATCATCTATTCATTGAAGACTAGTTCATCAATTTATTTTATTCCATCATTAATTACTTTCGGTATTGGATTTCTTCATTAATTTCAATTTTGTAATCATGAAAGCTTATCGTTTTTATTACTTTGTTTCTTGCAACTTTAATATGCTAGGCTAAATCTTTTGCGTGTTTACTTGAATGTGAAACTTGAGATATTTGATTGTTTTATCATATGGATTTAATGTCTTGTGATTTAAATTAATCGTTTTTGATTAAAGAACCATTGTTATGCATGATCTATACTCTTAATTCAATTACATAGGTTGTTAATCGTTTAATGTGAGTTAAATTGAGGTGCAATTTATGCTTCAACGCCTAGGTGATCTAGACAATTAGATAATTGACTTAAAGTGATTGTATCATTATTTTAATTTGTAATTGAAAGGGTTGTGAACTACATATTCGTGTAACTATTTCAAGTGATTGTTATAGTTAGGATTTTACGTGAGTTTAGTCCAAATCAAGTCTCATTAGTTTGATCAAATATAGTTTAATCTTTTGAAGAAGGTTTATGTGAGTTTGCTAATTTCAATTGATTTGGACTTTGTGAGAAGTCAAAAGGCTATGTTAAGGGCATAATAATCGGTAATAACATCAAAAACAATCCATATCAATAGTGAATCATTCAAGTAGGCGCCGTTTTCTCTTATTTGATTAATTCGCTCTTTGCTTCACATTATTTGTGTGAATAAAAATACTACTCAAACCTCTTTTATTAAACTCCTAGGATAATTACTAGTTTTTAAAGTCTTGATTAAACTGCTCTCTGTAGAACGAACTAGTCAAATTACTTATTGGTTACTGCATGATCAGGTTATAGTTTCATGTAACTGTGTGATAATTGTTAGGTTTTTAGCTAGTTATTTTAAGGTACGATGTCACATGTCAAAGATAAAGATACAACACGATGTTTGGCTTAGATGATGGTGAATGGATCAAGTATATAACGATGGCGTTCGACAAGTTTTCACTTGGTTCTTGAATCAAATTGGAGCTATGGATTGTCCTTTAGTTTGACTTCTTGATCCCATGTCGACTCATGGGATCAAGCATCGGATTTTTGGGCTAGGCTATGTATGTGTGTGATGCATGATTGTGTTTTATTTTTTTCGCATTTGTATATATAATTGTTGATTATAGTATATGCTAAATGTTTTTGATGGAAACGTTAAATAAAACCCTCAACGAGTTTAAAGATTAGAATTGTTGATTTTAAAAGTTAAACTCTAACGAGTTTAAAATTGATGATTTTAAAACTCAAATAATATATATGGGCAACATCTTTTAAAATTGTTTTAAAACGATACATATTTGTGTATTTGTTATTTTTTATGCTATAAATCAAATAACAAATTAGATGCATAAACATAATCGACATATACAATTGGTTAAGATATTATTTAACTAATAGTGTAGCGAAATCTTGTGTGCATGCATTATTCGTTGACAAGAACTTTTTCTAACATACCCGTCAAATTTAAGTCATTCCTTCCAATGTGCTTGCAAACACTCCTCGCTATTTTTCTGATCTAGTGAGACTAGGCTGAATTATAGCTACGAGGTAGATTTTTCGATCTAGTGAGAGTGTGAGACTAGCGTGAATTTCTACTGTTTCCAAATTGGATGACTTAATCGTATTCACAGTGAGGCCTGAGTTCGAGGCAAGGATGGGACAAACATGCCAGTAAATAAAAGTGGTTTGTTGGACTACATATATCTCTTAGTCTCATAAAGATCTAAGAGTTGCACTTGTAATGCAATTGGTACCTGCTACCTACCAATAGACTCCATAACTGCTAGCTGGTCAACATATGTGGCTATTAAATCTCTATGTGAATCTTAGGCTTTCATAAATTAATTGTTTTTTTAAAAAAATTATAAAAACTTGGGTAGTTAATTTATTAAAGAACAATATCGAAAATACTAAATTGAATCCTATATCTGTTGTAGATGTCAAATAATCAAAACATAAACCAAAACACACTTCCTTCTTTGTTTGAGAAGGATAAACTCAATGTTCAAACTTCCTAGACTGGCACTGTAACCTGAGAACTGTTTTCAAGATTAAATGGAAGTTGAAAAGTTTTAGAACCCTAATCTGTTCTTCCTGCTGTGGCAGTTGCTGCACTCAGCAAATGCTTATCGGATATTGTTCGATGATCAGGAAGAAATAGGATGGAAGGGTGAAAAAGAATAAGCCAAATACTTTATGAAAGAGATATGTCAAATCATTTCCCAGGATAAATAGTCCACCTTCCAAGAAGGAAATCTTAACTAAAGACGCTGAATATTCCCACAGTGGAAAGGTTGGAAATTAGAGAAGGAAGTTGTCCTATCTACCAATCTAAGCTGAGAAAAGACAATGCTGGTAAGACTAGCAAACTCAGGTATATTTCATATACAGTTATATACTTTTTTTAGTGATTACTGGGTCTTTGTTAACCGGTTGTGGCCTTCACACCAGTAATAATATGAAAGGAATGAGAAGAAGTAATAGATTCAAGAAAGGCACACTGGATTTGCGGGCAATGGGAATCAAGCTTTGGTTGAAGTCAGTGGTCACTATAAGCTTACTCTTCCAAGTGGTCTTATTATTTTATTGGAACAATTTTATATTGTTCCTAGTATTATGAGCAATATAGTTTGAAAGATGTTGGTTTTAAACTTTCAGTTTACGCACTTTGATATTTCAATTTCTAAAGATAATATTTTTTATCTTAATGCCTATACAAGTGATGGTATTTTTGATATTGATATGCATGGTGTGATTTCAAATGAGAATTCTATGTATACTTGTACCACTAAGCGATTGAAGCAACACTTGAATAAGACCTATCTATGACATTATCGTCTTGGTCATATAAACAACGCATTAAAAACCCCATTCTTATGGAATTTTAGAATCAAATGTGTTGGGGGAGAATGTGGGTTAATGCGGGATTATGCTTAATGACTATACTAATCTTAACCCATAACTATAAGTGTTTTGATGATGACATATACACATGCACTACAGGTGATGGTAGACATCTTGACATAAATATACAAGTTCACTAATCCACACTTACTCTAGTAAAAGACCAAAACTAAACAAAGCTTAAATTGAAATTTAGGCTACACGGTTCGGTCCACGGTCGACCGTAGGTCAGACCGTGGAATCCTGCACCCTGGTTTGTGAAACCAGGAGTGCACGGTCGATCCCATGGTTAACCGTGGGTCGACCGTAAAAGTCTCTGTCTGAAATTTTGATCAAATTTAGTTTTACCACTTCGGGGTATCTATAATTTATGAAACTTGTTTTAACATGCTTAGAATAGTTGCCTCCTTCATACCCAAAGGAGTTTTGGTCACTAGAAAACTAATCTTGGTTAATTACACCTAATGACACCTTAATAACGATTGAATCTTGATTAAGGATAACACTTAAGTGTTATAGGAAAACATGTACATCTAAAATGTATTTAGACATACTTAGGATGTTCATCAAGTCTCAACCAAGAGTTGATCCTTCCTTATACATTTTTTGGACATTAATGTATACTTATACATTAATCTTGCAAATGCCACTTTGCAAGTAAAACTTACATAGTCTTGGTTCAATGTGATGTTTCGCGAGGTGTATACGAAATAGCTATTAAATACGATACATTTTTACACAAGATATTTATTTATTTAGAGAATGGATATATGATAGGACCCGTTCATATACATTATAAACGATTCACAATAGTTGATTACATCGCGAGGTATTTGACCTCTATATGATACATTTTACAAACATTGCATTCGTTTTTAAAAGACAAACTTTCTTTACAACAAAAATTGACGGTATGCACACCATTTCATAATACATCCAACTATAATTGACTTAATAATAATCTTGATGAACTCAATGACTTGAATGCAACGTCTTTCAAAATATGCCATGAATGACTCCAAGTAATATCCTTAAAATGAGTTAATGCACAGCGGAAGATTTCTTTAATACCTGAGAATAAACATGCTTTAAAGTGTCAACCAAAAGGTTGGTGAGTTCATAGGTTTATCATTACAATCATTTCAATATATTAATAGACCACAATATTTCCGTTTATAAATATATGTACACTCGCAAGTGTATAAAATTATTCTATAAGTTGTAGGCACCCGGTAACAAGCCTTAACGTTCATGTTTTACCCTCTGAAGTACACCAGATCAGGTGTGTTTCAAATAACCTCGAAGTACTAAAGCATCCCATAGTCAGGATGGGGTTTGTCAGGCCCAATAGATCTATCTTTAGGATTCGCGCCTACCGTACATAGACAAGTAGTTTAATGTTACCAAGCTAAGGGTATATTTCTGGTTTAAACCCACATAGAATTAGTTTTAGTACTTGTGCCTATTTCGTAAAACATTTATAAAAACAGCGCATGTATTCTCAGTCCCAAAAATATATATAAAAGGGAGCAAATGAAACTCACCATACTGTATTTCGTAGTAAAAATACATATAACGTCATTTAACAAGTGCAAGGTTGGCCTCGGATTCATGAACCTATATTAATTATATATATTTATATGTTGGTCAATATTTGTCTAACAATTTTTGGTCAAGTCATAGTGTACCACAATCCTAATGCTCGAGACTAATATGCAAAAGTCAACAAAAGTCAACTTGACCCAAAATGACTTCTAAAATTTATACGTGTTTATTATATAACTTAACTATAGTCGTTTTATATATTTAAATATATTTATTAGATTTTATAATAATAAAAGTCATTTATTAATAAAAATTTATATTAACGTTTATATATGATAAAATATACTTTTATATATCTTAAGTAGTAAAATTTATAAAGTTCACTTAATATCTTAAAACTATAGTGGTAAGTATTATTAATGTAATTATATTACGCGTGGTGAAAAATATCTTTGTATCCCCTATTTATTTGATAAAATAATATTGATCATAATAATAATAAGTAAAAGTTGTATTATTTTGTAATAATAATTATTATTATTCTATAAAAAAATAACAATATTTATATTTACTAAAAATGTTATTATGATAAAATGATAATACTAACATAATAGTAATAATGATATTTTATAATAACAATGATATTTCTATTAAAATAATAACGACGATAGTAATAATAATCATTTTAACAATAATACTAAAATTCAGTTGACTATAACTTCAAATCCGTTCATCGAAACCATTCGATATCTAAATGAAAAGTTCTTAATTTTTCGCTAGATTTCCAATGACATGCATATCATATACCCTATCTCAGTAGCATATGTATCTAATTCAGGATTCAACAAACCTATCTAAGGACAATATCGAATGTACAAGCATGCATAATCCTATATACTCGAGCACTAGTCAGGGATACACTATTGATATATAAAAGTTAAGTTATGAGTGCTCACGTATCAATATTGAGATTCAATATTGCAGGAAAGTACGTAGATGCAACGGAGATGATAAACACTAGATTGACCTCACGAGCATACCCATGAACCATACCCATCACTTTCATAGCTATAATCAATAATTTCCTTAGCTTCGACTCATTCAAAAAACTATTTTGAAATCACTCGGACATCACTCCGTCGTAATATTTTATGTATACTAATAATATCTTGAAATAATACAGAGCAAATATATATATATATATATATATATATATATATATATATATATATATATATATATATATATAAATTGATTGAGAAAGTTTAGAGAAATATATTTTCAAGTTTCTATGAAATAATGAAACCTATTGAATTCTATTTATAATAGATTTTTGAATTATTAAAGTGAATTATTAAAGTATGAATTATTAAAGTGAATTATTAAAGTATGAATTATTAAAGTGAATTATTAAAGTTAAAGTAAAGTAAAAGTAAAGTAAAGGTAAAGTTAAAGTATAGTAAAAGTATAAAAACTATGTATGTATAATACGCGTATAAATATATATAATATTAATTTAAATCGTTATATATATTTAATGAAATAAAATATAAATATCGTTATATTTATTATACTGGTTAAGTAATGAGTTGTCAAAAGTGATTCTAGATATTTATAAAAGTTTAATAATAAAGTTTTTTTTAAACTGAAAACGTTTTTGTACGTTTGAAAATAGATTAATAGAATATTATGGAAACCAATTCTCCACTAGCTTTTGTCTAACTTTCGTAAATGACACTTTTTATTTTTATTTATAAATAGCTTTACAAATTATTCCGAAATATCGTTAAGAGGAATAGATTTCTCAAATCATAGTGGACCTCTCAACAGAGACTTGTAATCATAATTCAATGTTTCTGATAATTCAATCATTTAATATATTTTTTTTAATTTCGTCGATAATCATATTGAAACAAATACGTTCATATAAAGCATTATACTTTTAAATACTTTGTTGACATTTTCAATTTATAACATATACACATATACATACATATTCATATATGTTCATTTAATGGTTCGTGAATCATTGGAATTTGGCCGAGGTTTAAATGAATGTATAAACATAGTTTAAAATCCTTGAGATTTAACTTAGCAAACATTGCTTATCGTGTCAGAATAATATAAAGATAAAGTTTAAATTTAGTCGGAAATTTCCGGGTCGTCACAGTACCTACCCGTTAAAGAAATTTCGTCCCCGAAATTTGATAGAGGTCGTTATGGCTAACAATGAGAATGTTATTATGACGATTATGAAGTTTTATCATGTCTAAGAAGTATGGATAAAATAATTCGATTACTCAAAGCGTATGAGGGAAGTTATGGTAAATGAAGGAAATAAGATTATAGTAATTCGTCATATCTTTTGACGTCATCACAATTGATCTTCGAATTTAAAGAAAATATTTGTAATCTATGTTGGATTTGATGCTTCGGTGATTAAGGAGATTATGATTCTCTTCGAATTAATACGATAATCCATCTTGATTTCTCTGTCGGGTATTTCACTATAAATCCACCCCCTTCGTTTCCTTACAACTCACACCTTCTATTCTTTCTCCCTCAACTCATATTTTAAAGTATTTGTCAATATGCTTCATCCAGTACTGATTCTCGATATACTCCTCACTTTCATATCTGTCGTTCTTCTTTTTCATCTGCATCCGGAAGAATCTATTTACTTCTACTATACTCTCGGTTTTATAGTGTTTTTAGTTCTTCCGTGTCTTTATATTGCTATATGCATCGATATATACGGTTTATAATTTTTGGGTGGTTGTTGGGTTTTATATCTTCCCTTATATTTCAAAGCCCCTGCTTTTGTCTTCTATAATCATTGACATCCACAGTTAATGCTCCCTTCTATTTGCTGCGATTTATACTCCAATTTCTATTTTGGAGTTTTGTCCTTTCGTTTCTTCTTCTTGCAATTAAGCAACGTTTGTAATGGTCCAGTATTCGCAGATATGAATTTCAGAATGAACATAGTTAATGTTCTAAGAAGGAAATGGTAATGGCACGATTTTGATTTGTTAATTTACCAGAATACCCTGAAAAGACCGAATCATCAAGAAAATATATTCTTGATATTTTTAGAGATTAAATAGAATACAAGAGTCGTGTAACATGGAACATGATGACGGCATGGTCTGTGAATCGTCATGTCCCATTAGAAACTCAGCATTACTTACTATAATATAATCACGTTGATCAAGTGTCATTATATTATACTAACTCATGCTTCAGTTCCCAACACTACTTCAAAACATTCATAATTTAAACTCGAAAGTTTATAGAATATAGAAACTAATAGTTTCTTATATGATGTAACACTGATAGCGCAAAGAGATAAATGACTTCAGATAAGATTAGTTGTGAAAATATCTTCAGAAATATCGCGGATATTTATAATGAAAGATATGATAATATCTTAGAATTTCTAATATTGATGGATGATGATGAAGATTTGTCTGTAAGGTTTAGAATAAAGAGTAAGGTATTCGTTAATGACTTTAGCAGGCACTGAATCATTTGGATTCTTTGAAGGCAGATTTAGTCTTTGTGATTTGTCCACAGCCTCCTTCATAGTCTGTTCAATCCGTTTTCCAGTTCCAAACCTTCTCTTTTTCTCAGCTTTTCCACCTTACTATTCTTTGTCATCAAACTTTTTACTGTTAAGATCGTTTACAATTTTTGATGCTTCATCAGTATTTCGAGAACTAGTTCGCAGTTTAGGGTGTTTTTCAGAAACTTCACATTCAAAGTATATAAGTCCAGAAGATAGACACATATAATTGTTGGCGTAGACATGCTGCGAGATTTCAAAATACTGATTGCTAATTTCTGATGATTCATATGGCAATTCTTGTTACAAGATGCAGATGAGTAAATGATGGGATTTTGATAAATATAAAGATTTTTCGGAAAGTCAAAGATCAATGAAGTTGTTAATAAGTTTACTGCCAATGTGGCGAGATATGAAAGGTTTCCCGGTAATAATGATGAAGGGGTAATCATTATAATAAGGCTTATTCGAATGAACAATTGAAGTTGGTTTGCTGGAGCTGTGACAAAATCGTCTATTTTTAGAAGGGATTGAAAAGTTATTTTAGCTAGTAAATGCCAAAAGGTCTGACATGGATACATGTTAAATTATGACTTTGGTTTCAAGATTTTTTCAGGTACGTAACTGTGGATAACATGTGGTTGGATCATCATCTCGATTGTTCATTATTTGAAGTGTCTTCAGGTATTTCGAAGGGCTTGAACACAGATTATAATTGTTAATATACATACGATGTTCTAACACAGTTTTGAAGTTAAAGTATAGCTTTGAAAGATGTAAGAATCTAAGAGTGATGATATCGTTTATAACTTGAATTGAATTCGGCGATTTCAAAATCAGAATATGTAATTAGATTTTTGAATGAGTATGGTTGTTTTGATTTCTATAAAAGAATGTATATTGTTGTGAAAGTAGGGAGTATAATGGATGATTTGCTGAATCAGATTCGAAGAATGTAACATATTAATTGTGAATTTATATATCTCTCGGGTATTACCTACCCGTTAAAAAAATGTCACAATTAATATTTTGTACAAAAGATTTTTATTACAGTCTTTATGGAAATATATGTGTATATTTCTTCAGATGTAATATAGATTTAATGAGTTAATATTAAATTAAACTCACTTGATTTATGGTTAAGGCTAGGATAGATAATTTCTAAACTTTAGAAATTACATAATCGTCGTAGAATGTTTTCCCAATGAAGTTATGAATCAATACTTCATCGTTGTGGTATTCCTTAGTATCTACAGGGCGTATGACGTCGATGCTCATGGGACAGATTGTGAAGTTAAGGTTTGCGATGCGGTTGTTGTTGGTGGTGGTAATGGTACTGTTGGTGTTGCTGATGGTGGTACTGTTTATGCTGCTGGTGCTGCTACTGGTGTTTGTAACCTTTGCACCATATTCTCCAAAGCCACTACCCGAGCGCGAAGCTCGTTGACTTCTTCTATTACACCAGGGTGATTGTCGGTTCGGACGAGCGGATAAATAAAATCTAGAATTTGGTGTAGTATGTAATCGTGACGAGATACTCTAGAAATAAGAGAGAAAATGGTGTTTCGGATAGGTTCGCCGGTAAGTGCTTCAGGTTCTTCGCCAAGAGGACAATGTGGTGGATGGAAGGGATCACCTTCTTCTTGTATCCAATGATTAAGGAGGCTACGAACCCATCCCCAATTCATCCAGAATAGATGATGACTAATTGGTTGATCCATTCCGGTCACACTACTTTCGGAACTTGAGTGGGATTCCATTTCGGAATCCGAGGACTTGAACTAATGACCAATTCCATTTCGTACGATTGAATAAAGAATTTTTGGATATGAAATGATTTTCCGGCTATCGGGTGGTATTCTAATTATATAGAGCAAAAGGTTTCGTAGATTACGGAGGAATTTACGGAATATGTCAGGCAAAGTTTACAGTAACAGATACGCTAAGATATGAATTAGCAGATACGCTAAGATATGAATTTTGTCTATACACTATTCATGCAATTAATGCAATAAGATGTGTCTACACTAAGAATGATAAGCAGGTAATTTCCGACAAGAATGATGAGCAAAACTTTTGAAATGCAGACACGGTCGAAGTCCAGACTCACTAATGCATCCTAACAACTATCAGTTAGACACACTAATGCAGACCTGGTTCGCTAAGACCACCGCTCTGATACCAACTGAAAGGACCCGTTCATATACATTATAAACGATTCACAATATTTGATTACATCGCGAGGTATTTGACCTCTATATGATACATTTTACAAACATTGCATTCGTTTTTAAAAGACAAACTTTCTTTACAACAAAAATTGACGGTATGCACACCATTTCATAATACATCCAACTATAATTGACTTAATAATAATCTTGATGAACTCAATGACTTGAATGCAACGTCTTTCAAAATATGCCATGAATGACTCCAAGTAATATCCTTAAAATGAGTTAATGCACAGCGGAAGATTTATTTAATACCTGAGAATAAACATGCTTTAAAGTGTCAACCAAAAGGTTGGTGAGTTCATAGGTTTATCATAACAATCATTTCAATATATTAATAGACCACAAGATTTCCGTTTATAAATATATGTACACTCGCAAGTGTATAAAATTATTCTATAAGTTGTAGGCACCCGGTAACAAGCCTTAACGTTCATGTTTTACCCTCTGAAGTACACCAGATCAGGTGTGTTTCAAATAACCTCGAAGTACTAAAGCATCCCATAGTCAGGATGGGGTTTGTCAGGCCCAATAGATCTATCTTTAGGATTCGCGCCTACCGTACATAGACAAGTAGTTTAATGTTACCAAGCTAAGGGTATATTTCTGGTTTAAACCCACATAGAATTAGTTTTAGTACTTGTGCCTATTTCGTAAAACATTTATAAAAACAACGCATGTATTCTCAGTCCCAAAAATATATATAAAAGGGAGCAAATGAAACTCACCATACTGTATTTCGTAGTAAAAATACATATAACGTCATTTAACAAGTGCAAGGTTGGCCTCGGATTCACGAACCTATATTAATTATATATATTTATATGTTGGTCAATATTTGTCTAACAATTTTTGGTCAAGTCATAGTGTACCACAATCCTAATGCTCGAGACTAATATGCAAAAGTCAACAAAAGTCAACTTGACCCAAAATGACTTCTAAAATTTATACGTGTTTATTATATAACTTAACTATAGTCGTTTTATATATTTAAATATATTTATTAGATTTTATAATAATAAAAGTCATTTATTAATAAAAATTTATATTAACGTTTATATATGATAAAATATACTTTTATATATCTTAAGTAGTAAAATTTATAAAGTTCACTTAATATCTTAAAACTATAGTGGTAAGTATTATTAATGTAATTATATTACGCGTGGTGAAAAATATCTTTGTATCCCCTATTTATTTGATAAAATAATATTGATCATAATAATAATAAGTAAAAGTTGTATTATTTTGTAATAATAATTATTATTATTCTATAAAAAAATAACAATATTTATATTTACTAAAAATGTTATTATGATAAAATGATAATACTAACATAATAGTAATAATGATATTTTATAATAACAATGATATTTCTATTAAAATAATAACGACGATAGTAATAATAATCATTTTAACAATAATACTAAAATTCAGTTGACTATAACTTCAAATCCGTTCATCGAAACCATTCGATATCTAAATGAAAAGTTCTTAATTTTTTGCTTGATTTCCAATGACATGCATATCATATACCCTATCTCAGTAGCATATGTATCTAATTCAGGATTCAACAAACCTATCTAAGGACAATATTGAATGTACAAGCATGCATAATCCTATATACTCGAGCACTAGTCAGGGATACACTATTGATATATAAAAGTTAAGTTATGAGTGCTCACGTATCAATATTGAGATTCAATATTGCAGGAAAGTACGTAGATGCAACGGAGATGATAAACACTAGATTTACCTCACGAGCATACCCATGAACCATACCCATCACTTCCATAGCTATAACCAATAATTTCCTTAGCTTCGACTCATTCAAAAAACTATTTTGAAATCACTCGGACATCACTCCGTCGTAATATTTTATGTATACTAATAATATCTTGAAATAATACAGAGCAAAAATATATATATATATATATATATATATATATATATATATATATATATATATATATATATATATATATATATAAATCGATTGAGAGAGTTTAGAGAAATATATTTTCAAGTTTCTATGAAATAATGAAACCTATTGAATTCTATTTATAATAGATTTTTGAATTATTAAAGTGAATTATTAAAGTATGAATTATTAAAGTGAATTATTAAAGTATGAATTATTAAAGTGAATTATTAAAGTATGAATTATTAAAGTGAATTATTAAAGTATGAATTATTAAAGTGAATTATTAAAGTTAAAGTAAAGTAAAAGTAAAGTAAAGGTAAAGTTAAAGTATAGTAAAAGTATAAAAACTATGTATGTATAATACGCGTATAAATATATATAATATTAATTTAAATCGTTATATATATTTAATGAAATAAAATATAAATATCGTTATATTTATTATACTGGTTAAGTAATGAGTTGTCAAAAGTGATTCTAGATATTTATAAAAGTTTAATAATAAAGTTTTTTTTAAACTGAAAACGTTTTTGTACGTTTGAAAATAGATTAATAGAATATTATGGAAACCAATTCTTCACTAGCTTTTGTCTAACTTTCGTAAATGACACTTTTTATTTTTATTTATAAATAGCTTTACAAATTATTCCGAATATCATTAAGAGGAATAGATTTCTCAAATCATAGTGGACCTCTCAACAGAGACTTGTAATCATAATTCAATGTTTCTGATAATTCAATCATTTAATATATTTTTTTTAATTTTGTCGATAATCATATTGAAACAAATACGTTCATATAAAGCATTATACTTTTAAATACTTTGTTGACATTTTCAATTTATAACATATACACATATACATACATATTCATATATGTTCATTTAATGGTTCGTGAATCATTGGAATTTGGCTGAGGTTTAAATGAATGTATAAACATAGTTTAAAATCCTTGAGATTTAACTTAGCAAACATTTCTTATCGTGTCAGAATAATATAAAGATAAAGTTTAAATTTAGTCAGAAATTTCCGTGTCGTCACAATATACTTAAACCTTACTACAACACTTATAGGCAGTGTACCTAATCGTACAGTAGTGTAGTTTTTAGTAAGTCCGGTTCGTTCCACAGGGAATCTTTTTAAACAAAGCTTAACGCTATATTAGTTTACTTTTATAAAAATACAAATATATATATAAGTAATATTATTATTATAAAGGGGGGGGTTTTTACCGTTTAATGACCGGTTTGTCGATTTTAAAACTTTAGTCGCAGTTAAAACTAAATGTAAAATATTAAAAATAAATACAAGACTTAAATTAAAGCATAAAGTAAATAACGATAATGAAATTGCGAATAATAAAAGTGCGATAAAATAAACTTGCGATAATTAAAAAGTACGATAATTAAAAGTGCAATTAAATACAATAACAATAAAAATGCGATAATTAGAAGTGCAATTAAATATAAAATAAAGGAAATTAAATATGAAATAAAAGAATTATGCTTATTTAAACTTCCGTAATCATGATGTTTGACGTGTTGATTTTAGTTTTATGCCCATGGGTTAATTGTCCTTTGTCCTGGATTATTTAATATGTCCATACGGATTTGTCCATAATAGTCCATCAGTCATAAATATAAAGAGCGAAAGCCTTCGTCAAATTATTCTTATTCCCGAAGTCAAATATTCCAACTAATTGGGGATTCGAATTGTAACAAGGTTTTAATACTTTGTTTAATGAATACACCAGGTTATCGATTGCGTGTAAACCAAGATTTTACTACTTTGTTAACAATTACACCAATTACCCTTGAATGTAATTCACCCCTGTTTCGACAAGTCTATTAACTATTAATCCAGTTTCGTATCCGGTAAAATGAATAATTATTGGTATTTATAGATATCCCGCCCACCGTACCCAGTAAAGCGTATGTGGTTATATATAAATACGTCAAATTATAAGTTTGTATATTAAATTAACAAGGTATTGTTTAGTTAATATAAAACCCATTAATAGCCCATAGTCTAATTTCCACAAGTGTCGTTCTTTTGTCCAAACCCCAATTATGGTACAAAGCCCAATTACCCAATTTTAGTAATTAGCCCAACATCATGATTACTTCGGATTAAATAAGCATAATAATAACTTAGCTACGAGACATTAATGTAAAAAGGTTGAACATAACTTACAATGATTAAAAATAGCGTAGCGTTACACGGACAGAATTTCGACTTACACCCTTACAACATTCGCTAACATACCCTTATTATTAGAATTATAATTAAAATTAAAATTAAAATTAAAATATAAATATAAATATTTACGTAGTATTATGAGAGAAGAAGAAAAAGATGATGAAAAATGCTCAGAATTCGGTTGCTTTTATAGGGACTTTCAAAACTTGGGGCTCCGCGACTCGCGGCATTTTTGGCCTTCAAACTCCGCGAGTCGCGGAGATTGAAATTACAGCTCAGTCCAGTTTGGAGTCTTTCTTGCCGACGGTTTTTATTATTTATTATAATATATAAATAATTATAAGAATTATTTAAATATTATATTATATTTATGTGCATAGTTGACTTGTAATTTTTAGTCCGTTGCGTCGAGCGTTGAGAGTTGACTCTGGTCCTGGTTCTGGATTTTCGAACGTCCTTGCGTACAATTTAATATCTTGTACTTTGCGTTTTGAATCTTGTACTCTTGTAATTTCGAGACGTTTCTTATCAATAATTGGAACCTCTTTGATTGTATTTTGTACTTTTGAGCTTTTTGGTCGTTTGCGTCTTCAATTCGTCGAATCTGTCTTTTGTCTTCACCTTTTATTATTTAAACGAATATCACTTGTAAATAGAACAATTGCAACTAAAAGCTTGTCTTTCTTGAGGAATAATGCTATGAAATATATGTTCGTTTTTAGCATTATCAAATATTCCCACACTTAAGCGTTGCTTGTCCTCAAGCAATATCGTCTTGAAATACTAGAATCACTTCTTTATTCTTCACACTTTGTACATCAGTGATTTCTATACGGCAGTATAAACAATGGTAGTAACGATATGGTTTAGAGTCCCACATGACTATAAAAATTTAGATCCATTAAGGAAATTGGATCTTTATGAAAACATTTAATCTTTTGAAAATTAAATCTAGTTTTTACCCTAGATATGTTTTCCGGAATAACCCTTTACCGGTGTTTGCAAAATATTTTTGTGGGTTTGGTGGGTTTCAGATTTGAAAATTTTAGCTCAAAACTTGCGGTTTTGTGTCACCCACTTGCTAACCTTGTATTTGGAAAGCAACACGTCCAGTTTACTTGTCCCGTATATTACCTTTCGGTAAACTACCGTCCGATTGTAAAGGAAAGCGTTGAACAAGCAACTGTTAAGGCAATGTCCCCTGACATGCTTTTAATTATGGTCTATAACGTGTCGAACGCAATTACTATCCTTGGTAGGAGCAATAGTAAAGCCCACCCTTATAATTTTTCGGTCTGGCACAAGGTCTTGTCTTTGACCATGCTATGCAACCACCGTTCTTACGGTTGACACCCGATTTGGTTCAGGTGACCTAATGAATTTCAGGTGAATTCCTAGGATTTTACGTTCAATGGTAATGAACGCATTGAAAATAGGGTTTTCAGAAAACAAATCGGTTTGTAATTTTGATCAAAATATTTTCTCGTTCAAGCTCGAGTTTAGATATCATTGAATTCCATGAGTTTGAATTCTCAATCTTTAAGGTCAATCTCTAGGATTGAGTAATATCAGGCTTAAAAGCTGATTTTTAATCTTTAAGGAGATTATCCTTTCTGGGGATCTGATTCATTAGTCTTATCCAGCTAATTTGCATGGTGCCCCCCCATTTTACGAGATAAATCCTTCTCATGGTTAGGATAAATCTGACCACTTGGCGACCCTGTTTAATGCTGAGGTCCGTGGATTTCCTGCTGATTTTAGTGATGACTTTTCTAGATTTTTCGTCAACCTACAGCTGGTCTGGACGACAACTTCCTGACCTAAATCAAGAAGCGCGTGTCTTTTTCGGAAGACTTTACTTCCTTTTAATGATGGAATTGATTCATCGTGTAGATCCATCTTTCTTACAGTAAATCAGGTAAAACTTTTTAGTTTAGTCCAAAGCAAAAGTATTTTCAGTTATTTGTACAAAAATATGTGGCATATGTTTAAGATAACTTGGTAATTTTTCCTACACTTGGCTTTTATTTTCCTTTTTTTTATCGTCCTCTATTCCATTTTAAATGAATTTTAACATTTTGGTTTGTTTCTCAATTTATGTCCTTTTCGAGGTAACAATAATTTCGGTGTTATAACCTAGTTTTATCGTTCATAAATATGTATAAACATGATTTTGAGTTCATTTAATTGAAAATTTTGAAAAATTTTACTAGAATTGGGTAGTCAGTATATAAGACTAGGGCTGTTCTTTATTATCAGAGAGCACTAGATTCTAATACAACTACTGCTTTACTAGTATTTTTAATGGTAACCCAGTGTTTAAAGTAAAAATTTTAAAATCCGAAAGAATTTAACCCCTTTCCACACTTAAGATCTTGCAATGCCCTCATTTGCAAGAAATCAGTAACAATTTAAATTATTGAGGGTGATTTGTGTGAAAATGATTAAATTTTTACCAAAGTTTCCAAATATATTGGCGTTTGTTTGCTGAATGATAAATGGTGCACATCATTTGTTCATTCCGTCTTGTTGTTATTTCACATATATTTTGCATCTTGTCGTCAAAATTAGTTGCTTTTGCTGAACTTAATGCCAGTCTTTGAAAATGCGTTGTTTTACCCTGTTGTGTACATAAGATAAACTGCAAACATATATACATATTTTTGAAGTTTGGTATATTACCCCACATTCAAAAATTATTAAAATCTAGGAATAAAAGTTAGAAAATTATAAAAACTATTACAATATTAACATAAGTATTAAATGTATCAATATTACAAATTACAAAATAAATAAAAAACTAAGTAGACTAGGGATGATACTGGTACCAATAGGGGTTCCAGGCATAACCATAGGTGTTATAGAATGCTTCGGCAGGGTTATACGTAGGATACGGTGGTTGCATCTCTATAGACCAGGGAGGGAAGATGGGTTTTGGTGTAGGAATATAGTTTCTACCTATATGTTGGCAATGAGCTATGATTTGGTTCTGATGAACTTGCCAATCTTCAAATGCTCTCTGTCTAGCATTTTCGTACTCCTGTGAAACTATAAACCTTTGCATTTCTTGCATCTCATTTCCCCCTCCTACATTACCTTGCTGTTGGTTTCTCTCAACCTGTGGATGTCTACCATGGTATTGTACTGCGGCGTTATTTCGCCTCTTCAAAAATTTTGCACCATGGTATACATTTAAACCTATAGTATTGCGGGGTTCTGGTTTTTCGACTAATAATCCCCCCCGACTTATATCCACACCGAGATATTCAGCAATCAAAGTAATAAAGATACCACCTCCTATTATGCTATGCGGTCTCATCCCCCTAACCATAGCTAATAAATAATAACCCACACAATACGGTATACTTACAGCGCTTTGTGGGTCTCGAATACACATATGGTAAAACAAATCCTGTTCATTTACCTTTTCCTTGTTCTTACCTCTTTGTGTAATCGAATTAGCTAAAAACCTATGAATCACTCTTAATTCACCTCTATCTATATCCAAATAAGAGTAATTTCCCCCTTTGAAACGGTGATGGCTTGTCATTTGACTCCACACACCGTGTGTATCAAAATTTTCATCTATCTTTCTACCGTTTAGTATCAACCCTCTACAATCGGCAGATGCTAACTCCTCAGGCGTATATATACGTAAAGCCTGAGCCATGTCTACTAAAGACATGTGGCGCATCGAACCTCCTAAGAAAAATCTAATAAATGATCGGTTGGTTAAACTAGCTACCCGATCATTTAATTCTATACTACATAACAATTCTTCACACCATACTTTATATACAGGTCTACGCATGGTGAATAAACGTACCCAGTCATTAAAAGTAGAATTACCATACCTCTGTACAAGTAATTCCCTAATTGGCCCGGCCAATTCTACAGCTTCTAAGGGTCCCCATTCTATGACCCTCGGTACCTCAACAACCTTAGAATGAAGAGTATGCAAACCCCTTTGGTATTTTAGATAATCTATCCAAAGTCTGTCAAATCTCAGGTTCGGGTGCAACACTTCCAAGTGCATATCAGAAAAGGTCATGACTGGATGAGGTATATCCTGCTTGTAGTAATTATCCATCTCCTGTTGTTCTGCATTCTCAGCAGGAGCATTGCGAGCCTGGGATGAAGATTCACCCCTTTCAGTCTGCAAAACACATCAAACACAATTTTTGTGCATCCAAATATGCATTAGTGTCAGCAAAATCATCAATCAAAATAATTACAATGACATGATCAATTTATATCAAACTTAAGCTCATTTTCACATTTTTATCAAATCTACACTTTTTCAAATAAGCATATACGAAAATGTTCGTCTAGTTCATAAGCATTCAACTCAAATAACATGTCAAAATAATCATTACTAGCAATTAAACAAGTTTCAAATGGCATTATCTCTCAAAAATCAAGTTCATGAATTTTAGACTTGAAAAAGTCCACTTTAATTCTCAAAATCATGTTTAGGCTCAAAGTTTGGATCATTTAACTACCTAGACATGTTACAGTACTTAATTTAGCAACAATTCATGACAAAAATCGGCCATAACCTGTTTATATTAAAAAGCCCCAAATTTGCTCAAGAACACAAACCCTAGATTACTCAAAATTTGAAGTTTAAGGCTTCTAATCATGTTAAATAGCATCAATCTAGGTTATACAAGCATAATACATAAACAATTTAAGCCTAATTACACTAAAAAGCATCAAAATCAAATTGGGGAAAAAATTGCTCAAGAACACAAATTTCGGATTAAATGGTGTTTAGGTGTAGAAATTTACCGTTTTTCTTGAGTAATTCCTAGATAGCATCCTTCTCAACATGATTTTAGTAAAAGATTTGATGATTAACGGTTAAAAATTGTGATTTTGGGGGGTTTTTTTTCGATTTTTTTCGGGTTTTTCGCAGTGTTTTTCAGTATTTTTTTTCTTTTTTTTTTAACATCTTATATTAATTAAAACAATTAAGTAATTAATTTTAAAATTTTGTTTCCCTTATTATTTAGGACGAGGTCGTTTCGGATCGATGTCCTAGTCCGTCCTTCGACAAAATTTTAAAATTTGTCTTTTTGTAGCGATTGTTTTAAAAGCTAAGATTTTTGGGTTTTTTAATGTTTTTGGCATACTTTAATTCAATAAGATTAAAAATATTGATAATAAAAGTTCTCGTCCCTCCCTCGGGTAAAGCAATTTCGGTTCAACGACCTAGTCTTCAACTTACGACGAATTTTAAAAATCATATTTTTAACTTAATGAGATAAAGTAAATTTTTGTTTTTTTAAATTCACACAATTTAAATATAAAATTCAAAATTAATATTAAAAATTCACACCAAACTTAAAATTTAAAATGCATAAAAATAAAATTTATATTTTTTAAAAATTAAAAATTTTCATCAAACTTAATTTAAAAATTCATATTATAAATTCATACCAAACTTATATTAATTTTTCAAATATTTACAATTTTAAATATATTGTTTTTACAAAGTTTACAATATTAATTTAAGATTTAAATATTAATTTTAAAAACATGGTAAAAATAAAATTAAAAATCTTTTTGGCTTTTTATCCTACTTTAATCAATCAAATATTATCAAAAATATGCGCCCCTCTTTTCGGTAAAGTAATTTCGGTTCCAAAACCTAATTTAACTCATGACGAATTTTTGAAATATTTTGGGTTGATTGATTAAAGATATTTATACCTTAAGAATAAACGTTAAATTTCGCAGTGATGTAATAAATTTTTGTATGATATCAATAATTTCGGTCACCAAACCTAATTTTATTCAATACCAATTTAATACTTTATAGCGAACAAATTAGCGTTTATTATCAAAAGGTTAAAAATAAAAAAAATAAAATATAAACTGTACAGACATACCTGTGAAATAGATTTCTTAGTTATATGATCTATCCCATTCATAAGATAGTCAGTTTAATTGGTTTTCCATGACTACATAGGCGTAACCTCGAGCATTTAGTGTCTTTTCTTCTAAACATATGAACGGTCCGTCTCTGCATAAAGTAACAAATTCGATATTTGAATAGGTTTGATTATTTGAATATTTACCTCCATGTGACCATTTTCTGCATTTGTGACATCTTTCTAGGTGTCGTGCTCTTCTTTTCGCTGCATATTTTGATTTTCCTTTACCAAATTGTAACTTATTATCTTCGCATCTGGATTCTTTTCTAACTCCGTCCATTCTTTCTCTGATTACTGATACTATTTCACTTGGTAGTGTGTCATTATTACGTTTAGTAATCAAAGCGTGTAGCATTAGACCATGGTTTAGTTCACAGGCAGTCTTCATTTTATAAAAACCTAAAAAAAATAAAAATTTAGAATGGGGGGAGAAGACTAGTTCTTTAGGGTCTGCTAGGGAAAGACCATTCGGGTTCCATTTTCGAGAACTACACGAAAACAGACAATCTAACCCTAATAGAAATACATATTATCCTTTAAAGACTTGATTCTCCCCACACTTAGTTAGCTGTGGTATCGAAATTGTGATTAACTTCATTGTCAACTTCCATCGGACCATGTATGTAATGTTTAACTCTGTGACCATTAACTTTAAATTCAATCCCATTTGAATTTATTAATTCTATCATTCCGTATGGGAAAACTCTTTTGACTATGAATGGTCCAGACCATCTTGATTTCAATTTTCCAGGAAATAGCTTGAATCATGAATTGAAAAGAAGAACTCTGTCTCCTTCTTTAAATTCTTTTGAACTTCTGATTCTTTTATCATGCCATTTCTTCGTTCTTTCTTTATAGATTAACGAATTTTCGTATGCTTCATGTCTTAATTCTTCTAATTCGTTTAGTTGACTTAATCGTAGACGTCCGGCTTCATGTAAATCAAGATTACATGTCTTCAAAGCCCAAAATGCTTTGTGTTCAATTTCTACTGGAAGATGACATGCTTTTCCTTAAACAAGTCTAAAAGGTGTGGTTCCAATTGGAGTTTTGTAGGCTGTTCTAAAAGCCCAGAGTGCATCCTCCAATTTAATGGACCATTCCTTCGGATTTGATCCTACGGTTTTCTCTAGAATACGTTTTAAAGCTCGGTTGGTATTTTCAACTTGTCCACTTGTTTGTGGATGATATGCGGTGGAGATTTTATGCGTTACTCCATATCTTTTAAGAACTTTCTCAAGTTGATTATTACAGAAATGAGTACCCCGATCACTTATTAAAGCTTTCGGTGTTCCAAACCTTGCAAAAAGACGTTTTAAAAAGTTGACTACAACTCGTGCATCGTTAGTTGGGAGAGCTTGTGCTTCCGCCCATTTAGATACATAATCAATGGCTACGAGTATATATAGATTATTATGAGATTTTGGAAATGGACCCATAAAGTCAATACCCCAAATGTCAAATACTTCACATACTTGGATGACATTTTGTGGCATTTCATCATGTTGACTTATTTTTCCGGCCCTTTGACAAGCATCACAGGATTTGCAAAGAAGGTGTGCGTCTTTGTAAATTGTAGGCCAATAGAATCCAGCATCATAAACTTTTCTTGCTGTTAGTTGAGGCCCATAATGCCCTCCTGTTGGTCCTGTGTGACAATGGTTTAAAATTTTACTAGCTTCATCTCCAAATACACATCGGCGTATTATTCCATCGGGACAACTTTTAAACAGATGTGGATCTTCCCAAAAATAGTGTTTTATATCACTGAAGAATTTCTTTCGTCTTTGGTATGATAATCCTTTTTCAAGGAATTCACAAACTAAGTAGTTTGCATAGTCTGCAAACCATGGAATTTCTTTATAATCTATCTTCAATAGATATTCATCAGGAAAGTTGTCTTGTATGGCCGATTCATTTAGAACTTCTAATTCGGGATTTTCAAGACGAGAAAGATGATCAGCGGCGAGATTTTCTGCTCCTCTTTTATCTCGGATTTCAATATCAAACTCTTGTAAGAGTAAGATCCAACGGATTAATCTTGGTTTAGCATCTTGTTTTGAAAATAGGTATCTAAGAGCAGAATGGTCGGTATAGACCACCGTTTTTGCTAGAACGAGATATGATCGAAATTTGTCAAAAGCAAAGACAATAGCAAGGAGTTCTTTTTCAGTAGTTGTATAATTCGTTTGTGCTCCTTGTAACGTCTTACTAGCATAATATATAGGTTGAAATCGTTTTTCAATCCTTTATCCTAAAACGTCTCCCATTGCAAAATCACTTGCATCGCACATTAGTTCAAATGGTAGATTCCAATTTGGTGTTATCATGATTGGCACATTAGTGAGTTTTTCTTTAAGAATATTAAAAGATTTGATACACTCATCTGAAAAGATGAATGGCGCATTCTTTTCTAGGAGTTTATTCATAGGAGTGGCAATTTTAGAAAAATATTTTATGAAACGTCGGTAAAAACCGGCATGACCTAGAAAACTCCTAACTCCTATAACATTGGTGGGATGTGGAAGTTTAGCAATTACATCTACTTTAGCTCTATCCACTTCAATTCCTTCTTTTGAAATTTTATGTCCAAGAACGATGCCTTCTTTAACCATGAAATGGCATTTCTCCGAATTAAGTACTAGATTTGATTTTTCGCATCTAATTAGCATTCGTTCAAGATTAATTAGACATGATTCAAATGTATCACCGAAGACTGAAAAGTCATCCATGAATACTTCCATGCATTCTTCTATCATGTCATGAAAAATCGCCATCATACACCTTTGAAAGGTTGCAGGGGCGTTACAAAGTCCAAATGGCATGCGTTTGTAAGCAAAAGTACCATAAGGGCACGTAAATGTGGTTTTCTCTTGATCTTCGGGTGCTATTGGAATTTGAAAATATCCGGAAAATCCATCTAGGAAACAATAGTAACTATTTCCGGCTAATCTTTCCAACATTTGATCAATGAAAGGTAAGGAAAAGTGATCTTTTCTGGTGGCGTCATTTAATTTTCTATAATCAATACACAAACGCCATCCTGTTACAGTCCTAGTAGGAATAAGCTCATTTTTCTCATTTGTAATGACAGTCATGCCACCCTTCTTAGGCACGCATTGAACTGGTCTTACCCATGGACTATCAGAAATTGGATATATCAAACCCGCATCTAGCAGTTTAATAATCTCTTTCTTAACTACATCTTGCATATTAGGATTTAGTCTTCGTTGGCGTTGCACATACGTTTTATGACCTTCTTCCATAAGGATTTTATGTGTGCAATACGAAGGACTTATTCCTTTAATATCATGAATCTTCCATGCAATGGCTGGTTTATGAGCTTTCAACATAGAAATGAGTTGTGATTTCTCATTTTCAGTAAGAGAAGACGATATTATTACAGGTAATTCAGATTCACCATGTAAATAAGCGTATTCCAAATGGTTTGGAAGTGGCTTTAACTCTAATTTCGGAGGTTCTTCTATCGATGATTTATATCGATATCTGTCTTCTTCTTTTAGCATTTGAATTTCTTCTGTTGTTGGTTCATATCCATTAGCTATAAGTGTAGCTAACATTTCAGCTTCATCAATTGGTTCATTACCTTCTCCTAAAGAACATTCTCCTGTTCCTTGTAATTCTGGAAATTCTTCTAACAATTCTGCATGTGCATCTATAGTTTGAATATAATAACATGTATCATCTGCAGATTGCGGTTGTTGCATTGCTCTATCAACTGAAAAGGTAACACTCTCATCCTCTATACTTAGGGTCAATTTCTTATCGAACACGTCTATCATTGCTTTAGCCGTGTTTAAGAATGGTCTTCCTAATATGAGAGGAACTTGAGAATCTTCTTCCATGTCCAGAACAACAAAATCTACTGGAAATACTAAAGTACCAACTTTAACTAGCATGTTCTCCATTATCCCTCTAGGATATTTTATTGATCTATCGGCTAGTTGTATGCTTATTCTGGTTGGTTTCAATTCTCCAAGGTCTAGTTTAGCGTATAGTGAATACGGCATTAGATTTATACTAGCACCTAAATCTGCTAATGCTTCTATTGAATTAAGACTACCCAGAAAACATGGAATTGTGAAACTTCCTGGATCAGATAGTTTTTCTGGTATCTTATTCAACAGTACTGCTGAACAATTAGCATTCATAGTAACAGCTGAGAGTTCTTCCATTTTCTTTCTATTTGAGATTAGATCTTTCAAGAATTTAGCATATCTAGGCATTCCTGAAATCACATCAATGAAAGGAAGATTTACATTTATCTGTTTAAACATATCCAAGAATTTGGATTGCTCGGCTTCAAGTTTCTCTTTCTTCATTTTACTCGGATAAGGAAGTGGTGGTTGGTATGGTTTAACATAAGGTTTAGCCTTAACTATGTTATCTTCATTAACCTTTTCAACTACCGGTTCTTTTTCCTTATCTTGATTAGGTTGTGGTTCTTGTGGAGTAGGAATAGCTTCATCAGAAGTTACAGGTATTTCAGGTGGTTTAAGTGTTGTACCACTTCTTGTGGTAATGGCTTTAGCTGTTTCATTCAGGGGGTTAGCATTTGTATCACTAGGTAGACTTCCCGGTTTTCTTTCACCTATTAACCTTGCTAGGTTACTTACTTCTTGTTCCAGATTTTGAATAGAAGCTTGTTGATTTCTAAATGCTTGAGCATTTTGTTCATTGGTTTGTTTCTGGGATGTGAAAAACTGCGTTTGAGTTTCAACTAGCTTTGTCATCATATCTTCTAAATTCGGCTTTTTATCATCGGTTTGTTGTGGTGGTTTGTTTTGAAAATTAGGTCTTTGCTGATTGTAATTATTATTGGATACTTGTTGATTACTAGGACCTTGTTGGTTGTTGTATGGAATATTTCTGTTATAATTCTGGTTTTGATTGTAAATAGGTCTTGGCGGTTGATAATTATTCTGATAATTATTTCCAGGCCTTTGGTTTATGTATGAAATATTCTCTCTTTGTTCCATTGTTAATTCAATACTGAGACAATCTTTTGTCAAATGTGGTCCTCCACACTGCTCACAACTAATTCGTATTGAGTGAATATCTTTAGTCATCTTTTCCATTCGTCTCTCCACAGCATCTATCTTTGCAGAAATGGAATCTAAGTCATGGCTAGAATCGGCTCTAGCTGCTTTAGATGATCTAACGATATCTTTTTCTTGGTGCCACTCATGTGAGTGGGAAGCAGTGTTATCAATAATTTTGTAAGCATCAGTTTCGGTTTTCTTCATAATAGAACCACCAGCTGCTATATCTATGTCTTTCCTTGTAGTGATGTCGCATCCTTGGTAGAATATTTGTACTATTTGACAGGTGTCTAAACCATGTTGCGGACATCCTCTTAATAACTTTCCATATCTAGTCCACGCCTCATATAGAGTTTCATTCGGCTTCTGTGTAAACGTAACAATTTCTGCTTGAAGTCTTACGGCTTTAGATGCAGGAAAGAATTGTTTAAGAAATTTTTCAACTAAAACATCCCATGTATCAATCGCCCCTTCAGGTAACGATTCCAACCAATCTTTGGCTTCTCCCTTTAAAGTCCAGGAAAATAACATGAGATATATCTGTTCATCCTCCACTTCTCGGATTTTAAATAGTGTGCAGATCCTATTAAAGGTACGTAGATGTTCATTTGGATCTTCCTTCGGCGCACCACTAAGTTGGCATTGATTAGTCACCATGTGTAGAATTTGTCCTTTGATTTCATAATCTGGCGCATTAATGTCTGGATGAGTAATTGCGTGACCTTGACCAGTGCGTTTAGCTCTCATTCGGTTTTCCATACTTAAAGGTTCCAGATTTTCCATAATTGAATTTGTTGAATCGGAATCACTAGAGGATTCTGATTTAATGGTTCGTTCCTCAACAATCTCTGTTTAAATGATTGGTGGTTCCGGAGGAAAATTTAATGGTTCAGGATCTACGAATCGTTCCTGAATATTCTCCGGATTCTCAATTGTGAGGTCGGGTTCAAAAAATGGATTATCGGAAATTTGAACTGAAGTACTTGGTCGACTGGATGACGATTCTAAAGAAAAATCAACGGCAGTAATATTTGCTAAATGTCTTGATCTAGTTACAGGTGGTGAACGTACAAAAGGTGGTGAACGTCTTGCTCGGTGCATTCACTGAATATCCTATTAGTTTTTAAAAGGAAAGAAAAATTATAATAAGTTATCCAATCAATAGACTTTTCTGATTTTGCCCACGTTTCGAATAGCCAAAAGATGCAGCAGAGGGGCAGGATTCGTTTGGTCTCAATATAATTGAGGACTGTTTGGCTCCAATAACCCGGTCCACGTACAAATCCAACTATTACTACGAACCAGAAAATTTTGATGTCTATCAATTTAACCACTTAAAACAAATTTTCGTAATTTTAAGAAATTTAGATAAGAAGTAGAATAAAAATCTATGTCCTAAAACTAGAATAGCGAGAAATAAGAAAGAAAAAGAGTTCGTCGAAAAAAAAAATTGAAAAAGAAAAATGGTTGAAAAATAAAAGGTGACGGAAAAATTAAAGAAACTTATAAAACTTAAAAATACTTGACTAACCTAACCTTATTACTATAACTAACTTAAAATTATAATCGCAAATTGAGATTACTAATTGGAATGATAATTGATACATAGGTAAAAGTCGTTTAAAAATATTAAAGCTTACAGAAAAAACTAAATCCCAAATGGAAATAACTTAAAAAGAAACTAAAACTTAAAAAGGCGTCGCAAAATTCTAAAGTACCTAAATCTTAGCCTAAAGAAAAAGCACTTAAGGAATTCTATGGCAAAGCCTAAAAATCTAGAAATAAAAATAACTATGGTAAAAAAAAACTAAGTTTAAAACTAAATATGAGCTAAAAATACAAATATTACTCTAAAACGATTAAAAAGGGACAAAATATAAAAATATACAAAAAGTTGTAAAAAGTACAATTTTTATAAAAATATTATTTTTATATTATTTTATAAAAGTATTAATTTAAATATATAAATAAAACTAATTAAAACTTAATATAACTAAATGATTAAAATTAAATATTAATTTAATTAAAACCTAAATCTTAATTAATTAATAATAATAATTATTAATCCGTATTAATTGCAGTTAGGGTTTCTGGCAGGCGTGTCAGAAAAAGCTCCGCGAATCGCGGTATTTCAAGCACCAAACCCCGCGAGTCGCGGGGTTTCAAAATTCAACCCTGGAACAGTTTTAAATCGACGCGTTTTTTTTTTTCTGTTTTCTGTTTTTATATAAATAAAAGATATTTAAATAAAACTTATATTTTTATAAACTAAAATAAAAATAAAGAAACTTATAAAACTTAAATATTTAACAAAATCTTAAAAATACTTATATTTTTGTTTTTCTTTTTATATTTTTGAATAATTAAAACGTATTTTTACAAAAACGAATTTTAATAAAAGTTAACTAAAAATCTTTTTTTTTTATATAGCGTTGCGCTTCCGGTTTTTAAGAGTTCCCCGGCAGCGGCGCCAAAAATAACTTGATGTTTCGCGAGGTGTATACGAAATAGCTATTAAATACGATACATTTTTACACAAGATATTTATTTATTTAGAGAATGGATATACTTAAACCTTGCTACAACACTTATAGGCAGTGTACCTAATCGTACAGTAGTGTAGTTTTTAGTAAGTCCGGTTCGTTCCACAGGGAATCTTTTTAAACAAAGCTTAACGCTATATTAGTTTACTTTTATAAAAATACAAATATATATATAAGTAATATTATTATTATAAAGGGGGGTTTTTACCGTTTAATGACCGGTTTGTCGATTTTAAAACTTTAGTCGCAGTTAAAACTAAATGTAAAATATTAAAAATAAATACAAAACTTAAATTAAAGCATAAAGTAAATAACGATAATGAAATTGCGAATAATAAAAGTGCGATAAAATAAACTTGCGATAATTAAAAAGTACGATAATTAAAAGTCAATTAAATACAATAACAATAAAAATGCGATAATTAGAAGTGCAATTAAATATAAAATAAAGGAAATTAAATATGAAATAAAAGAATTATGCTTATTTAAACTTCCGTAATCATGATGTTTGACGTGTTGATTTTAGTTTTATGCCCATGGGTTAATTGTCCTTTGTCCTGGATTATTTAATATGTCCATACGGATTTGTCCATAATAGTCCATCAGTCATAAATATAAAGAGCGAAAGCCTTCGTCAAATTATTCTTATTCCCGAAGTCAAATATTCCAACTAATTGGGGATTCGAATTGTAACAAGGTTTTAATACTTTGTTTAATGAATACACCAGGTTATCGACTGCGTGTAAACCAAGGTTTTACTACTTTGTTAACAATTACACCAATTACCCTTGAATGTAATTCACCCCTGTTTCGACAAGTCTATTAACTATTAATCCAGTTCCGTATCCGGTAAAATGAATAATTATTGGTATTTATAGATATCCCGCCCACCGTACCCAGCAAAGCGTATGTGGTTATATATAAATACGTCAAATTATAAGTTTGTATATTAAATTAACAAAGTATTGTTTAGTTAATATAAAACCCATTAATAGCCCATAGTCTAATTTCCACAAGTGTCGTTCTTTTGTCCAAACCCCAATTATGGTACAAAGCCCAACTACCCAATTTTAGTAATTAGCCCAACATCATGATTACTTCGGATTAAATAAGCATAATAATAACTTAGCTACGAGACATTAATGTAAAAAGGTTGAACATAACTTACAATGATTAAAAATAGTGTAGCGTTACACGGACAGAATTTCGACTTACACCCTTACAACATTCGCTAACATACCCTTATTATTAGAATTATAATTAAAATTAAAATTAAAATTAAAATATAAATATAAATATTTACGTAGTATTATGAGAGAAGAAGAAAAAGATGATGAAAAATGCTCAGAATTCGGTTGCTTTTATAGGGACTTTCAAAACTTGGGGCTCCGCGACTCGCGGCATTTTTGGCCTTCAAACTCCGCGAGTCGCGGAGATTGAAATTACAGCCCAGTCCAGTTTGGAGTCTTTCTTGCCGACGGTTTTTATTATTTATTATAATATATAAATAATTATAAGAATTATTTAAATATTATATTATATTTATGTGCATAGTTGACTTGTAATTTTTAGTCCGTTGCGTCGAGCGTTGAGAGTTGACTCTGGTCCCGGTTCCGGATTTTCGAACGTCCTTGCGTACAATTTAATATCTTGTACTTTGCGTTTTGAATCTTGTACTCTTGTAATTTCGAGACGTTTCTTATCAATAATTGGAACCTCTTTGATTGTATTTTGTACTTTTGAGCTTTTTGGTCGTTTGCGTCTTCAATTCGTCGAATCTGTCTTTTGTCTTCACCTTTTATTATTTAAACGAATATCACTTGTAAATAGAACAATTGCAACTAAAAGCTTGTCTTTCTTGAGGAATAATGCTATGAAATATATGTTCGTTTTTAGCATTATCACAATGCTATGTCACTATATGTTTAATCCTAGATTAATTAGTGATCTCTTCCTAGTCATTACATGAATATTACTTGACTAGTTGCTATTATTACATGAGTATTATTTGACTATGTGCTAAATTCTAACTTGCTAAGTAGTTACTTAATATGTATATGTATGAACCTTGTCTTGCTATGTGTTACAAGTTGGAAATCCATCAACTTGTATTTGAACTACTTCAATATATGCTTATGCTACTTGGATAATGCTTAATATATCATAATCTAGTAATCTTAAAAGGATAAAGAATTATTAACACACATAGGTTTGCTTCAGTCTAAAATCAAGTTTAAGAATGGTTTAGACTTGATTAACTTGATGTCTTGTAACATGTTTACTTTATATTACTTGCTTAAATTGTTAAGATATCAGAAAAACACTTAATCAATTCACAAGCAAGTTTAAAATTGAACACTAATATGCTTTGTGATTAAAGTGGATTGTTGTCATCAATGACATGTTGACTAACCAATAGGACTTTAGCAAATGTGTTAATTACAAACAAAAGATTATGACAAAACTGAGATTGCCTCAAATGATTATTATGACTTGTATCTAAGAATGTTAGACTTTCCACTTTAAGCATGACAAGTCACTTTCAAGGCAATACATTCAAGGTAAATGAACACTTAATGCATATAGTACTTGTATAGGATGTTAGGTATCTTTTGCAGGTATTAAATGAAGTAAAGAGTCCAATTATTAAAGTTCAAAACTGATTCAAATGGCTATACAACGGATAGAAGTTTTGGACTGGACCACGTGCGATCGACCCACGGTCGACCATGGTCCCAGCCGCAACAACGACTACTTTTTATCTCTCTCCATATAAATAGCAAGACTTGGAGAACTTTGAACACTTGGACCTCTTGCATGCTTCAACTAAAAAACATCAGAGAATCACAAGAACACAACTCATATACATATGTTTGTGATTAGAAAGAGAAGTTCTATAATCTCATAGATTATACAAGGGGTTGTAAACTTACTATCAAATTACTATCTTTGCGAGTTTACATAGTGTTGTATTAATCCTTAGAATTGTCTTAGGATTGTCATCACTAGAAAGGGTGAGTCTTGTACTTTGTAATTAGAAGCATATGCTAGCTTAGTTATCATCTTCCTTAAAGGGAACTATGGCGTTGATTAATTCCATTGGGGATTAATACTTGTCCAAGGTGAAGACAAGTTGATCTAAGTTAGAGGTAATCTTTCAAAGGAATATAAGGATTAGGTTTGTTGTCTAAGAAGAAGTACAAGGCTTGTAAATCGGATCTCCACCGGATTTGGAGAAAGGTGCTTAGTGAAACAAAACTCCTGATTAGTGAATTGGGAAATGGATTAAGGTGGATTAGTTAACATCCACCCGAACCACTATAAATATTTGTGTTTATGTTCTTTACTTTACATCTCACATTACTACAAACATAAACACGACACACATTGGTTTGAGTTGATTAAAGTGATCAAGTATTGTTCAAATCTTGTTGATCATCGAAAAAGTTCTAAAAATAGTATTAAGTAACTATTCACCCCCCTCTAGTTACTTACAAAATGGCTTTGAGTCATTTGATGTATGTGAGTCATATTTATATGAAAAGATGACAAAGACTTCTTTCTATGATTTAGGTGAAAGAGCCAAAGATCTTTTAGGATTAATACATATTGATGTATGTGGCCCTTTTAGGACAATGTCTTGAATGATGGCTATTACTTTATTACATCAACTGATGTTTATGGTTATGATTACTTACTGAAACATAAACATGATGTTTTTGAAACGTTCAAAAGTCTTCCAAAATGAAGTAGATAATCAGCTTAGAAAGAATATTAAAGCACTTCACTCTGATGGAGGAAGTGAGCATATGGGTCAAGAGTTTTTATACCACCTGAATTATGGGATTGTCTCACAATCCACTCCACCTTAAAAACCACAACACAATAGTGTATGTGGTAGGATGAATTGAAATTTACTTGATACGGTTCAATCTATGATGAGTCTGACTACTCTACGTCAGTCTTTTTGGGGATATGCATTAGAGTCTATTGCACGCTGATTTTGCTCGAATTATACATATTTATCCTCACAATATCTTTCTCGTTTTATTTAGTTTTGATGGTTTATGAGCGTTAAGTGAAGGAATTGTGGTTATAAGTTGGTCCAAGGCCAAAAAAGCCTTACTTGGTGTAAAATTGACAAAATGCACTCGATTTCGTGGGTAAAACTGAATCTAAGACTTGCACGGATTTTGAGAGTTAAGGAATCAACCATTGGGCTTAAGGAATGAAACGAGTGAAGTTTCGGGGCCAAAATGTCAATTCACGACCAAGAGCAGCGTTCCAAAAGCCAAGAATGGCGGTCCTATGTGAAGAAAATGATGATTTGGTGAACAGAACAAAAATGGAATTTCTTGGCAGTTTCAGGAACGTGGTTCCACTTTCTGGAACGTTGTTCCACCTTCTGGAACGGAGTTACACTTTCTGGAACGTCGTTCCAGACCTGTTTTCAGACAGAAATTTAGCTCGACTATTAATATGATTTTTAGGGTTTTTGTTGAAGAGAGCTGCAACTTTAGGCCGTTTTGGAACCCTAAATGGGTTCCAATCATGATTCCATCAAGATGAAGGTTAATTTCAAGCTCCAAACTCCAATTTCATGAAGATTGAAGCTCCATTTCCATCATCCATTCTCCAATCTAGTGTTTCTTCTCCATTTTGGTAGTCGCTTTTCTCCGTTTTAGTTGAAATGATGAATGATTGTTATTTTTATGATTTATTTCTTATTTATGCAATGATTATAGCTTAGATTACTTGTGTTCACTTGATTTGTAAACTTGATGCTTGAATTTTGCCCTAATCTATGAATTGGGTGTTTGAATGAGTTGATAATTATTGTGCATGGTTGAAGATCCATTACTTTGATTGTTGAAAGCTTTACTTTGATTATATAAGTTGCCTAGATTTTCTCAGGGATTTGATTAGTGAAGAAATTTGTATTTAACACCTTTGGTGATCTAGACAAACAAATTGGGGATTTCAAGGGATTGGGTTCTTGGTTTGGATTAGTTTCAATTGGATTTTATTCAACATGGCAGTGTTTATAATGATAATTAAAGAATTTTAATCCAAAACTAATGTTTCAATGATTTCACTCATAACAAAGTTTTAATCTTTTAAAACGAGTCTACAGGAGTTAATGAGTTTTGATTGATTCAGAGTTTTATGAAGATTGGGAGATTGAAATAAAAGTTTATGTTTAAAACATCGTTGTGTGTCACAACCCGAACTTTTCCGACCAGGTTGTTCAATCTAACTTTCATAACTTAAAATTTTCAACTTGACTAGTAGTTTTGATGAATTAGATCTTGGTTTGTTTTTAGGATTTGTAAGACTCTAAGGTTACAATTAAGTCTTGTTCAATCAAGAGTTGTCTTGCACATTTGCACCATGTCCTAAAAACCTTAGCTTATCACCATAAACCATAGAGTTTGTAATCTATACCTTTATATATAATAACTTAATGAGTAAACTTATTAATCAAGTATTTAGATTAAAGACTTGTAAACTAATTCACTTGGATATTAGATCATAAGTTAAGACTTTTACTACACTTAATCATTTTCACACCTAGACTTGATCAACTTGTACTTAGCCATTATTTCCATTTAAGCCAACCTTAATCTACCTTGAATAAGACCTCATGTAAGCTTATTATCTAAGCCTTGATCACATAAGTAATACCTCAAGCCATACCCTAAATACTTGCACTAAACACATGTAAACTACTAAGGCAAAAATCAACCAAAAGTGGCTTCTACCATACACCACCAAAACCGCCACCATCACCATGCACCCTTCCTCTCCAAGAAACCATGAAAACTTCTCCTATAAGCCATGCAAACAATTAATTTATCATGCAAAAAACCATCATTGCTTTTCCAACACCTTTTGCATACCCATTAAAGATCAAAGATGAGTCACTCCCTCCTCTCTTCCCCTCTTGCAACGTCCCACCTCCCCTTCTTTATATAATATTCTATAGTTCACTTCTCTACTCATTTGATCACGTAACTCACACACTTACACTCTAATTTCCAGATCTAAAACATCATCTTCATCATCTTCTTGGACCTAGAAAGACCTTTCTCTTCAAGGTATAACTATCTACTTCAATTCTATCATCTTATCTAGCCATCTTCAAGAGTAATCAAGGTGTAAAAGCTTGATCTAGAGTGCTTAATCACTCAATGATGATTACATGGCTAGCCTTGTCCTTCATATTAGATCAGTAACCTTAAGTTTCCTACATGTCCAATGACTTAAAATGAACCTAAACTAAGAACTAAAATAGTTAAAACACATAGAACAGTTTTATCTTGAATCTGTCCAAACTTTCTACTTGAAGTTCATGACTTAAAAACCAACTTATACTTGGTCTTAGGAACTCATCTTTTAGTATTATGTTCATATATATGTTTATGACTTCCAGTAAAATTTTCATGAATTATTTCAAAGAAAAATTCATTTTTCATTTTTATTTGGTAAACCAAGGTCCAGATTTGAAGAAATCTGACCAAGAGTCCAAAAATCATGCATAAATCAAATTATAAGATAGATCTTGAAATATAGGATTTTTATTTGGAAACTAGACATAATAAGGAAAACATTTTAAGTTAAAACACCAAAAACCATTGAGTAATCATTGAGAAATAGTCCCAACAAGTTGACACAAGATTTTGTTGCAGTCAGATTTTGGTCTAAAACCTCACTTCTAACAAACTAGGTTAATGAATATATGTAGGTGATTCCTTTTAAAAAAGAGTACTTTTATATGTCCTAAACTCTCTGTAAATGTCCCAAGACAAACAAAAGTGATTTGCTGTTTTTAAACATGCATGGAAGCATATAGCGTAAATCTGGATGGTTTTGCACACCTGTAAGAGGATGAACTTTTGGCCAAAGTTTATTTTGAATCTAGAAGCTAACCTTACATGGTTGGAAACTAGACTCATTAACCTTTCCAGAGGTGGTAAACTCACTTTAATTGGATGTCTATGTTGATAGAAACAAGTAGGGTAAAGTGAAGGTAAAACTGGTCAAAACTGTTAACACTTAAACTATGAACGATATAACATTTTGAAACCAAGAATCGAAATGGACATGTAAGATCACTTGAGAACTGATCTTAGACCTAACCTAAATACTATATTAGTATATTATGGCCTCTAACTGTAATCCATATTTAGATTTCGAGCCGGATCACCGTAAACTGTCTAACTCGCACTTTCAAGTCTCACACCGCATTGCATCACAAGTGAGTTCGTTGCCCCTTTTTTCTCGTTTTATAATTGTTTTGGGGTGAGAATACATGCTTAATGTTTTAAGACATGTTTTACAAAACATGCGTATTGTTTTACTACGCTTTATTTATAAAGTTTGTTTTAAAAACATTCTTATTATTAAATAACACTTTATGCATTTCGAAGTTTGTTATATGTGAGTTTTATGCTAAAAAGCCCTTAACTCGGTAGTATTAATTACAGTGATTTGTAAGCGCGAATCACTAGAGCAGATCTGTTAGATTTGACAACCTCACCCTACCTTAACTGTGGTGCTAGTTACTTCGACCCATACATTTGGCATATTGTATATTCCAATATAGGGTAAAGGAAATCATGTAGGATACTACATGTGGTGTTAAGCATTATTACCGAGTGCTCATTAAACATATACACTTTGAAACTGTATGGAAACAGTTTATGAACTTGACAAATGTGAACATCTTATAAACCGTGGAACTGTTTACAAACTTGATATGTTACGAACTACGATCTTATTTTCGTACTTGAAAGCTTGAGATCATATTACTTCTAAACTGTTTATGAAGTTGAGATCTTGTGATCTGTTTTACTATCAAACCATTTATGGACTTGAAAATTTAATATTTGTGTTACTGTTTTAAACTATTTCAAACTGTTTGAAACTACGAAACTTTTGTAAATTTTATACGTTGTACAAAAACCTATGAACTCACCAACCTTTGTGTTGACGCTTTAGCATGTTTATTCTCAGGTACTTATTGCTTCCGCTGTAACACTTTTCTTTTGCTTAGAGGTCAAGCCAAGCATTGGGACCAGAGTTAACTTCGCGTCAATGGCAATTTTAGCAGGGTGTTACAGATGGTATCAGAGCTAATCGTTATAGGGATTTAGGAATTGCATTAGTTTGTCTGACTGAGTCGTTAGACGCATTAGCGAGTCTAGACTACAACCCGACTGATAACTGTTATACTGTTTGCATGACCATATAGGTGCATATACATGTGTACTACGTCTACACTACACTTAATTTTGTTACTATCCGCTGTGACAATAATTACTCACTACTCATTAAAGACATTACCGACCGACTTTGAACACATTGACGTGAATTACAATTCATTCGTTTTTCACGAGACACATACGTTTGGAAGATTTGTACCAACTCTTTTTGACTAAATGCGAGATTTTATTACACCTTGTTCACTTCCATTCTCTATGATTATATTCTCTTAAAACCTTATGAAGTGATGTTGGAATGGAGGTATGAGTAAATCAAATATAATGTTGCATGATCAACATGGTTATATTACGGTAAGTCATACTAAAGTTCTAATGGCTCGTAATGGTAATGATGTTTGATCAACCTTATTACCACCACGTACCATGTTAAATGACTCTGTTATTTTCTTTGTTGCCATCTGAAAACACCGAGACCATAGATATCACATAATCCGAGACCTCATGTTTCTTCATCTTCATATCAACTTTATGCTTTTGATAATGTTCAGCTATCATTCAACTTCAATATATATATATATATATATATATATATATATATATATATATATATATATATATATATATATATATATATATATATATCGATTTCGCCCAGTTTCTATATTCAACTACAAGATGCTCGTTGTGGCTACATCAAGACGAAAACTTCTTTACACTTATACTTTCTGCATAATGGAGTCTCCTTATCTCGCTCCTAAATGGTGAAGAAATCTACACACAAAATACTAGTATTCGCTGCGAGAGTGAAAACCTTAACAAACTTTTTCGTAAAAAGTCGAAAGACCTAAGCAGAACATTCATGATACCTTTCACGTTTGAAACTCGTAGAAACATTTAGCATAAAAAACCTTATCGTCATCCCTTTGAATACATGTAGGTACTAAACTTCATTTCTTCGAAATATTCCATAGAGATTTTTGGACCTTGAGGTCAAATGACTCAAACAAATCACAATTAATATTGTTGAAATTCGTTGGAAAACTCGTAGAGAACTCAAGCTCACGTGAGAGCTAGTAAATCAAATGAATCAAAAGTACCCACATCTATTTTTCCCAAACACAACGCCGACGGATGTTACTACCCAAAATTTCGGGACAAAATTGAAATGTCCCGTTCTTATTAATTAAAAACGTTCCATATTAATTGATTTCGTTGCGAGGTTTTGACCTCTATATGAGACATTTTTCAAAGACTGCATTCATTTTAAAACAAACCATAACCTTTATTTCATAAATAAAGGTTTAAAAAGCTTTATGTAGATTATCAAATAATGATAATCTAAAATATCCAGTTTACACACGACCATTACATAATGGTTTACAATACAAATATGTTACATCGAAATCAGTTTCTTGAATGCAGTTTTTACACAATATCATACAAACATGGACTCCAAATCTTGTCCTTATTTTAGTATGCAACAGCGGAAGCTCTTAGTATTCACCTGAGAATAAACATGCTTTAAACGTCAACAAAAATGTTGGTGAGTTATAGGTTTAACCTATATATATCAAATCGTAACAATAGACCACAAGATTTCATATTTCAATACACATCCCATACATAGAGATAAAAATCATTCATATGGTGAACACCTGGTAACCGACATTAACAAGATGCATATATAAGAATATCCCCATCATTCCGGGACACCCTTCGGATATGATATAAATTTTGAAGTACTAAAGCATCCGGTACTTTGGATGGGGTTTGTTAGGCCCAATAGATCTATCTTTAGGATTCGCGTCAATTAGGGTGTCTGTTCCCTAATTCTTAGATTACCAGACTTTATAAAAGGGGCATATTCGATTTCGATAATTCAACCATAGAATGTAGTTTTACGTACTTGTGTCTATTTTGTAAATCATTTATAAAACCTGCATGTATTCTCATCCCAAAAATATTAGATTTTAAAAGTGGGACTATAACTCACTTTCACAGATTTTTACTTCGTCGGGAAGTAAGACTTGGCCACTGGTTGATTCACGAACCTATAACAATATATACATATATATCAAAGTATGTTCAAAATATATTTACAACACTTTTAATATATTTTGATATTTTAAGTTTATTAAGTCAGCTGTCCTCGTTAGTAACCTACAACTAGTTGTCCACAGTTAGATGTACAGAAATAAATCGATAAATATTATCTTGAATCGATCCACGACCCAGTGTATACGTATCTCAGTATTGATCACAACTCAAACTATATATATTTTGGAATCAACCTCAACCCTGTATAGCTAACTCCAACATTCACATATAGAGTGTCTATGGTTGTTCCGAAATATATATAGATGTGTCGACATGATAGGTCGAAACATTGTATACGTGTCTATGGTATCTCAAGATTACATAATATACAATACAAGTTGATTAGTTATGGTTGGAATAGATTTGTTACCAATTTTCACGTCGCTAAAATGAGAAAAATTATCCAATCTTGTTTTACCCATAACTTCTTCATTTTAAATCCGTTTTGAGTGAATCAAATTGCTATGGTTTCATATTGAACTCTATTTTATGAATCTAAACACAAAAAGTATAGGTTTATAGTCGGAAAAATAAGTTACAAGTCATTTTTGTAAAGGTAGTCATTTCATTCGAAAGAACGACGTCTAGATGACCATTTTAGAAAACATACTTCCACTTTGAGTTTAACCATAATTTTTGGATATAGTTTCATGTTCATAATAAAAATAATTTTCTCAGAATAACAACTTTTAAATCAAAGTTTATCATAGTTTTTAATTAACTAACCCAAAACAGCCCGCGGTGTTACTACGACGGCGTAAATCCGGTTTTACGGTGTTTTTCGTGTTTCCAGGTTTTAAATCATTCAGTTAGCATATCATATAGATATAGAACATGTGTTTAGTTGATTTTAAAAGTCAAGTTAGAAGGATTAACGTTTGTTTGCGAACAACTTTAGAATTAACTAAACTATGTTCTAGTGATTACAAGTTTAAACCTTCGAATAAGATAGCTTTATATGTATGAATCGAATGATGTTATGAACATCATTACTACCTTAAGTTCCTTGGATAAACCTACTGGAAAAGAAAAAAATGGATCTAGCTTCAACGGATCCTTGGATGGCTCGAAGTTCTTGAAGCAGAATCATGACACGAAAACAAGTTCAAGTAAGATCATCACTTGAAATAAGATTGTTATAGTTATAGAAATTGAACCAAAGTTTGAATATGATTATTACCTTGTATTAGAATGATAACCTACTGTAAGAAACAAAGAAATCTTGAGGTTGGATGATCACCTTACAAGATTGGAAGTGAGCTAGCAAACTTGAAAGTATTCTTGATTTTATGTAACTAGAACTTGTAGAATATATGAAGAACACTTAGAACTTGAAGATAGAACTTGAGAGAGATCAATTAGATGAAGAAAATTGAAGAATGAAAGTGTTTGTAGGTGTTTTTGGTCGTTGGTGTATGGATTAGATATAAAGGATATGTAATTTTGTTTTCATGTAAATAAGTCATGAATGATTACTCATATTTTTGTAATTTTATGAGATATTTCATGCTAGTTGCCAAATGATGGTTCCCACATGTGTTAGGTGACTCACATGGGCTGCTAAGATCTGATCATTGGAGTGTATATACCAATAGTACATACATCTAAAAGCTGTGTATTGTACGAGTACGAATACGGGTGCATACGAGTAGAATTGTTGATGAAACTGAACGAGGATGTAATTGTAAGCATTTTTGTTAAGTAGAAGTATTTTGATAAGTGTATTGAAGTCCTTAAAAAGTGTATAAATACATATTAAAACACTACATGTATATACATTTTAACTGAGTCGTTAAGTCATCGTTAGTCGTTACATGTAAGTGTTGTTTTGAAACCTTTAGGTTAACGATCTTGTTAAATGTTGTTAACCCAATGTTTATAATATCAAATGAGATTTTAAATTATTATATTATCATGATATTATCATGTATGAATATCTCTTAATATGATATATATACATTAAATGTCTTTACAACGATAATCGTTACATATATGTCTCGTTTAAAAATCATTAAGTTAGCAGTCTTGTTTTTACATATGTAGTTCATTGTTAATATACTTAATGATATGTTTACTTATCATAGTATCATGTTAACTATATATATATATCCATATATATGTCATCATATAGTTTTTACAAGTTTTAACGTTCGTGAATCACCGGTCAACTTGGGTGGTCAATTGTCTATATGAAACATATTTCAATTAATCAAGTCTTAACAAGTTTGATTGCTTAACATGTTGGAAACATTTAATCATGTAAATATCAATCTCAATTAATATATATAAACATGGAAAAGTTCGGTTCACTACAGTACCTACCCGTTAAATAAATTTCGTCCCGAAATTTTAAGCTGTTGAAGGTGTTGACGAATCTTCTGGAAATAGATGCGGGTATTTCTTCTTCATCTGATCTTCATGCTCCCAGGTGAACTCGGGTCCTCTACGAGCATTCCATCGAACCTTAACAATTGGTATCTTGTTTTGCTTAAGTCTTTTAACCTCACGATCCATTATTTCGACGGGTTCTTCGATTAATTGGAGTTTTTCGTTGATTTGGATTTCATCTAACGGAATAGTGAGATCTTCTTTAGCAAAACATTTCTTCAAATTCGAGACGTGGAAAGTGTTATGTACAGTAACGAGTTGTTTAGGTAACTCAAGTCGGTAAGCTACTGGTCCGACACGATCAATAATCTTGAATGGTCCAATATACCTTGGATTTAATTTCCCTCGTTTACCAAATCTAACAACGCCTTTCCAAGGTGCAACTTTAAGCATGACCATCTCTCCAATTTCAAATTCTATATCTTTTCTTTTAATGTCAGCGTAGCTCTTTTGTCAACTTTGGGCGGTTTTCAACCGTTGTTGAATTTGGATGATCTTCTCGGTAGTTTCTTGTATAATCTCCGGACCCGTAATCTGTCTATCCCCCACTTCACTCCAACAAATCGGAGACCTGCACTTTCTACCATAAAGTGCTTCAAACGGCGCCATCTCAATTCTTGAATGGTAGCTGTTGTTGTAGGAAAATTCTGCTAACGGTAGATGTCGATCCCAACTGTTTCCGAAATCAATAACACATGCTCGTAGCATGTCTTCAAGCGTTTGTATCGTCCTTTCGCTCTGCCCATCAGTTTGTGGATGATAGGAAGTACTCATGTCTAGACGAGTTCCTAATGCTTGCTGTAATGTCTGCCAGAATCTTGAAATAAATCTGCCATCCTTATCAGAGATAATAGAGATTGGTATTCCAAGTCTGGAGACGACTTCCTTCAAATACAGTCATGCTAACTTCTCCATCTTGTCATCTTCTCTTATTTTTAGGAAGTGTGCTGATTTGGTGAGACGATCAACTATTACCCAAATAGTATCAAAACCACTTGCAGTCCTTGGCAATTTAGTGATGAAATCCATGGTAATGTTTTCCCATTTCCATTCCGGGATTTC
The DNA here is from genome assembly GCF_046630445.1 of Rutidosis leptorrhynchoides. Classification (NCBI taxonomy): domain Eukaryota; kingdom Viridiplantae; phylum Streptophyta; class Magnoliopsida; order Asterales; family Asteraceae; genus Rutidosis; species Rutidosis leptorrhynchoides. The sequence goes on along the minus strand of NC_092334.1, from coordinate 629,940,322 downwards.
GGGTTGTTGAAGTAGACCTGATGGTTTCTGATGCTCAGCTTTGACCTTAGAACACGTCAAACATTCTCCTACGTATTTAGCAACATCGGCTTTCATACCCGGCCACCAAAAATGCTTCTTGAGATCCTTGTACATCTTCCCCGTTCCAGGATGTATTGAGTATCTGGTTTTATGAGCTTCTCTAAGTACCATTTCTCTCATAACTCCAAATTTTGGTACCCAAATCCTTTCAGCCCTATACCGGGTTCCGTCTTCCCGAATATTAAGATGCTTCTCCGATCCTTTGGGTATTTCATTCTTTAAATTTCCCTCTTTTAAAACTCCTTGTTGCGCCTCCTTTATTTTAGTAGTAAGGTTATTATGAATCATTATATTCATAGATTTTACTCGAATGGGTTCTCTGTCCTTCCTGCTCAAGGCATCGGCTACCACATTTGCCTTCCCCGGGTGGTAACGAATCTCAAAGTCGTAATCATTCAACAATTCAATCCACCTACGCTGCCTCATATTCAGTTGTTTCTGATTAAATATGTGTTGAAGACTTTTGTGGTCGGTATATATAATACTTTTGACCCCATATAAGTAGTGCCTCCAAGTCTTTAATGCAAAAACAACCGCGCCTAATTCCAAATCATGCGTCGTATAATTTTGTTCGTGAATCTTCAATTGTCTAGACGCATAAGCAATCACCTTCGTTCGTTGCATTAATACACAACTGAGACCTTGCTTTGATGCGTCACAATAAATCACAAAATCATCATTCCCTTCAGGCAATGACAATATAGGTGTCGTAGTTAGCTTTTTCTTCAATAACTGAAACGCTTTCTCTTGTTCATCATTCCATTCAAATTTCTTCCCTTTATGCGTTAATGCAGTCAAGGGTTTTGCTATTCTGGAAAAGTCTTGGATGAACCTTCTGTAGTAACCAGCTAGTCCTAAAAACTGACGTATGTGTTTCGGAGTTTTCGGGGTTTCCCACTTTTCAACAGTTTCTATCTTTGCCGAATCCACCTTAATACCTTCTTTGTTCACTATGTGACCGAGGAATTGAACTTCTTCCAACCAAAATGCACACTTTGAAAACTTAGCGTACAATTCTTCCTTCCTCAATACTTCTAACACCTTTCTCAAATGTTCACCGTGTTCTTGGTCATTCTTTGAGTAAATAAGTATGTCATCAATGAAAACAATGACAAACTTGTCAAGGTATGGTCCACACACTCGGTTCATAAGGTCCATGAACACAGTTGGTGCATTAGTTATACCAAACGGCATGACCATAAACTCGTAATGACCGTAACGTGTTCTGAAAGCAGTCTTTGGAATATCATCTTCTTTCACCCGCATTTGATGATACCCGGAACGTAAGTCAATCTTTGAATAAACAGACGAGCCTTGTAGTTGATCAAATAAGTCGTCGATTCTCGGTAGTGGGTAGCGGTTCTTGATGGTAAGTTTGTTCAACTCTCGGTAGTCGATACACAACCTGAATGTACCATCTTTCTTCTTGTCAAACAAAACAGGAGATCCCCACGGTGATGTGCTTGGTCGAATAAAACCACGCTCTAAAAGTTCTTGTAATTGGCTTTGCAGTTCTTTCATCTCGATGGGTACGAGTCTGTAAGGAGCACGAGCTATTGGTGCAGCTCCTGGTACAAGGTCTATTTGAAATTCAACGGATCGATGTGGGGGTAATCCCGGTAATTCTTTCGGAAATACGTCGGAAAATTCTTTTGCAATGGGAACATCATTGATGCTCTTTTCTTCAGTTTGTACTTTCTCGACGTGTGCTACAACAGCATAGCAACCTTTTCTTACTAGTTTTTGTGCCTTCAAATTACTAATAAGATGTAGCTTCGTGTTGCCCTTTTCTCCGTACACCATTAAGGGTTTTCCTTTTTCTCGTATAATGCGAATTGCATTTTTGTAACAAACGATCTCTGCTTTCACTTCTTTCAACCAGTCCATACCGATTATCACATCAAAACTCCCTAACTCTACTGGTATCAAATCAATCTTAAATGTTTCGCTAACCAGTTTAATTTCTCGATTCCGACATATATTATCTGCTGAAATTAAGTTACCATTTGCTAATTCGAGTAAAAATTTACTATCGAAAGGCGTCAATGGACAACTTAATTTAGCACAAAAATCTCTACTCATATAGCTTCTATCCGCACCCGAATCAAATAAAACGTAAGCAGATTTATTGTCAATAAGAAACGTACCCGTAACATGTGACGACCCGGAAATTTCCGATCAAATTTAAACTTAATCTTTATATAGTTCCGACACGATAAGCAGAGTCTGTAATGTTAAGTCTAAAATTTTTTAACTGTTTCATATATTCAATTGACCTTCGACTGCTCTCGACGATTCACGAACAATTAATTGTAAATAGATATGTGTGTATGTACATATAAATAATAATTCAAAATATAATTTGAAGTATTATATGTGTTGTTATAAAAAAATTAATAAAATAAAAATAGTATATTATAATAATTATTATTTAAAATATATCTCTATATATAAATAAAGTATATTAAAAATAAATATTAAATGATTGTAATACTCGTTTGATGTTTCGATTGATATTAAGCAAGTTAAATTCAAACTTCTGTAATTTTAATATAAACGGTGATACGAAAATGAGTTCTATAAATTTTAGGTTTAATAAAAATGTATTTAGGAACTATTTGTTAAGTTTTAACACTTTTTATATTTTACCCATAAATGAGAGGGACAGTTGATGTAATTTTTTATTTAAAAATTTCTAATTAAATTTTATACCATAATGACCAAAATAAATAAATATAGTTAATCTAAAAATTTGGAATTATTCAGAGGACTTTTATTCCGCCACCAATTAACAACGGAACACGAAACAATACCCTATTATATATGTCACGGATAGATTACAATAATATAGGCGGCTACACTATTTGGTCACTGTTTTTGTTTAACTTCATATTCCTTCACTATTTTGCTTTTTCTTTTTCACAAACTGATTATGTATATTTATATATACATCCATGCTAGACAAACACCTACAACAACTTGAATCCACTTTTGATATTTTTTTTCGTACAACTTGACACACTTTACCATTAGTCTTGTTAAATTATTATTATTATTATTATTATATTATTATTATTATTATTAATTATTATTAGTATTATAGTACTTATAGATATATAGATGCAGGATACAAACATTTAACCATCACTAAGACCACTAAATTACTACCACGATTGTCAAATGCAACTGAAACTGCACTACTAGTTTCGGTGTCTTTTGTTCGACTAATAACCAAACCGATCACCAACACTTACTCGATATAAACTCAACTTATCACCACATTTGTGACCATCAAAACCCATCAACCTTCTTATCATACCTTCATTTAAAAACCACTATACACCTTCAAATAATGATACAACTGCTCGTTTCTTGCTAATATTCCAAACATAGTTGCTGTTAGTATGCGGATTAAATCCAATCCAAACCACCCCACACCATTGTTTCTCGCTACCAGGTTCTACTTCTATATTTAGTTATTTTTTTTTCTTCAAACATTTAGTAAAACCACAAGAAGAAAGAGATTGACAGTGATCATGATGAATGACAATAGTGATGAAATGAAGCAAAGTTGTTGTTCTCTCGTGGAGTTTTGTTGGCAGCAAAAAAAAATTAAAAATTAAAATATGCTTCCATGAAAATCACCATTGAACCTGTAATATTATTTGGTCAAACTGAATAAAATGTGTAGGATTGTTCTAAGTGGAAGTTTAGGTACAAGTGTATATGCATATGGTACAACTCTACCATGAAGTGATGAAATAATGATGATACAGAAGTCGAAATTTTTTTTTTGAAATGGAATCTAGTCGTTTTTTTTTTCTTTAGTTGTAATAATAACAACATGCTTTTCCTGGGAAATGGAGACAACTATTTTCGAGACATGAAAGAGGGTTCGAAGAAAAGGCCGTTTTTAAGCTCTTTTGATGATGATGATTAAGATGAACGATGATGTTAATAAAGTAAATTAGTTTTGATAATGATAAATAGTTATGGGTTTTGTTGAAGAAGACAATAAATAGTGATGGGTTATATATATTTAAGGTTTATATAATAGCAAAAGTGAGCTTGTAGCTTGATGGTTTTGGAGGTGGGATGATGAACAAGAGGTCGTGAGTTCAAACCCAGGCCACTACAATATTCTTTTTATTACTAAGAGAAGCTGTTGGGCTTATTAAATCGTTAGATGGGCTTCAATTAGAAATATAGTTGGGCCGTGAAATTGGTTAATAAAGTTGGGCCGAGTATTCCTTTTCAGTTGGGCCGAAGGAGTCCTCATTGGACTAGGAAAGTTGGGTTGTGTCCCCTTTTGTGTTATTGGGCCGAAACAAAAATAAATGGGCTAGATAGTTTTAGCTAGGAGTATAAACAGAAAAGTAGAAGCAGCGGAATGGTTAGTGGTGTTTTGGGTGAGCGGGAGGTCATGGGTTCGAGCCCCGTCTGAAGTTTTTCTTTTTAGAAACCCTTTTTGAAGGTAGTTTTCATTTTTAAAATTGATATTATTATTAGTAATAATACGAGCCCCGTCTGAAGTTTTTCTTTTTAGAAACCCTTTTTGAAGGTAGTTTTCATTTTTAAAATTGATATTATTATTAGTAAAAGTATTATTACTGTAGAAATTATGGTTATTATTATTATTACTATTATTATTATTAGTACTAAAATTATAACTATTATTAGTATTATAATTATCATTATAAGTACCATAGTCATTATTTTGATTATTATCGTTATAAGTAATATTATTTATATTATCATGATTATTACTAATAGGTAATTACTAAAATCATTATTATAAGTATCATTAATCGATAAATTAATATTTTACCGTTATTATTATAAATATCATTATTAATATCATTAATATAATTATTAACAATAATACCTTAATTAGTAATATTAAGTATTATGATTATTATCATTATTATCAATATTAAGATAATCGTAGTATTACTAAAAAAAAAAAAATTTTCAAACAAATGATATATACATATATAAAAATACATATAATACATATAACATAACAACCTTACTAGTTCTATATACAAAATAAATATATGAGACGTATAAATATTATTAATATAAAAATGATATAATTAGTAAATTATATATATATATATATATATATATATATATATATATATATATATATATATATATATATATATATATATATATATATAAACTTATTCGATTACGATTATGTGTATTAATATATATATACAAATGATATAGGTTCATGAATCCAAGGCCAACCCTGCATTGTTCAACGTCGTCATATGTATTTTTACTACAAAATACAGTATTGTGAGTTTCATTATTCCCTTTTTATATACATTTTTGGGCTGAGAATACATGCAAATGCTTTATTAACTGTTTTACAATATTTATATGTGTGAGTTTCATTTGCCCCTTTTTACTCATTACATTTTTGGGCTGAGAATACATGCAAATGCTTTATTAACTATTTTACAATATTTATATGCGTGAGTTTCATTTGCCTTTTTACCCTTTATATTTTTGGGCTGAGAATACATGCGCAACTTTTATAAATGTTTTACGAAATAGACACAAGTACGTGAAACTACATTCTATGGTTGAATTATCGAAATCGAATATGCCCCTTTTTATTAAGTCTGGTAATCTAAGAATTAGGGAACAGACACCCTAATTGACGCGAATCCTAAAGATTGATCTATCGGGCCCAACAAGCCCCATCCAAAGTACCGGATGCTTTAGTACTTCGAAATTTATATCATGTCCGAAGGAGGATCCCGGAATGATGGGGATATTCTTATATGCATATTGTGAATGTCGGTTACCAGGTGTTCAATCCATATGAATGATATTTTTGTCTCTATGCATGGGACGTATGATTATGAGAAATGGAAGTATGAAATCTTGTAGTCTATTAAAATTATGAAATGATTCTTTATGATAAACTAATGAACTCACCAACCTTTTGGTTGACACTTTAAAGCATGTTTATTCTCAGGTACGAATGAAATCTTCCGCTGTGCATTTGCTCATATTAGAGATATTACTTGGAGTCATTCATGACATATTTCAAAAGATGTTGCATTCGAGTCGTTGAGTTCATCAAGATTATTATTAAGTCAATTATATTTGGATATATTATGAAATGCTTTACATGCCTGTCAACTGTCGATGTAACGAAAGTTTGTCTTTTAAAAACGAATGCAATGTTTGTAAAATTTATCATATAGAGGTCAATTACCTTGCGATGTAATCAACTGTTTTGAATCGTTTGTAATCGATATGGACTTCGTCCGGATGGATTAGGACGGGTCTCTACAGTTGGTATCAGAGCGGTGGTCTTAGCGAACCAGGTCTTGCATTAGCGTGCCGAACTGATAGTCGTTAGGATGCATTAGTGAGTCTGGACTTCGACCGTGTCTGCATGTCAAAAGTTTTGCTTATCATTTTTATCGGAAAACATCTGCTTATCATCCTTAGGAAATTACCTACTCATTATTCTTAGTCTAGACACATTTTACTGCATTGACTGCATGAATAGTGTATAGACAAAATTCATATCTTAGCGTATCTGACAATTCATATCTTAGTGTATCTGTTACTGTAGACCTTGCCTGATATCTCTCGTAAATTTCTCCTTAATTTAAGGGATCCTGGTACTATATATATCTATGCAAATTATGCATTGAGAATACCATATAACTATTAATTGATGCCACTAAACTCTTCATACCAAAAATCTTTCCTGAGATCGTTTAAGATGGCCTCTACGAATCGACCAAGTTCCTCTGACTCCGAAGACAGCGTGACAGGAGCACACCAACCAATCAACTACCGTGATTACTGGAGAAAATGGGGATGGGTTCGCGACATACTCACCCAATGGAGAAAGGAAGAAGGTACTCCATATCATGAATCAAATCTACCACCTAAACTTGGAGTACTTGACCCGCTCACCGGCGAACCCGTTCGCAATACCGTTTATACCCTATTTGCAAGAATTTTTCGTCTTGAAACTACCATTAATGGAACTAGAGAAGATATCCAACCTCTACCTCACATTGATAAATAACTCGGGTTAGTAGAAGAAGTTAGAGAACTCCGAGCTCGAGTATTAACTTTAGAGAGCACGGTATACAATTTGCAATCATCAACAGTATCACCAACACCAGTAACATCACCAGCCTTAGCACCAATGGCACCAGTACCACCAACAACCCAAGTTTCAATAATCCATGCCTCAACATCTCATTCTGTACCTCGAGTATAATTATCGTTCCACAAATCATTCTACATCATTTATCTTCGTTCGACATGACGATTATGTAAACTCTAATGTTTTAGAGATTATGTATCATAGTTCTAATCGTAAATCTGATGAGTTTAATATCACATTGACTCATTAAATCCATAATTACATCTGAAAAAAATATATATGTAAATATATTTTCATAAAGATTGTGATTAAAAATTCTTTCGTACAAACTGTTAATGGTAAAAATATTTTAACGGGTAGGTAATACCCGAGAAATATTTAAGATTTCACATTAATAAGTTACATTGTACAGTCTTCGAATATGATTCAACGGTCGATTACCATCCTACCTACATCTATCGATATACGAATCCGTTCACCATAGAATAACCATTTTCATTCAAATTCAATTTCATATTTGGATTTTTACTTACCAGAATCCAACAAGTGGCATAATGAAGAAATAATGGACACAATAAAAATTGATTAGAAACAGACTAATTAACAATATGGAATTTTGTTAAGAAACCATGCTAACTGTTCCAGCTAACTATTCCTAGCTAACTGATTACATTCTATTTATCGCATTTTATTTATTGCAATTTAATTATCGCAATTTACATTCCCCCAATTTTATTTATTGTCATCTAATTTCTGTTATTTACTTTACGCACTTTAGTCATCGTTATTTAATTCCTGTTATTTATTTTACGCACTTTAAATATCGGGACACGTATACAAGGTTTTGACATATCATATCGATGCATCTATATATATTATTTGGAATCACCATAGACACTCTATATGCAGTAATGATCGAGTTCTCTATACAGGGTTGAGGTTGATTCTATAATAATATATATACTTTGAGTTGTGATCGAGTCTGAGACATGTACACGGGTCCCGATACGTATTAATTAATTCGGATATTATATATTAAGCTATATATGTATTATCGGACTGTTAATTGTGGACTATCAAATATGGACTGTCGACATTGGATAATTAAAATGAATTAAAATATTGATTATAACATATAAAACTAAACATATCTTCAAGTTTGCCACTTGATTTCATCTTAAACCTCATTTGTATCTTGACGATTACAAATCTGCGTTCAAACCTTTCATGATTCTTGAAAACACCTCAATCAATAGGATGAACCAACCGCACTTCATCTACGAGAAGAAAGATTTATGCATATAGTTATGCACCTGAAAATAATCGGAACCTGAGTAAATGTTCAACATGTATCTGTGATAGCTCCTTTGGCGTTGTTATTACCGAAAACAAATTTACAATTCCTTCCCAAATTAGCCTATTTTGTTACAGCTCCAGCAAATCAACTTTGACTTTCATTCGGATTAAACTTATTATAACCTTGTTATAAGTTACCTTTCATCATCGTTACTGGAAAACTGTTTATATTCCATCACATTAATAGAAACTTATCAGCAACTTCATTACTCATAGACTTAAGTTCTCCGAAGAATCATTATAATTGTTCGTTAAAACCCTATCACGTACTAATCCGTATCTGATAACGAGAATTGCCATACCAATTACCGAGAATCAGCAATCGGTATTTTGAAATTTTGCAGCATGTCTACATCAACAGTTATATGTATATATATATAACATGTATCTCTTAGAATTATGATCTTCCATTCGGAAATTTTGAAAAGCACCCAGCCTACGAATCATTACATGGACCTTTGAAAAAGCTGAATGAAGCAGCAGAAACTGTAGACAACCGTAAACGACCTTAATTTGATGATAAAGAATAGTATGTTGGAAAAGCTCAGAAAAGTTAGAACTGGAAAACGGATTGAGCTAACCACGTAGGAGACCAAGGACAAATACAAGAACCATACCCTATATTCAAAGAATCCAGGTAATTCTGGATCCGTTGAAATCGTTAGAGAATATCTTGCTCTAAAGTCATGTTAAAATCTTGCGGAAAATTTTTCGTCATCAACCTTTGAACTTGGAAATTCCAAAATATCATCATAAATATCCTCGATATTTCTGAGGATATTTTCATAAATATTCTCGTCCGAAATTATATACCTCTCCGTGCTTCCTGTGTTTCATTATATTGGAAACTTCTGTAAAATCTAAGTTTAATTTATGAATGAATTCTGGAGAAATGTAAAGAAATTGATGCATGAGTTAGTATAATATAATGACACTTGATCAATGTGATTATATTATAGTAAGTCATGCTGAGTTTCTAATGGAATGTGATGATTCACAGATTATAACATCATCATGTGCCATGTTACACGACTCTTACATTCTACCTAATCTCTAAACAAATCAAGAACATATTGTTATTAATAGTTCTATATATTCCAGTGACTTTCGATAATTTGACAAATGTTCTGGAAATATGAATTGAAGTATAAAAGATGAGAGTTGTGGAAATAATGGAACGTAAGAGGTTCATTTATAGTGGAAATACCAGTTAGAGCATTCGAGATAGATGATCGCATTTAATTAAAGAGGATCCGAATTTCCTTATTCATCGAAGAACCAAATCTTATTACGAAGATTTTCTCTAAATTCCTTAAATTCCGAAAATCAGCCATATCTGCGTCAAAAGTTATGACGAAACTTAATTTCCTCATTCCACTATTTTGTGATAGCTTCACTCGTACTCTTTACATAAATGATTTGTTTTATCCATATTACTCACTGATGATAAAACTCTAAATTCCAGCTCATATGAGTCATGAAAACATACTTAATGTCAACCAGGACCATCCCAATCAAATTTCGGGACGAAATTTCTTAAACGGGTAGGTACTCTGACGACCCGAAAATTTCCGATCAAATTTAAACTTAATCTTTATATAGTTCCGACACGATAAGCAGAGTCTGTAATGTTAAGTCTAAAATTTTTGAACTGTTTCATATATTCAATTTACCTTCGACTGCTCTCGACGATTCACGAAAAATTAATTGTAAATAGATATGTGTGTATGTACATATAAATAATAATTCAAAATATAATTTGAAGTATTATATGTGTTGTTATAAAAAAATTAATAAAATAAAAATAGGATATTATAATAATTATTATTTAAAATATATCTCTATATATAAATAAAGTATATTAAAAATAAATATTAAATGATTGTAATACTCGTTTGATGTTTCGATTGATATTAAGCAAGTTAAATTCAAACTTATGTAATTTTAATATAAACGGTGATACGAAAATGAGTTCTATAAATTTTAGGTTTAATAAAAATGTATTTAGGAACTATTTGTTAAGTTTTAACACTTTTTATATTTTACCCATAAATGAGAGGGACAGTTGATGTAATTTTTTATTTAAAAATTTCTAATTAAATTTTATACCATAATGACCAAAATAAATAAATATAGTTAATCTAAAAATTTGGAATTATTCAGAGGACTTTTATTCCGCCACCAATTAACAACGGAACACGAAACAATACCCTATTATATATGTCACGTATAGATTACAATAATATAGGCGGCTACACTATTTGGTCACTGTTTTTGTTTAACTTCATATTCCTTCACTATTTTGCTTTTTCTTTTTCACAAACTGATTATGTATATTTATATATACATCCATGCTAGACAAACACCTACAACAACTTGAATCCACTTTTGATATTTTTTTTTTCGTACAACTTGACACACTTTACCATTAGTCTTGTTAAATTATTATTATTATTATTATATTATATTATTATTATTAATATTAATTATTATTAGTATTATAGTACTTATAGATATATAGATGCAGGATACAAACATTTAACCATCACTAAGACCACTAAATTACTACCACGATTGTCAAATGCAACTGAAACTGCACTACTAGTTTCGGTGTCTTTTGTTCGACTAATAACCAAACCGATCACCAACACTTACTCGATATAAACTCAACTTATCACTACATTTGTGACCATCAAAACCCATCAACCTTCTTATCATACCTTCATTTAAAAACCACTATACACCTTCAAATAATGATACAACTGCTTGTTTCTTGCTAATATTCCAAACATAGTTGCTGTTAGTATACGGATTAAATCCAATCCAAACCACCCCACACCATTGTTTCTCGCTACCAGGTTCTACTTCTATATTTAGTTATTTTTTTTTCTTCGAACATTTAGTAAAACCACAAGAAGAAAGAGATTGACCGTGATCATGATGAATGACAATAGTGATGAAATGAAGCAAAGTTGTTGTTCTCTCGTGGAGTTTTATTGGCAGCGAAAAAAAAGTAAAAATTAAAATATGGTTCCATGAAAATCACCATTGAACCTGTAATATTATTTGGTCAAACTGAATAAAATGTGTAGGATTGTTCTAAGTGGAAGTTTAGGTACAAGTGTATATGCATATGGTACAACTCTACCATGAAGTGATGAAATAATGATGATACAGAAGTCGAAACTTTTTTTTTTTTTTTGAAATGGAATCTAGTCGTTTTTTTTTCTTTAGTTGTAATAATAACAACATGCTTTTCCTGGGAAATGGAGACAACTATTTTCAAGACATGAAAGAGGGTTCGAAGAAAAGGCCGTTTTTAAGCTCTTTTGATGACGATGATTAAGATGAACGATGATGTTAATAAAGTAAATTAGTTTTGATAATGATAAATAGTTATGGGTTTTGTTGAAGAAGACAATAAATAGTGATGGGTTATATATATTTAAGGTTTATATAATAGCAAAAGTGAGCTTGTAGCTTGATGGTTTTGGAGGTGGGATGATGAACAAGAGGTCGTGAGTTCAAACCCAGGCCACTACAATATTCTTTTTATTACTAAGAGAAGCTGTTGGGCTTATTAAATCGTTAGATGGGCTTCAATTAGAAATATAGTTGGGCCGTGAAATTGGTTAATAAAGTTGGGCCGAGTATTCCTTTTCAGTTGGGCCGAAGGAGTCCTCATTGGACTAGGAAAGTTGGGCTGTGTCCCCTTTTGTGTTATTGGGCCGAAACAAAAATAAATGGGTTAGATAGTTTTAGCTAGGAGTATAAACAGAAAAGTAGAAGCAGCGGAATGGTTAGTGGTGTTTTGGGTGAGCGGGAGGTCATGGGTTCGAGCCCCGTCTGAAGTTTTTCTTTTTAGAAACCCTTTTTGAAGGTAGTTTTCATTTTTAAAATTGATATTATTATTAGTAATAATACGAGCCCCGTCTGAAGTTTTTCTTTTTAGAAACCCTTTTTGAAGGTAGTTTTCATTTTTAAAATTGATATTATTATTAGTAAAAGTATTATTACTGTAGAAATTATGGTTATTATTATTATTACTATTATTATTATTAGTACTAAAATTATAACTATTATTAGTATTATAATTATCATTAAAAGTACCATAGTCATTATTTTGATTATTATCGTTATAAGTAATATTATTTATATTATCATGATTATTACTAATAGGTAATTACTAAAATCATTATTATAAGTATCATTAATCGATAAATTAATATTTTACCGTTATTATTATAAATATCATTATTAATATCATTAATATAATTATTAACAATAATACCTTAATTAGTAATATTAAGTATTATGATTATTATCATTTTTATCAATATTAAGATAATCGTAGTATTACTAAAAAAATTTTTTTTTTTCAAACAAATGATATATACATATATAAAAATACATTTAATACATATAACATAACAACCTAACTAGTTCTATATACAAAATAAATATATGAGACGTATAAATATTATTAATATAAAAATGATATAATTAGTAAATTATATATATATATATAAACTTATTCGATTACGATTATGTGTATTAATATATATATACAAATGATATAGGTTCATGAATCCAAGGCCAACCCTGCATTGTTCAACGTCGTCATATGTATTTTTACTACAAAATACAGTATTGTGAGTTTCATTATTCCCTTTTTATATACATTTTTGGGCTGAGAATACATGCAAATGCTTTATTAACTATTTTACAATATTTATATGCGTGAGTTTCATTTGCCCCTTTTTACTCATTACATTTTTGGGCTGAGAATACATGCAAATGCTTTATTAACTATTTTACAATATTTATATGCGTGAGTTTCATTTACCTTTTTACCCTTTATATTTTTGGGCTGAGAATACATGGCAACTTTTATAAATGTTTTACGAAATAGACACAAGTACGTGAAACTACATTCTATGGTTGAATTATCAAAATCGAATATGACCCTTTTTATTAAGTCTGGTAATCTAAGAATTAGGGAACAGACACCCTAATTGACGCGAATCCTAAAGATAGATCTATCGGGCCCAACAAGCCCCATCCAAAGTACCGGATGCTTTAGTACTTCGAAATTTATATCATGTCCGAAGGAGGATCCCGGAATGATGGGGATATTCTTATATGCATATTGTGAATGTCGGTTACCAGGTGTTCAATCCATATGAATGATATTTTTGTCTCTATGCATGGGACGTATGATTATGAGAAATGGAAGTATGAAATCTTGTGGTCTATTAAAATTATGAAATGATTCTTTATGATAAACTAATAAACTCACCAACCTTTTGGTTGACACTTTAAAGCATGTTTATTCTCAGGTACGAAAGAAATCTTCCGCTGTGCATTTGCTCATATTAGAGATATTACTTGGAGTCATTCATGACATATTTCAAAAGATTCTGCATTCGAGTCATTGAGTTCATCAAGATTATTATTAAGTCAATTATATTTGGATATATTATGAAATGCTTTACATGCCTGTCAACTGTCGATGTAACGAAAGTTTATCTTTTAAAAACGAATGCAATGTTTGTAAAATTTATCATATAGAGGTCAATTACCTCGCGATGTAATCAACTATTTTGAATCGTTTGTAATCGATATGGACTTCGTCCGGATGGATTAGGACGGGTCTCTACATAACAAGCTCCGGGTCTTCCTGTGCCTCTGCCGCATTAATATTGAAAACTCTTCATTGGCCTTGTCCATTCGTGTTCTCCTGGTTCGGGCAATTTCTAATAATGTGGCCCGGTTTTCCACATTTATAACAAACTATATTGGCATAACTTGCTCCGACACTACTTGCTCCGCCATTACTCGTTCCGACACCATTTGTTCCTTTCGTTCTGTTAACCCCTGGTCCGAAGACCTCACACTTCGCCGCGCTATGACCATTTCTTTTACACTTGTTGCAAAATTTGGTGTAGAACCCCGAGTGATACTTTTCACACCTTTGGCATAGCTGCTTCTGATTGTTATTGTTGTTGCGGTTGTTATTGTTGTTGGGATGATTGTTGTAGTTACTGTTGTTGTTGTTGTTGTTGGGCCGTTTGTTGTAGTTGCGATTGATGTTGCGATTGTTGGGATAATTGTTGCGATTATTGTTGTAATTGCTGTTGTTGTTGTATTGGTGATTCTTATCACCGTTTTCCTCCCACTTTCTTTTGACTTGCTTCACATTGGCCTCTTCAGCAGTCTGTTCTTTAATTCTTTCTTCAATCTGGTTCACTAGTTTGTGAGCCATTCTACATGCCTGTTGTATGGAGGCGGGCTCGTGTGAACTTATATCTTCTTGGATTCTTTCCGGTAATCCTTTCACAAACGCGTCGATCTTCTCTTCCTCATCTTCGAACGCTCCCGGACACAATAGGCATAATTCTGTGAATCGTCTTTTGTACGTGGTAATATCAAATCCTTGGGTTCGTAACCCTCTAAGTTCTGTCTTGAGCTTATTGACCTCGGTTCTGGGACGGTACTTCTCGTTCATCAAGTGCTTGAATGCTGACCACGGTAGTGCGTAAGCATCATCTTGTCCCACTTGCTCTAGATAGGTATTCCACCATGTTAACGCAGAACCTGTGAAGGTATGCGTAGCGTACTTCACTTTGTCCTCTTCAGTACACTTACTTATGGCAAACACCGATTCGACCTTCTCGGTCCACCGTTTCAATCCGATCGGTCCTTTGGTTCCATCAAATTCCAAAGGTTTGCAGGCAGTGAATTCTTTGTAGGTGCATCCTACACGATTTCCTGTACTGCTAGATCCAAGGTTATTGTTGGTATGTAGCGCAGCCTGTACTGCGGCTATGTTTGAAGCTAGAAAAGTACGGAATTCCTCTTCATTCATATTCATGGTGTGTCGAGTAGTCGGTGCCATTTCCTTCAAAATAGTCAAATGGAACAAGTTAATCATACAGAATATTAAGAGTAGTTAATAGTATTTCGTAGCATAATATGAACTCATTTATAAAAGCTTTTTCTTCATATTATCGTTTTATAAGTTTAAATTCGGGTAGTACCTACCCGTTAAGTTCATACTTAGTAGCTAATATACAATTCAACTACTACAATTCTATATGAAAAACTGATTATAATAATATTTCGCGTTCAAACTTTTACACAATATTTTACAAACTTACAATACCGCTTATTTTACATATAGCATGAAAT
Organism: Rutidosis leptorrhynchoides; assembly: GCF_046630445.1. NCBI lineage: Eukaryota > Viridiplantae > Streptophyta > Magnoliopsida > Asterales > Asteraceae > Rutidosis > Rutidosis leptorrhynchoides. Next base: position 629,924,541 of record NC_092334.1, on the reverse strand, counting down.
ATAGCACACAATAAATTTGATACAAGATGGTTGTGAAGATAATTCTAGCTAGTACACAAGTCGTTCAGCAAAGGCAATAAAGACACGTAATTCATACGTCCAGAAACAAGTCATGCATTCTGGTTTTACTAGGATTACTTCCCATCCTTGGTCTTGTGGAACATAACCGTTATGGCCGTTGATAAGACAGCGTGTTGTAATGTCGTCAAAGGGACGAGGGTTACGTAATGTCCAACAGTCCCGTAACAATCTAAGAACCTCATTTCTTACCCCAATTACCGACTCCGTCACTTGTGGGAACGTTTTGTTTAATAGTTGTAGCCCGATGTTCTTGTTCTCACTTTGGTGAGAAGCGAACATTACTAATCCGTAAGCATAACATGCTTCTTTATGTTGCATGTTAGCTGCTTTTTCTAAATCACGAAGTCCAATATTCGGATATATTGAGTCAAAATAATTTCTTAACCCATTGCGTAAAATAGCATTTGGGTTCCCCGCAATATATGCGTCAAAGTAAACACATCGTAACTTATGGATTTCCCAATGTGATATCCCCCATCTTTCGAACGAAAGCCTTTTATAAACCAAGGCATTCTTGGAACATTCTTCGAATGTCTTACAAACTGATCTCGCCTTAAATAGTTGTGCCGAAGAATTCTGACCGACTCTAGACAAGATTTCATCAATCATGTCTCCGGGTAGGTCTCTTAAAATATTGGGTTGTCTATCCATTTTGTGTTTTTATACTGTAAAATAGACAAGAGTTAGATTCATAAAAAAAATACTTATTAATACAAGCAATTTTTGCATATATCATAAAGCATAAGCACACTATATTACATATATTACACCACACGAATACAACTATCTTATTCCGACTCGCTTGTTTCTTCTTCTTCGGTTTTGGTTCGTTTTGCCAAGTTTCTAGGGATATATGATGTTCCCCTAATACGAGCCGTCGTTTTCCACATTGGTTTAGAAAAACCTGGTGGTTTAGAGGTTCCCGGGTCATTGTTACAACTTAAGGACTTCGGGGGTTGACGATACATATAAAGTTCATCGGGGTTGGAATTAGATTTCTCTATTTTTATGCCCTTTCCCTTATTATTTTCTTTTGCCTTTTAAAATTTAGTTGGGGTAATTTCTATAACATCATCGGAATTCTCGTCCGAATCCGATTCATCGGAGAGTTGGTAATCCTCCCAATATTTTGCTTCCTTGGCGGAAACACCATTGACCATAATTAACCTTGGTCGATTGGTTGAGGATTTTCTTTTACTTAACCATTTTATTATTTCCCCCACCGGTTCTATTTCTTCATCCGGTTCCGATTCTTCTTCCGGTTCCGACTCTTCTTCCGGTTCCTCTTCGGGAACTTGTGAATCAGTCCACGAATCATTCCAATTTACATTTGACTCTTCATTATTATTAGGTGAGTCAATGGGACTTGTTCTAGAGGTAGACATCTATCACATAATATCAAACGCGTTAAGAGATTAATATATCACATAATATTCACATGTTAAAAATATATAGTTTCCAACAAAATTTGTTAAGCAATCATTTTTCAAGTAAACACGGTCAAAGTCCAGACTCACTAATGCATCCTAACAAACTCGATAAGACACACTAATGCAAAATTCTGGTTCTCTAAGACCAACACTCGGATACCAACTGAAATGTCCCGTTCTTATTGATTAAAAACGTTCCATATTAATTGATTTCGTTGCGAGGTTTTGACCTCTATATGAGATGTTTTTCAAAGACTGCATTCATTTTAAAACAAACCATAACCTTTATTTCATAAATAAAGGTTTAAAAAGCTTTATGTAGATTATCAAATAATGATAATCTAAAATATCCTGTTTACACACGACCATTACATAATGGTTTACAATACAAATATGTTACATCGAAATCAGTTTCTTGAATGCAGTTTTTACACAATATCATACAAACATGGACTCCAAATCTTGTCCTTATTTTAGTATGCAACAGCGGAAGCTCTTAGTATTCACCTGAGAATAAACATGCTTTAAATGTCAACAAAAATATTGGTGAGTTATAGGTTTAACCTATATATATCAAATCGTAACAATAGACCACAAGATTTCATATTTCAATACACATCCCATACATAGAGATAAAAATCATTCATATGGTGAACACCTGGTAACCGACATTAACAAGATGCATATATAAGAATATCCCCATCATTCCGGGACACCCTTCGGATATGATATAAATTTCGAAGTACTAAAGCATCCGGTACTTTGGATGGGGTTTGTTAGGCCCAATAGATCTATCTTTAGGATTCGTGTCAAATAGGGTGTCTGTTCCCTAATTCTTAGATTACCAGACTTTATAAAAGGGGCATATTCGATTTCGATAATTCAACCATAGAATGTAGTTTCACGTACTTGTGTCTATTTTGTAAATCATTTATAAAACCTGCATGTATTCTCATCCCAAAAATATTAGATTTTAAAAGTGGGACTATAACTCACTTTCACATATTTTTACTTCGTCGGGAAGTAAGACTTGGCCACTGGTTGATTCACGAACCTATAACAATATATACATATATATCAAAGTATGTTCAAAATATATTTACAACACTTTTAATATATTTTGATGTTTTAAGTTTATTAAGTCAGCTGTCCTCGTTAGTAACCTACAACTAGTTGTCCACAGTTAGATGTACAGAAATAAATCGATAAATATTATCTTGAATCAATCCACGACCCAGTGTATACGTATATCAGTATTGATCACAACTCAAACTATATATATTTTGGAATCAACCTCAACCCTGTATAGCTAACTCCAACATTCACATATAGAGTGTCTATGGTTGTTCCGAAATATATATAGATGTGTCGACATGATAGGTCAAAACATTGTATACGTGTCTATGGTATCTCAAGATTACATAATATACAATACAAGTTGATTAAGTTATGGTTGGAATAGATTTGTTACCAATTTTCACGTAGCTAAAATGAGAAAAATTATCCAATCTTGTTTTACCCATAACTTCTTCATTTTAAATCCGTTTTGAGTGAATCAAATTGCTATGGTTTCATATTGAACTCTATTTTATGAATCTAAACAGAAAAAGTATAGGTTTATAGTCGGAAAAATAAGTTACAAGTTGTTTTTGTAAAGGTAGTCATTTCAGTCGAAAGAACGACGTCTAGATGACCATTTTAGAAAACATACTTCCACTTTGAGTTTAACCATAATTTTTGGATATAGTTTCATGTTCATAATAAAAATCATTTTCTCAGAATAACAACTTTTAAATCAAAGTTTATCATAGTTTTTAATTAACTAACCCAAAACAGCCCGCGGTGTTACTACGACAGCGTAAATCCGGTTTTACGGTGTTTTCGTGTTTCCAGGTTTTAAATCATTAAGTTAGCATATCATATAGATATATAATATGTGTTTAGTTGATTTTAAAAGTCAAGTTAGAAGGATTAACTTTTGTTTGCGAACAAGTTTAGAATTAACTAAACTATGTTCTAGTGATTACAAGTTTAAAACTTCGAATAAGATAGCTTTATATGTATGAATCGAATGATGTTATGAACATCATTACTACCTTAAGTTCCTTGGATAAACCTACTGGAAAAGAGAAAAATGGATCTAGCTTCAACGGATCCTTGGATGGCTCGAAGTTCTTGAAGCAGAATCATGACACGAAAACAAGTTCAAGTAAGATCATCACTTGAAATAAGATTGTTATAGTTATAGAAATTGAACCAAAGTTTGAATATGATTATTACCTTGTATTAGAATGATAACCTACTATAAGAAACAAAGATTTCTTGAGGTTTGATGATCACCTTACAAGATTGGAAGTGAGCTAGCAAACTTGAAAGTATTCTTGATTTTATGTAACTAGAACTTGTAGAATTTATGAAGAACACTTAGAACTTGAAGATTGAACTTGAGAGAGATCAATTAGATGAAGAAAATTGAAGAATGAAAGTGTTTGTAGGTGTTTTTGGTCGTTGGTGTATGGATTAGATATAAAGGATATGTAATTTTGTTTTCATGTAAATAAGTCATGAATGATTACTCATATTTTTGTAATTTTATGAGATATTTCATGCTAGTTGCCAAATGATGGTTCCCATATGTGTTAGGTGACTCACATGGGCTGCTAAGAGCTGATCATTGGAGTGTATATACCAATAGTACATACATCTAAAAGTTGTGTATTGTACGAGTACGAATACGGGTGCATACGAGTAGAATTGTTGATGAAACTGAACGAGGATGTAATTGTAAGCATTTTTGTTAAGTAGAAGTATTTTGATAAGTGTATTGAAGTCTTTCAAAAGTGTATAAATACATATTAAAACACTACATGTATATACATTTTAACTGAGTCGTTAAGTCATCGTTAGTCGTTACATGTAAGTGTTGTTTTGAAACCTTTAGGTTAACGATCTTGTTAAATGTTGTTAACCCAATGTTTATAATATCAAATGAGATTTTAAATTATTATATTATCATGATATTATCATGTATGAATAACTCTTAATATGATATATATACATTAAATGTCTTTACAACGATAATCGTTACATATATGTCTCGTTTAAAAATCATTAAGTTAGTAATCTTGTTTTTACATATATAGTTCATTGTTAATATACTTAATGATATGTTTACTTATCATAGTATCATGTTAACTATATATATATATATATATATATATATATATATATATATATATATATATATATCCATATATATGTCTGATAATGCTAAAAACGAACATATATTTCATAGCATTATTCCTCAAGAAAGACAAGCTTTTAGTTGCAATTGTTCTATTTACAAGTGATATTCGTTTGTATAATAAAAGGTGAAGACAAAAGACAGATTCGACGAATTGAAGACGCAAACGACCAAAAAGCTCAAAAGTACAAAAGACAATCAAAAAGGTTCCAATTATTGATAAGAAACGTCTCGAAATTACAAAAGTACAAGATTCAAAACGCAAAGTACAAGATATTAAATTGTACGCGAGGACGTTCGAAAATCCGGAACCGGGACCAGAGTCAACTCTTAACGCTCGACGCAACGGACTAAAAATTACAAGTTAACTATGTATATAAATATAATATAATATATAATTAATTAGCCACTAGAATTACTTTTGTAAAGCTATCTTAACGCTCAAGTAATTACATCAAGTAATTTTTGGCGCCGTATTATAAAGCTATCTTAACGCTCGACGCAACGGACTAAAAATTACAAGTTAACTATGTATATAAATATAATATAATATATAATTAATTATATTAATTATATATATATATTATATATATAATAAAAACCGTCGGTAGAGAAAACTCCAAGATGTGAGCTGTAATTTCTATCTCCGCGACTCGCGGAGTGTGAAGGCCAAAAGGGCCGCGAGTCGCGGAGCCCCAAAAATCACAAATCCCTATAAAGCAAACCGAATTCTGATCAAAATTTCATATTCTATTTTCTCTCTTCTCTATCTATACGATATATATATATATATATATATATATATATATATATATATATATATATATATATATATATATATATATATAATTTATATTTTAATTTTAATTTTAATTCTAATAATAAGGGTATGTTAGCGAATGTTGTAAGGGTGTAAGTCGAAATTCTGTCCGTGTAACGCTACGCTATTTTTAATCATTGTAAGTTATGTTCAACCTTTTTATATTAATGTCTCGTAGCTAAGTTATTATTATGCTTATTTAAAACGAAGTAATCATGATGTTGGGCTAATTACTAAAATTGGGTAATTGGGCTTTGTACCATAATTGGGGTTTGGACAAAAGAACGACACTTGTGGAAATTAGACTATGGGCTATTAATGGGCTTTATATTTGTTTAACTAAATGAAAGTTTGTTAATGTTAATATAAAGATTTACAATTGGGCGTCCTTATAAATTACCATATACACTCGATCGGACACGATGGGCGGGGTATTTATATGTACGAATAATCGTTCATTTAACCGGACACGGGAATGGATTAATAGCCACTAGAATAATTAAAACAGGGGTGAAATTACATTCAAGGGTAATTGGTGTAATTGTTAACAAAGTAGTAAAACCTTGGTTTACACGCAGTCGATAACCTGGTGTATTCATTAAACAAAGTATTAAAACCTTGTTACAATTCGAATCCCCAATTAGTTGGAATATTTAACTTCGGGTATAATAATAATTTGACAAGGACACTTGCAATTTATATTTATGACTGATGGACTGTTATGGACAAAAACCAGACGGACATATTAAATAATCCAGGACAAAGGACAATTAACCCATGGGCATAAAACTAAAATCAACACGTCAAACATCATGATTACGGAAGTTTAAATAAGCATAATTCTTTTATTTCATATTTAATTTCCTTTATTTTATATTTAATTGCATTTCTAATTATCGTACTTTTTAATTATTGCAAATTTTATTTTATCGCATTTTTCTTATTCGCAATTTCATTATCGTTATTTACTTTACACTTTAATTTAAAGTCTTGTATTTATTTTATATTTTACATTAGGTTTTAACTGCGACTAAAGTCTTAAAATCGACAAACCGGTCATTAAACGGTAAAAACCTCCCTTTATAATAATAATATTACTTATATATATATTTGTATTTTTATAAAAGTAAACTAATATAGCGTTGAGCTTTGTTTAAAGATTTCCCTGTGGAACGAACCGGACTTACTAAAAACTACACTACTGTACGATTAGGTACACTGCCTATAAGTGTTGTAGCAAGGTTTAAGTATATCCATTCTATAAATAAATAAATATCTTGTGTAAAATTGTATCGTATTTAATAGTTTTTCCTAGTAAAATATAAAGCTATTTTATATACACCTCGTACGACATCAAGTAATTTTTGGGATTAAATTCTTTCGGATTTTAAAATTTTTATATTAAACACTTGGTTACCATTAAAAATACTAGTAAAGCAGTAGTTGTATTAGAATCTAGTGCTCTCTGATAAAAAAAGAACAGCCCTAGTCTTATATACTGACTACCCAATTCTAGTAAAATTTTTCAAAATTTTCAATTAAATGAATTCAAAATCATGTTTATACATATTTATGAACGATAAAACTAGGTTTTAACACCGAAATTATTGTTACCTCGGAAAGGACATAAATTGAGAAACAAACTAAAATGTTAAAATTCATTTAAAATGGAATAGAGGACGATAAAAAGGAAAATAAAAGCCAAGTGTGGGAAAATTTACCAAGTTATTTTAAACATATGTCACATATATCTGTAACAAATAACTGAAAATACTTTTGCTTTGGACTAAACTAAACTGTTTTACCCGATGAAAGAAAAGAAGAGATGGATCTACACGATGAATCAATTCCATCATTAAAAGGAAGTAAAGTCTTCCGAAAAAGACACGCGCTTCTTGATTTAGGTCATGAAGTTGTCGTCCAGACCAGCTGTAGGTTGACGAAAAATCTAGAAAAGTCATCACTAAAATCAGCAGGAAATCCACGGACCTCAGCATTAAACAGGGTCGCCAAGTGGTCAGATTTATCCTAACCATGAGAAGGATTTATCTCGTACAATGGGGGGGCACCATGCAAATTAGCTGGATAAGACTAATGAATCAGATCCCCAGAAAGGATAATCTCCTTAAAGATTAAAAATCAGCTTTTAAGACTAATATTACTCAATCCTAGAGATTGACCTTAAAGATTGAGAATTACAAACTCATGGAATTCGATGATATCTAAACTCGAGCTTAAATGAGAAAATATTTTGATAAAAATTACAAACCGATTTGTTTTCTGAAAACCCTATTTTCAATGCGTTCATTACCATTGAACGTAAAATCCTAGGAATTCACCTGGAATTCATTAGGTCACCTGAACCAAATCGGGTGTCAACCGTAAGAACGGTGGTTGCATAGTGGTCAAAGACAGGACCTTGTGCCAGACCGGAAAATTATAAGGGTGAGCTTTACTATTGCTCCTACCAAGGATAGTAATTGCGTCCGACACGTTATAGACCATAATCAAAAGCATGTCACGGGACATTGCCTTAACAGTTGCTTGTTCAACGCTTTCCTTTACAACCGGACGGTAGTTTGCCGAAAGGTAATATACGGAACAAGTAAACTGGACGTGATGCTTTCCAAATACAAGGTTAGCAAGTGGGTGACACAAAACAGCAAGTTTTGAGCTAAAATTTTCAAATCTGAAACCCACCAAACCCACAAAAATATTTTGCAAACACCGGTAAAGGGTTATTCCGGAAAACTTATCTAGGGTAAAAACTAGATTTAATTTTCAAAAGATCAAATGTTTTCATAAAGATCCAATTTCCTTAATGGATCTAAATTTTTATAGTCATGTGGGACTGTAAACCATATCATTACTACCATTGTTTATACCGCCGTATAGAAATCACTGATGTACAAAGTGTGAAGAATAAAGAAGTGATTCTAGTGTTTCAAGACGATATTGCTTGAGGACAAGCAACGCTCAAGTGTGGGAATATTTGATAATGCTAAAAACGAACATATATTTCATAGCATTATTCCTCAAGAAAGACAAGCTTTTAGTTGCAATTGTTCTATTTACAAGTGATATTCGTTTGTATAATAAAAGGTGAAGACAAAAGACAGATTCGACGAATTGAAGACGCAAACGACCAAAAAGCTCAAAAGTACAAAAGACAATCAAAAAGGTTCCAATTATTGATAAGAAACGTCTCGAAATTACAAAAGTACAAGATTCAAAACGCAAAGTACAAGATATTAAATTGTACGCGAGGACGTTCGAAAATCCGGAACCGGGACCAGAGTCAACTCTTAACGCTCGACGCAACGGACTAAAAATTACAAGTTAACTATGTATATAAATATAATATAATATATAATTAATTATATTAATTATATATATATATTATATATATAATAAAAACCGTCGGCAGAGAAAACTCCAAGATGTGAGCTGTAATTTCTATCTCCGCGACTCGCGGAGTGTGAAGGCCAAAAGGGCCGCGAGTCGCGGAGCCCCAAAAATCACAAATCCCTATAAAGCAAACCGAATTCTGATCAAAATTTCATATTCTATTTTTCTCTCTTCTCTATCTATACGATATATATATATATATATAATTTATATTTTAATTTTAATTTTAATTATAATTCTAATAATAAGGGTATGTTAGCGAATGTTGTAAGGGTGTAAGTCGAAATTCTGTCCGTGTAACGCTACGCTATTTTTAATCATTGTAAGTTATGTTCAACCTTTTTATATTAATGTCTCGTAGCTAAGTTATTATTATGCTTATTTAAAACGAAGTAATCATGATGTTGGGCTAATTACTAAAATTGGGTAATTGGGCTTTGTACCATAATTGGGGTTTGGACAAAAGAACGACACTTGTGGAAATTAGACTATGGGCTATTAATGGGCTTTATATTTGTTTAACTAAATGAAAGTTTGTTAATGTTAATATAAAGATTTACAATTGGGCGTCCTTATAAATTACCATATACACTCGATCGGACACGATGGGCGGGGTATTTATATGTACGAATAATCGTTCATTTAACCGGACACGGGAATGGATTAATAGCCACTAGAATAATTAAAACAGGGGTGAAATTACATTCAAGGGTAATTGGTGTAATTGTTAACAAAGTAGTAAAACCTTGGTTTACACGCAGTCGATAACCTGGTGTATTCATTAAACAAAGTATTAAAACCTTGTTACAATTCGAATCCCCAATTAGTTGGAATATTTAACTTCGGGTATAATAATAATTTGACAAGGACACTTGCAATTTATATTTATGACTGATGGACTGTTATGGACAAAAATCAGACGGACATATTAAATAATCCAGGACAAAGGACAATTAACCCATGGGCATAAAACTAAAATCAACACGTCAAACATCATGATTACGGAAGTTTAAATAAGCATAATTCTTTTATTTCATATTTAATTTCCTTTATTTTATATTTAATTGCACTTCTAATTATCGTACTTTTTAATTATCGCAAATTTTATTTTATCGCATTTTTCTTATTCGCAATTTCATTATCGTTATTTACTTTACGCTTTAATTTAAAGTCTTGTATTTATTTTATATTTTACATTAGGTTTTAACTGCGACTAAAGTCTTAAAATCGACAAACCGGTCATTAAACGGTAAAAACCCCCCTTTATAATAATAATATTACTTATATATATTTGTATTTTTATAAAAGTAAACTAATATAGCGTTGAGCTTTGTTTAAAGATTTCCCTGTGGAACGAACCGGACTTACTAAAAACTACACTACTGTACGATTAGGTACACTGCCTATAAGTGTTGTAGCAAGGTTTAAGTATATCCATTCTATAAATAAATAAATATCTTGTGTAAAATTGTATCGTATTTAATAGTTTTTCCTAGTAAAATATAAAGCTATTTTATATACACCTTGTACGACATCAAGTAATTTTTGGCGCCGCTGCCGGGGAATCATCTTAAAAGACGGAAGCGCAACGCTAATATAAAAAAAAATAAAAAAATTTAGTTTACTTTTATTAAAATTCGTTTTGTAAAAATACTTTTTAAATATTCGAAAAATATAAAAAGAAAAACAAAAATATAAGTATTTTTAAGATTTTGTTAAATATTTAAGTTTTATAAGTCTCTTTATTTTTATTTTAGTTTATAAAAATATAAGTTTTATTTTAAAATCTTTTATTTATTTAAAAAAAAACAGAAAACAGAAAATAAAAAAAAAAATAAATAAATAAAGAAAAAACGCGTCGAATATTGCAAGCTGTCAACTGAATTTCTGAACCCCGCGACTCGCGGGGTTTAAAGCTTTAATTGCCGCGACTCGCGGAGCTTCTCTGACACGCGACAGAAACCCTAATCCTGCATTAATTACGGGATTTAATTAATTATTATTATTATTTAACCTAATAATTATTATTATTATTATTATTAGTTTTATTTTTACTTTTACTTTTTATTTAATTTATGTATTTAGTATTAATTAGTTTTATTAAATTGTAAAATTAGTAGTTTTATAAAAAAAAAATATATAAAAATAATATTTTTATAAAAATTGTACTTTTTACAACTTTTTGTATATTTTTATATTTTGTACCTTTTTAATCGCTGTAGCGTAATATTTGTATTTTTTTCGCTCATATTTAATTTTAAACTTAGTTTTTGCCATAGTTATTTTTACTCCTAGATTTTTAGGCTTTGCCGTAGAATTACTTAAGTGCTTTTTCTTTAGACTAAGATTTAGGTGCTTTAGAATTTTGCGACGCCTTTTTAAGTTTTAGTTTCTTTTTAAGTTATTTCCATTTGGGATTTAGTTTTTCCTGTAAGCTTTAATATTTTTAGACCTTTTACTATGTATCAATTATCATTCCAATTAGTAATTTCAATTTGCGATTATAATTTTAAGTTAGTTGTAGTAATAAGGTTAGGTTAGTTAAGTATTTTTAAGTTTCTTTTATTTTTCCGTCACCTTTTATTTTTCAACCATTTTTTTTTTCTTTTTCTACCTTTTGCGACGAACTCTTTTTCTTTCTTATTTCTCGCTATTCTAGTTTTAGGACTTAGAATTTTTTTTCTACTTCTTATCTAAATTTCTTAAAATTACGAAAATTTATTTTGAGTGGTTAAATTGATAGACATCAAAATTTTCTGGTTCGTAGTAATAGTTGGATTTGTACGTGGACCGGGTTATTGGAGCCAAACAGTCCTCAATTATATTGAGACCAAACGAATCCTGCCCCTCTGCTGCATCTTTTGGCTATTCAAAACGTGGGCAAAATCAGAAAAGTCTATTGATTGGATAACTTATTATAATTTTTCTTTCCTTTTAAAAACTAATAGGATATTCAGTGAATGCACCGAGCAAGACGTTCATCACCTTTTGTACGTTCACCACCTGTAACTCGATCAAGACATCGTTTAACAAATATAACCGCCGTTGATTTTTCTTTAGAATCGTCATCCAGTCGACCAAGTACTTCAGTTCAAATTTCCGATAATCCATTTTTTGAACCCAACCTCACAATTGAGAATCCGAAAAATATTCAGGAACGGTTCATAGATCCTGAACCATTAAACTTTCCTCCGGAACCACCAATCATTCAAACAGAGATTGTTGAGGAACGAACCATTAAATCAGAATCATCTAGTGATACCGATTCAACAAATTCAATTATGGAGAATCTGGAACCTTTAAGTATGGAAGACCGAATGAGAGCTAAACGCACTGGCCAAGGTCACGCAATTACTCATCCAGACATTAATGCGCCAGATTATGAAATCAAAGGACAAATTCTACACATGGTGACTAATCAATGCCAATTTAGTGGTGCGCCGAAGGAAGATCCAAATGAACATCTACGTACCTTTAATAGGATCTGCACACTATTTAAAATCCGAGAAGTGGAGGATGAACAGATATATCTCATGTTATTTCCCTGGACTTTAAAGGGAGAAGCCAAAGATTGGTTGGAATCGTTACCTGAAGGGGCGATTGATACATGGGATGTTTTAATTGACAAATTTCTTAAACAATTCTTTCCTACATCTAAAGCCGTAAGACTTCAAGCAGAAATTGTTACGTTCACACAGAAACCAAATGAAACTCTATATGAGGCGTGGACAAGATATGGAAAGTTGTTAAGAGGATGTCCGCAACATGGTTTAGACACCTGTCAAATAGTACAAATATTCTACCAAGGATGCGACATCACTACAAGAAAAGACATAGATATAGCAGCTGGTGGTTCTATTATGAAGAAAACCAAAACTGATGCTTACAAAATTATTGATAACACTGCTTCCCACTCACATGAGTGGCACCAAGAAAAAGATATCATTAGATCATCTAAAGCAGCTAGAGCCGATTCTAGTCATGACTTAGATTCCATTGCCGCAAAGATAGATGCTGTGGAGAGACGAATGGAAAAGATGACTAAGGATATTCACTCAATACGAATTAGTTGTGAGCAGTGTGGAGGACCACATTTGACAAAAGATTGTCTCAGTATTGAATTAACAATGGAACAAAGAGAGAATATTTCATACATAAACCAAAGGCCTGGAAATAATTATCAGAATAATTATCAACCGCCAAGACCGATTTACAATCAAAACCAGAATTATAACCAAAATATTCCATACAACAACCAACAAGGTCCTAGCAATCAACAAGTATCCAATAATACTTACAATCAGCAAAGACCAAATTTTCAAAACAAACCACCACAACAAACCGATGATAAAAAGCCGAATTTAGAAGATATGATGACGAAGCTAGTTGAAACTCAAACGCAGTTTTTCACATCTCAGAAACAAACCAATGAACAAAATGCTCAAGCATTTAGAAATCAACAAGCTTCTATTCAAAATCTGGAACAAGAAGTAAGTAACCTAGCAAGGTTAATAGGTGAAAGAAAACCGGGAAGTCTACCTAGTGATACAAATGCTAACCCACGAAATGAAACAGCTAAAGCTATTACCACAAGAAGTGGTACAACACTTAAACCACCTGAAATACCTGTAACTTCTGATGAAACTATTCCTACTCCACAAGAACCACAACCTGATCAAGATAAGGAAAAAGAACCGGTAGTTGAAAAGATTAATGAAAATAACACAGTTAAGGATAAACCTTATGTTAAACCATAGCAACCACCACTTCCTTACCCGAGTAAAATGAAGAAAGAAAAACTTGAAGCCGAGCAATCCAAATTCTTAGATATGTTTAAACAGATAAATGTAAATCTTCCTTTCATTGATGTGATTTCAGGAATGCCTAGATATGCTAAATTCTTGAAAGATCTAATCACAAATAGAAAGAAAATGGAAGAACTCTCGGCTGTCACTATGAATGCAAATTGTTCAGCAGTGCTGTTGAATAAGATACCAGAAAAATTATCTGATCCAGGAAGTTTCACAATTCCATGTTTTCTGGGTAGTCTTAGTTCAATAGAAGCATTGGCAGACTTAGGTGCTAGTATAAATCTAATGCCGTATTCACTATACGCTAAACTAGACCTTGGAGAATTGAAACCAACAAGAATAAGTATACAACTAGCCGACCGATCAGTAAAATATCCTAGAGGGATAATGGAGAACATGCTAGTTAAAGTTGGTACTTTAGTATTTCCAGTAGATTTTGTTGTTTTGGACATGGAAGAAGATTCTCAAGTTCCTCTCATATTAGGAAGACCATTCTTAAACACGGCTAAAGCAATGATAGACGTGTTCGGTAAGAAACTGACCCTAAGTATAGAGGATGAGAGTGTTACCTTTTCAGTTGATAGAGCAATGCAACAACCACAATCTGCAGATGATACATGTTATTATATTCAAACTATAGATGCACATGCAGAATTATTAGAAGAATTTCCAGAATTACAAGGAACAGGAGAATGTTCTTTAGGAGAAGGTAATGAACCAATTGATGAAGCTGAAATGTTAGCTACA